>NC_080163.1:112129143-112783035 GCF_950295315.1 Erinaceus europaeus | reverse complement strand
GGACTAAGGAGATAGTGGTTATACAAATATATTTTTATTCCTGAGACACAGAAGTTTTTGGATTGTATTTCCAGCATCACCAGAAACCAGAATTTAGCAGTGCTCTGGTAAAACAAATAAATAAATAATCTGATATATATATTAAAATGAATCCAAAATTATAAGTTTTCTTTTCTTTCAAAAATTCTATAAAGTGTTTAAACATTTGTAAGTTTGGTGGTCTATATTGACAACAAATTTCTAATTCCCAAGCATTACAAGATTCCAGAGAATGCCTTTTTCCCTTGTGTGTAGAAGGAAAAATAAGTTCCTAAAATCTTGAAATGATAAAATTGCTTCTATTTGCTTGCATGAGGAATAAAAGAATAACTCACATAAGAAGGTGGGAAATAAGACACAAGACATAAAACATAACTCAGCCCAACTCAAACTTGGAAAATTCAAGCCAGTGGAACAAAAAGTGCCATTAAAATAAAATCCAGAAATATGGTTTTGAACAAATGCTAGCTGTAATACCGACCTCCACACCATTATGGTATTGTGGGTCATTCTCTAATAAACAAGATCTGTGCCCATGTGAGAGGGCCTTCCCTGGGCCAGACAGCCAGAACTTGTCCACCCAGAGCCGGAGTGGGAAGATTTGCCTCTTGCCCAGAATGGAGGATCACTCATCAAGCACATCAAGAGCACACATGAAAAAATGTAGAGACCAAAAGGGACAGAGAAGAAGTTGTCACAGGAACTGAGGTTCCTGTTTGCTCCAGCTGGGTTCATTTGCAGTGCCCTAGAAGAGTGAGCACCCTAAGAGAAGTGGGTAGAAGTAACAGGCTGGACCTGGGCAGGATTTGGGGAAGGGGCAGCAGATGGAATGCTGGGCTTAGTCAGGCCCCACGCTGAAGGGGATTCTATCTTTCAAAGAGCCTCTGACTCTAACTGACTTCCTCCTGCCCAGACTTAGCAGCCAGTGATGGAAAACTAGGTGGAGTCAGAGACACCAGGCCTGCAATAGTAGAAGAGGAAAGGCAGGCACGGAGTTATTGACACAGGGGAAATCACAGGACTGTGTTTCTGGTACAAGTGGGTTTATCTGTTAGTGAGGTGGATTATTGCATTTAACAACTGAAGTGACACCCGTGAAGTGGTTTGTTCTCATGATGTAGTTCCCCTCATCTCTTAACCTTTGTAAGACCAGTATCATTCATACTTTGTTCTTCTCTGGCAGACGACTCAATGAAGGTAGGATGCTGCTCTACTTGCTGAGTAGTTGCTCCATTTCTCTTTGCATCTTGGGTCCTTAGAACTCTTACCACCCTTCCAAGCGATTCTAACTCATTCTTGTCATTAGCCATTATGGAAGAAGCTCAACTCCTGCTTCTAGACACACCTTTTAACTCAGGGACAGTGTCTGGGGTTGGTGGTGTTTAAAGCTCCATTTGCTGAAATGTCGAGTCTGGTTCTGGTTTGAGAAACACTGTTTTAATTTTGTCAACTCAAAGCCCCTTAGGTTCATCTGGGGAGCTTCACTCTGATAGCCCACCACGCCCCTAAATGGCCTGAATTCATTGCCATGGGGTGTTTGGGGCAGGGGAGAGGAGGAGAGAGAGTCTTTCTAACCCTATCTTAACATCTCCCTGATGTGGGTTTGCAACCGTTTTCCAAACTCTGCTTAGAAACCCCAACTTGGGGAGTTGGGTGATAGTGCAGTGGATTAAGCGCACGTGGCGCATAGCACAAGGACCGGCATAAGGATCCTGGTTCGAACCCCGGCTCCCCACCTGCAGGGGAGTCGCATCACAGGTGGTGAAGCAGGTCTGCAGGTGTCTGTCTTTCTCTCCCCCTCTCTGTCTTCCCCTCCTCTCTCCATTTCTCTGTCCTATCCAACATCAATAACAACAATAACCACAACAACAATAAAACAACAAGGGCAACAAAAGGGAATAAATAAATATTTTTTAAAAACTTGGGGGGTTGGGCAGTAGCACAGTAGGTTAAGCGCACATGGCATGAAGTGCAAGGACCAGTATAAGGATCTTGTTCAAGCCCCCGGCTCCCCACTTGCAGGGGGGTTACTTCACAAGCGGTGAAGCAGGTCTGCAGGTTTCTGTCTTTCTCTCCCCTTCTCTGTCTCTCCTCCCTTGATTTCTCTCTGTCCTATCAAACAACAACAGCTATAGCAGCAATGACAACAATAATAATAGCGACAACATGAAGAGTAACAACAAAGTCAGCAAAATGGGGGAAATGGCCTCCAGGAGCAGTGGATTTGTAGTGCAGGCACCGAGCCCCAGCAATAATCCTAGAGGCAAAAAAGAAAAGAAGCCCCAACTCTTGAAATTATGTAATAATTACTAGACATGCTCTAGTATTTTTGTAAGTGAACCATACAGTTTTTTAAATGATCAAATCACAAACTCTGGAAAAAGCGAGGATTTATTTCCATAAGTATTTTTTCTTGACTGTTGAAGGATGAAAGCTGGAGTAGTTGGAAGTTGTGGCCTGGCTAGAGTGGAACCCCATGGTGTTCCAGCTTCAGTAGATCTCCCCCACTCCACCTCTTTCCCCCCTGCAAACTCTGAGGCATGAAACCCAGCTTTAAAATTACTTGTGGATTCCCAAGATGATTATGTATGTCTCGCTCATGTAGCCTTTAAAAGACCCACACAATGCTTTTAAAAACTCTTCCTTTGGCCTGTACACAGTTCTAACACCAAAGTATCTGCAGCCCCAGAAAGCAGAGGAGAGGGCTAAGTTCCAACTGAGTTGGAAGTGGCCTCTATCATGGCAGATACACAAAGAGGCTCATGTCTGTGTGTCACTTTTTACATAAAGTAAGAATTTTAGGAAGAGGCCTTCCAAAAGTAAACCTCTCACTGCCTAGCCTTTCCTTCCATTCATTCCTACAACATCATGGGTCTTATCTTAGTGGGAGTTTCACTGTTGAAAAACCATCATTCTGAACATTGCCAGGTGTAGCAACCCTGACAGCCTCCAATCCCAGGGATCCTCCAACATCCTTCTTTTTTTTTTTTAATATTTATTTTATTTTATTTATTCCCTTTTGTTGCCCTTGTTGTTTTATTGTTGTAGTTATTATTGTTGTTGTCGTTGTTGGATAGGACAGAGAGAAATGGAGAGAGGAGGGGAAGACAGAGAGGAGGAGAGAAAGATAGACACCTGCAGACCTGCTTCACCGCCTGTGAAGTGACTCCCCTGCAGGTGGGGAGCCGGGGTTCGAACCGGGATCCTTATGCCGGACCTTGTGCTTTGCGCCACCTGCGCTTAACCCACTGCGCTACAGCCCGACTCCCTTCCAACATCCTTCTACCTTTACTCCATGTGTGGATTTTGTGGTGAGAGAGAATATGTTCTTAGGGATTCCTCCCAACTTTTATTTCTGAAACACTGTGGTGTTAAAGCCAGTGGTAGTTCTATGTCAATTATATCTCCACAAAATAGGAAATAATACCTGAGAAATGTTTCAAGAAGTGAAACACTCCAGTGACTAGCAGCCCATTCTCACCTGAGACTTTCACTGCCCAGATCATGAAGGTTCTGGAGATCATTCAGACTGTTTTGACTGGTTTGCTGAGCTCCTGGCATAAGTGTGTGTTGTCTGCCACTGTTAGGTTATTCAACAATGTAGCTTCCTTTTTTTTTTCTTTTCTTCAGAAAGGCAGAGAAGGTGTGTGTGTGTGTGTGTGTGTGTGTGTGTGTGTGTGTGTGTGTGTACACAACGCCATAAGTCTAAGTGAGCTATTTTGTGGGCCCTGGAGCTTCTAATTCTAAAGTGATACAGATGTGTGTGGTGAGAGTTGTCCATCATTAGGGATAGGAGCCCACCTTTGAGACTTTGCTTCTACTGTAATGAAGGGCTTATCACATTAGGCACATTCTCTGCACCCTCTAAGGATGTGATAATGTCTCCTTTAAGTCCCAGAGGCCTGAAGGTTCTCTACCTGTCTTCCTCTCTTGGCCTTTGGCTAGGAGGAGGAAGTCTGTTTTGTGAATGCACCAAGCCAAATGTCTGGGACTGAGAAAAGATGAGTGGTACAGCACGAAACTGTGTGAAAACTGCCTGGTGGATACTGTTATAGATTAGTCTTCCAGGCAACTAGTTCAAAAAAAGGAGGGGGAACTGAAATGTTCCTATAATATATATATATATATATATATATATATATATATATATATATATATATATATATATACAGTCCTGTAACTCTGTATACTCACCAATCAGCCATCAGGTACCCCAGTAGAGCCACTAAGAATAGGACACCCATACAGGACTATTGAAAGAAGCAGGGGTGACTGGTAGGTAGGAGGGGCCCCTCAGTGCTGTGTGAGGACACTTGAGAGGCAAAGAACCTCAGGAGAGGGGCAGATCCCTTGGGCTAGCCACTGCTCCCAGCCCTGGCCCCTTGCCTTATTGCATGTGACCTCCCATGACCAGCTGCTTCCTCTCTGTGTCTTCAGCGTCCCGTATGAACAGGGGGTAATAACTACCATAGTTCTCATAAGTCTTAGAAGCAGTTTGCCTCCTTCTGGTCTTTTTTCCTGAAGTTCGTGTGCATCAGATCTCTAGATTCCACATATTAGTGAAACCATCTAGTACCTTTCATCTCTTAGTTCACTACACATAATCACCCCCAGTTCCATCTTCTTTGTCCCAAAGGACACAATATCATCTTTTTATTTTTTTTATTGTATACTAGTATTCCATGGAATATATATCGTAACTTAAGGAAGCAAACTATTTTTTTTTAATTTCTTTATTGGGGGATTAATGTTTTACACTTGACAGTAAATACAATAGTTTGTACATGCATAACATTTCTCAGTTTTACACATAACAATACAATCCCCACTAGGTCCTCTGTCATCATTTTTGGACCTGTATTCTCCCTACCCACCAACCCCAGAGTTTTTTACTTTGGTGCAATACACCAACTCCAGTTCAGGTTCTGCTTGTGTTTTCTCTTCTGATCTTGTTTTTCAACTTCTGCCTGAGAATGAGATCATCCCATATTTTATTTATTTATTTATTTTCCCTTTTGTTGCCCTTGTTTTTTTATTGTTGTTGTTATTGATGTCGTCATTGTTGGATAGGACAGAGAGAAATGGAGAGAGGGGAAAAGAAAGATAGACACCTGCAGACCTGCTTCACCACCTGTGAAGCGACTCCCCTGCAGGTGGGGAGCCGGGGGATCGAACGGGATCTTTACACTGGTCCTTGTGCTTTGCGCCATATGCACTTAACCTGCTGTGCTACCGCCCGACTCCCTATCATTCCCATATTTATCCTTCCATTGCTGACTTATTTCACTTAACATCAAACTATTTCTAATACTTGTGAAAACTATGATGGTTAATCCTTCAGAGGTGGGGCATGGGGACACTGAACTTTGGTAGTGGGTGTTTTATGGAAATATATAAATATAAATAGATATATAAATGCTGTAATCTTACAATCTTGTAAACTACTACTAATCACAAATTTAAAAAATTAACATAAAAAAGTAAAGAAAACTAGCCAAAGTAGTCAGCTATCAACCAACGTCAAACTTCTCATTCTGGCATCTAAATCAATGCTTATTAATATGTTTTTTTTTTAAAAAAAAGTACTATTGGACAGGGGAGATAATATAATGGTTATGCAGGACTCTAATGCCTGAGGCACCAAAGGTGCCAGATTTTTTTAAATAAATAAATATTAAAATACATACATATATAGTACAAGCTGACTCTCAGACTCTGTGAAAAGTATGGTGGTTATCATAGGGCATGGGGATTGAGAGAGGATTTTTTTTTTCAGTTTGTTTACTGGGGAATTAATGTTTTACATTCGACAGCAAATACAATAGTTTGCATATGCATAACATTTCCCAGTTTTCCATATAACAATACAACCTACACTAGGTCCTCTGTCATCCTTTTCTAGGACCGGTTTTCTCCCCCGACACCCACCCCAGAGTCTTTTACTTTGGTGCAATACACCAATTCCAGTTTAGGTTCTACTTGTGTTTTCTTTTCTGATCTTGTTTTTGAACTTCTGCCTGAGAGTGAGATCATCCCATATTCATCCTTCTGTTTCTGACTTACTTCACTTAACATGAATTTTTCAAAGTCCATCCAAGATCGTCTGAAAACGGTAAAGTCACCGTTTTTAATAGCTGAGTAGTATTCCATTGTGTGTGTGCATATATATACCACAACTTGCTCAGCCACTCATCTGTTGTTGGACACCTGGGTTACTTCCAGGTTTTGGCTATTACAAATTGTGCTGCCAAGAACATATGTGTACATGGATCTTTTTGAATGGGTGTTTTGGGTTCCTTAGGATATATCCCCAGGAGAGGAATTGCAGGATCATAGGGTAGTGAGAGAGGATTCTAACTGGTGTGATGGTACAAAAATTCTGATGGTGGAGAAAGTGAGTTGTATATGCATATATACCTACAGGGGTGGAATTATTGTCCTAAAATATTGTAACATTATAAGCCAATATAAAATTTTTAAAAAAGTTACTACTGCTTTTGCTAATCAAAAAACAAAACTAAAATTAAAACAAAATAAAAGAGGGCAATATCAGTCCCCTTTCTAGTAAAATTGTTGAGAGCAAAACAAATCATTATTCATTTACTTTCTCTATATACCACCTATGAGTGAAATCATATAGTGTTTGTCTTTATTTGACTTATTTTCCTCAATTTTCTTTTATATTATTGCAAATATAGGATTTCATCTTTATTGCCAAACAGTAGTCCATTATGTATATTTACTAGATCTTTTCCACTCATCTGTAAGGGATACTTAAGTTGTTTCCAGCCCTTGGCTATTGTGAATAATGCTGCAGTGAAGTATTCTCTGGTCATTAGGAATGTAGTCTGCAGGCCAGAAAGATTGTTCTGCACATGACTTGCATGCCTAATGCCCCAGATTTTATCCTGGCCACTGTATATGCCAGAACTGAGCAAGGCTCTGGCTGCTCTTTTGCTCATAAATAATTAATGTAACTTTGAGTGAGATCCCAGGGCTCCTCCACAATCCAGCCATGTGTCTCTCTAAGATCCTCCTCTGTGCCTGATGTTTTTTTTTTTTCTTTCCTCCAGGGTTATTGCTGGGGCTTGGTACCTGCACCACAAATCCACTGCTCTTGGGGACCATTTTTTCCCACTTTGTTGCCCTTGTTGTTACCCTTGTTATCATTATTGTTGTCATTGCTGTTGTTGTTGCTGGATAGGACAGAGAGAAATTGAGAGAGAAGGGGAGACAGAGAGAGAGAGAAAAAAAGATTACCACCTTTGAAGCGACCCCCCTGCAGGTGGGGAGCCGGGGGCTCAAACCAGGATCCTTATGCTGGTCCTTGTGCTTTGTGCCATGTGCACTTAACCCACTGTACTACCACCCAACCCCCTCCCCCATGTTTTTCTAGGATCTGCAGTAGTGGCACTGTCCCTGTGTGATGCTGCTTCAAGGGTGAAATTAACTTAAAGTGCACAGAAGTGCCTAGTAAATCCAATAGAAAAGAAAACAAAAGCAAAAATAAACCAATAGTACTACATCAAATTGAAAAGTTTCTGTAAAGCAAAGGGTACCACCACCCAAACAGAAAGACACGTAACAGCATGGGAGATGATCTTTACACAACACACATCAGACGAAGGGCTAATAACCAAAATATGTAAAAAGCTCAGTAAACTAATCACCAAAAATAAATAAATAAATAAATAACCAACCTCATTAGAAAGTGGGGCCAGGACATGGACAGAGATTTCACCGAGGAAGAGATCCAGAGGGTCAATCAATATATGAGAAGATGCTCAAAGCCACTGTAAATCAGAGAAATGCAAATAAAGACAACACTTTATTTCAGTTAAAATGCCACTCATTAGAAAGGACAGAAATGACAAATGTTGGAGAGGATGTGAAAAAAAAAAAAGAGAGATACTTCTTGCCTGCAAAGCTGAAGTGGAAAATGGTCCAGTCATTATGAAAAGCAATTTGGAGACTTATTGGAACACTAGGAATGGACTTACCCTACAACCCAACAACTCCTCTCCTAGGGATTTAACCAAAGGAAACAAAAGCACCTATCAGAAAAGATCTGTGTCTACTTGTATTCATAGTAGCATAGTTTGTAATCACCAGAATCTGGAAGCAACCAGATGTCCAACATCAGATGAGCAGCTAAAAAAATTGTAGTGTATATATACATGATGAAATACTACTCAGCTAATGATGAGGTTGTCTCTTTTGCATCCTCTTAGATTAAACTTGAGGATATCATGTTGAGTCAGATAAGCCAAAAAGAGAAAGATGAATACCAAATTATTTCACCCATTTGTGGGGCTTAGTAAAGTAGGGATGGAGAGGGAAAGCACAAAGTGAAGCATGGTCTAGACATGGTATATTGCACCAAAGCAAAGGATTTCTGGGAAGGTAGGGGATGGAGGAGAGGAAGAAAACTTTGGGGGCCTGGTATATAGTAAAATTGTACACATATGTCAGTGACTGCTCTGTAAAGCATTAACCCCCTCAAAAATATATATAAAATAAAACTGACCAGTCCCCCTAAAGTTAGAGAGATAATTCACTGGGTAAAATGAATACCTTGCCACATGCAAAGCCCAGGTTCTAGCCCCAGTGTTGCATGGGAGGTGCTATTGGTACTAGAGGAAATAGCAAGGAGCAATGAAACTGAGCATATATGAGACCCCATCACAACAAAATAAAATGATAAAATCAAGCCAGTAGGAAAAAGGGAAAAAAAGGAGTTTCTGGCATGAAGCAGTCTTAACTACATGCACGCTGATGTAATGAGACCAAGCTGAGTTTTGGACATGCCATGGGGCACAGAGGACAAATCAGTTGGTGGGTTACAAATGTCAGCAGGAATGCTCCTGCCTGAGCTGGCAGTGGCAAAGATGGCTTTGAGGGCTCTTAGGGTCTAATGCCCAGGGAAGGTGAACCAGAAAAGAAAGGGCTTAGGAAGAAAGCCAGGGCCTGTTTTCAAGTAGGAAGGCATCTGCCAGATGCTGTTCTACCTGCATACCCTGAGTAGCCATTATTTCAGCTGCACACTGGGGAGCACTCAAGACAGGATGGCAAAGATCAGTGTTAATGCAGTTGGGGCCTGTGATGGTGACCAGGCACATAGAAGGTCCAAGAGAGTAAGTCAACAGGCAGTAGATAAAGTCATGGAAAAGGTTAAACTTTTTTTAGGGTAAACAAATTAAGATGTAGTCACTAAGGGAGATAAACATCCAGTAAAGGACCTACTGAACTGCCAGCTGAGTAGTGGAAAGGATCTGAATTTATAATCATGAAATTACAAATACAGATATATAATATAGCCTGTAATTTAGGGGTTACATTCTTTTGAGATTGCTCAAGAAAACCACTTCTTCCTGCCTTATCTTATGCATGGAGACAGGATTCTTTCTTTTTTTTTTAATTTGTTTTTTGTTTTTATTTTATTTTATTTTATTTTAGACAGGATTCTTTCTGTCAAACCCTTCATAAGCACTGGTACACAGCCTAGAAAACTTCTCTGTCAAAACTCTTAATCAGAGTGGACAGCACATCTCACTGTTTCAAACATGTATCTTCTTAGTACTAAGATTTTGATGACAAAAACTGTGTTCTTGTTCACTTTTGTTTGCTTATGCTGACTGCCTGCCTGGCAAAAGCCACATCTATGAATTTGTGCCACAAGAGAGTAGCCCATTGTCATAACAGGGCCTCCACTTTGTAGGGAAATGATGGTTTGATCCATCTCAGTGCTGGAATATTTCATCTTCAGTGAGTGAGTTTTAAAGGTATAGGGCTGGTTAGATAGTTGCCACTCTTAACTATATTCCCTGAACCCACCAAAGGACCTGTTCTGTGTTATAACCACTTACTGATGCATTAATTTGGAGCATGATCAAAGTGGAAGAAAGAAATATGACGCCTTGAAGAGACGCTCTCTTACAAGGACACCCTGGCTCTGTTCTGAGAGTTCCTGAGAAGTTTGAGGAACAGAGCTACAACTGAGGAAGCTCAGTCACAAGTAGGCACCTTTACTCATGAAACCTTTCAGTCTTGTTGTGCTCAGTGGTTAGAACACCCTTCTGTTTCAGCACTCAGAGTGTAGGATCAGCACAGGAGGTTGTGGGTAGCTGCTCCTTGCTGCCTTCCTAGTAGGACAAAGTCAGCACCTTCCTGCAATCTCTTTCCCCTCTGTTGTGTCTCTCTTTTTGGCTCTCTGGTTTCAGGCTTTCCCTTTCATTCTTAAGGAAAAGCTAGAATATCACTTTGCCTAGAAAGTGCCACTTAGAGCTGGGAAGGTAGCATACTAGTTATGCAAAAATTATTTCATGCCAGAGAAATTAAAGTCTCTAGGTTCAACTCCCAGCACCACCGTAAGCCAGAGCTGAGCAGTGCTCTGTAAAGATAAAGTAAAATAGAAAGTGCCCCTTTCCAGGGAAGGCAGGGATATCACCTTCCCCAAAGTGAATGTTGTAAAACCATTTCTATATTCCTCAGGCCTTTTGTATCTTTTACCCATTTCCAAGGAACTAAGAACCATTATTTTTTATTTAAAAAAAAAAAAACCTTTATCTCTTTCAAAAAATATTTTACTGAGTATTTTCATGACAGCTTGGAATCTCTGAGCCTCACACAGATTGAGTAGAAAAAAGCCCATCTTGGTGTCCCTGTTAGCTGGCAGGGATCATTAGACCCAGCACCCCTGGGAGCATTCCTTCTCCTATGACACCCACACTCCTGATCCTGCACCCCACTCCCACCCCAGATCAGAGAGTGTTCCAAAGCACCTCTCTTCCTGTCCTTTACTTTTTTCTTTTTTACTCTCCACTCAAGATCCACATAGGTCTCCTATCTCTTCCTTCTGACACCAATAACCTAGACCTTCTGCCCTTCACAAAGCACCCCAAGGTATTCACTCCAGTTCTCAAGCACTCAGCTTCACCTGTTACCCCCATTGAGGATCTGTTTCAGCAGCTCTGGACCACCCTTGCCCACCTGTTGCTATGGGACAGGAGCAGTCTCTTTGCATGGGCCATCAGCTCCTGTCCCCACCTTGTTAATTCTGCTAGACTTCAGTACATCCCCAGAATGAGTGACTCTGCTTCCATTTCTTCCTTCCAGTTAGCATAATGTCCTGCAGCCCTGGGCAGATTTCCCCCTGGGCTCCTGCCTTTTCTGTTAAAATATTTTTTGTCTGGTCACTACTGCCCTGATTTCTCCTAATTCTGCTCCAATGAAGCTGCTTCCCAAGCTGGAGTAGACAGTTTTCCTGAAACTAGAAAAAAAAGTTATATTAATCTCTGTAATCTCTCATGTTATATTAATCTCTGTAATCTCTCATGCTTCCTAGTTGCTGGATCAGTTCACTGAGTCAGAGACTGTAATGGCCCCTACTCTGTGATAGTCATTGTAGTATGGGTTGTCGGGAAAGTTATGACTCATTTTTACATAGAAAAGTGCATCATGATTTCCTGACTACCCAATTGGTTCCATAGATATATTCTTGAACAAAACCAAAGATTCTGGCCCTGGATTCTAGCAGGAGAAACAGGAAATAAACCATAAAAAAATGAACTGCTAGTTATATTAGAAAGTGATAAAGTGGGGGTCGGGCGGTGGCGCAGTGGGTTAAGCGCATGTGGCGCAAAGCGCAGGGACCGGCGTAAGGATCCCGGTTCGAGCCCCCGGCTCCCCACCTGCAGGGGAGTTGCTTCACAGGCGGTGAAGCAGGTCTGCAGGTGTCTATCTTTCTCTCCCCTTCTCTGTCTTCCCCTCCTCTCTCCATTTCTCTCTGTCCTATCTAACAACGAATTGCGTCAACAAGGGCAATAATAATAACCACAACGAAGCTACAACAAGGGCAACAAAAGGGGGGAAAAAAATGGCCTCCAGGAGCGGTGGATTCATGGTGCAGGCACCGAGCCCAGCAATAACCCTGGAGGAGGAAAAAATAAAATAAAAAAAAAAATAAATAAAAAAAGAAAGTGATAAAGTATGTAGCAAGAGAAGAAGTAGAATCAGCTGAGAGGGATGAGTGGAAGGAGGCCACATACTTGATCACAGGCCTCTATGTGAAGTGGGGCCAGCGGTGGGTTTGCAGGAGGAAAGGAGAGAGCATGTTGACCACCACCAGGGCATCAGCTTTTACTCCAGGCCTTGAACTGAGAAGTAGCATGTCACTGTAGAGGGATAAGCTGGCAAGCAGGGATGCTGGATGGGTAGAAAGCACAGTGAAAGTGGGTGTCTCAGCAAAATTCACTGTGTGATGGAAAAGAGCTGGCTCCCGGTTCATTTTCTTAAGTTCAGATAACATTTAAGATTGGCTCTCTGTGTGATTCAGTCGGTAGCACAGTGGGTTAAGCACAGGTGGCGCAAAGTACATGGACCAATTTAACAATCCTGGTTCAAGCCCCGGCTCCCCACCTGCAGGGGGTTCACTTCACAAGTGGTGAAGCAGGTCTGCAAGTGTCTATCTTTCTCTCCCCCTCTCTGTCTTCCCCTCCTCTCTCCATTTCTCTCTGTCCTATCTAACAACAGCAACATCAACAACAACAATAATAACTATGACAATAAAAAAAAACAAGGGCAACAAAAGGAAATAAATATTTTTAAAAAGATTGATTCTCTGTGGTACACGGTTCTGAGTTTTAGCAAGCTTACAGATTTAGCAAAGGGAACTGGAAAAAAAATTAGGATAGAATTTTAGGACTTACTGGTATTTTTGGCCAACTAGTACCATAACTCAATTAGTCAGATATCTCACCAGGGGAAGTGCCTACTTTGCTATGCATGTGACCTACACTTTCAGGCCCAAAACATCACGTGGGAGTACTATCACTGGGGGGAAGCTTCAGTGTTGTTCTGTTTCTGTTTTAAAAAAGTCAACCCAGAGGAGCTAAGCTCTGGTGACAATCACTCAGTAAACCATAATTCATCTGACAGTTCAGATCTGCAGAGAGAAAGCATTCTTTTACTGAATGAGTGGTGTCCCTCCGTGACCACCTGTAGAAACCAGATGAAGTTAAGGAAAGGGCCAGGACTTAAGGCTTGACCCCTAAACTCGAAACCCGACACCACTGTTTACTGGTGTCTGAGCTTTGGTTTCTTCAAATATGAGAATTCCAGGTTGAGTGGTTTGCATCTCCTCTTCTGTATGTGGCTCCCAAGAACCACTGGAAACTGTCAGTGAACCAAAGAGGGATATACAAGAAAAGCCCTCACTAGAGGGGAAAGCAGATTCCCACTGAAATCTAGTTACCAGGTCTGGAGTAAACAGAACCCCACCCTGCTAGGGAAAGAGAGAGGCAGGCTGGGAGTATGGATCAACCTGTCAACGCCCATGTTCAGCGGGGAAGCAATTACAGAAGCCAGACCTTCCACCTTCTGCATCCCACAGTGACATTGGGTCCATACTCCCAGAGGGTTAAAGAATAGGAAAGCTATCGGGAGAGGATGGGATACGGAGTTCTGGTGGTGGGAATTGTGTAGAGTTGTACCCCTCTTATCCTATGGTTTTGTCAATGTTTCCTTTTTATAACTAAATTTAAAAAAAGAGAAAAGGAAAAAAGAAACTTGAATGCCCTCCCATGATGGGGGTTTATGCCGGGCTAGCTTCGCTGGAGAGAGAGACAAGGAGCTCGTGGCAGCGTGGTAATACAATTCTTTATTGATGCAGACACCCCAGAGTCGGGTGTGAGCACAACGGGTTTAGGCCACGTGGAGCTAGCAAAATGGCCACCTCCTGCTATGCACGTCAGCCCTTCTCCAGGTCGGGATGCGGAAGAGAAAGAGAGTGAAACCAGGAACAGCAGCAGACTTTCTAGGGTAAAAATGGAAGTGGCAAGTTGGGAATGGGATTGGCTAGGAAAGGGGGTGGAGAAAACAAGACACTCTGGGAAGGTAGAAGGCTAGCAGGATTTGTGTACCCTGCAGGCATGGGTGGGGATCTTTCAGGCAAAACAATGATTATGTAAATAGGCCATAGTATCAAGCAATGCATGGGAGCTGGTGTAATGCCCAACAGGTTTACATGTCAATCAAGGATAAATAACTGGAAGTCATTGAAGTTAGACACACTGGGTGAAGCCTGGTCCTGCTTTGCTTTGCCAATAGAATAAACTAGAAGGTTCTGACCTGTTGTTTTCAACTGGTTATGTTGTTTTCACCGGGCTGGCTTCACAAGTGGGTAACAGACGACCAGGGATTCATGGTTGAGCTGTAGGCAGTATCTCTTTATTCATGCAGGACACAGCACAATCTAAGACGAGCTAAGCTGAACTCAAGGTACAGTACAGTACTCTAAAACTCATAATGCTGTCTTTATATATACTTCCCAAGTAGGGTGGAAACAGGATGTGACATAGAGAGGGTGGAGAGAAAAGTGACTGGTGAAAATCAGGGTGTGATAAAGAAGGGATCAGGGTGTGACAAGGAGCGGGGGGGGGGGGGGGCAAAAACATATCATGAAACAGTGGGGATTGAACCAATGCCCTGGAGGGAGGTGCTTGTTAACAGCGGTTATGTAAATAGAATGAAGTGGTTATGTAAATAGAATAGTGTTAAGCAGGGGGGATTTAAACCAAATGAAACAGAAGGGGTCTCATGCATACCAACACTGACCTAAGTTCTGCTCCATCTGTTTAGCTTTTTTCTTTTTTTCTCTGAAGATACAAATGGCATCATTTGCAGAAGATAGTGAATGCTCTTTGACCTTAATTTAGACCTTTCTGCCAGTCCTATCCCTTATATCCAAGGACTCAGACAGCAGAGATGCTGTGCTGCCTTCCACCTTCTTGTCTTACATTTATGCATAAGTACATACTCATTTTCTTCCTATGTGCGTGTTTGTCATAATCATTTCCCTTCACAGAGAAAAACAGAATGTTTCTTGCCACCTCAGATTCACCTGGCTCCCAGCATGTGCTATTTATTTCAGAGGCTACAGAATCAAGCAGTTAGGAAATCACCTTTGCACCATAGTTTACTTTAAACTGACTTCCTAGCCTCAGTAGAAGCTTGTGTTTTGTGGGACTGTTTATCTTTACGAATTTGTAGACTATTTTATTTTAAATTTTATGGCCCTGGAGATTTTTCACAACTCTTAAGTTGTAAAAGGCTTACATGTACAGTGCAAATAATTCTTTTTTTATGATTGCACAGTTTATTCCTATTTATTTATTATTATTATTATTTATTTATTTATTAGATAGAGAGAGAGGAAAAAGGAGAGAAAGAGACAGGAAAAGAGAGAGACACTTTTTTTTAATTTTATTTAAGAAAGGATAAATTAACAAAACCATAGGGTAGGAGGGGTACAACTCTACCCAGTTCCCACCACCCAATCTCCATATCCCACCCCCTCCCCTGATAGCTTTCCCACTTTCTATCCCTCTGGGAGCATGGACCCAGGGTCATTGTGGGTTGTAAAAGGTGCAAGGTCTGGCTTCTGTAATTGCTTCCCCGCTGAACATGGGTGTTGACTGGTCGGTCCATACTCCCAGTTTGCCAAAAGAGAGACACTTTTATAGAAAAAAACATGTTTCAGCTTAAATGTAGCTAAAGAATGAGACCAAGGCCGTGAGGAGGGCAGGGAGTTATGTTTATTTCTCATCAAGGGATTTAGGTCAATTTCAACCAGGCTTGAACATGAAAAGCGATTCTTCTCTGTGAACATAAAGTGAGTTATTGGTGGAGGGAATTCCCCCCCCCAGGAAAAGTAGGTTATATTGTCCATTTTGCACATTCATTTCGGTAATTACAGATGTGCTCATCAGATTGTCCTCTGAACCAGCCACAGCATCTGAATTAAATAAAATGAAAATGTCTTAAGTTCATTTTGTAATTGTGTGAAAGTTACAATTTCTAAAATGATCTTTAATCATTTTGAGCAGACACTGTTTGGTCAGTGTAAATACATCTGGCTACTACTGAAGTTATTCTTTTTGGCAAAAAACCAGAAGGAACATCCCTTTCTCATTTAACATCCCCAGACCATGTACTCCACCAGCTATGAGCATGTCCTGGGCCCCAGCCAGAGGTATTTTCTGGCAGTTGGCAACATGCAGGCTGGAACAGTATGTTGATAAGTGTCCCTAGGAGAGAGCGAGCACACAATGTTAGAACACCCGCTTGTACACCTGATGCCCAGAAGCTGTAGGTTCAAACCTGTTAGCTCTGCCTTGTGCCAGAACTGAGTGGTGGTGCTCTGGTCTGTCTCTGTCTCTCTATCTCTCTCTCTCTGTAAGTAAATCCTTCATTAAAAGAAATAAATGTTTCACATTAGATTTTAGAACCAATTGTTGTTCATTGCTCTTGTAAAAGGGATTAAAAAGACACTGAAAATAACCACCAAGTAGACTTTTAAGTGTATTTATTTGAAACTTTTCTTCCTAAAGTTAGAATGAGAAGAGCCCTGGCTGTGGCAGTCAGAGATTCCTGCTATGAACCTTTTGTGTAGCTTACAGATAGAAACAGGCTGGGGGTTTGGATTGACCTGCCAACCCCATGTCCAATGGAAAAGCAATTACAGAAGCCAGAACTCCTACCTTCTGCACCCCAAAATTAATTTTGATCCATACTCCTAGTAGGGGAGAAGTGATAGGAGGAATAGCCTAAGAAGGCTCTGAACTCCAGCTCCATCAGGACCTGGAGAGAGAAGATGCAAACGGGAGGGACATTTGGATGTAGTAATAGGGTCATGAGTGGCTTGGAGGGGAAGAGATGATAGGTAACCCATGTCTGCAGCCTTAGGAGAACTGCTGTGGCTTGCAAGGGAGGGACTGGGTCTTCAGAACTCTGGAGGTGGGAACAGTGTGGAATTATACCCCTGTTATATAATTTTGTAAATCAATACTAAATCACTAATAAAATTTTTAAAAAAGAATTAAGGGGTTTTTTTGTTTTGTTTTAGAGACATTCATAGGACCAAAGATGATTCCAGATTTGGTCTCATATAACTCAAAATCTAGACCTTCCTAGCATGGTCCATGATGAGTATCCAAAAAGACTGTTTAGAAGAAGAGATGGGTGGAGTTGGACTAGACAGCAGTCTCTAACATCAGGAAATGGTTGATCACTGAATTTTCCTAATCAGTCTTTCAACTGTGACCATATCAATTTGGAAAAATTCCTTCCTGCCCTCTTCTCAGTGTAGCAGGGCCACATGGCAACCCAGTCTGGACTGTGGGGTTTCCCCTGAAGCTCCAGCTTCCACTGGCCACAGTTGGCCCTTTAGTGGCTTCTGCCTCAGTAGCATCACTTCCAAAAGTAAATAACAACCCTTCCCACTGCCTGCCTCAAGGGTCACTGCTGGTACCTAAACCAAGAGCATAGTCCATACCTCTGAAACCACATCCATACCATCAAATCCTATGGCCACTTACTTGCCTCCCAAAGAAGCTGTTCAAGGCCACTCTCAATGTTGTAAAGTTTGAATCTGGGGATGAGAGAAGAGAATTCAGTTTGGACCATATTTAAGTGTAGGTTTGAACCAGTTCCCCTAATATTATAGCTCTATTTTATAGCAAGATTCTCTTTTCTTAAAAACAACAGTCTTAGGAAAGTGGAAGAACAATGACTTCCTTCTCAGATTTTATGAGATATGCCTCTTTTTTTTTTTTTTTTTTAAGATATGCCTCGTTTCCTACCTGCCACCTCTTCCAGATGACACTTTTGGTTGGGTTTTTTTTGCCTCCAGTTGCTGGGTCTGAGTGTTAGCACTACGAATCCATTGCTTCTGGTGGCCTTTTTTTTTTTTTTTTTCATTTGATAGGACAGAGGTGTCCTGCTGCAGGTGGGGAGTGGGGGCTCAAACCTGGGTCCTTGCACTTCACATTATGTGCGCTTAACCAGGTGCTCTACCACCTGGCCCCCAGGTGACACTTCTGACACAGACCACTTGGTCCCTTTTCCCACAAAACTCCCATCCTAACCCTTCACTTGTTTGAGCCACTGACTGAGGCTGGTCAATTCTCTCCATAGGGAAACAAGCAAAAATCTTCACAATGTGGACAATAGATTGCCCTCGGTGTCTCTTTCAGGTTCTTTGCACCTAAAAAACAGCCTATTTACATGTGCCAGTTATATAAGGAATATTAAGGATAACTGGGTTTTTGTCCCTGTCCTCCAGGAGGGGGCAGCTTTATCAGAATACTAGCTGTACATCCTTTCCCACCCCTTGAATTGTTTCCCGCTCCTGACCTCCATTTCTGAAACTATCCATAAACCACCTCCCTCCTTGGACTCTTTCAACTGCACTATTAGCCTTAAAAAGGGGCAATATTCGTGAGTGGCAGAACAGTGCTGTGTTGTGTCTCCTCCAAGAAAAAAAGAAAAAGTCCACCAGAAATGGTGGAATTATGCAGGTGCAAAAACCTTGGCAGCAAAAATTAAAAATAATAATAATATACACATTACACCACTGGGTCACTGGTTTCTCAGGTCAAGGAAAAGTCATAATTTCTGTTTAGGGTTTGCAATAATTCTGAGGTTTTGTTTTGTTTGCTTGTTGTTGTTTTTGTTTTGTTTTTGCTTTACTTAAAACTTTCTTACTTGAACTTTTGTTCATAGATCATAGAAAACATCAATGTTCAAATCAGTGTCCACTCTAAAGGGGGATACATGTACTCAAATGAACTTAAAAGACCCTGTCCTTTCTCAACAAATGAAGTGAATTGGGTGAACTTACCTGCTTGACCCTCCCTTCTCTCCACAGCTCTGCCGCCTAGAGCGCCAGCTCTCTGAGCACAAATACCAGGGAACCTTGTTTGCTGACCAGCCCACCATGTTCATCACCCCCGACAGCAACCCTCCCCAAAGCAAGCTGTGGGAGCTTGTTCTCCTGAGTGGGGGACAAGTGGCTCGAGCCCCTCGTCAGGCCAGCATCTTTATCGGACCCTTCCGAGGGAAGAGGAAGCTCACTGTCAAGTACCTGACCGAGAAGTGGATCCTAGGTAGGTGTCTGTGTCCAGCTCACAGGGGGTTTCTGTGGGAGCAGGGGAGCCTTTTGACTATGGAAGCTGTCTGGTATTCCCCCAGAAAAGAGTAGTCTTTTGCTGTCCCAGAGCCACAGACAGTTTTCCCCCCAAGCTATAGAGGACAGCTGAGCATCCAGGCATCTGCACTAAAGGGTCACAAATTCTAGAGACGTCCTCCCTCCCCTTCTCTTCACAGCTAGTGTCTAAGACCTAGCCTTCCTCGCCTGCTCCCCCAAATCTTGAAGCTGTGGGACAGGCCTGTTCATTCTCAATTCGCTGAGTGCCTGCCCTGCTCTGCTTATAAGGATCTTGGCCAGTGCCCCAAATACCTGGGCTGATACTTCAGCTTCCAGGACACCACCCAGCCCCTTTCTCTTCTGTCTCCTGAGCACTCATGGGCAATGAGAGAGTCCTGTTAGCATACAAAGAGCTCTGACTTCCATTTCTGAGATGTTAACTAGATATAAGGTATTTGCCTGTCATCAAGTCAAGGACTCACAGTTGTGCTAACATGCTGCTTGAATCTGGGGAAGAAGAGGCGCTCTGGGAGAAGTCTTGGTGGAGCAGTGACAGGTGGCTAGCACATTGGTTCTGGGGGTACAGAGAGTAGTGGCTGACTAATGTATTCTTATATGAATAAGGCTGCCTTGATGTATCACACAGTCAGGCAACTTGAAGAACAGGCAGTTGTTCTCTCAGTGCTGGAGTATGGAAGTCCAGGGTCATGCATGCGGTGGGCAGGGCTGCTTCCTCCTGAGGTCTCTCTTCTTGGCTAGAAATGTCCATTCTCCCAGTGTTTTCATGTGGTCTCATCTCTGGGTGTGTTTTTGTCATGACTTCTGCTTCCTAATGGAATGACAACACCCAGGTTCAGTGGAGAAGCAATTACAGAAGCCAGACCTTCCACCTTCTGCATCTCATAATGATCCTGCGTCCATACTCCCCAGAGGGATAAAGAATAGGAAAGCTATTAGGGGAGGGGATTGGATATGGAGTTCTGGTGGTGGGAATTGTGTGGAATTGCACTCCTCTTATCCTATGGTCTTGTCAATATTTCCATTTTATAAATAAATAATAAGAGTAATTATAATAAATATTGATACTTAATATTTTTTAAAAAACGAATGCCAGTCAAATTGGATTAGGCTCTTTTTAGTGACCCAATTTTACCTTAATCACCTAATTTAAGGATCCATCTCCCAACAGAATCCCATTCTGAGGTCCTAGGGGGTTAGAATCGCAACATAGGAATTTCGGAATACCACTGAGCTCCTAACAATGACTTATTCTATTGTCCATACCTTTGGCCAAGATTCTTACCAGCTTCTTGGGACTTGAAAAAGATTTTATTCTCTTGCCTTTCTTCTCCACCAAACATGTTTTTTCACTGCCCTTTCTGATATGTTCCCCAATCACCCCCCCCCCCATCTCTACAGTTTCAGTTGGTTGGCTTTTCTCTTCCCTTGGTAGACGTTATCCTTTAACAGGTCTGCAGATATGGTATTTGTCCACATTATAGTCACATGCACTTTCTGGATATCTTTTTAATGACTGGTGGTCATTCTCTAGTAGTTGTTGGGTTTGTTTTGTTTTTTTTACCAAGCACTAAACAGCTCTGGTTTATGGTGGTGCTGGGGATTGAACCTGGGACCTCAGAGCCTCAGGTTTAGGAGTCTTTGTACATAATCATTATGTTATCTCTCCTGCCCTGTAATACAGACTTTTTTTTTTAAAATACACAAGTCAAAAGTAATTTTTCACTCTCTGGTGAAGAGTGATTAATCTTTTGCCCGGAAATTCATTTCAAAAACAAACCTATGGTTTTAGCTATCAGTCAGAAGCCAGCAGATTGTGTTTACCCTTTTCTGAATGCCAAGAATAAAATCTTCAAAACATCCTCTGTTCCAAAGCACTTGTTTGTTAAAAAAATAAAAATAAAAAAATAATGTTTGTGTGAAAATGACACAACTGAGGCCGGAGTTGATCTCTCAAAAAGGCCACATGCAGCTCATGAGACTATGCACATGACTGATGTCAGCAGAGTACCAATAGCTGAAGGTTGCAGAGTCTGGAAGCAGTGCTGCATGCGGAGGGGCAGAGTCCTGTCTGCACTTTCACTAGTTGGGAACTCTAGGAACCTTCCTCTCATGGGCATCTCTGAGCATAGAGCACACCAGCTCTGTTGCCTGCCTGGACCACACACCCCTTCCTGTCCCCAGCCCCCCCCCCCCACACACACACACACACATGATACTGTGCTTGTCAGAGGTGAACCTGTTTATCCCCACTCCTACCTCCACGCCCAGGATTGAATTTTCACAAGGTCCTTTAGAATTCTTTACATTTCAAAGCTATAAACCTAGGTCTGTTTCTTTCCTTTGCCATAATTCATGTCCTGTTTCAGATTTGCCATTGATTGCACCATCTGTGTGTGCCCTTGGCAACTTCCAGGTATTGTGCATTCTGGAGGCCTTGGCTGTCTGCATGGTGAAATCCTCATCCCTAAGACGAGTCCCCCTGGCTGCCCCCATCCTTCCTCCCTCGCTCATTCATTTGGGTGCTATAAACTATGGTTTTCCAATAGCTATTCATTTGAATTTCTCTTTTTCTGAGCTGAATTTCAATCACTCCAGATGTGTACAAATGAAGGTGCCCCTTCCTGTGGCTGCATATGCTCAGACCCACATGCCATGTGCAGTAGAGCCTTCATTTCCTGCTTGTTCAGGCCCAGTCCTAACATTCCTCTGACCAGAGGCAATAGAAAGAGAACAGTAAGGGAGTCAGGCGGTAGCGCAGCAGGTTAAGCGCAGGTGGCGCAAAGTGCAAGGACCGTCATAAGGATCCTGGTTCGAGCCCCTGGCTCCCCACCTTCAGGGGAGTCCCTACACAGGCGGTGAAGCAGGTCTACAGGTGTCTGTCTTTCTATTCCCCCTATCTTCCCCTCCTCTCTCCATTTCTCTCTGTCCTATCCAACAACAACATCAATAACAACAACAATAATGACTACAATGATAAAACAACAAGGGCAACAAAAGAATATAAATAAATAAATAAAATTTTAAAAAAGAAAGAAACAGAACAGTAACCTGTGGCTAAGGATGACAGTGCTCACTAACTCTGCCCAGTCACTCCTGCTCCTCTGCCAAAGCAGCTTTTCTTCCCCATCCCTTTTTTATTTATTTATAAAAAGGAAACAGAGACAAAACCATAGGATAAGAGAGGTACAACTCCACACAATTCCCACCACCAGAACTCCGTATCCCATCCCTCCCTTGATAGCTTTCCTATTCTTTAACCCTCTGGGAGTATGGACCCAAGGTCATTGTGGGATACAGAAAGTGGAAGGTCTGGCTTCTGTAATTGCTTCTCCGCTGAACATGGGCGTTGACAGGTCTATCCATACTCCCAGCCTGCCTCTCTCTTTCGCTAGTGGGGTGGGGTTCTGGGGAATCAGAGCTCCAGGACACATTGGTGGGGCTGTCTGTCCAGGGAAGTGTGGATGGCATCATGCTAGCATCTGGAACCTGGTGGCTGAAAAGAGAGTTAGCATACAACGCCTAACAAATTGTTGAACAATCATGGACCTAAAGGCTGGAATATATGTAGATGAAGAGTTGGGGGTTCCTCCATCTTGTAGATAGCTAGTAGGCATATTTTAGTTATATTCAAAGGGCCTATAGTTATACTAGTTTTTTGTTTGTTTGTTTGTTTTGTTTTGTTTTGTTTTTTCCTGAGCCTGAAATCTGATGTGCAGGTGGATTCTAGTTATTGTCTGGGAAGATGATGTCATGGCTCACAAAAGGACCAGAAAGCTGGATCAGGGAAGAGAGTAGCTCCCTTCGATGGGAAAAGTGTATAAATATTGTTGGCTGTAAACCCCATCAATTTGATCTGATCTGGGGCCCATATTTAGCTTAGGAGCCTATGTGACCTCTACATCCCTGTAGGTCTGAGCTCACATTCTGTGGTTATGAGTAGGAACATTCCAAGCTGCCCAATATCAGAACCCATCTTCCTCAGGTGTGGCATTGAGTATGTTGTCCATCCTCCCTTCGGAGGATGGAACATTCTCTACCATTGTTGATCCAAGTTGAGGGCAAGATCCTATGGGAGCCCACAAAGAGGTCTATTTTGTTGTTCCTGATAGAGATGACCAGTAACAATGGAGAGAGGGATTTATTCCAGATCTAGGCCCATCATGTCTGTTTGGGGATCTCAGGACTCCCTGATTAGGGCCCCAGCTGATGGAGTGGCCTGATAGTGACTAAAAAGTCATCATTAAAGTATGCCAGTCTCTTGCCCTTATTCAGCTTTTGCAGTCCTTGCTTTGATAAGGATAGCTTGGGAGTGAGTGAGGGAAGTATAATAGGAAATAGGTGAGGAGGGTATCTATGTCTAAGTAGACACTATTTCATTATGAACTTCATACTGACTCACTGTAGACTGTTGTGTACTTTTGCTTTCAGGTATATATTTTGCCCTTATTTATGGATACATGTGTACATATGCCCTATCTCAAGGTACTTGGTCTATATCTAGGTTTTGGGACTTTGTTAGGAAGTGAAACACCTGAAATGGAATTAGAGAATCCTATGAAAGGAAAGGTCTCACCCAAGTGATCAGGCTGAAGGGTTGTCATTCCATGCCTGATGTCTCTGAACAGAGTCTGAAGTAAAGCATGCCGAGGTGGTACTCATTGTGTTGTTTAGGTTGGAATCAGCAGATGTGATATCATTTGGTATGAATTGAGAGAAGCATGCAGGAAAGTGAGCCCCACTCTAGAGGTTCCAGGTTCCCCACCCCCCACCCCCTGCCCCATGAATCCTAACATCCACCCTCACCCTCACCCCAAGGTTTTTACTTTGGTGCCCTACTCCAAATTTAGTCAAATCTTGCTTTGAGTTTCCCTCTCTGTTCTTATTTCTCAACTTCTGTTTATGAGTGGGATCATCCCATACTTGTTTGTATCTTTCTGACTTAGCAAACTTAACATAATTCCTTCTAGCTCCATCCAAGATGGGTCAGAGAAAGTGGGTACATTGTTCTTAATAGCTTCATACAGCACTGATATTCTTTTAAAAGGCTGTTTTGTGGTGAAAAATGAAAAACAATACTCAGAATATCCCATAAGTATTTTACAGAAAGTAGTCAAAGTACTGCAAAGTACTTATATCCACTTGCAAATTTATCATTTCCCTTCCAAAATAAAAACTACAGGTTATTCAGTACTTTATATGTAGTCCTGTCTTTTAGTGATATATTTTTTCTTGAAGTTAATGGATATTAATAAAGTACAGGTGTTAACACATAGGCACAATTTCTCATCCTTCTGTGATAGGCGTCTGCAAACACTCTCTCCCCCAACTTAAATCTTTATCCACCATTATGCACCAGGACCACAAAGTCCCAGCCCCACTCCTAACTCCAGCCCTTCCCCCTCCTATTTTGTTGTTGTTGTTTGTTTTGTTTCATTAATAAGCCGAGGTCTCAAGCACAAGTGATTTTACCACTTCCAGTTCATTTTTTCATTCAGAGAAAGAAAGCAGGCTATGGTACACCCATGTGGTGCTGGAACTTGAACTTGAGCCAGATAGATAGCAAGGCAGATGCTCTATTACTTTGGTCCTGCAGAAAACCCTTAGTTTCATAGGGTCCTTGGTTTTTTGTTTGTTTGTTTAGTTTAGTTTTTGTTTTGGGTTTTTTTTCTTTCTTTATTGGGTGATTCATGGTTTACAGTCAACAGTAAAATACAATAATTTGTACATGTATAACATTTCCACATAACAGTACAACCCCCACTAGGTCCTCTTCTACCATCATGTTCCAGGAAGGTCCTTGTTTTTACAGACAGAGCAGTTGCCAGGCTGGACAAGTGAGAATGTTTTTTAGCCACTAGAAACCTCTGAAAAGTTCCACTTTTTGGAATTGGGACAAGTAGACACCACTACCATCATCTATCCCAAAAAAGAATAATTCTTTTCCATAACACCCTAACATCCTAGCACCTAAGCCATCAGGTGCCTTGTCCCTTTGCCTTCTTTGTCTTAGAAACATTGACCCAGCACTTGTGACTTCTAAAAGAACTTTTACCTGATTGTTCCACTGGTTGGGACATCCTCTAGCCTTCAGTTCTTAACTTGAGATGTTTCTGTACATGAACCCCAGGCCCTGGCAGGTTTAGGGTAACCATTTAGCATCCAGCCTGTGCCCTACCACTTCAAGTTGCTGGCATAGAACAGGGTGTGAATTTACAAAATCCCCATTAAGGGCTCAACTTGTGAAACCAAAGACCATTCTTACTCATTTGCTTTCACAGATGCTGAATTCCTTCAGATGAGGCTATTGGAACAGTCTTGATTATGTTCCTCATTCAGTCCCCAGGGCCCATTTTCTCTGAAACAGCAGTAGACTTAGGCCAAGATTCTTGATGAATCATTCAACCAGGAGGAGAAATGGGAATTTTTGAGAGAGAAAATGCTTGTGGATGCTGGGATGTATATGAAAATAAACAGGAAAAGAAAAATCAAATTCCCAGCACCAGGAAGCAAAGTGCCACATTTACTTGTCACTGATTATATACAGTCTATTCACAGGCACTTGCCAGTAACTGCCCTTCCCCCAGCTCACCCATGAAATATAATTCCATTTACACATCATGAAATAGAGACCCTGGGGTCTGATGGAACTTGGCTGTTAACACCACACCCTCTCTGTGGGCTGGGAATGCTGAGCCACTGGGTCTGTTGCTATTCACTTTCTCTCCCCACTGGTTAATCACTAAGGTTGGTTTGGCCTTTCTCATAAGACAGATTTCTGGTTTGGGGTGCCCTTTTATTGTCTGGACCATGTGTGAGTGATAAGACATACATTTTGTGCTAGTGTGGGAACATTATGTAATAGTTTCAACAGTACTGCCAAAGGAAAAAAGTTTCTCCTTGGCATGATCTTCTTATAATTTATAAAAAGCACAGGATTGTTCCTCATGTCAGTGTTTTCAGAAGAGAGCTTCTCAACTGATACCATGCCCAGAGAAAGACCTTTCTCTGAGATGTGGCACTTTGTGAAAGCAAAGCCACACAGGGGCCCATGACCAGAGGATGTCATGATTAGCAGAGAACACTAGGGTTCATCAAGACCTTCTCGGTCCATATTTTCCATTGGGCAGATAAAGAGCAGAGAGGCCATCAGTGGAGAGGATGGGAAAAGGGACAAGTTTGTCTCTCCCCAGAAAACCTCCAAGTGCACCTCATTTGTCCTCACCAAAGCAGTCAGACATCAGCCCAGCACTGAGAAGGGAGAAAATATTAACATGCAGTTTCAGACAAGAAGAATTATTTTTGTTGAGTTGGTCTTAAAAATGAATAGAACAAATGACATAGAAATTAGTGGGGACTGAAGCTGATTTCTGGCGGGTTTCATCATTTCAGCATCTCATGTATTCAAGCCTTAAGAAATACACATATATCACTAGCTAGTGCTTGGATTCCACTCCATAATTAGGTGCTATAATGGTATTTAGCATTAACCCTAGGAAGTATGCTCAGAAAGTGATTACACACAACAGTGAGCTGGTGGTCAGAGATGACTATATCTGAAATGTCTACAAGGGTTAAAAAATATGTTCAAGCCAAGCAAGCATCCTGGAAGATGAAAGTTCCTTCTCTGTGCCTCATCAACCAAAGGCACACTCCTTGAGTCTAACTTAAAAAAAGGAAAGGAAGAAAGAAAGAAAAAAGAAAAGAAAACAAACTTAGAACACAACAGTCAGTTGCAGATTCAACTCAGAGTAAGAGAATACTGCCAGCGAGTTCACGATGCACTTTTTTTTTTTTTTTTAAGAAATACACTGGAGGTTTAAGGGATCAAACTGACCATGTATAGCCAGTGCTAAACATTTAGTGGAGACAGCAGGCCATTGTATGACCCTCTGCACAGGGGCTTCTGTGGGGTGATGCTCACACCTGTCTGCAAGAGTCTGGGGCTTCATGAGCCCCATTTCTCACTTCTCATATTCTAAGCTATTCTCCTTGTTCTGGAATATATTAAGTGTTCATGTTTTGGCTGTAGTAGAGATAGTCTTGGGTGGTGTATATTCAACTTCACTTGTTTGGCCATTGTTGCATCTTCACTTATTTAGTCATTTTTGCATTTTAAACAGCTGAAGTTGCATATCATAGAACCTGAACTGATCAAACTCCTGTTGTGGACTGAACATGCCCCCCCCCCATATTCTTATATTGAATTTCTAATACCCTGTACCTTAGAATATGTTTGTATTTGTAAATAGGACCTTTACGGAGGAAGTTGCATTTAAATAAAATGACAAGGATGGGACCCTAAGCTGATAAAATCCATATTCTTAGAAGAAAAGGTACATAGTAGAGGGTGAGGGAGAGCACTATGAGGACACAGATAGAAGACACTAGCTACCAGCCTAAGAGGGAGTGGTCGTACCAACCTTGACCTAAGACTTCCAGCCTTAGTAAGTACCTGTTGTTGAAGCTGCCCTGACTGTGTTATTTTGTTAGGATTGCCCCAGCAGACTAAAAATAGGTCCTGAGGTCATCTGCAAGAACTTATTTATTTTATTTATTAAAAGGAAACACTGACAAAACCATAGGATAAGAGAGGTACAACTCCACACAGTTCCCATCACCAGAACTCTGGATCCCATTCCCTCCCTTGATAGCTTTCCTATTCTTTATCCCTCTGGGAGTATGGACCCAAGGTCATTGTGGGATGCAGAAGGTGGAAGGTCTGGCTTCTGTAATTGCTTCTCCAATGAACATGGGCATTGACAGGTTGATCCATACTCCCAGCCTGCCTCTCTCTTTCGCTAGTGGGGTGGGGTTCTGGGGAATCAGAGCTCTAGGACACATTGGTAGGGTTGTCTGCCCAGGGAAGTCTGGTCAGCATCATACTAGCATCTGGAACCTGGTGGCTGGAAAGAGAGTTAGCATACAACGCCTAACAAATTGTTGAATAATCGTGTACCTAAAGGCTGGAATAGTGCAGTTGAAGAGTTGGAAGGTCTCCATCTTGTACATAGCTAGTAGGCATATTTTAGTTATATTACAAAGGGCCTGTGGTTATACTAGTTTTTTTTTTTTCCCTGAGCCTGAAATCTGTTATGCAGGTGGATCCAAGTTATTGTCTGGGGAGATGATGTCATGGCTCACAAAAGGACCAGAAAGCTGGATCAGGGAAGAGAGTAGCTCCCTTCGATGGGAAAGGAGTATAAATACTGTTGACTGTAAACACCATCAATTTGATCTGATCTGGGGCCCATATTCAGCTTAGGAGCCTATGTGACCTCTACATCCCTGTAGGTCTGAGCTCACATTCTGTGGTTATGAGTAGGAACATTCCAAGCTGCCCAATATCAGAACCCATCTTCCTCAGGTGTGGCATAGAGTATGTTGTCCATCCTCCCTTCGGAGGATGGAACATTCTCTACCATTGTTGATCCAAGTTGAGGGCAAGATCCTATGGGAGCCCACAAAGAGGTCTATTTTGTTGTTCCTGATAGAGATGACCAGTAACAATGGAGAGAGGGATTTATTCCAGATCTAGGCCCATCATGTCTGTTTGGGGATCTCAGGACTCCCTGATTAGGGCCCCAGCTGATGGAGTGGCCTGATAGTGACTAAAAAGTCATCATTAAAGTACGCCAGTCTCTTGCCCTTATTCAGCTTTTGCAGTCCTTGCTTTGATAAGGATAGCTTGGGAGTGAGTGAGGGAAGTATAATAGGAAATAGGTGAGGAGGGTATCTATGTCTAAGTAGACACTATTTCATTATGAACTTCATACTGACTCACTGTAGACTGTTGTGTACTTTTGCTTTCAGGTATATATTTAACCTAACAAAAACTTATTTCTAAGGGGAGGAAACTGAGGATTCTAAGTGCCATGGCCAGAGTTAATGAAGAGTTCCCAGTCACTTGCTTCCTCTTCTGTCATCCTGAGGAGAGCATGACCCTGTATGGTCTTTGTACCAAGAATCTCTTTCCATCTGCAGCTATTCTGAGCCTTACTCCCTACAGAACCTGAGGTTCCAGTAGGGTGCAGCTGAAGGGCCCACCTACAGTCAGATGTTAACAAGACATTTTCCTCCATTATTTCAGGAAAACCATAGTTGGATTAAATTCTCTCATCTTTTAATCTATTTTTCTTAAGCATATGTGTTTGAACTACTATATTTTACTGTTGACTATTAATCCTTAATCCCCCAATAAAGAAAAATAGAAATAAAATTATAATTAAAACCCTAGTTCTCATGACCTCAAAAAGACTGCATAGAATGACGACAAAATGTCTGGTAAGTTCTAGGCTCCCCCACCTCTACCAGCTAGGAGCAGCACCAAATAAACAGGGACCATCTGAGTAAACTCTGCAGGGGCTCTGGGAAACAAAGGTTTGCAACAACCAGGAAAACCCTATTTGTTCCAGTCTGCCAGGGAGATACCTGAAGTACTGACTCACTCCTGTGACTCAAATAACTTAGAACACAGGCAGGAAAAAAGGCAGGCACTGCTCTGAAAAGCGACAAAGGAAGCAACAAAAGATGAACTAGTCTCCCAATAACATACTGAACTTCCATGCATCAAAGGGCACAAGTAACCACCTGGAAAGACAATCTATGGGTTGAGAAGGAATATTTATAAATGATAGGAGTTAATACCCAAAATACACTAAAACTCAACCACAACAAAACCTGACTAAAAGGACTTGAATAGGCATTTCTCCAAAAATAATATACAAGTGGTCAATAAACACATGAAAATATTTTCATCATGTGTAACTATTAGGGAAATTCAAATCAGAACCATAATAAGTGTCTACCTTATGTTCACTACAATGTGTGCTATCAAAATAGCGTTTTGTAGTGTGTGGCCTGAGTAAAAGATGATGGTTATGGCTGGAGTGTTATCAGTGGAGGTAATATCAGTGTCAGATACTAATTTAAAATTCTAGAATCAGTCAGATTTGCTGATGGGTTGCTTGTGGAATATGGCAACCAGGGGTGACTGGTTAGGTGTGGTCTTTGGGGGACAGAGAAGAATCAACACCCAGACACGTAGACGTGAGTTCCCAGCATCCAGGAGAATAGTGAGATAATCTAGAAATCCTTGGAAAAGTACTAAAAGAAATGTGCCTTAATAAATTGTAAATAGTTTAACAAAGGGTAGTACAGAACCAAGAACATGAATAAAATGAGACAGCAGCAAAACATCAAAGGGGAGGAAGCAAAGGGCAGAATGTACTGAATGATGATGAGTCAATGCCAGTATAAAAATGTCTGTCTTAGTTACACAAAAACTAGTGGAATTCTCTTGGTAGTCACAAAAAAATCTAGAGACACTTAGAAGAAACTGAGAAGAATCATCAGGGAAGACCATTCAAATGAAAAGGCAGAACCCATAAAAGAAAAAAGAACACCAAAAATATAGAACCACCAGACAGCAAAAAAGAGACTAACAGCAATTAAGCCTTAGTTATATTAGCAACCAACTTTAGTTGTACAGTGAAAGTAATAACCCATCACAAAAAAGGCAACTGACTTATTAAGAGAAGATATTTGCACATCAGATAAAGTAGCTAGTATCCACAATATATCTAAGAACTAACACAACTCAACAATAAAAAAGCAATTCAGTTAAAAACAAACAAACAAAGACCAGAGAATCTGAATGGACACTTCTCCAGAGAAGATCTACAAGTCCATGAGACATGTGAAAAGATGTTTGGCTTTACTATTTGGGAAATGCAAATAGGCTACCACCTCACACCTATAAGAATGGCCTCTGGGAGTTGGGAGGTAGCGCAGCGGGTTAAGCGCACGTGGCGCAAAGCGCAAGGACCGGCATAAGAATGGCCTCTATCAGAGGTGGGAAACCTTTTTTCTGCCTAGGGTCTTTTGGATCTTTATAACATTATTCATGGTCCATATAAAAATCATCAACTTAAAAATTAGTGCATATTGTTTCTAAGAAAAAAGCTTCTAGATTTATTGAGCTTCAAGTCCCACCTTCAGGCCATACATTCCCCACCACTGGCCTACAGCAAAAAGACTAGATGAGGAAGTTGGCTGGTAGTATACCTGCTTGAGCACACATGTTACAGTGTATAAGGACTCAGGTTTGAGCCCCCAGTCCTTACCTGCAGGGGAAAAGCTTTGCAAGTGGTGAAGCAGGGCTGCAGGTGTCTCTCTGTCTCTCTCTAAATATGTATTACCCCCTTCCCTCTCAATTTCTGTCTGTCTTTATCCAATAAATAAGAATAATTTTTAAAAAATTTTAAGATTGAATGGAAACTGTATGATGGTGAGGCTATGGAGGAAATGGAACAATGAAATACTAGTCTTTACATTTAAAAAAAAATAACACTTTTTTTTTTCACCAACATGAATAGAACTTGAAATGACTGTGCTAAGTAACTTAGGTCAGAAAGTGAAAGACAATTATCAGATGGTTTCATTCATGCATGGAATATCAATAATCAAGCTAAGTAAGTAAATCACAGCAAAACTCTTAAGAACTCAGTGCAAACTACTGGTGGATACTGGAGGGACGGGGAAGTGGCAGGGTGGTTGAGGGGGTCAATCTGATAATGAGATGGCACTAGAACTTTGGTGGTGAAGTCAAGCTTACATGCATTAGAGGTATGTACTCCCCAGATTTATTTGGACTGTCAGAAAAGTCATGTCTTCTTCTATGCAAAAATGTGCCATAACTTTCCTGACAGCCTATTAATATATATAGCACTGCCAGCCATGATCAATCATTAGAACTATAATAGAAAGAAAACAATTAATTTATTTTATTTACATATGTATTTATTGGATAGAGACAGAGAAATATCAGGAGAAAGGGGGCAATAAAGAAGGAAAGAGAGACACCCGCAGCACAGCTTTACCACTTATGAAGCTTCCCTCCTGTAGATGGGGCTTGAACCCAGGTCCTTAAGCACTATAATGCATATGCTCAAAACAGGCTTCAGGCTGTGATTCGCTCAGTAGAGCACACATGTCACCATGCACATAAACCCGGGATCAAGCCCCCCAGTTCCAAACTACAGCAGGGAAGCTTCTCTTTCTATCCCCCCTTCCCTCTCAATTTCTCTCTCTCAACAAAATAAAGAAGATATAAAATATATTTATTGTAGTAGCCAAAACATGGAAGCAACCCAGGTGTCTTAAGAACAGAGATAGTCTTGTGACTGAGTAAGTCATGGTATATATACACAATGGAATACTACTCACCTATTAAAAATGGTGAACTCACCTTCTTCACCTCACCTAGGATGCAGCTTGAAGAAATCACATTAAGTGAGATAAGTCAGAAAGAGAAAGATGAATATGGGATGATCTCACTCATAGACAGAAGGTGAAAAATAAAATAAGAAGAGAAAAAAACAAAGCAGAACTTGTCTGGGTTTGGAGTATTGCACCAAAGAAAATGACTCTGGGGTGGGGGTGGAAGTGGGGATTCAGGTCCTATAACATGATGGCAGAGGAGGAGGACCTAGAGAGGGATAGATTGTTATATGGAAAACTGAGAAATGCTACACATGTACAAACTGCTGTATTTAACTGTCGACCATCATTCCCCCCATAAAAAATATGTTATATGTTTGTGTGCATATATTTATATTTAGATGATTTTTAAGTAAAGAAAAAATTAAGTTTAGCCTGTGAAACCACTGTGGAAAACTTAAGGATAGAAGTTCACAGTGGGTGGGGATTCAGAACTCTGGTGGTGGGAAAAGTATAGAATTATACCCCTGTTATCTTATAATTTTATAAATCAATATTTAATCACTAATTTAAAAAAAAGAAAGAAAAGGAAGTCCACAGTGGGTAGCTTTGGGCCCACTGTGAGCAGTCTTTCGGAACATGATCTTTTGAGCCCCCTTCAGTGGCCAAAACTCCAGGACTATGTGACCCCATCCTACAGAGGTCGAGGCGGTTCATTACTTGACTGAGCACTTGGCTACATGCCACAGTGGCTGCTCCCAGGGCAACAGTTGAACTAATTTGAGCAGATAAAACTCCCACTCAGGTCCTCAGTGTTACAAACTCTACACACAGTCCCATTTGTCCCATATGGCTGTTGGGAGTTTTCCTTCGATAAAGGCTTGCCCACCACACTATGAAAAATTAGTGTTGGCAGTAGCCTAACCATCAGACCACACAGAAGCACGGCCAGTCAGTTTCAACTTGTATATGATTACATGCCAAGATGTGCTAATTGCTCGGGTTAAAAACAAACAAGCAAAGGAGCCTTTTTCTATAATTCGGCAAAGTGTCATGGGAGCTACTCACATGCTACACTGTTTGTATCTGCACTGGCTGGGACTGGTATTGCTCTTATGTGCTATGGTCACATTTTATGAGGTGTTTGCAGATTTTTTTCACTGGATGTGACATTGGAATTGAGGATCAGGACTATCTCCAATTGCCAAATGAACTTGGACAGAAATCATCTCCATGTGTGTGATTATGGCTGGGAACTTGGAGCCAAGAGACTCCTTGGACAGACCATCCAGGCTGCAGCCCTGATCAAATGCTCCTGTGCTGACCCCCATTTTGCTGACTCCATGTAGTCACAGTACATGTCTGCCTCGTGGTTTTCCTCAGAAATCCACCATCTGTTTCCTCATAGGCCACTCCAATGTCACATGGAGTGGGGTGAGGGTTAAGGACAGACACTTAGCTATGTGGTTATCTTTAAACTCCTGCCACTTTATCTAAAAAGCCAATTTCCATTCATGATGGATGAATGGATGGATGAGTAGGTAAGTGAAACGACAGACAAATTAATGAATGAGTAGATGGATGGATGGAGTGAAACTTGATTTTATTGTCAGTGAGTTCATATAGTAAAGAACAGAATCCCCATATCTTACCATCCTTCCATAAAAATAAGATGGAAATGTTTCTGTATTTTAAATGACATTTACATAAAAATTAATGTAAATGAACAGATGTATTGTTTTAGGATGTATGTGTTCTATAAGGGGAGAATCACAAATAATTGTAGGAGTCTTAACCATATCCAGTGATCTTTTCTGTTAGGATGCATACAAAGCCCCATCATTCATTCTTACTACTGGAGGTCCTATGGCAATGGACACACAACACTCCCTGTCAGACACCAAGGGTTATTTCCAGTGAGGTGGAAAGCTGACTCAGCCATGAATGCAGAAAGTGTCTTCACTGATTATGCATTTAGTTCCCAAGAAGGTTTGTGGTAGCCCACAAGCCCAACAAGCTTTCCACCTTGGGCTTAGAATGTTCTGTGTCTAAGAAAATACACAGAAAAATATGACCAATTTGAGCAAGGCAAGGCATTGTTTCTCCATTTAAATAAAACCTGTGTGCCTTACAGTCATGTGGAGCACTGGATACTCCCACTCTAGACCCCTGAGGATTTTATTTATATAAATCAACACATTTATTACAGGCTAGTCATATTTCAGGTGGTAACACTTCTACTGGTCTTTCAACCCCTTCAGTCTTCTGATGGCAGACTTTACTGTCACGGCAGAAGTGGTGTTGTAGGTCCAGACACCACCAGCTGTAGTTTTCATGCAGGAACCACAGTGCCAGATGCTCACAGCATATCTCTTCATCTTGGTTTTGCTGCAGAAGAAGCAGGTGTACTTGGTGTGCTGGCTGGTCACAGTCTTCTTCACTATCTTCTGGAGGGAGGCGCCATAGCAAGTCCTGCCCATATTTATCAACAATGCCTACCTTCTTGGCTGCAAATAGAGAGCAAGGATTTTTATTTTCTGTATTTTCTTGTCTTTTTTTTTTTCTTTATAAAAAGGAAACACTGACAAAACCATAGGATAACAGAAGTACAACAACTCCACACAATTCCCACCACCAGAACTCTGTATCCCATCCCCTCCCTTGATAGCTTTCCTATTCTTTATCCCTCTGGGAGTATGGACCAAGGTCATTGTGGGATGCAGAGGGTGGAAGGTCTGGCTTCTGTAATTGCTTCCCTGCTGAGCATGGGCATTGACAGGTTGATCTATATTCCCTGCCTGCCTCTCTCTTTCCCTAGTGGGGTGGGGCTCTGGGGAATCGGAGAGCAAGGATTTTAAACTTGTGTGTGCCTGAACATTGAAAAGGTTGCTGTTTACCACTTGGCTGGTCACTATTCACTCTAACCTGTTCTTGCTTTTTCCTAGATTCCATCACTCAGCACAAGGTGTGTGACTCAGAAAACTATCTCTTGCCACAATGAGGAAACACCCTTACTACCACCACTGACTGCAAAGCTGTCCTGAGACTCAAAGGAGAACAGAACCACAGAGAGGAGGGATGGAAACTCATGTGACAGCCTGCTGTGTGCTGTAGCTTTTATCTGAAGGAGCTGTTCCATGTGACCACTGACTAAATGTGGACTAGAGCAGCTGTGAACTAGAGCAGTGATGACTAACCTTCCAGGGCCTTTGCTGCAGCATGGCAGGCTCTAGATGCTGGGGGAAATCTCTGTGCTGTGAATCCAACACCAACCCATTCAATAAAAACTGTAGTTAGACTGTTTCACTACAGAGAGCTCTCAAAGAATACCTCTATCCCCATGTGTCTTGGGTAAGCACTGAGGTCTTTACTCCCATGACACGTGCTAGATATGAGAAACATTTGTCGAGGTTACTGTCTGTTTCTCTGAGATTCTTCTGAAGCAAGCCATTGCTGAGGAGGGCATGGCCAGTGTCATGGTAGGCAACAGCTTGGTTTCAAGGGAGGAAAGCTTGACCCACTAAATGTCCTTCTGTTGATGACTGCCTTTTATAGCAGAGACGTGCAAAACTGCAGTGTCAAAGGTTTTACACAGACTTCATCACATCCCCTCCCTCTGTGTTTTCCTGCTCCAAAGGAATTCCAGGTACCTCAGTAAACATAATTAATCTACCTCTAGTATAAATAGCCTTCAGGAAAGGAGGTAATAGTGACATGCCTGTCAGGAAGGGTGTCTCTTGGCTTTATAATAATGAATACCCAAGTAATCCCCTCCCCTTGCAATGCTCCTGGTCCAACAGTTGAACCTCCCTAGGGCCCAGCCTGCCTCACCAACTCCTAGGTCTCCTAGGTTTGAAGCATAGTTACTTTGGCATTGTTCCCACAACAGCCAAACTTTATGAGGAGGTTGCTGAAAATGGTGTTGGCTCCTATTGGAAGCAAGACACAGAAAAGTTTTCCAATCCCCTGCCACTCCCTCTCACACTGCCTTAGAGTGCCACCCAAGCACCAAACACTCAAGTACTGTCCACACTGTCCATGTCCACAAAGCCCATTGTCTGCCCAGGTCTTCAGTAATCGCAGGCCGTCAGTCTACTAAGGCCATCTGTCCAACCAGCCTTCCATCTGTGCTGAGTTCTGCTCTTCATACTCACCTATCAGTGGAGATTCACTCTCTAAAAACTAACACTTCATAAGGATAATGACTTAGGTACTTCTACTGAATAATTACATGTGGTTCTTAGAATTCAGTCATCCTGAATTCTGTTAGTTCCTACTGGTCTGAGATCCCTTATGCCAGACATGTGGCCAGACATGTTTTAGTTTTCAGAGGTGTTTCAGAGGTTCTACCCAAAGAAAAGGGCAAGAAGAAGACATTAAAGACATACAGACTGGAAATGAAATAATAGCATTATTCCTACATCATGACACTATATGATATAATATATAGAGAATCATAAGGAATTTTTTAAATAATATATTTAGAAAGCTTATAATCAGCATACAAAACTAGCTGAATTGTATTTATATTTTACCAGCCAGTGATTGAAAAATGGAGTTAAAATACAGTTCCACTTACAGTGCCATCTAGAAATAAACTTAGTGAAAGAAGTATCGCTCTCTATGGAATACTTTGCTGAGAGAAATTAAAGCTCTGAAGATAGGAGATTAGAAGACTCAATAAGATGAGAGTGCTTCTCAAATTCATCTGTAGGTTCAATATAGTCAAATTTTCAGATGCACTGTTTGTAGAATTTGAAAAGTTAATATGAGCCAGGTAGATAGAGTCACTTTGCATAGACAGTGCTGGGGAATAACACTCAGGTCCTCACATTTGTAAGCCTTGTGCTATACTACTGTACTATCTCTCTGGCCACAAACAAGACAATCTTTAGAAAAGAGTAAAGTTGGGGGGATTTGCACTGATTTCAAAACTAAGAATAAAAATCTCAGCAACCCAGTCCAGTGTGGTATTGTCACAAGGCTAGCCAAGTAGATCCTGGGAATAGAACAAAGGATATAGTACAAATGGTTGTGTTTATGGTCAGTTGCTTTTCAACAGATCTATGAAGACAACTGAAGTAGAATATTCTCTTTTTAAAAGTATGTGTGTTCAGAGAAGGCAGGCACTGTTTCTCTTATCTGAGAGAGAAGAGGGAAAAAGGAAGGGTGCTGGGAAATAGTGACAGGTATAGAAGTGACTTAGAATGCAGGACCATGGTGGGGGGGTAGGGGATGGGCAAAAAGTATAGATACATAGATACAGTTATAGACATAATATCAACCACAGGGGCTGGACGATGGCATACCTGGTTGAGCACACATGTTACAGTGTGCAAGGGTTCAATCTCCGGTCCCCACTGGCAGGTGGAAAGCTTCACAAGTGGTGAAGCAGGGCTGCAGGTGTCTATCTCTCTCCCTATCACCCACTTCTTCTTAATTTCTGACTGTCTCTAGCCAATAAATAAATAAAGTTTAAAAAAAACATAAAGTCAACCCCCATCTGTGACCTTAGGAGAATTACTGCAGTTTCCAGTGGAGGAGATGAGGATACAAAACCTTGATGATGGGAACAATGTGAAATTATACCCCTATCTTATAAGTTTGTAAATCAATATTAAATCACTAATAAAGATTAAGGTAAAAATAAAATACTTCAGATGTCTATGGGTAAGGAAAGATAGAAGTGCTTGCTATTATAATACAATTTAATTTCCAAAAAGAGTGTGTGTGTGTGTGTGTGTGTGTGTGTGTGTGTGTGTGTGTGTGTGTGTTGGGAAGAGGTAAGGTAGAGGAATGAGAAAAATAAGATGCTTTGATCCATATATCACAATACACACACACACATCTCAAAAAACTAACCCAGGGATTCTCATCTTCAGAACTATTAACTTTTTTTTTCTTTTTTTTAAATATTTATTATTGAATAGAGACAGAAATTGAGAGGAGAGGAGATAGAGAGGGAAAGAGACAGAGAGACACCTGCAGCCATGTTTCACCACTCATGAAGCTTTCCCCCTACAGGTGGAGACTGGGAGCTTGAATCCGGGTCCTTGCACATTGTAGTGTGCGCTTAACCAGGTGCACCACCAACTGGCCCCTCAGAACTGTTAACAGTTTGAATCAGATGTTTAGCAGCATCTGTGACCTTCACCCATTTGTGAAATCCCAAAACTTCTACAGATACTCCCAGATGCCTGCCAGAAAAGCAAAACATCTCTGTTGATACAAGAACAAAAATTATAAACTGTCTAGAAGAAAACCACAGGAAACCTTTCTGACCTTAGGTTTGGCACATATTGCTTATAACATTAGAGGTACAGTTTATTAAAAATTAAATTATAATTCAAAGTTTAAAAAAAGGCTTGCTCTTCAAAAAGGAGCCATTAAGAAAGCTAAAAGACAAATCACAGGCTAGGAAAAAACATTTGCAAACCATCTATCTGATAAGGGAAGTGTGTTCAAACTTTGCAAAGATCTACAACTCAATTAACAAGATAAATGGGGTAAGTAAAGACATGCCACACAAAGTATAGAAATGACTAATAAGCACATGTAGAAATGCTCAACATTATTAATCATAAGAAAAACAAACTGAGTGCACAATGAACACATTAGCACGCTCAGAATGGCTGCAATCAGCAGTGCTGGCAATACCAGGAACTGAGGCTCTTCCATTTGGTGTGTCAGGACTCAAACCTTGACTGTGTGCATAGTGAGACAGGCACTCTGTTAGGTAGGTGAGCTTTCTGGTCCCCTAAAATCAGCTATATTGATAGGTCATTATATGTCACTAAGAAATCTATCCATAGAAAGGGGTGCATTTCAATGATTTTAGTGAGCGCATATGGTTGTATAACCAAAATCAGTTTGACAGTCTCCATCACCCCCAAAATATGTGTGTCTATTTTTGCTATACCCCCAGAATCAGGAAACCTGATTTGTTTCCTGCTCCTAGAGTTCTGTCTCCCATAGAAAATTCATCTAAATGGAATTGTACATGTGAATGTGTTGAATCAGGCTCCTTCCACTTGACATGGTTTTACAGATCATCTGTGTTCTAGCATGTATCAGAGATTGGTCCTTTTCCATTGCTAAGTAAGATTCTATCATGGGACAGGGTGCATTTGTTTATCCCCTTATTGTGGGTGGGGGTTTCCAGTTCATGACTGTTATAATGATGCTGTGAACATTAGTGTGAAAGACAGAAGTTCTCATTTCTTCTGGGTTGATTCAGGACTAGGAGTGACTTGGCTGGATTATATGGTGTGGATTTAATTAAAAACAAAACGAAAACACTGCTCATGGGTTTTAAAGTGATAATACCTCTTTGCACTCACACTAGCAAGGCATTGAGGATCTTGTTTCCACATGTCTAAAGTACCTTTTTCACCATGCACACAGCCAAGGTTTGAATCCTGCTTGACATACAAAATGGAAGAGCTGTGGCTCCAGTGCTATAGTGTCTGTCTATCTCTCTCTCTCTGAACAAATTGGCCTACATGGGTGAAACCACACAAGTGTGAGACACACACACCCCCAAAATACCAGAAATTAATTAATTAGCTCCTTTTCAAAAAACTCAGTGGCAACTGTGGAGCAGGATGGACTTCAAGTAGAACTTTTTGTTTAGCTGAAAGAAGTGGTTAGTTTACACTCAGCTTTCAAACCAAGGCCACAACTTCCTAACTCCAACCAAGAACTGGCAAAAGGGACCTCAAAATTCTGCTTATGCAAGAGCCCTCTAAGAGGCCTCCTGGTTCCAGGGCTCCCATTCAGATTTGCAGTCTCAGGGCCAGTGTGACCCTGACTCTGTCTGCTCTCCACTAGGCCCCAGTGGGCCTGCTCTGTGCTGCGTAAGGTCTCAGAGTCTTTTCCTTCTGGGACCCTGCCTCTTCTCTCACTTGTCACAGAATCCCCCAACCATACCCCATACTCCTTTCTTTGTTTCCTTTTTATTATTTTTATTTATAAAAAGGAAACACTGACAAGATAAGAGGGGCAAGGCTCCACATAATTCACACCACCAGAACTTCATATCCAATCCCCTCCCCTGATAGCTTTCCTATTCTCTAACCCTCTGGGAGTATGGACCCAGGGTCATTATGAGGTGCTGAAGGTGAGATTGCTACCCCACTGAACATGGGTGTTGGCAGGTCGATCCAGCTCCCAGTCTGTCTCTTTCCCTAGTGGGGTGGGGATCTGGGGAAGTGGGACTCCAGGACACATGGGTGGGGTCATCTGCCCAAGGAAGTCCAATTGGCATCATGGTAGCATCTGGAACCTGGTGGCTGGAAAAAGAATTAACATACAAAGCCGAACAAGCTGTTGACTAATCATGAACCTAAAAGCTGGAGATTGGGGTCTCCATTTTGGAAAAAGCTAGTAGGTCTATTTTAGGTATATTCCAAAGGGCCCATGACTATACTAGTTTTTGTCTGAGCCTGACCTCTGATATGCGGGTGGAGCCAAGTTATTATCTGAGGAGATGACATCATGGCTGGAAAACGGGCTAGAAATCCAGATCAAAGAAGAGAGTAGCTCCCAAATATGGGAAAGGTGTATAAATATTGTTAACTATAAGCCCCATCAATTTGATCTGGGGCCCATATTTAGCTTAGAAGCCTATGTAACCTCTGCATCCCTGTAGGTCCAAGCTTGCATTCTGTGATCATGAATAGGGACATTCCAAGTTGCACCAATTTCAGGACCCATCTTCCTCAAGTGTAGCATGGAGTACATTGTCCATCCTCCCTTTGGAGGATGGAACATTCTCCACCGTTATTGATCCACTTAGAGCAAGGTCCAATGTGGGCCCACAGAGGGGTCCATTATGTTGTTCCTGATGGAGATGACTAGCGACAATGAAGAGAGGGATCTATTTGAGGTCTAGGCCCATCATGTCTGTGTGGGAATCCCAGGACTCCCCAACTCTTAACTCCTATCTAGTGTCAGCCATCTAGAATATCACCATGTAGAACCTACTTTGATGGGTACTGCATAAGTCTGTCTACTTATGTTTCTGATGATGGGAGTAGAACATTTGTCATATTCAATGGGCAAACAGAGTCAGAAGATGAGGTTCGGGGCCTGCACTGGAGTGGAGCTGTTCCATATAACACCAAAAATTCTAGAAAGGGGTGTCTGTTAAGAAGAGTAGGAAAAAAACTACTCAAGTAAATAGAGTAAGTTAATTTATCAAGCCCAGACTTGTAATCAGGGAGATTATTTTCAATCACTTACATATACTATGTTTCTTAAGACAATTTACAAAATCAAGAGATTGAAAAATGTAGCAAGTTTGAAAGTACACTTGTAAATAATTGTTACACTGAAAGAAACCATAATGGAAGAGAGAGAATATATGGAACTGAGAACTCCTGGGTTACAGCTAAATCTGTATTTAGTGGGCTCTGTAGCACTATTTTTAATATAATAACCAATATTATTAGTAAAAATAAGTAAATAACTAAATGTCCAGTGAAAAAAGTTGGGGAAAGAACAGTGTAATAAATTAAAGAAATTGGTGAACACTAAAGGAACTGGCAGCAGAAATTAATAAAAGTAAAAACAAAATGAAAGAATCCAGTAATTAGAAGGTGATGCTTTGAGAACATCGATAAAATAGGTAAAGTTCTAAAAGTTTGATTGGGGGAGGTGGGATAAGAACAAGACAATAGCATGAAAAGATGAACATTACATGTATACACAACTCATGCTTTTCAGTTTTAAGTGTTAAAAACTTAAATGATGAGCAAAGAGGATCAACTGAGAATGCAACACGCTAAGGATCTCTCCAGGAACCCACCAAGCCACAGGCGAGTGCAAACATGTGTGGCTCATGGACAGAAGGACTTAAGGAGAAATTCCTTAACCTACTTGGGAGCGGCTTAGTCCAGTCCAACAGTCTGCCAGTTGAAACACCACCTCCAGTCTGAGTTTTATCAACAGAGACTGCTGCTGAAGGGAGAACTTTAGCCTCATCAAGTTGCAACTGTGGATCTCCCCTGTTGTTGCCTCAGGGGCTGGAACAGCAGCAAGAAAGCCCTATGCTGACATGGTGGGAAGAGAGCTTGCCAGGTGACTCAGGAGAAAATCTACACTCCCCGTGGTCAGGAGGTATGGCTATATAGTAGGAGCCTTTTCACATCATTCTCGTGATAAATTAGGAAAAAGGGTGACTAATTCCCTCAGAAATCAAGATTTATTCAGCAACATTGGACCACAGAGCACAGCTCTACTTAGCTCCAACTGGGAGTGAAACTGGGATTAGGCCCAGGACTTTGGACCCTCAGGGCATAGCAGTTGCTTTGCATAACCACTGTGCTAGCTATCCCCCACCCTGTTTTATCTCTTGGTCAGGAGTGATAGATATAAACAATCTACTTATACTTAAAAAGGCCTCAGGTTCTCATAGTCTGAGGAAAAGGCAAAGAAGATAAGAGGGCTGAACAGCCACTGTGCTTCAACTCAGGGAGATAATATTAAAACAACTGTTAATTTCCAAAACTGAATTCTTACTACCTTACTTGGATACAAGTCTGTCCAGGCAAGTGAGATTAGTGGATTGAGAAGTACTGAGAAAGGGACCTTATATCACATCAAATACAATGGTTAAACCAAGAAGAAACATTGGAGAAATGAACCAGGCACGAAGTCCAGAGAAAAGCCCTAAAAAGATAGAAGCACATAAGAATGAAGATAACATCCAAACACTAATTGATGCAATAATTACAGGAATGAAAAAGCAATGTCATCAGAAATGGGGAAACAACAAATGAGACTCTGAAAGAAAACACTAATTATCTTGAGGCATTCAGAAAGTTGAAAAACTTAAATGACAATAAAAATAAATAACTGATGGAAAAGAAAAAGAGGTCTAGCATTACATTAGGAATGAAACAAAATTCAGCAGAAAGACTTCACAAATGATAATCAAATGCATTGGGTTATCAAAAAGGTCATGACACATTTTTGCATTAAAAAAAACAGAAAAAAATACATCATGACTTTGCCAACAACCCAGTACAATAGTGGAGGACAGGTGGAAGATAAGCAGATTCCATAGAATTGGTGTTCTGGTGTTGGGAATTGTGTGGAGTTGTACCCCTCTTATCCAATGGTTTTGTCAGTGTTTCCTTTTTATAAATAAAGTAAAATAAAATAAAATGAAGCTATTATCTTTAAAATAAAATGAAAAGCAGGGACTTGGTCATTTTCACAATCTTTATGTCAGAAATATCCTTCAATTCACCTACAACTTGGAGGGGGGGAGCCCCTTTTTGAAAGGAAAAACTGCACAGTTTCCATACAAAATGAGACAGTCTTTCTCACCAGACCCCTCCATTTAATACAATAATTTTGTGACATCTGGAGTGGATAAAATATTTGAGTCAGCAAAATAGACAGTACTTAAGTATTGCTTGGGAGGCTTGTACAGACCCTCAAATAGATACCCACTTCCTGGTTTACTTTGGCTTTTCTTTAAACCATCCACTAAGGAAGAAGCTTAAGAGAAGGAAATGACTAAAGAAAAGCAATTAAGTAAGTTATACTAAACTACATTAGCTAGACGATAAAATATTTTACTACAATTAGAAAGAAAGAAAGAAAGAAAGAAAGAAAGAAAGAAAGAAAGAAAGAAAGAAAGAAAGATGCCCAGGTTGCAGGGAGATGATTCATTAGGTAGAATACCCACTTACATGTTTGAGGTTCTGTGTTCCACTCCAGCACCACACAAAGACAAAAAAGAAAAAAGAGAAAACATCATAAATGGCAGAAAAGTGTCTAGATATCTTTCTTCCCCCTCACCACACATCTCTTTCATCCTCTCTCCTCTTACCCCACACTCATTTAAAAAAGAAAGATACTTTCATAACAACTGAATAGAGTAAAAAAAAATTTTTTAATGAGAACAAAAATGTGATCTTGCTCAAATATGTAAATTCAAGCTGGGGACAGGATTATTTGTTAAATATGACTTTACATGGATCCTGGATCAGACTGATATAGTAATATAATAAACAGTTAATTGTACTTATTTATTTTCTTCAAGTTTGGGAGCTACTCTCTGTCATAATTTAGGTTTCTAGCCCAACTCTCAATTCTAGCACCATCTTCTCAGGCAATATTTTTAGTCCACCTCCATGGTAGCTATCAAGCTCCAGCAAAAATTACTAAAGTCATGGCCCCCTAGGAACATAACCTAAAATAGATCTTCTAGTTTCTTCTCACCATAAAATCCCTATTCTCATCTTCTCTATTCTTGTTTTTTTGGTTCCTGTTTATTAAACAAATTGTCCTGCATTATATCTGACTGCCTTTCAACCATGGAGTTGCAGATGCTACTATGATCCCATCCTGAACTCCCTGGGCAGACAATCTCACCAGTATGTCCTAGAATCTTACCTGTCCAGAGACCTACTCCACTAGGGAAAGATAAAAACAGGCTAAGGGTATGGAGAGATTTGCCAGGGTCCATGTTCAGCAGAGAAGCAACTGCAAAAGCCAAACTCCCACCTTCTCCAACCCCCCCCCCAACAATTGGCTCATACGCCCAGAGAGAGAGAGAGAAATGTTAGGGGAAGATGACCAGAAGGCCCTGAACTCCAACTCCATCAGGATCCAGAGAGAGAAGAGGAAAAAGGGAAAGACATTCAGAAGTAGTAATGGGTGTAAGTATAACTTAGAAAGGAAGAGAAGTCAGTACCATAGAAAAAGATGGAAAGACATGTATGTATGCATGTAAGTATGTATGTATGTATGTATATTACCCAACCCTTTTCTGTGTCCATGAGAGAACTACTGCAGTTTCTAATGGAGGGAATGGGAATAGAGAACTCTGGTAGTACAAATGGTATGGAATTATACCTTTGTTAATTTATAATTTTATAAATCAATATTAAATCACTAATAAAAAAACATCCCATAGAGGGAATGGGATGGAAGTATAGAAATGTAACTTAAAAAAACTGATAAAAAATAAATAGAAAATATAGACCTAGAATGAAAATGTACATATGTGCATGAGCATATACACACACCCTACATTCAGGCAAATACTGCTTTAAAAAATCTAGGAAGCAACCAATGGCACAGCTACATATAAGATACTGGGTACTATACAACAAACCCTAACAAAAGGACTTTTCAAAGTTAACCCAATTACCAAATAATGTGATGATAACATTAACTATCCATTGTCTTTTTGAACCCTAAGACATCAGGAACCTCACATTTCCACTATAGAGCCTATACTTCCCCCAGTCCTGAAACCTTAGGATAGGGCCCACTTTCCCGCATGCCTCTCCCAATCCATATCAAATAATATTGCATCAGCCGATCACAACCTAATCAACGCAATGATTGCCACCTCAACATGCTTCAGCTCAGCCCTCCCCTCCTTTCCCCTCCCCCTCTTTCCCCTCCCCTTCCTTTTTCCTTCCTTTCTTTTTCCTTCCTTCCTTTTCCTTCCTTCCTTCCTTCATGTGACTTCCTTCCTTCATGAGACTTCATGTGTGGAATGACAACACTTCAGCTTCATTACTCGGGTGAGACCTTTCCTTTCATAGTATTCTCTAATTCCATCCCAGGTCGTTCACTTTCTAACAAAGTCCCAAAACCTAGATATAGACCAGGTTCTGTGAGAGAGAGCATATGTTCACATGTATCCATAAACTAGTGCAAAATATATACCTGAAAGCAGAAGTACACTAGAGTTTGCAGTGAGTACCCCCCTAACACTTCCTCTCCACTATTCCAACCTTTGGGTCCATGATTGCTCAACAATTTGTTTGGCTTCGCTTATTAACTCTCTTTTCAGTCACCAGGTTCCAGATGCCATCAGGATGCCGGCCAGGCTTCCCCGTACTGACGACCCCACCAATGTGTCCTGGAGCTCTGCTTCCCCAGAGACCCACCCTACTAGGGAAAGAGAGAGGCAGACTGGGAATATGGACCGACCAGTCAACGTCCATGTTCAGTGGGGAAACAATTACAGAAGCCAGACCTTCCACCCTCTGCAACCCACAATGACCCTGGGTCCATGCTCCCAGAGGGATAGAGAATGGGAAAGCTATTAGGGAGGGGGTGGGATATGGAGATTGGGTGGTGGGAATTGTGTGGAGTTGAACCCCTCCTACCCTATGGTTTTGATAATTTATCCTTTCTTAAATAAAAAATAAATTAAAAAAAAAATCTAGGAACAGGTCACCCAAGTCTCACAAAAGGCATTCCAGAGAGTAAAAATTCTCTATGCTTACTAGTATTTTCAGTGCATGTATGAACTTGATACTAGAACTATACAAGCTTGGTAAGCTATAAATAGAGGAGAAATTCTTCAACTTGATAAAAAATAAAAATGTGCAAAGAATACTACAGCTAGTATTCTCACTAAAGATCAAATATAAGTGATATGGTCTCAACACTCCTTGTCAGCATTATGTGGGTGTTCCTTCTACCCAATGCAGTAAGACTATGAACTCAAAGGTATAAAGGGGGGGGGGAATTTTTTTTTTTGCAGATGACATGGTTGTTTCCTTAGAAAAATCTGAAATAATCAACCAAAAAGACCTCTCACAACTAATAATTATATCAAGGTTACAGGACACAGGCTTGATATAAAGAAATTAATCACTTTCCTTGCAATGAACAAGTGAAATTTAAAATTAAAGACACAATACCAGGGACTGGGAGATAGCTTACTTGGTAGAGAACACAACTTACCATATTTGAGACCTAGGTTTAAACCCTGACAGAATTTCATGGATGGTGAAGCAGTGCTGTGATGTCTCTGCTCTTCCCCACTGCCTCTCTCACCAAAATTGGGCCAGGGAGATTGTTAAACAGTATAATGCCTGTACAAGTCCCTGGATTCAATCCTTGGTACCACTTTAAAAAAAAAAATCTGTCTACATTAGAATGCTCCAAAATAAAATATTTAGGGATAAATCTTACAATGCATTGTAAGATCTCTATGAAGAAAAGTATCACATAACGATTAAATTAAATAAGTAGGGTGGTATTTCAAGTTTGTGGACAAGAACACTCAGTATTGCCAAGATGTCATTTCTTCCAGCTTAAGCCATAGAATCAGGGCAATCTCAGTCAAGATCTCAGCAAGTCAGTTCATGGCAGTTACCAAACTAATTTTTAAGTTTATATGGAGAAACTAAAGACCAGAATAGTCAAAGCAACAATGAAGAAAAAAAATTAGAGGATGAAAACTACTTGACTTAACTGTAATGCAGGGATTGAGGACCTTTTATGTGCCAAGGGCCATTTGGATATTTATAACATCATTCATTGACATACAAAATTATCAGCTTAAAAGTCTGGAGAACTCTCAGAAAACTAGAAATAGACCTGCCCTATGACCCAACAATATATCTCCTGGGGGTGTATCCTAAGGAACCAAACACACCCATCCAAAAATATCTGTGTAAGAGCCAAGAAGAATGACAGAGGACCTCGTGGGGGTTGTATTGTTATATGGAAAACTGGGAAATGTTATCCATGTACAAACTATTGTATTTACTGTCAAATGTAAAACATTAAATAAATAAAGAAATTTTTAAAAAGGCAAGTAACAGAAAAAAATATATCTGTGTATACCCATGTTAATAGCAGCACAATCTGTAATAGCCAAAACCTGGGAGCAACCTAGGTGTCCAACAACAGATGAGTGACTGAGAAATTTGTAATATATATATATATATATATATGTATGTCAGGTTCCTTGCAGGAACGGGCCAGCCTGGCTCCCACGTCACTGCCTGGTCTGTTGGCCACCAGAGCTTAGATGGAAAGCGGGGAAGCTTGAGCCAGCAGTGGCAGGGGTGAGCTCGCTGAGGGGTCTTCCCAGCGTACCGTGGCAGCGGATGATACAACAAACCTCCTCAGGGTACTGTGGCGGAGGGTGGAACCTTTTATTGTCTCAGTTACAAGTTTATAAAGGGGTAGCTGTGCAGGGGAAGTAGCCAAGCTGGCCAATGAGATCAATATCTCCTTATAAGGGAAAATAGAGCAAGGCAATGAGAAGGTATGGATGGTGATGCAGGAACAGAGAAAGAAATTTAAAGAAGACGAAGTCCATTAGAGGGAGGAGGGGTGGAGTGATGTGGGGAGGCTGATAGGAAGGTTGGAATTTCCCTGAGTACTCTGGCCACATCTCACTCGACCACAAGGCTGGCATGCCAAGGGGAGTCTGATAGATGAGCTTTAGAAACACGCATTAGACCCACATATATACACAATAGAATACTGCTTAGGGGGCCGGATAGTGGTCCATCTGTTTGAGTGCACATGCTACAATGCCCAAGGACTCAGGTTTAAGCCCCTGGTCTCCACTTGCAGGGGGGAAGCTTTGTGAGTGGTGAAGCAGGGCTGCAGGTGTCTCTCTGCCTGTCTCCCTATCTTCCCCATACTTTTTATACCTGGCTGTCTTTATCCAATAAATAAAGATAATAAAAAAAGTTTTAACAGAATACTACTCAGCTATTAAGACTAGTAAATTCACTATCTTTGCCACATCTTAGATGGAACTCGATGGAGTCACGTTAAGTGAGATAAGCCAGAAAGAGAGGAATGAATGTGGGTGATCTCACTCATAGACAGAAGCTGAGAAATAAGAACAGAAAGGGGAAACAGAATGTAGTACTTGGACTGGGTTAGTTGTATTGCACCGAAGTAAAGGACTCTAGGTGGTGAGGGGCTTTCAGGTTCACAGTATGGGGATCAGGATGAGGAACAGTCCTTGGGTGGTCAGAGTGGTATGAAACTGACCCTTATTAACTTATAATCTTACAAATCACTATTAATTCAGTAAGTCAGGGAAAAAATACATACAATATTTCAAGTTCTATAACTGCCTACATTTTAATTTAAGTATGTATTTTTAGCCTAAGCATTTAATGTATCAAATTTATAAACTGATAGAATTCAGACCTTGGGCTTTAACTGTTTAAGCATTTTGAATTATGAGGATTTATTATTATTATTATCAGCTTGAAATTTTGCACTTAATATTACTATGGAATAAGCTCCAGTTGGGGGGGGCTAGACAGTAGCACAGTGGGTTAAGCACACATGGAGCCAAGTACAAGGACCAGCATCAGGATCCTGGTTTGAGCCCCCAGCTCCCCACCTGCAGGACTCACTTCATAAGTAGGTCTTCAGGTATTTATCTTTCTCTCCCCTTCTCTGTCTTTCCCTCCTCCCTCAATTTCTCTCTGTTCTATCCAACAATGATAGAAATAACAACAACAAATAGGGCACCAAAGTAAAAACCCTGTGGTGAGGGGTAGACATGCAGCTTCCTGGGCCAGTGGGGGGTGGGAGTGGGTGGGAGGGATGGGTCATAGTCTTTTGGTGGTGGGAATGGTGTTTATGTACACTCCTAGTAAAATGTAGTCATATAAATCACTAGTTAATTAATAAGAGAGGGGGAAAATTAATTGTATGTCTCGAAGTTTTTCAAAACACAAACTGAATCTTTTTAATATATAGGTTGTGTAATTCATATGCAGACTCTCTCAAAAGCCTAGACCAACTAGATCAGAAGCAACCAATAGCACAGCTATATATAAGATACTGGGTACTGTACAGCAAACCCTAACAAAAGGACTTTTCAAAGTTAACCCAATTACCAAATACTGTGATGATAACATTAACTATCGATTGTCTTTTTGAACCCTAAGACAGCAGGAACCTCACATCTCCACTATAGAGCCTCTACTTCCCCCAGTCCTGGAACCCTTGGATAGGGCCCACTTTCCCTTATGCCTCTCCCAATCCATATCAAATAATATTGCATCTGCCGATCACAACCTAACCAACACAGCGATTGCCACCTCAACATGCTTCACCTCAGACTGTGTCCAGAGACTTCAAGTGTGGAATGACAACACTTCAGCTTCATTACTTGGGTGAGAACTTTCCTTTCATAGTATACTCTAATTCCATCTCAGGTGGTTCACTTTCTAACAAAGTCCCAAAACCTAGATATACACCAGGTTCTGTGAGAGAGAGCATATGTTCACACGTATCCATAAACTACTGAAAAATATATACCTGAAAGCAGAAGTACACTAGAGTTTGCAGTGAGTACCCTCCTAACACTTCCTCTCCACTATTCCAAGCTTTGGGTCCATGATTGCTCAACAATTTGTTTGGCTTTGTATGTTAACTCTCTTTTCAGCCACCAGGTTCCAGATGTCATCAGGATGCCGGCCAGGCTTCCCTAGACTGAAGACCCCACCAAGGTGTCCTGGAGCTCCGCTTCCCCAGAGACCCACCCTACTAGGGAAAGAGAGAGGCAGACTGGGAGTATGGACCGACCAGTCAACGCCCATGTTCAGCAGGGGAGCAATTACAGAAGCCAGACCTTCCACCTTCTGCAACCCACAATGACCCTGGGTCCATGCTCCCAGAGGGATAGAGAATGGGAAAACTATCAGGGGAGGAGGTGGGATATGGAGAATGGGTGGTGGGAATTGTGTGTAATTGTACCCCTCCTACCCTATGGTTTTGTTAATTAATCCTTTCTTAAATAAAAAATAAAAAAAAGAAATAACAACAACAATAATGATAGAAATAACAACAACAATAATAATAACAACAATGATAAACAACAAGAACAACAAAAGGGGAAAATATAGCTTCCAGGAGCAGTGGATTTGTAGTGCAAGCACTGAGCCTCAGCAATAACCCTGGAGGGAAAGAAAAAGAAAGAAAGAAAGGAAGAAAGAAAGAAAGAAAGAAAGAAAGAAAGAAAGAAAGAAAGAAAGAGAGGAAGGAAGGGAGAAAGGAAGGAAGGAAGGACGAACTCCAGTTACATTGGCCAGGACAGACCAGATGATTTCAAGAGCCAGATACCAGTCAGATGTTCCCTACCCTTGTAGTAAGACAGTCATAGCAATAGTAAGCAATACAGTGTGGTAAAAAAAATAATGTTAATAACAGAAATTAATAAATAGAATAGCATGGATCTTAGATGTAGATCCACCTATATATGGTCCACTAGTCTCTGGCAAATGGCAATGGAACAAGGGACACCAACATGCAAAAAGGAGAAGAAGAATAAGGAGAAGGAGAAAAAGAAGAAAAGAAGAGTGTAGACACTGACTTATACCCTTCACAAAATTTACCTCCAAGTAAACAAAGGACCACAGACCTAAATACAAAATACAAAGCTATAAATTCTAATAAATAAATAAATATATATATATGGGGGGGGAGGAGAGAGAAACTACAGGGACCTTGGAGATGGAGATGAGTTTTTCCATGTCAGCCTCAAAAGCACAATTCCTGAGAAAAGAAATTGGTGAGCTAGACTTCATTAAAATTAAATAAGCAGGCAATAGCATGACAGTGAGAAGGCCACCACAGAATAGGAAGCAATATTTGAAAATTACATATTAGATAAAAGACTGTTATGGAAAATACCCAAGGAATTCCTAAAAATTGAGGCTATGTGGTTGTGTGTCTGGTTGAGTGTACATATTACCATCCATAAGTACCCAGGTTCATGTCTATAGTCCCTACCTGCAGGAGGAATGCTTCATGAGTGGTGAATCAGTGTGGAAGGTATCTACCTATTTCTAACTACCCCTCCCCTCTTAATTTCTATGTCCTATCAAAATAATAAATAAATTCCAAAAAACAAACATGATAGGAGGCAATACAGAATGATAACATAAGAGGACTGTGATCTCATCTCCAAGTGGCAAGTGGAACCTTTTCCTCTGAAAAGCAGCAGAATGGCTCATTTGAGTTAACAAAGAGTGATGACATCACACTGGTGGGAGGCAGGGAAGCCAAGACATATTCTCCCCATACACCCTACTTCATGCACCTTGACCTACAGTTAGCAAAACTCATAACCTGGAGCAGCTCTCTGGAAACCAAAGGGATTACATCTCACGTCAGGCACCACAACTTTTTTAAATTATTATTATTTTCACTTTTAGAAAGTGAAGTTATTTCTCTTAGCATAATTATGCTCATCAGGAAAACAATGAGCAATAATAATTACAACACAATAAAAAATGGGCAGATTATCTAAATAGACACTTTTCCAAAGAAAGTATACAGATGATCTGAAGGTACATGAGATGATTTCCATCACCTCTTAATACAGAAAGAAGCAAAATGGCTGCCAGGAATGATGTAGTCATGGGACATTAAGCTCTAACAATAACCCTCCAGGGGAGAGGGAGGGGGAGGGGAGACAGGGAGAGGAAAGAGGGAGGGGAAGTGAGAGGACAGGGGAAGGGAGGGGAGAGGGAGGAGGAGAAAGAAGAGAAAGAGGAGGGGAGGGGAAGAAGAGGAAGGAGAGAAGGAAAAAGAAGAAAGAAGGAAGGAGGAGGGGGAGGAAGAGGGAAAGGAGGGAAGAGGAGAAGGGGGAGGAAAAGCATTCAAACAAGAAAACATGAAGTGGATTTTGGATTGGGTGTGGTGTATTATACCAAAGCAAAGAACTCTGGGGGAAAAGGGGGGTGAAGAGAACCTTGGTGTCCTGTTGCATGATAAAGGTTGAGAGTGTTCTGTGAAGAACTTTCACAGGAAGATGAGAAACTATACTCATGAGTCAACAACTACATTGAAAACCATTAACCCTCCAATAAGATAATCAGTCAAACAAACCAGCCCAGGATATAATACACACACACACACACACACACACACACACACACACACACACACACACACACAGAGAGAGAGAGAGAGAATATAGCCTTCTGTGCAGCAAAATAAATAGCCAACATAATGAAAAGACAATCTACTGAAAGAAAATATTTATAAATTATATGTTTAAATAAGGGTAATTTGAAATATAAAGAACTCATAACTTGATAGCAAAAAAACTTGATTTAAAATGGACAGAAAAACAAAGTAGATAATGTTCCAAAGATATACAGTAATCAACAGTTGCATTTAAAAATTGCTCATCATTCATTTTGCAAATCAAAACCACTAAGAGTGAGGGAGAACCAGCCCAGGGGCAGCATGTTCGGCTATCAAAACCACTATGAGATATCAAATTGCAGCCCAGTTAGAATTGCTGTTATCAAAAAGACAAGAAATAGGGAGCTGGGAGGTGACATACTCAGTAGAGCACATTAACAGTGTACAAGGACCTGGGTTCAAGCCCCTGGTTCCCACCTGCAGGGGCAAAGCTTCATAAGCAGCGGTGTACCTGGTTGAGCACACATGTCACAATGTGCAAGGACCCATGTTTGAGCCCCTGGTCCTTACCTGCAGGGGGAAAGATTCACAAGTGGTGAAGCACTGTTGCAGGTGTCTCTATGTCTCTATCACCCACTTCATTCTCCATTTTTTGGCTGTCTCTATCCAATAAGTAAATAAAGATTTTTTAAAAAGTGAGTGAGGTGATCAGAAGGCACAAACTTTCAGCTATAAAATAAGTTTTAAAGATGTAAAATACAACATGGTGAGTCTAGTTAATAATTCTGTATAGCATATTTGAAAGTTTCTAAAAGAATAATTTTTAAAAGTTCTTATCACGAGAAAAAAAAGTTCACAATTATGTGTGGTGATAAGTGTCAGCTAAACTTGTTGTGGGGATTATTACATAATATACAACATTGAATTCTTATGATATATACCTAATACTATGTTAGTGTTATTGGCCAATTCTATCTCAAAGAATAAATTTGTGTGGTGAGAGCAAGAGTAAAGTGTGTTCAGGTGCCATTTGTACCCCAGATCCTCTGGCCAAATAAGAAGTGAGTATATTTCAATCACAATAGTTCATAGGGGACAGGAATCTCTGTTTTCTCCCCAAGGAACCCAACTACAGTTCTGTGGTGCTGGGTTATAGAACTTTTTTTTTTACCCCTGGATCTGCCTGGAGTTAGTTGCTATGATTTCCAAATATGGTCACCAAATGGACTTGGGAGTTCAAATATTTGTTCCTAAGAGATCAGTTAGGATGACTTCTAACTGCTCCATTTTGTCCTTGAGTGATTTCACTGGTAGACATTCAGTTACAGAATTGACTAAGAAAGGTATCAATAGTTTTTACCTTTATGCTCTTCAGTAGTAGGTAAGCAACAGCTTTGAAAACAAGTCTATGAGAAAGTAAATAAAAGCCCCTGACTCATAAGCTTGGAAAACTTCCTTATACACTGGAGCTGGTAGTACAAACCTGTACGGTGGTTTCTCAAAGTAGTTTGCCAATAAACATGTAATCATCAGAATATTTATATACTCAATCTTAGTCATGAATATTAAGAGAATATTTAAAAGAAAGAAATGCCATGCAACCAAAGATTCTCATTGCAGCATTATATATGTTGAAAAGAAACTGGAAATAAATACCCTACAATATGGAAACTATTTAGGAAGTGACTATCCATCAGACTGATGAAATGTTAGGCAGCTGTTACATATTAGAGTTATGAAGACTGGTATAAGATAGGAAATGCTTCTGACATGAAGTAAAACAAATACTGTTACGTTTGTACTGAGATCAGAACCACACAAAATTAAGTACTTATGGAGACAATATAGGAAAGCAACAGAAATCATTTGTGTAACTGGAACATGATTACTTTTATTTTGATTTTTGTGTTACAGTGTTTGTTCAGTAATGCTGCCAACAATTCTGAAAAGAAAAATTCAGGCACCTAGCTATTTAAGACAAATTGCACTCAATGCCAAGAGCATTTAGCACTATAAGTGCTGGATTTTTGGCATCTCCTGTTTCTTTGTCTATATGTCAGGCCAATTTTCTTTAGGGGTATAAAACCCCCAGAGCCTAAGTTTTCTCATCTCTAACATGAGGACATTATTTACACCTGTTTGGAATTTCTTGAGGGGATCAAGTAGCAAAGATGACAAATTTTCTTCTTTGGCAACTGAAAATACAGATCCCCATCAATCTGGTCATTCTTGCCACCAACGTCATTGTCATTGTTCTTCCCTTTCACTTCTGTTTGTTCTCTTATTTTCCTATTTCATACTCAATTCTTTGCCCTTTTCTTCTATATTCTTATATGCCTTTCTTCCTGGAGGTTAGAATGGGTTTGTAGGCTTTAAATCAATGTGTCTTAAGACATATGAGCCTTTCTCAAGACTTTAGAGAAAGAATTCCTCTCAAAACTATATATGCAGTTCTTTTGGAAAACAGTATGAAGATATTTTAAAATATTAAAAATAGATCTTCCATGTGATTTAGCAGCTCCACACCTTGGTATCTGTCCAAAGAACATGAAAATGCCAATTCAAAGGGATATATATACACACTCATTGTCATTACAATGTTATAGAGAACAGTCAAGGTATAGAAACAAACCAAGTGCCACGGACAAAATAGTGGATAAAGATGATGTAATTCTCCCCAACTCTTCATTTGCACTATTCCAGCCTTTAGGTTCATGATTAGTCAACACGCTTAGTTTGGCTTTATATGTTAACTCTCTTTTCAGCCACAGGTTCCAGATGCTAGCTTGATGCCAACCAGACTTCTCTGGACAGACAACCTCACCAATGTGTCCTGGAATTCCACTTCCCCAGAACCCTGCCCCACCAGAGAAAGAAAGAGGCAGGCTGGGAGTATGGATTGACCTGTCAACGCCCATGTTCAGTGGGGAAGCAATTACAGAAACCAGACCTTCCACCTTCAGCATCCCACAATGACCAAGGTCCATACTCCCAGAAGGTTAAAGAATAAGAAAGCTATCAGGGAGGGGATGGGATATGGAGTTCTGGTGGTGGGAATTGTGTGGAGATGTACCTCTCTTATCCTATGGTTTTGTCAGTGTTTCCTTTTTATAAATAAATTTAAAAAAGAAGATGTGATATATACATATATATGAATACTATTCAGCTATTTTTTTAGAATATAATTTTTCTTTATCCTGCAACATGGATGGAACTGGAAGGGGTTGTGCTAAATGAAATAAGCCAGGAAGAAAAAGAAAAACAGAGAATTCATTTTGTATTTTCCAGTCCTAAGAGGCTCTTCATTCATTCTCTGACTGGTGATCACAACCTCCATGGATACTATCAACAGAGTATAGGATTTCCATCTCCCACTCTGACCCTGAGCCCTCTCTGCCCACTTGACTCCTTTCTGAATCCAAGCATGACATGCATTTCTATGGTGGTCTCAGAAGATTCTAGGTAACCTCTTTTTATTGCCACCAGGGTTATCACTGAGGCCCGATGCACTCCTGGAAGCCAATTTTCACACACACACACACACACACACACACACACACACACACACCTTTTGTTTTATTAAGTAGGACAGAAAGAAGTTGAGAAAAGAGTTGAGATAGTGAGGAAGAGAGAAATACAGATAACCTATAGACCTGCTTCACTGCTCATCATCCCCTTGTAGGTGGGGGAGCAAGGATTTGAACTCAGGTCCTGTGCATGGTAATGTGTGCACTTAGCCCCAGTAACCTCTTTAAAGTTAGAAAATTGGCATCCTTTTTCACCTGCACCTTAATCTTCCTCACAAGGGGTATTAACATTCCCCAATGCGAGTGAGAAGATAGAGGAACTATTCTCCTACATGCACCTTCCTTTCGTCTTGTTGAATTTCAGGTAGATAGACCTTTCTTTTCTGCCTCCAACCCTGGGGCCTCAAAGGAGACATATTTCTTCTTAGAGCTGTTCTCTGTTCAGTGTTCAATAAGACAGACTTGATCCCAGAGGATGGGGTAGTGTAGGTCTTATAGTGGGAGTGAGTAGTGGGGCCGAGAGATCAGACTCAATTTATAGAACAACAGGACTAAGTGGGACTTAAAGCCAAGAGTAGATGGGAGAGCAAATAGAAATACTCTAAAGAAGGAAGGAGGAGCAGTTGGGAAAACAGCATATTTGTCATGCAAAAAAACTTTCATGCCTGAAGCACCAAAGGTCTTAGGTTCAATTCCCCCAGCACTATCATAAGCCAGAGCTAAGCTCTGGTGAAAGAAACAAAATAAAATAAAATCCACTAAAAGAAGGTTGAAGAGCTAGTTCAGCAACAGAACCTCAGGTGTGAGCCTCAAAACCCCATATGCTGGAGATGAGTAGTGCTTTAGTCTTTCCACCCCACCCACAAAAGTAAAATAAGTTTATTTAAAGTAATTTTTATTCCTTAATTTCTTAATTTATTTTTTCCATAGGAATAGTTTCTTTTTTAAATAAATAGTGATTTATAAAACTATAGGTTAATAAGAGTATAGATTAACACCATTTCCACCTCCATAGATCTGTGTCCCTACCCCCAACCCCCTACAAAGGAGTTTAAAATCTAGCCTTACCCTCCCCCTGCCCCAGTCTTTTATTTTAGTGCAATACTCCAAACCCAGTCCAAGTTCTGCTTTGTGTTTTTCTTTCTGTTCTTCTTTCTCAACTTCTGTTTATGAGTGGGATAATCCCATATTATTCTTTCTCTTTCTGGCTTATCTCACTTAACATAATTCCTTTAAGCTCTGTTGAAGAATAAGAATAAGGAGAAGGAGAAGGAGAAGGAGAAGAAGGAGAAGGAGGAGGAGAAGGAGGAGGAGGAGAAGAGGAAGGAGGAGGAGGAGAAGGAGGAGGAGGAGAAGAGGAAGGAGGAGGAGGAGGAGGAGAAGGAAAAGAAGAAGGAGGAGGAGGAGGAGAGGAAGGTGGAGGAGGAGAAGGGGAAGGAGGAGAAGGAGAAGAAGAACAAGGAAGAGGATGAGGAGGAGAAGGAGAAGAAGAAGAAGAAGAAGAAGAAGAAGAAGAAGAAGAAGAAGAAGAAGAAGAAGAAGAAGAAGAGGAAGAAGAAAGAAGAAGGTGGATATTAGGAGTAAAGGCAAGGAGAGACTTCAAACCCAGATTCTCACTGAAGCTAGGTCGAATGGTCAGACTTCACATGGGAGTGGGAAGGGGGCGGTGATAGGGAATAAAAACCCCAATGGCAAAAGTGACTAGATTATTAGGAGTTGAGGGAGGGTCTAGTTAAAATGACTTAGCAGGCATCTTGCCCACATTAGATTCTACAAAAGGCAGACAGATAGTCTGGGAGAAAGCTCAGGAGTCCATGTACATTTTAGTCCAGTGGAAAGTCTACATCACTGCTCACAGTAACACCTGTCAGGTAGAGGGGAGCACAGGGAGTGCCAGTGGGGAAGGTGCAGCTCAGTTTGCATCAGGAGCTGTGCTCACCTAAACTCACATAAATCACTCCTGAAGAGGAATCCTAGCATGGACTTAGACATGTATAGCTAAGAGATAATAAAGACAAGGTGAAGAATGGTGGAGAGGTGCTTTGTGCTCTCTCTCTATATATATTCCTCTCTCCCTCATTCTCTCTCTCATTCTTTCTCTCCTTCTCTCTCACACACTACAATAAAATAAACTTAAATTAAAAGTGGTTAGCAAACAGACTTCCCCAACAGCAGAAGCAATGAGAAGAGCAAACAACTTTCTCACTTATAATTTTGGTGTGTGTGTAGCAATTATTTAACTGACTGAACTGTAAAGCTGAAACGTGTATTTTAGAGTGATTTGTGGTTGTAATTGAAGTTTTTTTTTCCCTTTTCTCAATTTCACCCCATCTTTTTTACTTCATTTAAAGCTATCAACTCTATTTTCTGAGCCAGGAAAATTGTATCTATTCTTAACCACCACCCAACACCCCCACCACACTAACTTGAACTGTTAGTTGAGACCATCATTAAAATTATTTAACTGAAACCAAACAAGGACATACAAATAGTCTCCAGGCTCAACAAGTACTCAGTTTGGTCCAGGTCTCCAGCAGAAGCGTGAATATTTTCCCAGAACCCAAAGCCTCCCAGGGTCCATGTTCCACGCTCCAGGCTCCATCCACCTCACATAAGGGTGTCATTCCCCCACTGTGGCCTAGGCGGCATTTTACTTATCTGGTTTCAATTGTTTCAGTGTTTGGATTCATACCTCATCCATAGAAACCCATCAGTCTCCAGCATTAATAATATTCCAGAGACAAGACTTACTGAACAAGTTAATTCTGTGTTCCTCTCCCACAAACTAGCTCATGAAACATTCGGTTTGCTCATCTGTCTGTCAACACACAGACAGGAATGAGTTGCACTAGCAGCAGCTCCATCAGTAGGAAGGAAGGGCTGCCATAACCAAAGCTTGGCACTAAAATCCTGGGAATATCACCAGTCAGAACCCTGAAACCTGATCACTGTGTTCTTGGGGACAACTGGTCAGAGGAGAGAAAGGCTCTTTGTTCCCAGCATCCAAGTCTCTTTTGTGGTACAGGCCAGCAACTGAATTGAATCACCATGTCACAAGTTGTGTTCCCCAAACAAAACTGGGGATACTTGATGAGGCAGGCCTTGGACACAGCAGGGACTTGAGGCTCCAGTGGACACATTTCAAGGCAGGGAGTGGGTAACTGAAGGCTGCCATCTCAGCTCTGTGGCTGTAGATGTCCTCCAAGGCAGCTCAGAGTGATAGGGGGAGTGGCTGGCTTTCGAACTTGACATGTGAGATTTCCCACCTGCAAACCCATTCCAGGATGAATTCAGTAATTTAGGGGCTATCTTCCAATATCCTTAAGAAATATTTATTTACACCTGGGAAGTTAGCTTAGCCTGTTAGAATACCAACTTGCATGCCTTAGACCCTAGATACCCTAGCAGCACCTTATACCAAACTTGAGTAGTGATAGTGATGTAATAATGGTTTACAAAATAAGACTACAGGGGATTGATTCCACACCACATCTACCACCCAAGTTCGGTGCTTTCCCCACCAACGCGTCACAACAATAGTCACTATACTTCTCACAAAGTCTTAGAGACAGTTTGGCTATCTTTTATTTTATTTATCTATTTATTTACAATCCCATATATTCTATGTGTGAGTAAAACCATCCAGTATTTATCTTTAATAAATAAATAAATATTTTAATCAGTATTTAATGACAGAGTGTATATAATAATCAGAGCATCACTTGGACACATGTAGGATCAGGGGATGAACCTGGAACCTCATGTATGAAAGCCCTGCACTCTAACTCTGAGCCACCTCCCTAACTGCAAAGGGACAAGAGTGGTCAGATGCCCAAATCCCTTTTTTGTGCTGGGCTAGATGATGATTTGCATCTTCATCTTCTCAGCAATCTATACACTCTCTTGTCCTCTTTGAAGTCGCAATGTCTTCTGTGGTTTCCCTCCTAGATTCACACTGAGCATCCAGCACTGGTCAAAGGTTGAGTCACACACACTTAACCAAGTGCAGGTGTAAAGATATTCTCATTCACCTGTGCTATATACATCAGATACTGTGTTAAGCTACAGGGACAAATAGTAACAAAGCCCTTGTCGCTGGAAAGTTCACCAAAGACATAGAAAGGCTACCTGAGGAATGGCTGCTTCATTCTATACAGAAGGGACATGGAAAGGCTTCCAGAAGGAACTGATAGCCAAGCCAAGTTTGAGAGAAGATATGGCATTCAGGGACCAAGCAGCCAGCTGGACTGGGCCAGATGTGAGTCACAACTGATTATGAAAGAACCCTCTGGTTTTTCAGGCAACAGATTTTAGGATGCTGAGTTGAATGCTCATGGGAATGGAAAGAGAGAGATAAACTTGAGTGCTCAATACATAGGAGTATAACTAGCAGCACTTCCTGAGTGAATCTACACACAAGTGGAGCAAGGTAATAGTCAAATGAAGAGGAACCTCTGGATTCAGGCAGACAAATTATCGCTCCTAGGAATATTGATGTTTTGAGGCCAGACAGTGGTGCACCTGGTTAAGAGATCACATTACAGTGCACAAGGACCCAGGTTCAAGCCCCTGGTCCCCACCTGCAGGGTGAAAGCTTCACAAATAGTGAAGTAGGGCTGCAGGTATCTCTCTGTCTCTTTCCTTCCCTGTCTTCCTACCCCTCTCAATTTTTCTGTGTCTCTAGCCAATAGTAAATAAATAAAAATATTTTTAAAAAGGAGGACTGATGTTTTGATAGAAATTAGAATCATCAACTCAAGGGAGAAAAATGTGCCCAAATGCTCAACTGTCAAAAAAGCCAGAAATCCAAGGGCTGTAAAGAAGCCAGTTCTTATAGCTAGAAGTACTTGTCAGAAAAGAAGACAAAACTCTTTCATCACTGTTTTATAGACCCATTGGACCTTCTAAAAGGAGTTGTCATATTTCAAAACCAGACCATTCATCATTCGTGTGAGCCAGAAAAGTGATTTCCATTTTAAGCCTGATAATGAACAGTGTACTGGGTTATTAGAAAAGTCATGATTCATTTTTGCATAGAAAATATAGAAAAATATGTCAAAACTTTCCCCAACAACCCAATAATAGATATCTAAAAATGTGCAATGAAATAAAAAATACCCTTTTAAGTGAAGGGTAAATCTACAAACTTTAGGCCAAGAAATAGTAGAGAGGAAGGCTGGTGAAATAACTGCTTTGCCGTGTGTGTGACCCAGGTTAGAGCCCAGTCCCCCACTTCACTGAAGAAAGCTTTGGTGCTGTTCTCTCTTTCTCTGCCTCTGTCTCTCTACATCTAAAAAATAGAGAAAAGAAAATAAGTAGGAGAGAGGACTAGAAACCCCCACTGAAGCTAGAAGATGCCACTAACCTAGAAAGGTGTTATGGGGGCATGAAAGGGACATGGAATGGAGAGTCTCACAAAACTGGAACTCAGAAAGGTTGATGCTTCTAGGAGAAAGATGTGAAACAGTACCTTTCTCTAAGGCAAATAAGGAAATGTATCTTTATCAGCAAGATCCTGAGATTCCTGGCGGAAGCAATCATTACTTTCCAGGAAGGATGCTCTTCAGCCTGGGCCTTTGATAATATATACTGATAAAGGGGTCATAAACATGTGTGCCTGGACATGCACACACACACACACACACACACACACACACACACACACACACACACTCCATCATGACTATCATTAGGAACAGCAAGCAATAATAGGGGAAGTCCAACTAAGACCTAATATACCTTATCCTCAAACAGATTACAAAATCAGAATGTTTAATGTGTTGAAAGAAGTAAAAACAACATGTGACAAGATCATGAAATGTCTACAAATGATAATATAGAAATTAAAAGGAACCATAGAGAATTTTCTAAAAATTAAGAATGTTTAAATGTTTGTTAATGCCCACGTAAAATCATTATTAAATCACTAATAAAACAACTAGAAGGTTTTTTTTAGCTTCTTTTATTTATTTTTTTATTTAAGAAAGGAGACATTAACAAAACCGTAGAATAAGAGGGGTACAATTCCACACAATTCCCATAACCCGATCTCCATATCCCCTCCCCTCCCCTGATAGCCTTCCCATTCTCTATCTCTCATTCAGGTGAGACCTTTCCTTTCACAGTATTCTCTAATTCCATTCCAGGTGTTGCACTCCCCAATAAAGTCCCCAAACAACTAGAAGTTTTTAAGAAAAAAAAGAAAGAGGATACAGTCCAGAGATCTGGAAATTTCTTCTGTAAAGAAAGATTTTTTAAGGAGTTGTTCTTTGTAAGTATTTATTTAGAAACACAAGAGGAAATTTCTTTCATAAGGGGCTTGATAGAGAATGTTTGAGTCATGGTCTGGGAAGTGGCTCTGTGGATAAAACACTAGACTCTCAAGCATGAGATCCCAAGTTCAATCCCTGGCAGCACATGTACCAGAGTGATATCTGGTTGTTCCTTCATCTTCTCCCATCTTTCTCATAAATAAATAAGATAAATATTTTTTAAAAGACAGAGAGAGAGAGAATATTTGAGTCTTTGAGTACCAGGTAGTCTTTACTCTACTCAGCAGCAGAGGTGAAAATATTGATAGCTAAGTGCATGGCTGGAGCTGTGTTACACTGAATCCTGATGTATGGACACCGAAGTATTAATGCCAAGTATTAATGCTTGATTTTATTTCAAGCATTTCAAACATAGTACAGAAACCATCGTTTGCTCACAGGACATACATGAACTGGTGGTGGGCCAGCTTTGGTTTCCCAATCCAAGGAAACAGCCAAAGTAAGGGAGAGGAAAAAACACACAGCTCAGAAAGACATCCTGTTTCAAAAAACTATCAAAACATAGCAAGAATGTTTCCCACACACACATACTTTATTGGGGGTGGGTTCTGATGGTTTACAACACAATTTTTGTTGTTTTAAGACTGGCAAATTGAGAGTGAATAAGACCACAGCACTGAAACTTTCTTCAATGTGGTGGGGTCGGGCTTGAACATGGATGGATCACACACATGGCAAAATAGCACACTCTTCAGTGAGCTATTTGGCCAGACCCAGAGGTTTTTTAAATTTATTTTTATTTTCTTTATTAATGTAACATAGATTTATAATATCATAATATTTTAGAAATACAGTGTTACACTGGAGTGTGTATACATGTGTGTGTATACATGTGTATGTTTGTGTGTACCACAACAACCACCAAAATTTCACAGCAAGAGTTTTGTTAAGTTAAGAGAAATCATCTTAAACAATGTTTCCTCCTGAAAATTCAAGTGAACTAATTTCACATAAAAAGAAGTAACATAGTTGTACCCTTCTTATCCTATGGTTTTTTTCAGTGTTTCCTTTTTATAAATAAAAATTTAAAAAAAGAAGTAACAGAAAACTATCAAAGTCAAATTTCATACAATGTTACAAGCAAAAAAGAAAACTAAGAGTAGAAATATTTGTACCTATAATAAAAACTTGAGCAAAGACACTGTCACAAAACAGATCAGAAAACATTTCAAAGCAAATTAAATGACCCCGAGAGAAGAATATTAAACTGAGACTGGTAAATGTCTCACCCCAAAGATAAACGCTTTATCATGTATGAGGACCTGGGTTTAAGTTCCACATGGGAGGTCAACGCAAAAGAAAAGCTTCACAAGAGGTGGATCAGATGCTGAAAATGTAGATATAGGACAACCATTTCAAAAATGGCAGAAAGACAAGAGGAAGAATAAGAACAAACATCCCATATTTTCAGTAAATCATATTGTTTACATTGCTACTACTGTCCTGAGACTTGTATATATGTAATATGGGATAAAACCAATGAGTTATGAAGGATATTTCAATTCTACCTTTGCTGGTATCTGTGAGAATCAGCTGCTCAGAAGTGACAGATTTAAATATAATCAAGAAGAAGCTCAACTCTATAAATTCTAATTTGTAGGGGCTGGGTGGTGGTGCACCTGGTTAAGCACACGTGTTATAATGTGCAAGAAACAAAGGTCAAGCCCCTAGTCCTCACCTACAAGGGGAGGGGAGTTTAGTGAGTGGTAAAGCAGTGATGCACATGTCTCTCTGTTTATCTTCCTCTGTTTATCTTCCTATCTCCCCATCCCTTTCAATTTCTCTGTGTCTATTCAATAAATAAATAAATTATAAAAAAGGAACAGAAATCACTTAAAAATAAATTTTTAAAGACTTAATTTATTTATGAGAAAGATAGGAGGAGAGAGAAAGAACCAGACATCACTCTGGCACATGTGCTGCCGGCGATCCAACTTGGGACCTCATGCTTGAGAGTCCAAAGCCTTACCAGTGAGCCACCTCCCAGACCACTAAAAATAAATTCTAATTTGAGTTAGATTTAAAGTATTTTCCTTTTTTTTTTCTTTATTGGAGGACTATTGGTTTAAAGACAACAGTAAAATACAGTAGCCTGTACATGTGTAACATTTCTCAGTTTTCCACATAACAATTCAACCCTTTCTAGGTCCTCTTTTGCCATCATGTTTCAAGACCTGAACCTTCCCCCCAACTCCAGAGCCTTTTACTTTGGTGCAATGCACCAAACACAATCCAAGTTCTGCTTTGTGAATTTTTTTGTTTGTTTCTGTTCACTTTCTTCACCTCATCTTGGATGGAGCTTGAAGGAATCATGTTAGTGAGATAAATAAGAAATAGAAGGATGAATACGGATGATCCCATCATAGACAGAAGTTGAAAGGGCTAGGTGGTGGTACACCTGGTTAAGTACACACATTACAGTGCACAAGGATCCAGGTTCAAGTCTCTGGTCTCCACCTGCTGGGGGAAAGCTTCACAGGTGGTGAAACAGGGCTGCAGGTATCTCTCTGTCTCTCTACCTCCTTTTTTTTTCCCTCCAGGGTTATTGCTGGGCTTGGTGCCTGCACCATGAATTCACCGCTCCTGGAGGCCACTTTTCCCCCTTTTTGTTTCCCTTGTTGTTGTAGCTTCCTGGTTATCTTTATTGCCATTGTTGATGTTGTTCGTTGTTGGACAGGACAGAGAAAGAAATGGAGAGAGGAGGGGAAGACAGAGAGGGGGACAGAAAGATAGACACCTGCAGACCTGTTTCACAGCCTGTGAAGCGACTCCCCTGCAGTTGGGGAGCCGGGGGCTCGAACCGGGATCCTTACGCTTTGCGCCACATGCGCTTAATCCACTGCGCTACCTACGCTTAACCCACTTCGCCACTGCCCCACCCCCTCTCTACCTCTTTATCTTTCCCTCTCTTCTCAACTTTTCTCTGTCTTCATCCAGTAATATTTTTTTTAAAAACAAAGACATATATCTTACTTAAAAAATATTTTCCCTTTAATACATGTATATTTTTTACTTCTGACCACAAAACATCCGTCATGCCAAAACTGTGGTCTCAGGATATTACTTCTTGCTGAAAAAATAAAGATTTCTTGGAGAAATGTTTGATTTCATGTCTGAAAAAAAAAAAAGTATGAGCTGTATCTAGGGCACCTTGACATACCAAGGAGCATGTAAGTCAGTTAAGAATATTAAACTCATGGTAAGAAAACCTAACAACCAACTGAAAGGGGCTCTCCAAAGACAGAGTGAGATGAGATACTTTGACTTCCAATAATAATAATGATGATTATATGGATTAAAATCCCTCAAAGATTTTTTGGCATGTGAGTTCATAATGCTTTTGAAAGCTGGGAGGAATGAATCTAACCAATTTATTGCCTTAAAAACTGTTAAACAAAGGAAGCAATCCAGCATTTGCCCTCTCCTTTATAAATTGTACCACCTGGTAAACAAATAGAAGGGAGAAAGTGTATTTTTACACAAGATATACTAATTTAAAAAAATGATGAGTATATATATATATATATATATATATATATATATATATAGTTGTCCCTTGAAACCCACCATGAATGAAAACAGACATTAAATATCAATATTAATGACTCTTAAGACTACAGAATATAGACAAGTAGGTATTATATGCTTCCAGTGGGTTTGACAAAGGAACAGAGTCTGAAGGTGATCCAGTTAGTGTTTATGTTGTCAATTCTTAGGAAATGCAGAGGACAGGAAAATATGGTAAATTGCATGAATGAAAATTCATCAGAATTCACATGGTAGGAAATTGTGCAGAAGATTTGTACTCTTCAAAACATTTAGATAAATTGCAAGAAGTGGGGCAAAGAATGAACACATAGATAGTTTAATGACTCAAAAGAGGGAGCCAGTTGATAGCACACCAAGTTAAGCACACATGGTGTGAAGTGCAAAGACTAGGATCCTGATTGGAGCCCCCAGCTCCCCACCTGCAGGGGGCTGGGTCACTTCACAAGCAGTGAAGCAGGTCTGCAGGAGTCTTTCTCTCCCCCCTCTCTGTCTTCCCTTCCTCTCGAGAGGGAACAGCAACAAATATCAAAGTGGAAAAAAAAATAGCTGCCAGGAGTAGTGGATGTGTAGTGCAGGCATTGAGATCTAGCAATAATCCTGGAAGAAAAAAAAAAAGTAAGACTCAAAAGGGCCGAGGAAATAGCCTAATAGTTATGCAGAAAAAGTTCCCTGTCTTAGGCTCAGATGTTCCAGGCTTAACCTCCAGTGCCAGTATAAGCCAGAGCTTTACAGTGCTCTTGGGGAGAAAAAGAAAAGAAAGAAAACAAAAAAGAGCCTGGGAGATGGCATAATAATAAAGAGTTTTGAACTCTCAAACATGAGGTCCCAAGTTTAGTCCCCAGCAATGCATGTGCCAGAGTAGTACTCTGGTTTTCTCCCTTCTCCTTTCTGTCTCCCTCTCTATCAGCCCTTCCCTCTAAATTTCTGACTGTCTCTATCCAATAAATAAAGATAATTTTTAAAAAAAATTTAAGACTTTAAAAAAAAAGAAAGAAATTTACCAATTACAAGACAGTTGTTGTCTTTAAGAAAAATAGATAATTCTAGAACTTAGGTGATGGTGCACCCAGGTGAACACACACGTTACAATGCACAAGGACCTGGATTCAAGCCCCTCTTGGTCCCCACCTGCAGGGGGAAGCGTCACAAGTGGGGAAATAATGTTGCAGGTGTCTCTTCTTTCCCTTTCTCTCTCCCCTTACCTCTTAATTTCTCTCTGTATCTATCCAAAATAAATATTTAAAAACTTAAATAAATAAATGTGACAGTTTTTAGTTATTGAGTAAGTGTTTTAGTTTTAGTTTTTGGGTAAATCCTATACACAGCACAAAATATATGTGAAATAAACAGGAGATGGTGCCAGAGAGCATGTGTTTCTCTGAAACAGTTTTCAATACATCGACAACCTAATGTTAGGCTCTGCCTCCTGCATTTTGGGGATCAGATGATTTAGACTTTTGTTTACAGTGACCACTGACCAAGTGATGGGATGGGTTGGGGTGGGTTAGGGTGCCAACCAGGAGGTAGACATTACATGGGGTGGGGGGAGATTGCTGCTTCTCTATCCAAGGAAGGGGTGATCCTATTTGAAGCTCCACCCAGAGATGGGGTGAGAAGGGGAAAGGGCAAGGCCATGAACACTATGGGTCTGGCTGGCAGATGAGGTTGGTGTAAGGGCCAGGACTCCTACTTCCTGAGGCAGGAATGTGGGCAGGAATGAGATCATTCTCACCAGAGAACTTGCAGAGCCTCCAAGGATGTAAAGATACACAAACAACTCACCCAGCCCAATCAGCCTCGATTCCCTGTGCAGAGCTTAGACTTTCAGAATATTCCATGATAGGTTTGGGGTAGAAAGCCCCCCACCTCCACACAGACACACACACACTTCCAGAGAGTCCCAGAGAGGCAGCCAGGGCTCTTTTTGCCATGGATCCAAAGTGGTGGCAGGGAGGGTTGTCCTAAGTGTTGAGAGATCTGGCCTCTGTCTTGCTCTCTGCACATCTATTTTACACACCCAGAGACATTAAGTTCATGGTAAACACTATGCCTTTTCCCCCACATGGCATCCTCAGGACTGCATCTCACTTCATGCCAGACTTTGTCTAGAACAGGGCTCCTGCATACCCAGGCCACCAAAAGGTACCCTGGATAAATGGGGAGAAGGGAGAGGAAGTGCAAAAAAGAGTGAGTTCTCCTTCCTGGCACTTCTCTGTCCATGAGGAGGAAGGTGAAGTTTGTGTCTTAACAGTAGTGTTTTCACCATGACCTCCTGTGCAGTGACCCTGTCCCAGTTGCAACCAGTAACCCCCTACCCTATGTGTACCCCTTCTCCACTGTTACTTCTGGGCAGCCTGGGGTCTGAAGTTACTTACTCCTTGGGTGGCCTGGGAAGCCCAGTTTCTGTTCCCTTATAGAACTCAAATTACTTAACCTTCCTCAACCATTTGAGTAAGCGAATTCACCATGAGATTAAAAAGTCAGCTTCTTTTGGAGAGGGTGATAACCCAGATGAAAAAAAAAAACTATTATAGGAGATTATAGAAGAAATGACTTGCTTTTGAGAGTCAAATCACTTGTGGAATTATCTTCTAAGTGGCAAAAGGCAGGCAGCTTCCCATGCCTGGTCTTATGCTTAAACTTGTGTTCTTCAGAGAAAGTTTCCCAAAGATCAGATATCTGAGAAGACTCTTTCTAGAAAAAAACAAACACAAATGCCTTTTTCTTTCTTTTTCTTTTTTCCTGTTTCTTTTTAGCATTCTTTTGAAGTTTTTTTATACTTATTTATTTATAAAAAGGAAACATTTACAAAACCATAGATGAGAGGGGTACAACTCTACACAATTCCCGCAACCAGAACTCTGTATCCCATCCCCTCCCCTGATAGTTTTCCTATTCTTTTTCCCTCTGGGAATATGGTCCCAAGGTCATTGTGGGACGCAGAAGGTAGAAGGTCTGGCTTCTGTAATTGCTTCCCCGCTGAACATTGGTGTTGACAGTTTGATCCATACTCCCAGCCTGCCTTTGTCTTTCCCTAGTAGAGTGAGGCTCTGGTGAAGCAGAACTCCAGGACACATTTGTGGGGTTATCTGTCCAGGGAAGTCTGGTCGGCATCATGCTAATATCTGGAACCTGGTGGTTGAAAAGAGAGTTAACATATAAAGCCAAACAAATTGTTGAACAGTCATGGACCTAAAGGCTGGAATAGTGCAGATGAAGAGTTGGGGGGTCCTCCATTTTGTAGGTAGCTAGTAGGCATATTTTAGTTAAATTCCAAAGGGCCTGTGGCTATACTAGTTATTTTTTGTTTGTTTTTGTTTCTGTTTTTTCTGTGAGCCTGAAATCTGATATGCAGGTGGATCCAAGTTACTGTCTGGGGAGATGATGTCATGGCTGGAAAAGGAACAGAAAGCTGGATCAGGGAAGAGAGTAGCTCCCTAATATGGGGAAGGGGCATAAATATTGTTGGCTGTAAACCCCATCGATTTGATTTGGTCTGGGGCCCATATTCAGCTTAGAAGCCTATGTGACCTCTGCATCCCTGAAGATCTGAGTTCACATTCTGTGGTCATGAGTAGGAACATTCCAAGCTGCCCCAATATCAGGACCCATCTTCCTCAGGTGTAGCATAGAGTATGTTGTCCATCCTCCCTTTGGAGTATGAAACATTCTCTACTGTTGTTGATCCAAGTTGAGGGAAAGGTCCTCTGGGGGGCCTACAAAGGGGTCTATTTTGTTGTTCCTGATAGAGATGACTGGTAACAATGCAAAGAGGGATTTATTCGAGGTGTAGGCCCATCATGTCTGCTTGGGAATCTCAGGACTCCCAGAATAGGGACCCAGGTGATGGATTGACCTGATAGTGACTGAAGAGTCATCATTAAAGTATGCAATTCTCTTGCCCTTATTCAGGTTTTGCAGTCCTTGCTTTGCTAAGGTTAGCTTTGGAGTGAGTGAGAGAACTGTAATAGGAAATAGGTGAGGAGGGTATTTAAGTCTAATTAGATACTATTTCATTAGGAACTTTATACTGACTCACTGCAGACTATTGTGTACTTTTGCTTTCAGGTATATATTTTGCCTTAATTTATGGATACATGTGAACATATACTGTATCTCACAGGACCTGGTCTATATCTAGGTTTTGGGACTTTGTTAGGAAATGAACTGCCTGGAATAGAGAATCCTATGAAAGGAAAGGTTACACCTGAGTAATGAAGCTTAAGGGTTGTGGCGCAGGCGCCGCCATGTGAGCTGCTTAACACGGTACCAGCTTCACAGGAAGTTCAGCACTGCTGGACTCTCCAGGCCAAACTGAAACCATCTCACCTTTTGCCATGTATAGGGCTTGGGATTAAGCTCTGTGTGGTCTTAATAATATTTACCTATGACCAGGCTCAGAGCCTGACCAATGACAAAAATAATGACAAAACCTGCACTGCACTCTGTAAGATTGATCATAATGGAACAAGCAATATCAGTAATGCAGAATTTTTCAGGAGGTTCCAATAGAAAAAAAAATATTTTCCCCTTTATCTACACCACTTCCTTTAGTATTCCCCCTAAAATATAAAGATTGGTGGGTCCCACAGTGGAGAGGCCACCTTACATAGCATAATTAATTAATGGAGAGTTACGGTACATGCCTATATACAATGGGCCTTTTACTCTACCACCCACCACTATGCTCCCACTTCCTTATGCAGGAATAGTACACAAGAACCTAGGTCACACAGTGAGCATACACAGAAGATGGATTCCAGCTAGAGAGCTTAACTTTATGGAGAGGCTGGCCAGGTCAGCACCACGTTGGTGCCTTCTCAGTAAGGAACAAAACAAAACAAAACTCCTTGATCAAACAATGGAACAGATTTTATGAAAAATGGGCTGCTCAATTTGTTTAAGGCCCCTAGAAACATAACAAGCTTGAACTTTCTATGAATCATTGGCTTCTGATGCATAGGGACAAGAGGATGGCATAAACATACAGGTAGAATATTAATCTTAATCAATAGGACATCTGCCTAGCACACAGGTACAGGAATAACAAAAGACATAGAAACTGTGATGTGATCTCTAGGGAGGAAAGTGCCCCTGGAATGTGAATGTCCCACAAAACAGGAGGTGTTCCCTACCTGTGCTGTTCTTACTTGGTGATTTTTGTTTTAATAATCAAAGCCTTGGTGATTTTTTGTGTTAGTGAATAAAGAACAGGCCATGACCGGTGCGCCGCTATGTTCCATCACTGGGGAGCCAGAGACGACCCGAACTGCCCCTGCGGCTACAGACTATGACCCACATAGTCAACGACTGCCACCTCTCCAGATTCAAAGGAGGTCTCGAAACTTTACATCAGGCTCAACCTGACGCTGTTGACTGGCTACGGAAGAAGGGCAAATGCTAGAAGAAGAAAGTGACTAAAGCCTTAGTGATCTTTGTTTTAATAATCTATACCTTGGTGATTTTTGTTTTAATGATCTAAGGCTTATGAGACTATAAAAATAAAGTTCTGCTTAAGTAAGACAGAGATGTCTGCTTGAGCTTGATTCAGCATCAACTCACTCATCTCTCATTCTTCATTCTTTGCCGACGACCCTCCTCCTCCAGGATACCCTAGTAACATGCTGGGGCTGGCCCCTGGCAGGGTTGACATTCCACGCCTGAAGTCTCTGGACAGAGTCTGATATGAAGCATGCTGAGGTGGTACTCGTTGTGTTGATTAGGTTGGGATCAGCGGATGTAATCTCATTTGGTATGAATTGAGAGAAGCATGCAGGAAAGTGAACTCCACCCTAGAGATTCCAGGACTGGGGGAAATATAGGCTCTGTAGAGGAAATGTGAGGTTCCTGCTGTCTTTGGGTTAAGAAGACTATTGTCTTCTTATACTTATTGCTATAATCACATTATTTGGTAATTGGGTTAACTTTGAAAAATCCCTTTGTTAGAATTTGCTGTATCATACACAACACCACCATAATTTGTCTTTTGACATTATTTGTATATAGCTGTGCCACTGGTTGCTTCTGTTCTCCCTCGTCTAGGAAAAAAGCCTGTCTGTACATCAGTTACTTGAACCTCCTGCTTTTCTCTCACTCACTCCACCCTTATGAAGTAAATACATGAGCTCACATAGCAGCCACATTTGCCCTCCTTGCACCCCAGGAAAATCTCCATAGCAGAGAAACTATGTGGAGCAACAAACATGGGCTGGCACTACAAGAACAGGATTGCAAACCCACAAAGTGCCAGCTCTGAGCTGTGACAATAAGGCTGCTGTAGACTCCCTTGAGGGTTTGGGTATGTGCCATGGTACTTGCCATAGTTTGCTAGCAGCTACCAATTAAGTTATCATAGCTAATAAAAGCTTCCAAAGGAAGAGTGTAAGGGGAAATTTTGCATCAATTTAGTTGTTACTAAGATAAATGGTTTGAAACCCAAGTGCTCATTATTTGAGATTATTGGGAAGTAATGATATAATGCTACCTCCACCAAACAAGATAAATTAGCATTTGGGGATTAAAAAATAACATGAACTAAGCATAATGGTTACATGCTTTTCATGAAATGAATGTAATTTTCAAAGTCAAGAGTATAAGCCAGAGAGAAAGAGAGGTTAAAACCATGTAAACCGTTGAAAGCCCAGCTAAGTTGAATTATATTAATACAATCAGACTGAGCAGTGGGGATTTGGTAGTGGAATCTTAAATTCCAAACTGGAACACTACAGTCTGCTAAGGAATATGGTGTGTTCACCACTTTCAAATGATATCCATCTCCCACTAATATTCCGATACAGACACACCATTTTTCACTGGAATGCCTGGTTCATACAGTTATTCAGAAACTCTTCATGAGTTCAAGACTTCATTCTTAAAAAAAATTTTTTTCCAAAAGTTTCTGTCTTCTTATACCGTATACTCAGGGTATCTTTATTCCAGAACCCCAAAATCATTTTACCATGGTGTATTTGTACAAAGTTTAAGAGGCTGGGCTGAATCTGTAATAATGATGGAAAAAAGCATACTGCTTTGGGGGTTTTATTTGTATGTTTTTTGTTTGTTTTCATCAGTTCTTTTTTTTTTTTAGAAAAAAGCTTCTAAATATGGGAAAAGTATATGAATACTATTAACTGTAAACCCCATCAATCTGACCTAGGGCCCATGTCTATTCATATTTAGCACTGGAGTCTATGTAACCTCTGGTCCCTGGCAGTCTGAGCTCACAGTTAGTACATGATCATACCTAGGAAAATTCTAGGCTGTATTCATTTCAAAACCACTCTTCCCTGAGTGACCAATTATGTTGACCTAGTCTCCCTTTGGAGAGTATGGCAGTTTCTACCATTGTTATTCTACATTAAGGGCAAGGCACACAAGAGGATTTATGATGTTGTTCCTGATGGTGATGACTGGTAATGGTGGAGAGAGGGGTCTGTTAGAGGTCTAGGCCCATCATAGATGGCAGACTAGTGAAATATCTTTTCTTTCTCTTCCACAAAAACAATAAAAGTTGCAACAGCAAAGCTACAACAGACATAGAAGCCTGATAGAGAAATAAACTTACAGCACAGACAAATTGCCATAACAAAGGACATCCAGGAGACAAGGAAAGAGTCTCAGCTACCATAAATACAAAAGTGCATTGAGCTACCCCTACCCTCCCCTTTAAGCTGCTCAGTCCCCTTCCATAATCTTCCTCCCCACTTCACCACCTCACTCTCAAGACAATAAACCATAATGAAGAAGAAAGCTCTAAATCACATAACTTTAATCAGGCAACTGTAGAAAGAGCTCAACCGATAAGCATGCTTGGACTTGCATACCTAAGGTTTTCAGTTCAATCCCATAAGGTTTCCAGTTCAATCCCAACACTGCATGTTCTAGACTGTGCTCTGGCTTTTTTCTCTCTTTATTTCCCTTTCATGTGAAACTCATTTATATATAATCAATAGAATAATTCCTAAAAAGAACTTTAATCAGGTAAGCAGGGGAGAATATTGAAAGTTAACAATCCGGTCTGGAGGCAGGGCTACAAGCAGCAGCAGATATGTTTCTCTTCTCTCCTCTCCTCTCCTCTCCTCTCCTCTCCTCTCCTCTCCTCTCCTCTCCTCTCCTCTCCTCTCCTCTCCTCTCCTCTCCTTGCCTCTCCCGGATCAACTAGGAATATCAAAGGAGACCACCTGAGACCAAAACAAGAAGGGGGGGTTCCCGGAAGATGGCAGACTGAGAAGCTTCTAGTGGCTGAGCTCTGACCACATCTCCTGGAAATGGTAGGGTTTTCTGTCTTTAGTAGGCCAGCCAATAAGGGGTCCTAGCGGTGACACCAAGGAGGGTACTATAACTTAATTTGGGTTAAGAATTAGAGTAGGAAAAAAGGGGAAAAAATTTTGTTTTCTTCCTTTTATTTTCTAAGCATACCTCCTTCCCCACCCCCCACCCCCCATAACCAGTCCCTGGGGACTAGCTCCTAGCAGGATCCCCTGCTAGGAGCTCCTTTTCTTTACCAAATTCCTGTCCCACCAGGGAGTATCATTAATTCTAAGTCTATACCATTCTAAAACTTCTGGCCTTTTTTCTTTCTAAGTAGCCAACCCCCCCACCTCACCCCGCATACCTAATTAAATAATTTAAAATAAATACATTTAAAAAACCCTTTCCTTTCACTGTCCTTTTATGACTGTTCTTTTTCTTATCTTTTTCTTTTTTTCTCTCTCTATTTCTGTATTTTTTTTCTCATTATTGTCATCCTTTCTTCCTTAATCCTACAGCTTCCAAAGTCACAGCCCCCAGCCCCCACACCAACAAACAGTGTGCTTCTTTGAATTCACTGATACACATTTGGGAATTTCCTTTCACTGCTCTTTAATTACAGCTCTTTTTATTATCTTTTCCCTTTTCTCTCTCTTGCCTCTTTTTTTTTTATCTTATCATACACTTCTTCCTTCTTCTTTGCCTTTCTGAATTTGTGAATTATTTTGGGGAAGAAATCTGACTCAGAGGGGACTCTCTATGTGTGTATCTCTGCTCTAGTTCCCTTTCTCCTCTTGTTACCCCTAGAATATATAGTGGATAGTAGATTTGCATAACTGTCTATTCTTGCTATCCTTTCTTTTCTCTTTCTTCTTCACTGGGATTTGGTTATTATTTTTTCACGGACTGGAGAAATTGTTTGGCTAACTGGTAGTGATTAAACTGCTTCAATACTTGCTTCAGTTGCTACTGTAATTCCTGCGGTTAGTGAGTGCAATTGTCATAAAGGTATTTAGTACAGTGTTACTTGTACTCAAGACACAACAACTGAGGAACAACAGAGCATAAAAAAAAAAAGAAACACATGAATCAAAAAATGGGTAGATCAAAAACAAATAAAACTGCTACTCCAATGAATGAAGACAGGAGCCCAGAAGAAACTACAAATCAGCCAGAAGTAACCATAGATAAGAAAAGTATGCAAGCAATAATAAACTTATTAATCACAGAAATGAAAACAACATTGGAGGAAAGGAATGGCACTATTAGGGAAAAAACACTTGAGACCCCCAAGGAAAATACTGATTATCTTGAGGCAATTAGAGAACTGAAAGCTGAAATAGCTGTAATGAAGAAAGAAGCTGAGGCAAGGGAAAGCAGACTAACAGAAGCAGAAAACAGAATTAGTCAGACAGAGGATGAGTTAGAGAAAACAAAGAAAGAGGTGAAAGAGCTTAAAAAGAGATTGAGAGACACTGAAAACAACAACAGAGACATATGGGATGATCTCAAAACAAGTAACATTCGTATAATTGGCCTGCCAGAGGAAGAAAGAGAGGAAGGGGAAGCAAACATTCTAGAGGAAATAATAGAAGAAAACTTCTCAGACCTGAATAACAGAAAGGACATCAAGATTCAAGAGGCCCAGAGAGTACCAAATAGAATCAACCCAGACCTGAAGACACCAAGACACATCATAGTCACAATGAGAAGAAGTAAGGATAAAGAAAGGATCCTAAAGGCTGCAAGAGAGAAACAAAAAGTCATATACAAGGGAAAACCCATAAGATTATCTGCAGACTTCTCCACTCAAACTCTAAAAGCCAGAAGGGAATGGCAAGATATGTATGGAGCCATGAATGAAAAAGGGTTTCAACCAAGGATAATATATCCTGCTAGACTTTCATTCAAACTAGATGGAGGGATCAAAACCTTCTTAGACAAACAACAGTTAAAGGAGGCAATCATCACCAAGCCGGCCCTGAAAGAGGTTCTAAAAGACCTCTTATAAACAAGAACATCACTATAATACTTGCAATATATCAGAGCAAACAAAAAAAATTTTTTAGAACAATAGCACTACAATACATTAAATCCATAATATCAATAAACGTCAATGGGTTAAACTCACCCATCAAAAGGCACAGGGTGGGGGGATGGATCAGAAAACATAACCCAACCATATGCTGCTTGCAAGAATCCCATCTGTCACAACAAGATAAACACAGACTTAAAGTGAAAGGATGGAAAACTATCATACAGGCTAACGGACCACAAAAAGGGCAGGAACAGCCATTCTCATCTCAGACACGATAGATTTTAAATTAAATAAAGTAATAAAAGATAGGCAAGGACATTACATAATAATTAGAGGATCAATCAGCCAAGAAGACTTAACAATTATTAACATCTATGCACCCAATGAGGGACCATCTAAATACATCAAGCACCTACTGAAAGAATTTCAAAAACACATCAATAGTAATACAATAATAGTGGGAGACTTCAATACCCCACTCTCACACTTAGACAGATCAACAAAGCAGAGAATCAATAAAGATACTAGAGAATTGAATGAAGAGATTGACAGACTAGACCTCTTGGACATTTTCAGACTCATTTTCAGACATTTTCAGACATTTTCAGACTAGACCTCTTGGACATTTTCAGACTCATTTTCAGACATTTTCAGGCAAGAGAAAGAAATCAAAGGAATACAGATTGGAAGGGAAGAAGTCAAGCTCTCACTATTTTCAGATGATATGATAGTATACATAGAAAAACCTAAAGAATCCAGCAGAAAACTAATGGAAATTATTAGGCAATATAGTAAGGTATCAGGCTACAAAATAAATGTACAAAAATCAGTGGCATTTCTTTATGCAAACACTAAATCTGAAGAAGAAGACATCCAGAAATCACTCCCATTTACTGTTTCAGCAAAATCAATCAAATACCTAGGAATAAAATTGACCAAAGAAGTGAAAGACTTGTATGCTGAAAACTATGAGTCACTACTCAAGGAAATAGAAACTGATACCAAGAAATGGAAAGATATCCCATGCTCATGGATTGGAAGAATAAATATCATCAAAATGAATATTCTCCGCAGAGCCATATACAAATTTAATGCAATACCCATCAAAGTTCCACCAAGCTTCTTTAAGAGAATAGAACAAACACTACATTCATTTATCTGGAACCTGAAAACACCTAGAATTGCCAAAACCATCTTAAGGAAAAGAAACAGAAATGGAGGCATCACACTCCCAGACCTTAAAATATATTATAAAGCCATCATCATCAAAACAGCATGGTACTGGAACAAAAATAGGCACACAGACCAGTGGAACAGAATTGAAAGCCCAGAAATAAATCCCCACACCTATGGACATCTAATCTTTGATAAGGGGGCCCAAAGCATTAAATGGAAGAAGGAGGATCTCTTCAATAAATGGTGCTGGGAAAACTGGGTTGTAACATGCAGAAGAATGAAATTGAACCACTTTATCTCACCAGAAACAAAAATCAACTCCAAATGGATCAAAATCAATGAGGCTAAAGACAGAATTAGCAAGATCGAGGACAAATTAGAGACAACTAAAAAAGAAGTAAGAGATCTCAAAAAGAGATTAAGAGATACTAAAAACAATAACAGAGACTTTTGGGATGATTCCAAAAGAAACAATATACACATTATTGGCTTACCAGAGGAAGAAAGAGAGGGTGAGGAAGAAAGCAATCTTCAGGCCATAATAGCTGAAAACTTCTCTAGTCTACACAAAGTCAAACATAAAGATTCAAGAAGCCCTGAGGGTCCCAAGCAGAATTAACCCAGACTTAAGGAAACCAATACACATCCTATTTAGACTGGAGAGGAATAGAGAGTCAGGCGGTAGCACAGTGGGTTAAGCGTACGTGGCGCAAAGCACAAAGACTGGGAGAAGGATACCAGTTCGAGCCCCAGGCACCCCACCTACAGGGGAATCGCTTCAGAGGTGGTAAAGAAGGTCTTCATGTGTCTATCTTTCTCTCTCCCTCTCTGTCATGCCCTCTTCTCTCCTCCTATCCAACAATAACAACATCAATAAAACAACAGAAATAAGTACAACAATGAAACAACAAGGACAACAAAAGGGAATAAATAAACAAATATTAAAACTTTAAAAAAGTAATAAGGATAAAGAAAGGATCCTGAAGGCTTCAAGAGAAAAACAAAGAGCCACCTATAGAGGAAAACCCATAAGATTAGCAGCAGACTTCTCCACACAAACACTACAGGCCAGAAGAATGGCAAGATATCTATCCAGTACTCAATGAGAAAGGCTTTCAACCAAGAATACTGTATCCTGCTAGACTGTCATTCAGACTAGATGGAGGCATAATAACCTTCTCAGACAAGCAACAGTTGAAAGAATCAACTATCACCAAGCCTGCCCTGAAAGAAGTTCTGAAAGGTCTCCTATAAACAATCACACCATTGTAAATAGGCCATATATGAGAACACTCTAAAACTCTACAAGAATGGCATTAAATTATCTTCAATCTTTGATATCAATAAATGTCAATGGCCTGAATTCACCTCTTAAAAGGCACAGAGTAGGAAGATGGATCAGAAAACACAACTCAACAATATGCTGTCTAAAGGAAACCCATCTAACTCAAAAAACAAACACAGACTTAAAGTGAAAGGATGGAAAACTATCATACAGGCCAATGGCCCACAAAAAAGGGCAGGAACAGCTATTCTCATATCATTTGACACGATAGACTTTAAAATAGATAAGATTAAAAAAGATAGGAATGGACACTACTTAATGCTCAGATGATCAGTCAATCAAGAGGACTTAACAATTATTAACATCTATGCACCCAATGAGAAGACATCTAAATACATCAAACATCTACTGAAATAGCTACAGTCATATATTAACAACAATACAGTCATAGAAAGGGACTTCAACACCCACTCTTTCAACTTGACAGATCATCCAGGCAGAAAACCAAAAAGACATAAAGGAGCCAAATGAGGAGATATAAACTGGAACTATTGGACATTTTCAGAGTCATTCATCCCAAGAAACTGGAATACACATTTTACTCAAGTCCACATGGGTCATTCCCAAGGATAGACCATATGTTAGGCCACAAAGACAGCATCAGCCAATTCAAGAGCATTGAAATCATCCCAAGCATCTTCTCAGACCACAGTGGAATTAAACTAATACTTAACAATCAACAAAAGATTAGTAATAGTCTCAAAATATGGAAGCTCAGCAGTACACTACTTAACAACTACAGGGTCATAGAGGAAATAAAGGAAGAAATCAAAATGTTTTAAGAGTTCAAAGAAAATGAAGACGCAGCTATCAAAATATTTGGACACAACTAAGGCAATACTGAGAGGGAAGTTCATAGCCATACAACCACACGTTAGGAAACAAACAAACAAACAAACAAAAAAAAACCCAGAAATAAACAGCCTGATTGCACATCTTAAAGACCTAGAAGAAGAAGAAGAACAAAGGAACTCTAAAGCAACCAGAAGGACAGAAAACACTAAAGTTAGGGCAGAAATTAATAACACTGAAGATAAGAAAACCATAGAAAAGATCAACAAAAGTAAATGTTGGTTCTTCGAAAGAGTGAACAAAATCAACAAACCTTTAGCTGGACTCAGAAAAAAAAAAAAAGGGAGAAGACCCAAATAAATCCGATAGTAAGTGAAAGAGGAGATATCACAAAAGATACCACTAAATTCAACATATCATGTGAGGCTTCTATGAACAACTATTTGCCACCAAGCTAGAAAAACTGGAAGAAATGGACGATTTCCTAGATACCTACCAACTTCCAAAACTAGGTACAGACAAAGTGGATAACATGAACAGGCCCATTACAGCTAATGAAATTGAAACAGTTACCAAAGTGTTCCCAAAAATAAAAATCTTGGACCAGATGGCTTTACAAATGAATTCTACAAAACCTTCAAAGAAGAACTAATACCTCTACTTTTAAAAGTCTTCTAAAAGATTGAAGACACCGGAATACTCCCTTCCAGCTTCTATGAAGCCAACATCACTCTGATACCAAAAGCAAACAGGGACACACCAAAAAAGAAACTATAGACCAGTATCTCTGATGAACATAGATGCAAAAATATTGAACAAAATTCTAGTCAACCAGATACAGCAGTATATCAAAAAGATTTTTCATTATGACCAAGTGGGGTTTATCCCAGGCATGCAAGGTTGGTTTGATATACATAAATCAATCAATGTGATCCACCACATCAATAAAAGCAAAACCAAAAACCACATGGTTATATCTATAGATACAGAGAAAGCCTTTGACAAAATCCAACATCCCTTTATGATCAAAACACTACAAAAAATGGGAATAGATGGAAAATTCCCGAAGATAGTGGAGTCTATATATAGCAAACTTACTGCCAACATCAAACTCAATAGTGAAAAACTGGAATCATTTCCCCTCAGATCAGGTACTAGACAGGGCTGCCCACTATCACCATTACTATTCAACATAGTGTTAGAAGTTCTTGCCATAGCAATCAGGCAGAAGCAAGAAATAAAAGGCATACAGATTGGAAGAGAAGAAGTCAAACTCCCTATTTGCAAATGACATGATAATATACACAGAAAATACCTAAGGAATCTATCAATTATCTTTTGGAAATCATCAGGCAATACAGTAAGGTGTCAGGCTACAAAATTAACATTCAAAAGTCAGTGGCATTCCTCTATGTAAACACTAAGGTAGAAGAATTTGAAATCCAGAAATCAATTCCTTTTACTATAGCAACAAAAACAATAAAATATCTAGGAGTAACCTAACCAAAGAAGTGAAAGATTTGTATACGGAAAATTATGAGTCACTACTCAAGGAAACTGAAAAAGACACAAAGAAGTGGAAAGATATTCCATGTTCCTGGGTTGGAAGAATTAACATCATCAAATGAATATACTACCCAGAGCCATCTACAAATTTAATGCTATCCCTATCAAGGTACTAACCACATTTTTTAGGAGAATAGAACAAATTCCACAAATGTTTATCTGGAACCAGAAAAGACCTAGAATTGCCAAAACAATCTTGAGAAGAAAGAACAGAACTAGAGGCATCACACTCCCAGATCTCAAATTATATTATAGGGCCGTTGTCATCAAAACTGCTTGGTACTGGAACATGAATAGACTTACTGACCAGTGAAATAGAACTGAGAGCCCAGAAGTAAGCTTCCAACACCTATGGACATCTAATCTTTGACAAAGGTCCCTAGACTATTAAATGGGGAAAGCAGAGTCTCTTCAACAAATGTTGTTGGGAACAATGGGTTGAAACATGCAGAAGAATGAAACTGAACAACTATATTTCACCAAATACAAAAATTAATTCCAATTGGATCAAGGACTTGGATTTTAGACCACAAACTATCAGATACTTAGAAGAAAATATTGGCAGAACTCTTTTCCACATAAAATTTAAAGACATCGTCAATGAAATGATTCCAATTTCAAAGAAGAGTAAGACAGGTATAAACCTATAAGACTACATCAAATTAAAAAGTGCCTGCACAGCAAAAGAAACTACTACCCAAACCAAGAGACCCCTCACAGAACGGGAGAAGATCTTTACATGCCATACATCAGACAAGAGGCTAATAACCAGAATATATAAAGAACTTGCAAATCTCAACAACAAGACAACAAATAACTTCAAAAATGGGAAGAGGACATGGACAGAATATTCACCACAGAAGAGGTCCAAAAGGCTGAGAAACACATGAAAAAATGCTCCAAGTCTTTGATTGTCAGAGAAATACCAATAAAGACAACAAAGAGGTACCACTTCACTCCTGTGAGAATGTCATATATCAGAAATAGTAACAGCAGCAAATACTGGAGAGGGTGTGGGGTCAAAGGAACCCTCCTGCATTGCTGGTGGGAATGTCAGTTGGTCCAACCTCTGTGGAGAACAGTCTGGACAACTCTCAGAAGGCTAGAAATGGACCTACCCTATGATCCTGCAATTCCTCTCCTGGGGATATATCCTAAGGAACCTAACACACCCATCCAAAAAGATCTGTGTACACATATGTTCTTGGCAGCACAATTTTAATAGCCAAAACCTGGAAGCAACCCAGGTGTCCAACAACAGATGAGTGGCTGAGCAAGTTATGGTATATATATACATATATATATATATATACATATATATATTAAATTATATATATATATAATTTAATACTACTCAACTATAAAAAATGGTGACTTTACCATTTTCAGGTGATCTTGGATGGACCTTGAAAAATTCATGTTAAGTGAAATAAGTCATAAAAAAGGATGAATATGGGTTGATCTCACTCTCAGGCAGAAGTTGAAAAACAAGATCAGAAGAGAAAACACAAGTAGAACCTGAACTGGAATAGGCATATTGCACCAAAGTAAAAGACTCTGTGGTGGGTGGATGGGGAGAATACAGATCCAAGAAGGATGACAGAGGACCTAGCTGGGGTTGTATTGTTATATGGAAAACTGGGAAATGTTATGCATGTACAAACTATTGTATTTACTATTGAATATAAAACATTAATTCCTCAATAAAGAAATTTTTAAAAAAATAAGAAAAAAAAAGTTACAACCCATGTGGAAGTCACAGTGGCAGCCTTTCAGAGGACCATTTTAATTAGAAAGAAGTCATTTTTCAACTCAGTTTCCATAGCAATGGACTCTGGGGGAGAAAAGAAGAAGGAAGAGTAGGAAGAGGAGAGGAAGAAGCACTCCATTTAATACAGAACATGGTCTGTTCTCCCACAAGTTTGTGATACACAGCTAATCTTAACATTCTGATTTGTCTGAGTTGCAGATCTATAGCCCCACTGGGGTATTTGTGCCTGGAAAACCTTGGGAAATGCCAGATATATTAAAAAGTGGACCCCTGACCTAGGTCCTCAAGGAAAATCAAAGATAATGAGAACACAGAGTAACCTACTCACACTGACAAACCAAGATAACAACTCAGAGAAAACCCCCAACTCAAGAGACCTATATATATTTCCTAGTGAAGACTCCAAAGCCATGTTCCTAAGAATACTCACCAAAAATGAGAAGCTCTATGGAAGAAGGCTTCAACAAAATCAGAGAAAGTATGTGAGAAAATAATGAAATAAGTTGATAACAGAAATCAGAGACAGGGCAGGGGAGATAGCCTAATGGTTATGCAAACAGACTTTCATGCCTGAATCTCCAAAATTTCCAGGTTCAATCCCCTGCATGGCCATAAGCCAGAGCTGAGCAGTACTCTGGTGTTTCTCTCTCTCTCTCTGCATCTCTCTCAAAAATAAAATAAAGTATTTTTTAAAATACAGAAATCAGAGACAAAGAGCACAATAACTGAAATAAAAATATACATCAAAGGGGAATCTCTGCAGGTCTAAGCAGTGAGCTGAGGATAAGAGAGATGAAGCCCTCATTAAAAAATAAAAAACTGGGAGGGCGGAGCCAAGATGGCGACTTGGAAGCAGCAGCTGGCTGAGCTCAAGCAAGCAGCAGCTTGTGACCTGGGATTCTCTGGATAGGGTAGGATACTAGGCTATCAGCAGGAGGGTGAATAAGGGGTCCCAAGGGTGACCACTCTTGGGTTAGAAAACAAAAGCCACGGGGGAAAAGAAAGAAAATCTTTTGATTATTCCTGAAGCTCACTCACCCTTCCCCCCAGCCCCTGAACCAGCCCCCAGGGGCTGGACAGCCACTCCTAGCAGGCTTCCTGTTGAGCTATTTTCTTTACAAAGATTCCTGGCTCACCAAGGGTGTCATTCCAAGCCGTTTCCTTCCAACCATCACAAAGCCTGCCCTGAAAGAGGTTCTAAAAGACCTCTTACAAACAAGAACATCACCATAATACTTGCCATATATCAGAGAAAAATAAAAATTGTTGAATAATGGCACTACAATACATTCAATCCATAATATCAATAAATGTCAATGGCATAAATCCATCCATTAAAAGGCACAGAGTGGGAGGATGGATCAGAAAACACAAACCAACCATATGCTGCTTGCAAGAATCCCATCTGGTCCAACAAGACAAACACAGGCTTAAAATGAAAGGATGGAAAACTATCATACAGGCTAATGGACCATAAAAAAAGGCAGGAACAGCCATTGTCATTTCTGAAACCATAGACGTTAAATTAAATAAAGTAATAAAAGACAGGCAAGGCCATTACATAATGATTAGAGGATCAATGAACCAAGTAGATTTAACAGTTATTAACATCTATGCACCCAATGCGGGCCCATCTAAATACATCAAACACCTACTGAAAGAAGTAGAAAAATACATTAATAGTAACACAATAATAGTGGGAGACGTACAAAAAAGAAGAAGAAGAAGGTGGTCTGGGAGGCGGTGCAGTGGTAAAGCTTTGGACTCTCAAGCATGAGGTCCCGAGTTCGATCCCCAGCAGCACATGTGCCAGAGTGATGTCTGGTTCTTTCTCTCTCCTCCTATCTTTCTCAGAAATAAATAAAATCTTTAAAAAAAAAAAAAAGGCAAATAGAGGGGCAGGGGATAGGCACACCTGGTTAAATGTACATATTACCATGTGCAAAGACCCTGGTTCGAGCCCCTGCTCCCCAACTACAAGGGAGTGTTTCACAAGCAGTGAAGCAGGGCTGTAGGGGTCTCTCTCTCCCACTCTATTTCACCTCCCTTCTCTTTTAATCAGAGCAAGTGAAAAATGACCTTTTAGAAGAAGCTAAATAGAGTTATCCTGTGTATGTGCTTGGCCTACATGTGATTCCCCAGAATTCAGATCAGGACAGGAGTGGTGGGTGGAGAGTCAGGTGACCATCACAACTGATGTGCACAACCTGACACATGCAAAACACAATCGTTACACCTCCAGGCCTCCTGAGCTATAGCTGTGACCATATCACATCACTAGAGAACAAAACGGACTTCCCCTTCTCTCTCCTCTCTATAATGAGCATATCTACTCAAAGACACTGGTCAGCCTATGAGAACAGAGGTGTGTGTGGGGGGTGGAGTGGGGAGGGGACATGGGCTGACTAAGCAGGGGAGGTATTAATAACAAGGGGTGACAGAATCAGGAGGCTATGTCCTCACTTGAGTATCTGTCCTGGCAAATGAAGATGTGTAGGTGAACAAGGACCAGAAAATGAACAGATATTAGATACTCCATCTTGGAATTGGAGTATTACACCAAAGTAAAAGACTCTGTGGTGGTGGGTGGGTGGGGAGAATACAGGTCCATGAAGGATAATAAATAACATAGTGGGGGTTGTATTGTTAAATGGGAATCTGGGGAATGTTATGCATGTACAAACTATTGTATTTACTGTTGAATGTAAAGCATTAATTCCCCAATAAATAAATAAATTATTAAAAAAAAAGATACTCCATCTTTTTCTATGATTTCTCATTCTTCCTCTATATACTTAGATTGTCTGACACTTAAAAGTGTGTGTGTGTGTGTGTGTGTGTGTGTGTGTGTGTGTGTGTGTGTTTAGGTACCTGACAGTAGCATACTCAGTAGCATTCACATGTTATCATGTCCAAGGACCTGGGTTCAAGCCCCTGATTCCCACCTAGAGAGGGAAAGCTTCACAAGTGGTAAAGCAGTGCTGCATGTGACTCTTTCTGTCTAGGTCCCCCTTCCTTTTCAGTTTCTGTCAATATATAAAAAAAAGTAAATAAATAAAATATTTAAAAATAATAAGGGTCTGGGCAGTGATGTGCTTAGTTGAACACGTATGTTCAAGGACACAAGTTCAAGTCTCTAGTCCCCACCTGACAAAGCTTTGACAGTAGTGAAGCAGTACTGCAGGTGTCTTCCTGTTTCTTCCCCTCTGTCTCTCCCCTCTATATATCTCAATTTCTGTTTCTAATAAGTAAATTAAAATAAATTTAACAAAATCAGAATAATAAATGTTTCCATGCATTCTATATTCCTTGGCTGGGAGTCAGTCAGTCAAGGATGGTTTGCGGGTGGGGCAGGAACAAATAAGAATGAAAAACAAAGTTCCACTGGATAGGTTTTTGAAGCTTTCCTACAGAGGGTGCTTAGCAATAGTTCTCATAGTTCTGTAAGAAACAGACCACCCTGACCTATTGATTATGCCTGGTAATCTGTCAGATAACTAAAGCCAGATGGATGGTTGAGGGGCTGAACTTCTTTTTCCTTCTCTCACTGACCCTCTCCTCTTTTTCCTTTTTTAAGTAAAACCCTAGATCCTGTCCTGAGAGTAAGATGATTGTTTGTCAGGTTGCTAGTATCTGAATTAAACTTTTCTCTTGAACCAATCCTTGCATCTTAATTGGCCTTTTTGAATGGCAAGCACCAAACCTTGGCATCCAATAGTTGAAGGATAATATTTGGGGTATTTGTAGAGAAGCCCTTGGATTTTGCATAGTAGTTCCTCGTCCCTTACCTGGTGAGTTCAGTGGGATCAAGAGAAAGAGAAAATAGTTTTCTGACGTCAACTACAAGGACTTCCTCCAGCAAAGGCTGGCTGGTCTAAGCAGTCTCAATCCAAGTTTCAGAGAGGTAGAGCTCTACTACATTATCAAAGTCACAGCTACTCCAAGACACTTTTGTGCCAAAGTGCTTCCTGTCTGTGATCTTATCACGGAGACCAAAGCCAGATTCTTCCCAGAAGGCCATATCGCTCACAGAACCAAGGCCTCAGAAGCCCTCCATGGCCCACTGCTCCTGAGTAAGAGCTGTCATCTCTTCACTACCTCCATTTGGACCCCCTAAAAGATGTTGATCTCTGAAGGGATATGGTGAGGTGGTAGACACTGTCCATAGGTCTGGGGAGCAGAAGTGGGCTAATTGTTCCAGAAGTTTAGTCCAATCCAGAGAGTGAGAGCCAGGGGGACTTGAGACGTGACCTGAGCCCATATTTCATCTGAGAAAGGAGGAAATAGGGACTTAGAGAGCAAAGTGATTGTCCACAATCACTTGAGATTCTGATGACAGAAAAGAAGGAGGTCCCGGGGCCCTGATTCATCACCTCAAATCCCCTCTGGTAACTGTAGTTTCTGGTAACTGTAGGAAACCTCTGGCCATCAAGAGACAAGGAGGTTATCCAAGAGAGGTTCCCATGGCACCCTAAAACACACCTCAGTGGCCACAGGAAGCTAGTGCTTCAAGAGGGAGCCATGACAGGAACATGGAGAAAGGACAAACGTCAGTAGTGACGTCAGGCACATGTGGTAAGGGGACACAGCCTAGCAACACGTGCTGTGGGAGCTGAGAACATCCCAGGCAGGGTGGAAGGAAAACTGGGTAGACTTCCTTCTGTGCCTCAAATGCATGAATGTGCCAGGTTCCTGAAGAGCTCTGGTGGTATCCGGCATGGCACTAAGACAAGCCTCCCAGGCAACAGCCCACTTAAGTGAAACACTAAAGTACAATTTTGTTTTCTTGAGAACTTAGCTAGATTGAAAACTGGTAGCTACAAAGTAAAAGAAATATGTTTCAACTTCATTTTTAAAAATTCCAGCAGCAGATGAAATGCTTAGGGATTTATGCACACTTCAGAGTTTGATTTTTCTGTCTCTTCTGATCAACACAGCAACATGTACGGCTGAGCAAGTTTGACTTTTGATGACGGATAGCCTCTAGCAAGGTAGGAATCAGGAGGCCTAGGCAAAGAAAGTTGAGGCAGCAGGATTATTTTGTTTTCACACTACTACTATCCTCACCCTTTCTGCACATACCATTTTCCTATACAGCCAGAGGGCACTTGTAGTTTCCAAGGAAATCTCTGCTCATCAAGAAACAAGGAAATTGTCCAGGAGAGGTTCCCATGGGACGCAGAATCAAAATGTTCCATTTAGATGGAAGAAGTTCAGTCAGAACACTTTCACACCCTAATGAGGCCAAATGATTCTCCTAAAACTGAAATCACTCTCTCCTCTCCAAGTTTCTGATCCTTGCCCAAGCCTACCTATTCCTCATCACTGAATATTCTATTACATTAACTTCCAAACTTTTTTCTATAAAAAGAAAAATAAAAAAACTAACAGTCAAGTGTCTAAATGTCAAGAGATTACATATTCCCTGCTGCCCACATGCAAATCCTATGTCACAAGTTCAGGACCAGAAGGAAGTATACTGCTATAGTCTGATGAAATTTTCAGAAGTTGGTTTTCTGTGGAGGAATGTTTAGAATATTCTGTTTGAAGCTAAGTTACTGTACCTTTCTCTTAAAATTCAAACTAATCCACTAGGTTTGGAAACTCACTCCTTAGCCTTCACGTTTTTTTCAAACTACTATCCTTTCTTTTCTTTATAGCCCACATACTATATAGAACAAATCCAATTTGCAGTTAATTTGAAAACATAAGATAACCACAGATAACTTAAAACCGTAAGACCAAGTAAGAATCACTTAATCAGGAAAAAACATTGCTCTCTTGAATTTAAACAAACAATTCTTCCTCTGTAAGATGTATTTATTGTCATTTCCAGAATTACTCTTCTGAGTATCTGGTTATCATAACCACAGAAAGACAGCTTATTAGTTTCAACTGCTGGATAAAAGCTTGCCGCATTTTCAAGATTTCTGGTTTCACCCTTTTAACCCAAGGCATAACTATAAATAGATGGTAAAGTCTGGGATTTCCACAGCTAAGTGCTGCTATAAATAGCTTGAAACATTTTCCCACTTCATGCTTTCTAAAAGAACATTCTCCACTTCCTTTCTTGGATAACCTCTGGGAATAAAGCAAAATCACATTCAGAATTTTATTGAGAGTTTAATAAAGCTCTTAAATGAGCTTACTAGCAACTCTAAACATCCCTCAGATTCTAAAAAGAAAACACCCCAAATATCACAAATTTAAATTGCTATTTCTGAGAAACATATTTTAAGTCAAACTTCTACTATGTTCAGCCAGTCACTCCTGCTCCTTGCTTGAAATTTTTATTAAAAAAAAAAAAAACATAACTACCCCAGACCTGTATCATTCACTTAACAGTTCATATTTAACTTAAGTGAGCTCCTATCAAAAGAAATACATTTCATTCAATTTTTATTATAGTCTAACACCCAGAAAAAGATTGTGCTCACTTTGATGACATGTCAAGTGTTCAGATTGTCTCTTTCTATGGGAACTATTCTATGAGTATAAATTCCTAAGAAACCCTATAGAAAATAGATTCTAAATTCTCTGATAAACTCCTGGCCTGGAATGTTTCCCCATGGTGTGTGCTGGGGCAGCCAGAACAAAGTGAGGCAGTGTGGAATCTCATCTCTAGACAGGGATGCCTGCCTTCTAGCAACCTCTGCTGGTGGTTATTTTCTGACTGGAAACAAGAAAAGTAGCAAGTCTTCTAAATTTCAGGGAGATTAAAAAGAGCAATCTAAACAGGTAATGCTAGTAAAAATTGTGTTCCTACTTTATATTTTGGCTTTAAAAATATGGGGGCTATAATAAATATTTAAAATATGTTTATTATAAGTATTTAAGAAAATGTTAGTAGATTTAGATTTATAGGAATTATTGAGCAAAAATGTTATAGAGCTCCTACATACCCTCCCCCATTTCCCATTTATCCCTGTTCCTGATTTTTTTAAGAACTTTGTATTAGTGTTATATATTTATTATAACTGATGAGTCACTGTGCATACTAAAGTGTATAGATGGAAACTCAAGCTTAATATTAAAGTTTGCTCTTGTGTTGCACATTATGTGGTTTTGGACAAGTATTTTCATCTGACATGTATTCATCACTACACTGTCTCACAGATTAAGTTTACTACCCCTATGAACTCCCAGTGTTCCAGGTAGACATTCCTCCCTCACTCCCCAAACCCTGATCTTTTACTTTCTCCATAGTTTTTCCTTTTCAAAAATATGTCAGTGGAATCAGTACATAATTTTTTCAACTCGGTTTCTTTCACTTAGTTATATGTAATTAAGATTCTTCCAAGTCTTTTCATGGCTTGATGGTTCTTTTCTTTCTGTAACCAACAGTCTATTATTTGGATGGATTCAGTTTATTGTCCATTTATCTACTATAGACATTTTCAGTCAATTCCAAGTTCTCACAATTATGAATAAACACATAATATACACAGGCTTTGTGTGGATGTATATTTTAGGGTAAATACCAGGTATATAGTTGCTGGATCATACTATATGAGCATGCTCAGTTTTCAAAAAAACCACTCTTTGCAAGAATATAAAGTTTGTGTTTAACTTCATTTATTAACATATGAAAGTTCAGCTGATCCAGTTATTATTTATTTTAATTTATTTATTAATGAGAAATATAGGAGGAGGAGAGAGAAAGAACCAGACATTATTCTGTTACATTTACTGCCAGAGATTGAACTTAGGACCTCATGCTTGAGAGTCCATTGCTTTGTTTGCTGTGCCATCTCCCAGGCCACTAGTAACATTTTTTAATTTTTATAGTTCTTTATTTCTCTCTCTCTCTCTCTCCCCTCCCGTGTGTGTGTGTGTGTGTGTGTGTGTGTGTGAGAGAGAGAGAGAGAGAGAGAACAGGAGGAGAAGGAACAGGTGAAGGGAGAAGGGAAGAGGAGAGAAGGGGAGGGAAGAGGAGAGAAGGGGAGAGAAAAACAGGTGGGGAGAGGAGAATAGAGGAGGGAAGAGGAGAGAGGAGGGTGGGGAGAGGAGAGGAAAGGGGAAGGAGAGGGGAGAGGAGAGGAGGGGAGAGGAGGGGAGAGGAGGGGAGGGGAGGGGAGGGGAGAGGAGGGGAGGGGAGAGGAAGGGAGAGGAAAGGAAGGTGAAGCAGGTCTGCAGGTGTCTATCTTTCTCTCCTCCTGTCTTCCCCTACTCTCTCCATTTCTCTCTGTCCTATCCAACAACAACAATAAAAAAAAAAAAAAGCCATCAGAAACCATGCAGTCTTGCAGACACTGAGCCTAGTGATACCTCTGGTGGCAATAAATAAACAAACAACTAAATAAATAAATACTCTAACCACTAAGCTTCCTTCCCCCTCCTCATGGCCCCTCCTGATAACCTATATTGTATTTTCTGTCTACAAAATTACTTATTCTAGGTAAATAGGGTTAATGGAGTTGTTATTTGTCACTTTGTCTTTAGTTTATTTCACATAGCATAATTCCTTCAAGGTTCAGCAATGTTGCAGCATGTATCAACATTTCTTTGATTTTAAATGATGGAAGTTCTAAAATATGTATATGTTACATTGAATAAAAACTATCTGCTGATGGGTATTTGGTTCCATTTTTGTCTCTGATTAATAATGATGCTGTAGACATTGATGCACAAGTATCTGAGTTCCTGATTTTAATTCTTTTGAATATATATTTGAAAGTGAAGTTGCTGGGTCATACAGTAATTCTATGTAGACTTTAGAGTGAAAGCCAAATTACTATTACTTTTATTTTTATTTATTTATTTACTTTTACCAGAGCACTGCTCAGCTCTGGTTTATGGTGGTGAGGGGAACTGAACCTGGAACTTTGGAGACTCAGGCATGAGAATCTGTTTGCATAAGCATTATGCTATATATCCTCTGCCCAAAGCCAAATTATTTTTCATAATGATTAGAACATTTATATTCCTAATACTTAGAATTCCACCATAGTGCTTACTATATACTTTTAAATATTTATTCATTAATTAATTAGAGTAAGAGTGAGAAAACCAGAACATCACTCTGGAATGTGTGACATCAGAGATTGAACTTGGGACCTCATGTTTGTGAATTCAACACCCTATACACTATTCCACCTAAAGCCACTGTTTGTTTGTTTGTTTTAATAGTCACCCAATTGGATGTGAAATAGTATCTCCTGGTGTAGCTTTGTTAAATTACATTTAATGAGTAAGTAATGTTAAGCAACATTTTATATGCTTATTGCATATTTGTACATTTTCAGAGAAATATCTGTTTAAGTCCTTTGTTCTTCTTAAAATCTAGGCCATTTTTGTTGATGTTGAGCTGTAGACATTTTTTTAATATATTGTGAATACTCTTTTTTTCATTAAAAAAATTTTATTTATAAAAAGGAAACACTGACAAAGACCATATGATAAGAGAGGTACAACTCCACATAATTTCCACAACCAGAACTCCGTATCCCATCCCATCCCCACATAGCTTTCCTATTCTTTATCCCTCTGGGAGTATGACCTAGGGTCATTATGGGGTGCAGAAGATAGGAGGTCTGGCTTTTGTAATTGCTTCCCCGCTGAACATGGGCATTGACAGGTTGATCCATAATCCCAGCCTGCCCCTCTCTTTCCCTAGTGGGGTGGGGCTCTGGGGAAGTGGGGTATATATAGAGTCAAACAAACTGTTGACTAATTATGAACCTAAAGGCTGGAATAGTTCAGATGAAAAGTTGGGGGGGGTCTCGTTTTGTAGATAGTAGTTCTATTTTAGTTATATTCCAAAGAGCCCATGACTATAAAAAAGAATACTACTCTTTTATCAGTGATTTGCAGGTAGTTTCTTTCATTCTGTGTATGGTCTTTTTACTCTCTCTCTCTCTCTCTCCCCAGGGTCCTTTAATGCAAATTCTCTCTCTCTCACTACCTCTCTCTCTCTCTCTCCAGGATCCTTTAATGCAAATTCTCTCTCTCTCACTACCTCTCTCTCTCTCTCTCTCTGTCTCTCAATAGGGTCCTTTAATGCAAATTCTTAATGCAGTAAAGTTAAATTTAAGTATTCTTTTATTGACAATTTTTTGGTCATTTTAGAAATAATTACCAAATCCAGTGTCATGAAGATTTTCCCCTGTTTGTGAAAAGTTTTATTGTTTTATTAATGAGAAAGCATTATAATCCTTGATTTGCTTCCCATATATCTAACAATTTCCTGGACAGAAAAAGTTGGTTTCTAGACCCAAATTCTACCAGAATTCCAACATCTGCCCTTGAGGAAACTGACAAATTTATTGTGGGTCAGATTGACCTTCAGGTTATGCAGACCAGAGCAGAACAGGAACTCCTACATATAAAACTGTTACTTTCTCTCTGACTCCCTTGTCTAATTGAGCCTTATCTGAAGAATTTATAGAGGCTTCTGAGAAAGCCAGAGAGCAGCCTCAAACAAACCCACTGGGGCCAATCAGATCACCATGGAGTCTGTACCTGCACCTCCTCTCTAATTCCTATCTCCACCTACCTTTTATTTTTTCTATTTTATTTAATAGGACAAAGAGAAATAGAGAGGAGAGGGAGTGTAGAGAAGGAGAGAAAAAAACGAGACACCTGTAGACCCACTTCACTGATCATGAAGCTTCCATCCTGCAAGTGCGGGCCAGGGGACTTGAACCAAAGTTTTGTGCATGATAATATACATGCTCAATCTGGTGTGCCACTACCCAGCTTCATATTCCTCTTATCTTTAAAAGATCTGCTTACTGTTTGAGGTGGGACAATGGTTTTTGGAAGCATGTGTCTGCTATCCTCTCAGATTTCTTTTTCTTTCTTTCTTTCTTTCTTTCTTTCTTTCTTCCTTCCTTCCTTCCTTCCTTCTTTCCTTTTCTTTCTTTCTTTCTTTCTTTCTTTCTTTCTTTCTTTCTTTCTTTCTTTCTTTCTTTCTTTCTTTCTTTCTTTCTTTCTTTCTTTCTTTCTAAACCAGAGCACTGCTCAGCTCTGGCTTATGGTGATACAGGGGATTGAACCTGGGACTTAGGAGCCGCCAGCACATGAGTCTCTTTGCATAACCATTATGTATCTTCCTTACCCTTAAAATCTTTTTCTTGGCAGAGGACCTAGTGGAGGTTGTATTGTGTGGAAAAATGAGAAATGCTATGTATTGTATTTACTAACAACTGTAAAACATTAACCCCCCAATAAAGAAATTAAAAAAAAAACTTTTCTTACACCAATCTGTGCCTCTTGATTAATTGGTCATTTGAGTGATGAACACTAAGCCTTATTTTCAATAATTTTTAGCTTTTTCATTTATATTTTCTAGTTAACTTTTGTATGCAGTGTAATGTAATGATATAACTACATTTGTCAGTTTGTGGCTACCTAGCATTCCTAGCACCACTAATGAATGATCCTATCTCCTTGTCAGAAGTCAGCTGACCATAAAATATAAATATAAGCAATATTTTATTTCTTGGCACTCTATCCTATTCTGTTGGTCTATATTCTTGTGGCAGTGCACACTGTTTTGATTAGTGTAGTTTTGAAGTATGTTTTGAAATCACAACATGAGAATCATCCTACAGTTATTTCTCAAACTTATTTTGGATGTTCAGTGTAATGGTTGATTATTTCCCCATCTGTTCCAACAATTAACCAAGTTACCAGGTTCCTTTTTGTCTCTGTAGGTAAAGCCTCCTACTCAGTTCAATTTTTCACATCTTTCCTACTCTACTTTGGGTCTCTTCTATGTGTTTGGTTCCTGATAAAAATGTGGGATGTATGTATACTCATGCACAGAGTTAAGAGATACCTTTCTCTCACTTGCTGTTTCTGGATTTCCCTAGTATTATCTGACATCCACAGAAGTCTTTTCCTAGTTTCTCTCACCATAAAGATAGTATCTGCTTGGGGCTTTAGGTCATAGCAATGAAATCCAACTAGGTGATCTGACATTGTGACTGGACCAATAGGAAAAAGAAAGAAAGATAGGTAGGTAGATAGATAGATAGATAGATAGATAGATAGATAGATAGATAGATAGAAAGAAGGAAAGGAAATAGTTTTCTCCTGCTGTCTTAGATGTTAAGCATCTCCTATTCTTCCATTCTCTGGCAGAAGTCTGGGTTATTCTAGCAGATCTTGCTTACAATCCCCCTCTGTATTTCTATAGCTCAGGTCACCATGCCTCTCAGGGAAATTCAATAGCTAAAGACAGAAAATCCTGGACTTTCACTGGTACTGGTGATTCCCCTGCTCCAACTGCCTACCAGTATTTACTTTTTAGTCTTTAACTCATTGCTACTTGTGTTCTTTTCAGAGATGCTGTCTGTAATCAATAAGAGAAGCACTAGCAAATATTTGGCTGAGTTAAAAAAAAAAAAAAGTCACCGTGGTCTGTCTTCCTTATTGAGCAGTTAGCTCAAGGAAGGAGAGGTGTGTTTGTCTCTCTGTCAGTCTGATGAGATTGGGCGTGTTCAGGGTGGTATGGCCATAGACTCTTTCTGTCTGTCTGTCTTCTTCAAAGTGATGTTGTCATAAATCAGAAAGAGAAGGACAAATATGGGATGATCTCACTCATAGACAGAAGTTAAAAAATAAAAGGATGACAGAGGACCTAGTGGGGGTTGTTTTGTTATGTGGAAAATTGAGAAATGTTATGCAAGTACAAACTATTGTATTTACTGTTGACTATAAAACATTAATCCCCTAATAAAGAAATTAAAAAAAAGAAAAATAAATAAATAATAAGAACAGATAGGAAAACACAAAGCAAAACTTGGATTGTGTTTGGTGTATTGCACCAAAGTAAAAGACTCTGGGGTTGGGGAGAGGGCTCAGGTCCTGGAACATGTTGGTAGAGGAAGACCTAGTAAAGGTTGAATTGTTATGTGGAAAACTGAGAAATGTTACACATGTACATACTACTGTATTTTACTGTTGACTGTAAATCATTAATTTCCCCAATAAAGAAATTTTTAAAAAGTGATACTGTTGATGCCTGGTCCATTTAGTCTGTGTAAGATCAAACTAATTGATCAATTATATGACACTGGGAAAAGAAAAATGATAAAGAAAATATTGAAGTCGCTCAATGGTAAAAACACTTGTCTATATGGGAACCTGAATTCAGTCTCCAGGAAGCCCCTTGCCCCTCCAAAAGGGTGGGAGGTGAATTTAATTTAGATTATATGTAGCGAGTCCAAATATGCACTAACCCTGTAAGAACTATAGCTCTTTTCATTGAGACATGAGATGAATGACAAGGCCTTTGTAAATATACCAAGGTCTTGAAAGATTTAAGAGGAGGGACTTTAAAGATATAATATTGCAAAAAAGCATAAATCTGAAATTAATATACTATTCAGAAAATAGAAATTGCCTTGAGTTTCCAAAGGAGAAATAGCAACTATTTTAAAATCCTTACATTTTATTAGAAAAATAATTTTGTACACTATACAAAAAGAAAGGAAGAGAGGAAGCTGATTATCACCTCTGATTAATATATAGCAAAAGACTTTGAAAGCAGAGACAATGGGAGCTATCCTTTCTGTTGCCCAAGCTATTAAGTACTGTCCATATGAAGCTATCAGAAAAATAAGTCAGAAGCTGAATAATAAAAGGGTCACAAGTTAAGGCAAGTGACACGTATCTAGGGTCATCAGTGCAGAGGGAATGGCATTTTATAGTATAGATGTTGACATTCCTTGGCAGATGACAAGGGGAATTATCTGGGGATTCTCTAGTGGAACAGAAGAGTGATTGATGTTCTTCACAAATAGCTATAGCTCATTCAAATGGTCTGTCTCCCACAGGAGTATTTTCTTAACAGAAATAAAAGGATTCAGGAAAAGAAATGTTACAAAAATGTCATTCAGCAAAAAAAGAACAATGTGCTTATGTGACAAATTATTAGCAGAGAACAGATTAGAGGAAAGGTATGGCTAAACTATGATAGTTTTAAATGCTGGAACTTTAAGTTAACTATAAGAAAAAAACTTGTGGAAAAGTATTTTAATCATCTCCAGCATTTGTTTTAAAGCACAAAAGTCCTCTTCAACGTGAAATATAACAAAACTATCATCACTTCTAGAACTATAAACTAGATCACTCTTTTGGAAGGTGAAGAGGGGACTATAACTGTGAAATTAACTGTGGAAGATTCTAGTAAGTCTTTAAGCTGGAGGGTAGGGTGGGGTAGCAATTTCCACATTCCAGTACTTGGTTGGCCAAATGAAAGGTCCTTAAATCTGCATTTATTGTTTGCAAACTAAAAACTTAAGCTTACTACTGAATCCCTAAGTGTAACTTCTGTGAGGCTGGATATGTTATCTATTATTAAATTGAAGTTGAGATGCTAAGAAGGTCATAGTGTTCACTCAGAAGCCCATTTTACCTGTCAAGATACGTGAACGCATAAGTGGCTGAATTCAAATCTGCATGATAAATACAGTTGCCTAAGCATATAAGCAAAAGCCAAAGGGGAGACAGGATGTTAACAGGTCCAGGCAGTGACCTACCTTGTGAAGTGTATGTATTACCAAGTCTAAGGAACCAAGTTTAAGCGGCCCCCCCCCCCCCCCGCCCCCGCTCCTGCAGGAGATCAACTTCAAGAGCGGAGAAGCAAGACTGCATATATGTCTATCTTTCTCTCCCTCTCTGTATCTCTCTATCCTCTCTCATTTTCTCTGGGACTCCCGGGATCTCTATCATATATGCCCTGTATTATAACATTGTAAGCCATCACACCAGCCCTTTTATTTTCATGTACAAAGAAGTGAAATGTTAACACAGAGGGAAAACTACAGGAAATATAATTAAGTAGAAATGTAACTAAGTAGGAAGTCACAAGCACATAAATCAGATCATAAATAATTATCATAAAGGGTGGTCTAAGAGGTGATACAGTGGATAAAGCACTAGACTCTCAAGTCTTGAGTTCAATCCTTGGCAGCACATGTATCAGAGTGATGTCAGGTTCATTCTCTCTCACCTATATTTCTCATTAATGAATAAATAAAAACCTTTAAAATAATAATAATTATCATAAAAGTCATACTTTGAGTTAGTAGGAAAAATAATTGTTGATTAAAATTGTTTCAAGACAAATGACTAACAATTTTAAAAGTACAAAGTAAACATCTGTATTGCGTGCCATCTAAGTTCAATTTAAACTAAAAATTTACTCAAGGGCCAGCATTACAGTGCACCTGGATAGTATACTTGCATTTCTATGTGTACAACCCAAGTTCAAGCCCAGTTGTATCTTTGTCCATATGTCTGTCTACCTATCTATCTGTCTGAAAAAAGCAAGCTTGCAGAAGTGAAGGCCCAGAAGCCATAAATAAATAAATAACAGAAAATTCACCTACAAGTCATTTTTTAGAAGGTACTAGAGTGGATCATGAGGTGGTGCAGTACATAAAGGACTCTGGTATGAGGTTTTGAGTTCAAGTCCTGCAACCTATGTGCCAGACTGATGCTCGAGTGTTCACCTTACTCTCCTCTCTCTCTCTTCAATAAATAAATATAAATAAATAAATAAATGAATAAATATTAGAAGAATAGTCAAGTATTATGAATTCTATGTGACCAATAAGTATGAAGTAAAAAATAATTTAATTGAATTGCCCAAAGTAACACATCTTGGCTGATTGGGATTTGAACCTAGGCAAATTAGCACCAAGGTCAAAGTATTTACATTAATATATGAATTTAAATTTTATTTCATGAGAAAAAATATATACAGAATAATTAACCATATAAAATCCTAGGGAAAGAAGTGCATTTTGAAGAATCACATAGTATGTTTGGGGCAAAGCTATTTGTAATAGACAACATTTGAGAACAACTCCTGTGTTCAAAGGAGAATGGTATGGTTAAAGAACTTACCAAGTATGTATGCACAATGTAATACTAAAAGAAACAACATATTCTTTGCTACAACATGGATGGAATTAGATAATCCTGTTGACTGAGATAAACCAGAAGGAGGACAAATACCAGATTACCTCACTCACAGATGGGCTCTAAGGAGTAAGCAAAGGACAATGCAGGGTAATTTTTTTTTAATTTCCTTATTGGGGAATTATTGTTTTACATTTGACAATAAATATAATAGTTTGTACATGCATAACATTTCCCAGTTTTCCATATAACAATACAACCCCCACTAGGTCCTCTGTCATCCTTTTCCAGGACCAGTTTTCTCCTCCGACACCCATCCCAGAGTCTTTTACTTTGGTGCAATACTCAAATTCTAGTTCAGGTTCTACTTGTGTTTTCTCTTCTGATCTTGTTTTTCAACTTCTGCCTGAGAGTGAGATCACCCCATATTCATTCTTCTGCTTCTGACTTATTTCACTTAACATGAATTTTTCAAAGTCCATCCACGATTGGCTGAAAACGGCAAAGTCATCATTTTTAATAGCTGAGTAGTATTCCATTGTGTATATATACAGCACAACTTGCTCAGCCACTCATCTGCTGTTGGACACCTGGGTTGCTTCCAGGTTTTGGCTATTACAAATTGTGCTGCCAAGAACATATGTGTACACAGATCTTTTTGGATGAGTGTGTTGGGTTCCTTAGGATATATCCCCAGGAGAAGAATTGCAGGATCATAGGGAAGGTCCATTTCTTTTTTTTTTTTAATATTTATTTTATTTATTTATTACCTTTTGTTGCCCTTGTTTTATTGTTGTAGTTATTATTGTTGTTGTCGTTGTTGGATAGGACAGAGAGAAATGGAGAGAGGAGGGGAAGACAGAGAGGAGGAGAGAAAGGTAGACACCTGCAGACCTGCTTCACCGCTTGTGAAGCGACTACCCTGCAGGTAGGGAGCCGGGGTTCGAACCAGGATCCTTATGCCGGTCCTTGTGCTTTGCGCCACCTGCACTTAACCCGCTGCACTACAGCCCGACTCCCAGGGAGGTCCATTTCTAGCCTTCTGAGAGTTCTCCAGACTGTTCTTCACAGAAGTTGGACCAATTGACATTCCCACCAGCAGTGCAGGAGGGTTCCTTTGACTCCACAACCTCTCCAGTATTTGCTGCTGCTACCTTTTCTGATGTACGACATTCTCACAGGAGTGAAGTGGTATTTCATTGTTGTCTTTATTTGCATTTCTCTGACATTCAAAGACTTGGAGCATTTTTTCATGTGTTCCTCAGCCTTTTGGATCTCTTCTGTGGTGAATATTCTGTCCATGTCCTCTCCCCATTTTTGGATGGGGTTGTTTGTTTTGTTGTTGTTGAGTTTGGCAAGCTCTTTATATATTTTGGTTATTAAACTCTTGTCTGATATATGGCATGTGAAGATTTCCCATTCTGTGAGGGGTGTCTTGGTTTGCGTAATGGTTTATTTTTCTGTGCAGAAGCTTTTTAATTTTATGAAGTCCCATAGGTTTATGCTTGTCTTAGTCTTCTTTGTAACTGGATTCTTTTCATTGAAGATGTCTTTAAAATTTATGTGGAAAAGAGTTCTGCCAATATTTTCTTCTAAGTATCTCATTGTTGTGGTCTAACATTCAAGTCCTTGATCCACTTGGAATATACTTTTGTATTTGGTGAAATAGAATTGTTCAGTTTCATTCTTCTGCATGTTTCAACCCGTTTTTTCCAACACTCTTTGTTGAAGAGAGTCATCTTTCCCCATTTAATAGTCTGGGCACCTTTGTCAAAGAATAGATGTCCATAAATTTGGGGGCTTACTTCTGGGCTCTGAGTTCTATTCCACTGGTCACTGTGTGTATTCATGCTCCAGTACCAAGCAGTTTTGATGACAATGCTCTGAGAATGTGATGTCTCTAGTTCTGTTCTTTCTTCTCAAGATTGTTTTGGTAATTCTAGGTCTTCTCTGTTCCAGATAAACATTTGTGGCATTTTGTTCTATTCTCCTAAAAAATGTGCTTGGGATCTTGATGGGCATAGCATTAAATTTGTAGACGGCTCTGGGTAGTATCATCATTCTGATGATGTTAATTCTTCCAACTCAGGAACATGGAATATCTTTCCACTTCTTTGTGTCTTTTTCAGTTTCCTTGAGTAGTGACTCATAATTTTCCATATACAAGTCTTTCACTTCTTTGGTTAGGTTTACTCCTAGATATTTTATTGTTTTTGTTGCTATAGTAAAAGGAATTGATTTCTGGATTTCAATTTCTTCTAACTTAGTGTTTGCATAGAGGAATGCCACTGACTTTTGAATGTTAATTTTGTAGCCTGACACCTTACTATATTGCCTGATGATTCCCAAAAGCTTCTTGCTGGATTCCTTAGGTTTTTCTATGTATACTATCATGTCATTTACAAAAAGGGAGAGTTTGACTTCTTCTCTTCCAATCTGTATCCCTTTAATTCCTTGCTCCTGCCTGATTGCTATGCCAAGAACTTCTAACACTATGTTGAACAGTAATGGTGATAGTGGGCAGCCCTGTCTAATACCTGATTTGAGGGGAATGCTTCCAGTTTTTCACCATTGAGTATGATGTTGGCTGTAGGTTTGCCAGTAGATAGACTCCACTATCTTCAGGAATTCTCCATCTGTTCCCATTTTTTGTAGCATTTTGATCATAAAAGGATGTTATATTTTGTCAAATGCTTTCTCTGTACCTATTGATATGACCATGTGGTTTTCGGTCTTGGTTTTATTGATGTGGTGGACCATGTTGATTGATTTATGTATATTAAACCAACCTTGCAAGCCTGGGATAAACCCCACTTGGTCGTGATGAATAATCTTTTTAATATACTGCTGTATCTGGTTGACTAGAATTTTGTTCAACATTTTTGCATCTATGTTCATCAGAGATATGGCCTATAGTTTTCTTTTTTGGTGTGTCCCTGTTTGCTTTTGGTATCAGAGTGATGTTGGCTTCATAGAAGCTGGAAGGGATTATTCCAGTGTCATCAATCTTCTGGAAGACTTTTAAAAGTAGAGGTATTAGTTCTTCCTTGAAGGTTTTGTAGAATTCATTTGTAAAGCCATCTGGTCTAGGACTTTTATTTTTGGGAAGATTTTTGATAACTGTTTCAACTTCATTAGCTGTGATGGGCCTGTTCATGTTATCTATTTCGTCTGTACTTAGTTTTGGAATTTGGTAGGTATCTAGGAAATCGTCCATTTCTTCCAGTTTTTCTAGCTTGGTGGCATATAGTTGTTCATAGAAGCCTTGCATGATATGTTGAATTTCTGCAGTGTCTGTTGTGATATCTCCTCTTTCATTTATGATCCAATTTATTTGGGTCTTCTCCCTTTTTTGTTTTGTGAGTCTGGCTAAAGGTTTGTTGATTTTGTTCACTCTTTCAAAGAACCAACAGTTACTTTCGTTGATCTTTTGTATGGCTTTCTTATTTTCAATGTTATTGATTTCTGCCCTAGATTTAGTGATTTCTGTCCTTCTGGTTGCTTTAGGGTTCCTTTGTTCTTCTTCTTCCAGATCTTTAAGATGTGCAATCAGGCTGTTTATTTGTGCTTTTTCTTGTTTCTTAATGTGTGCTTGTATGCCTTTCAACTTCCCTCTCAGTACTGCTTTAAATGTGTCCCAAATATTTTGATAGCTTGTGTCTTCATTTTTATTGAACTCTTGAAACATTCTAATTTCTTCCTTTATTTCGTCTTTGACCCAGTAGTTATTAAGGTGTGTACTGTTGAGCTTCCACATTTTGGGACTATTACTAATCTTTCGTTGATTGTTAAGTGCTAGTTTCATTCCACTGTGGTCTGAGAAGATGCTTGGTATGATTTCAATGCTCTTGAATTTGCTGATGCTGTCTTTTTAGCCTAATATATGGTCTATCCTTGAGAATGACCCATGTGGACTTGAGTAAAATGTGTATTCCAGTTTCTTGGGATAAATGACTCCAAAAATGTCCAATAGTTTTAGTTTATCTATCTCCTCATTTAGCTCCCTTATGTCTTTATTGATTTTCTGCCTGGATGATCTGTCATGTTTAGAAGGTGGGGTGTTGAAGTCCCCTACTATGACTGTGTTGCTGTTTATATATTGCTGTAGCTCTTTCAGTAGATATTGATGTATTTAGATGGCTTCTCATTGGGTACATAGATGTTAATAATTGTTAAGTCCCTTGATTGACTTATCCACTGAGTAGTGTCCATCCCTATATTTTTTAATTTTATTTATTTTGAAGTCTATCATGTCAGATATGAGAAGAGCTGTTCCTGCCCTTTTTTGTGGGACATTGGCTTGTATAATAGTTTTCCATCCTTTCACTTTGAGTCTGTGTTTGTCTTTTTGAGTTAGGTGGGTTTCCTTTGGACAGCATATTGTTTTCTGATCCATCTTCCTACTCTGTGCCTTTTAAGAGGTGAATTCAGGCCATTGACATTTATTGATATCAAAGATTGAAGATATTTTAACGCCATTCTTGTAGTAGATTTTTAATGTTCTGATATATGGCATATTTATGGTGGTCTAACTGTTTGTAAGAGACTATTCAGAACTTCCTTCAGGGCAGGCTTGGTGATAGTTGATTCTTTCAACTGTTGCTTGTCTGAGAAGGTTTTGTTGCCTCCATCTAGTCTGAAAGACAGTCTAGCAGGGTACAGTAGTCTTGGCTGAAAGCCTTGCTCATTGAGCCCTTGATAGATATCTTGCCATTCTCTTCTGGCCTGTAGTGTTTGTGTGGAGAAGACTGCTGCTAATCTTATGGATTTTCCTCTGTAGGTGACTCTTTGTTTTTCTCTTGCAGCCTTTCAGGATCCTTTCTTTATCCTTATTCCTTTCCATTCTAAATAGGATGTGTCTTAATGTCTTTAAGTATGGGTTAATTCTGTTTGGGACCCTCTGGGCTTCTTGAACCTTGATGTCTTTGATGTTGTCTAAATTAGAGAAGTTCTCAGCTATTATGCCCTGAAGAATGCTTTCTTCCCCTCCTTCTCTTTCTTCTTCTGGTAAGCCAATAATGCATATATTATTTTTTTTTAATTAATTAGTTGTTTATTTATTCCTTTTTATTGCCCTTGTTGTTCTATTATTGTAGTTATTATTGATGTCATTGTTGTTGGATAGGAGAGAGAGAAGTGGAGAGAGGAGGAGAAGACAGAGAGGGGAGAGAAAGATAGACACTTGCAGTCCTGTTTCACCCCTTGTGAAGTGACTTCCCTGCAGGAGGGGAGCTGGGGGCTTGAATCGTGATCCTTACACTGGCCCTTGCACTTTGCGCCAACTGCACTTAACCTGGTGCATTACTGCCTGACTCTCATATTATTTCTTTTGAAGTCGTCCCATAGGTCTCTGTTGTTGTTTTCAGTACCTCTTATTCTTTTTTTTTGAGATCTCTTACTTCTTTTTTGTTATATCTAATTCATCCTCGATCTTGCTAATTCTGTCTTCAGCCTCATTGATTCTATTCTCTCTCCCCTCTACTGTTTTCTGGAGTTCATCTATTTTGTTACCCTGTTCTCATACTGTTTTAACTTGTTCAGCTAGTTGTGTTCTTAGCTCAACTATTTCAGCTTTCATCTCTTTTTTTTTTTTTCCAGATAATTAGTGTTTTCTTCCAGAGTCTCATTGGTGTTTCTGCATTTCTGATGACAATTCTTTCAAACTCTTCACTCTCTCCTGTGATTATTTTCTTAACTAGTGTTTGTATGTTGACCTCATTATTTTGTGCTTCAACCTTTGGGGACTTTTAGCTGGACTGTTGTTCTAGTTTATTTCTCCAATATTTCTTCTTGTTGGTTTCACCATTCTATATAGTATTTTATGAGGTCCTTCTCTCAGTACTTTTCAAATTACTGATCACTCTTGCCTGGATTGACTTGTGTCTAAGAAGTAAGGTAATCAAACTGTTCATAGTTGTGGAAATTGACATTTGTTTCAATATTATTTTAATCCCTGAGTTGGAACACAACCTTTTCTTCTTTTTTTCCCTGTAGGCTATGGGAGCCTGAGGGCTTTTAAACTATAAGTAGGCTTCTTAGCTTAATCCCTCACTCCTGACCAAGAGACAAAGCAGGGTGTGGCAGAGATAATCCAGTGGTTTTGCAAAGAGAGTCTCACAGCCCCACTGCTAGGCCACTGAGGTGTAGATCTTCTCCTGAGTTTCTTGGTTAGTTCTCTTTCCCGTGGCATCAACACAGGGACTTCCCCCTGCTGCTCCAGATTCTGAGGGCAGTAGCAATGGAGACTTGCAGTTGCATTTGGTGAGTCTTAGGGGAGTCCTCTCTTCCCTTCAGCTGTCTTTTCATTCGTGAAATAGACTGGAGGTGATGTCTCAACTGGTAAACTGCCAAACTGTTAGCAACCTCTTAATCTCTCCCTAGACTCCTATCTATCCACATGCTACACATATTTGCACTCACCAGTGATTTGGTGGGTTCATGAAGTTGTTCTAGTCCTGTCTTGTTTTGGTCCCAGATTTTCTTCTTTGGTATTCCTAGTTGACCCAGGAGAGGAGACGCAGGGTAAATTCTTGACAGACTACAGTTTATCACAGCAGATTTGGGGACTCTTAAGGAGAAGAAAGGATTACTAAAGGAAGGTTGGGGTCCTCAATTCCTATGGTGGAATAAGATGATGTTTTGTTGAGGGTGAAATGCATTGATACCTATCTTGGAGAAATGTGGAAGCATATGCTTGTGACAAAAATCCTATAAATCCAACATTTCCTCAAAAAATTATGTTAGAGTTGGAAAAAATGGATATAGAAGATTGACTTTAGGAAAGCCTAGTGAATTTGATTGCATGAAAGGTACAGTCTTCACTGTGGAAGTGTATGTCTCTCTCTCTCTCTCTCTCTCTCTCTCTCACACACACACACACACACACACACACGCTTACTTTAAACCAAGATTACTCTTTCTGACAAAAAGTTCTTCAGAATTCTTTTCTAGACAAGAAAAGATGAAAGAAATTTATCACCACTTTACTGGTCAAACAAATACTAAAATGACTTTTTAAAGCTGAAATAAAGGTTGATGAAATAGCTCACTTGGATTGTGTGCTGCATTGCCATTTGCATGACCGAGGTCCAAACCTGGCCCTTACCTCATTGAAGGACACTTTGGTGCTATGGTCTCTTTCTTTCACTCTCTTTCTTGGTCTCCCTCTCTATCTGTCTCTCTTTCTCTTCTGTTTCTCAGTTTCTAACTATTTATAAGAATAACAAAAATAATAAAGCTGAAGTGGGGCTGGGTGATGGCTCACCAGGTTGAGCACACGTGTTACAATGCACAAGGACCCTGATTCTAGCCCCTGGACCCCACCTGTAGGGGGAAAACTTTGTGAGTAGTGAAGCAGGCTAATGTTGTTTATCTTTCTATCCCCCTCTCTGTCTTCCCGTCCTCTCTTGATATCTCTGTCCTATCTAACAACAATGACAGTAATAACAACAATAACAATAACAATAAACAACAAGGGCAACAAAAGGAAAAAATAGGCCCCAGGAGCAGTCAATAAATAGTGTAGACACCGAGCCCCAGGAAAAACCTAGAAGGCCATACTAATACTAATGTAAAAACAGTGATCAGAAAACAAATAATCTCATTAGTAAAGGTAAGTAAATAGTCAGAAAAATCAAATGTTGTAAATATGGGGGATTAGTCACTTAAAGATAGAGTGAAGGTTAAAACAAAGGTAATCAAATGTCTATAACACCAACAGTTTTTGTTAATGCATACACAAAATAAAACTATACAGATTGCGCCATCAAAACAAATTGTGATGGAAAGGAGTAAAATCCTAAAATTTAAAGATGTTTAACTGTGCACCTTGAGAGGTAGTACGGTATATACAAGCACTGGACTCTCAAACAGGAGGTTGAAAGTTTGGCCTCCAGCATCACATGTGCTGAAGGGATGCTGTGATTTTATCGCTAACTTGTTCTCTCACACTCACTTATTATAAACCATCATTTCCTCCAATAAAGTAATTTAAAAGAAGAAATAATATATTCCTGGACATTTGACTCAGAGATGTCTTTGGAGATTCTACTCCAATAGCAGGGGAACAAAAGAGAAAACTCAAGTAGAACTGAATCAAAACTGAAAAGCTTCTTCAGTGAGAAGATATTAGAAAAAAAAATGACATCCTACTGATCTGGAGAAGATGTTTTCAAAGAGTATATCCAACAAAGGATTAATATAAATATTATAAATAACAGTTTAATAAAAACTGCAATTCAATTAAAAAATGGGCCGAGGGTCCGAAAGATACTTTTCCAAAGAAAGTTTACAAATGACAAATGTGAAATCATATCACATCAAAATAATTTCACTGTCATTAATAGAGAAATGTAAATTGAAACTATTGATATAATTTCATATCTATAGAATGACTTTTATTTAAAAGACAAGAAACAAGTATTAGAGGATATGGAGTAAGGGGAACCATTATAAAATTTATAAAAATTATAAAACATTCATGGGAATGTAAATTGCTTCAGTCTACAGAACCCTCAGAATAATAAAAATAAAATTCTATACAATCCAGTTATTTAACCTTTGGGTATATACTCAAATAATATAAAAATGGACTATATTTGTACATCCTGCTTACTGCAGGATAGTTAATATTAATGGACTTAAAGGGAGAAATAGCCAACAATATATTAATAGCAGGGGAGTTTGATATTGTTCTTTAATCAATGATAGGCCATCCAGACAGAAAATCAATAAGGAAACATTGACCTTTAAATAACACCAGGAGGTGAGGGTTGGGGTGGTGTGTCAGAAATGGGTAAAGGGCCCACTAGGGAGAGAGAGAGACAGATTGGCAGTATGGATCAATCTGCCAATGCCCTCGTTCAGTGGAGAAGCAATTACAGAAGCCAGACCTTCTACCTTCTGCACCACATAATGACCCTTGTCGGGCTCCATACTTTATCCCAGAAGGATACAGAATAGGAAAGCTTTCAAGGCAGAGGATGGAATATGGAGTTCTGGTAGTGGTAATTGTGTGGAATTGTACCCCTCTTATCCTATGGTCTTGTCAATATTTCCATTTTATAAATAAATTTAAAAAATTTTAAAACAACAAAAAAAGAAATGGGCAAAGGGAATCAAATGACATAACTGCCATTTACAAAATAAAGTCATGGAATATAATGATGACTATATTTAACACTATTGTATGTTTGTAAGTTATTGGTAAATTAGACCTCAAACTTTTCATCATAAGAAACAACTTTGGGGGCCGGGTGGTGGCATACCTGGTTGAGCGTACATGTTACAGTGTGCAAAGGCCCGGATTCGAGTCCCTGGTCCCCACCTGCAAAGGGAAAGCTTTGCAAGTGGTGAAGCAGGGCTGCAGGTGTTTCTCTCTGTCTCTCTCCCTTCCTATTACCCCTTCCCTCTCAATCTCTGGCTGGCTCTATCCAATAAATAAATAAATATTAAAAGATATTTAAAAAAAAGGAAGAAACAACTTTGGGGGTGGGATAAAATGAAAGAAACAATTTTGTGATGAGTATTAACGACTGATAGTATAGACTATCATTTTATGGTATATATAGCATATATATAAATCTTTATATTGTACACCTGAGACTAATGTAGTGTTAATTTCTGGTTATATCTCAAAAAAAGGTAAACCAAAAAAAATCATGATTTACAACTATGCCACAATATAGATGATACTCAGAAAAAAAATGTATGAACAAAGGGCTACATACAAAATGATTCTGTGCTATAAAGTACAAACATTAACATGTGGTTCAGGAGTTCAGGACAGCAGTTTGGGATGAGTGAAAGGAGCAAGTTATAGAGACCATGTTATTTGGGAGTAGACTATATGGGTTTATTTTATGGTTATTCACCAAGTTCTATAGACACACTTTTCTATATATAACAACAACAAAAATGTATATATATGAAATCCAAAAAGGAAAGCCCAATAACTTCTTGGTTGGTGATCCTGTTGGGTTTACAGAAGAGTGGCACCTTTGAGACAGGTTGGAAGTACTGCACCTCTGTCCTATACCTGCCCCTTGCTTTTCTTCCCCCTACCTGGCCCTATACTCCTCCACAATTCCTGGCCTTCTGTATCTCTTCTCCTGACTTTTCCTAAGTTATACTTGTTTTTAACTAACCAGTAATTTTTCCATCTGTGAGATAAATATAAAATGTTTGGTGCCAGGCCACCCTTCTGCTAGGGCAGCAATGATAGCCTCAGTTATGCACACAGAGCCATTGGGCATTTGTTCTTGGTCGCTTGAATGGTGACCCAACACGAAGCAGAGTTACAATGAAAAAGAAAGAGTAACTCGCGGTTTCTCCAGAATGGTTCCAGGATAAATGAATCCACTGCCCTTAAGATGTATTCCCACCTTTTATTACCTACCTATCATCAGGGGCCAGGTGGTGGTATACCCAGTTAAGCACACATAGTGCCTATCATTTTCTTTCTTTGAGGGGGGGTGTCACCACTTAATTATGAATCGGTGGGAATTTTTTCTGTAAAGTTTGTTTTTTGAGAACATACATTACTCATCATAATTATGTTACTATCTAAACAGCCCCACACAGGATTAAGAAAGAGCAGATCTCTTGACATTTTCAACTTGCACATAAAAACTTACTCTAAATGTTAGGAAGTCAAAGCAACAAGCAGCTTTGTGATTTATTTTAAACAGACCAATTTTGAGATCATGAACCATTTGTTAATCATAATTTAAACCATGGGTTCTGCTGATGTCCACTGTAAAATTGAAGTTTATTCTCCCATGGAGGGATAAATATTTGCTTTACATTGTATATATCTGGTGGCTTAACAATACACAGCAGAAATCAATTCCTGCCAGTACACTTTAGGGATTAAGTATCTGCATCTGGAGCAAGGAGTGATCCTTTGAACCAAGTTCAAACATCACAGATCTTTAAATGAAAGTCAGATGACTTAACCCAGTGTTAAGTGATGAATAATTGGGGTTAGGGAGACAGCATAATGGTTATTCAAACAACTTTCATGCCTGAGGTTCTGAACTCCCAAGATTCAGTCCGCAACAATACCATAACCTAGAGCTGAGCAGTGCACTGGTTAAAAATAAATAGGTTTATCAACTAGAGTATAGTTATTGTCCCTGTGACAACCTTTATTAGAATCATCAAACAAATAAATGCAGTAAAACTCAAGGTTAATTTAGGCCCCACTAAAATCCTAGGTGTCTTTCCTCCCTAACTTGAGGCCAGACCCCATAAGCTTAATACCAGTTAGGATATAACAAATGACACTTAATACTTCAACAACTATGAAAAAGTCTAAGCTCTTCAGGTAAAGAAGGGACTACATTCCAGATGCTAGCATGATGCCAACAAGACCCTGAACAGACAACCCCACCAATGTGTCCTGGAGCTCCGATTCCCCAGAACCCCACCCCACTAGGGAAAGAGAAAGACAGGCTGGGAGGATGGATTGACCTGCCAATGCCCATGTTCAGCGGGAAAGCAATTACAGAAGCCAGACCTTCAACCTTCTGTACCCCACAATGACCTTGGGTCCATACTCCCAGAGGGTTAAAGAATAGGAAAGCTATCAGGGGAGGGGACGGTATACAGAGATCTGGTAGTGGGAATTTATGGAGTTGTACCCCTCTTATCCTGTGGTTTTATCAGTGTTTCCTGTTTATAAATTTTAAAAAGGGGGGACTAAAAAAGGACAAAAAAGGTTGGCTCACTTAATGATGGCTTTTTTGGTCACTGCCAAGCCACCTTATCACCTGTGGTCCTAGTCAAGGAATCCTTGCATTCCACCATAGATATGATGGGCCTGGGCCTATAATAGATCCCTCTTTCCACCATCACTGGTCACGTCCATCAGGAACATCAGTGTAAGCCCTCTTATGGACCAAATCAAGACCTTTCCCTCACTGTATAGCAGCAATAGTAAGGACTACCCCACTCTCTGAAGGGAGTCTGGGTCATCTTACTATGCCACTTGAGGAAGACTGGTCCTGAAATGAATGCAGCCTAGAATGTTCCCAGCTGTGACAATGGACTGCAAACACAGACTGACAAGAGACTCAGAGGTTATACAGGCTCCTTTGCTAAATATGAATCTTAAAAAAAAGAAAAAGAAAAAAAAGGTGGTAAATTAAATTCTAACTTAAATTGTTAAATGGAATCTTTTATTATTATTTTATTTTACTTCTCATCATCACTGGAGATTCATTAATGGCTCTGGACCACAACACTGAAGCTTCCTCCACTGCATTGGGGGCCAGATTGAAACTTGAACTTCATTCATACCAAAGTAGGCGCATTGCAGGTAACTGGGGCCAAGAGTCTACCTCCCCCCACCCCACCCCAACCTCTCTCCCACCATTCCTCCTTGGCACTCTGCTAGTAGAGTGGTAGATGAATATCACATTGAGGAATCAGAGTTAGGTTTCAGGGAGGGTGAGCTTTAGGGATTAAGTATCTGCATCTGGAGCAAAGAGTGGTATTCTGAGCCAAGTTCAAACATAACAGATCTTTAAATGAAAGTCAGATGACTTAACCCAGTGTTAAGTGATAAATAATTGGGGTTGAGGAACTAGCATGGAGTACAAAAATGAAAGAGTGGAACATGGAACTACCTACACTTATGTAAGATGGTACATCATTTAACTAAGTAACAGATACCAGATTAGGCTAGGGTTTAGGGTACTGGGTACAGGTGTACATGTATCCAGAAGCAAAGAGCAATTATATAATGTTGGTATGCATGAGACCCCTTCTGTTTCATTTGGTTTAAATCCCCCCTGCTTAACACTATTCTATTTACATAACCACTTCATTCTATTTATATAACCGCTGTTAACAAGTACCTCCCTCCAGGGCATTGGTTCAATCCCCACTGTTTCATGATATGTTTTTGCTCCACCCCCCCTCCTTGTCACACCCTGATCCTCTCCTTGTCACACTCTGATTGTCACCAGTCACTTTTCTCTCCACCCTCTCTATGTCACACCCTGTTTCCACCCTACTTGGCAAGTATATATAAAGACAGCATTGTGAGTTTTAGAGTACTGTACTTTGAGTTTAACTTAGCTCGTCTTAGATTATGCTGCGTCCTGCATGAATAAAGAGATACTGCCTACAACCCAGCCATGAGTCCCGGGTCATCTGTTACCCGCCTGTGAAGCCAGCCCGGAGAAAACAACATAACCCGTCGAAAACGACAATATAACTCAAAACCTAAGTACTCAATAATGTTTGAAGAGCCTAAACAAGCATCATAAATTCCCTAATTGATTGGACTTAGACCAAATTATCTGGGCAGCCAGCAGAAAGGCCTAAAGAAGACAGATCCCAAAAACCTAACTCTGCTGGGCTCAACAAATGACACTCAATGTCTAAAAGGCTGAGAGAAAAATCTAAGAGCACCAGGTAAAGAGAGAACTATAAAAGTTGGATAAGGGCAAGAGACTGGCCCATTTAATAATGGCCCTTTTGGTCAATATCATACCACCTCATCATCTGGGGCCCTAGTTAGGGAATCCTTGGATTCCTATACACATATGATAGTCCTAGACCTCTAAAGGGTCCCTCTCTCCACCACCACTGATTGTTTCCATAAAGAATGGCATCTTGTGGCCATGTCCTCAACATAAAGCAGTGATGGCAAGGATAGCCCCAGTCTCTGAAGGTAGGCTGGGGGTATCCTGCCCTGCCACTAGAGAAGGACTGGTCCTGAAATAAGGGCAGTCTGCAATATTCTCAGCTGTGACCATAAGCTATAAGCTCATACCAATAGAGACTTAGAGGTTACATAGGTTCTGGTGCTAAATATATATACATGCCCTGGAGCAGGTGGATGGAGGTAAATAGTTAATTTTAGCCACAGAATTTTTTTTCAACAACAGGAGCTACTTTCTGCCCTAATCCAACTTTCTAGCCCTTTTTCTCTACTCTGACATCTTTCTCTCACACTATATTCTTATTTCAATTTCAAGCTAGCTACCAAAATCAAGCAAAACTACCATAGTTGTGTGCCCCCAGGAACATACCTGAAAATGGATTTTCTAGCTTTCTTCTACTCTAAAATCCCTAATCTCATCTGCTCTCATCCTACTTTTGTTGTTGTTGCCCTGTTGTTACCCTTGTTGTTGTCATTATTATTATTGTTGTCATTGCTGTTCTTATTGTTGGATAGGGTAGAGAAAAATCAAGAGAAGAGGGAAGACAGAGAGGGGGAGAGAAAGACACCTGCAGTCCTGCTTCACCGCTAGTGAAGCTACCCCTCTGCAGGTGGGGAGCCGGGGGCTCAAACTGGGATCCTTACACTGGTCCTTGCCCTTCGCACCTTGTGCACTTAACCCACTGCGCTACCACCGACCCCCATCCTACTTTTCAGTTCCTGTTCATTAATCATTTTGTCTCAACTTAGGTCATGCCAGACACCAATTAACAAATGCTATCATGACTTCATCCTGACCTCTCTGGGCAGACAGTCTCACCAATGTGTCCTGGATCCTCGCACCTCCATAGCTCTGGTCTACAAGGGAAAGGTAGAAACAGGTTGTGGGGGGGGGGGTGCTGGTTGGTAGAGTGCAGCGGGTTAAGAGCACATGGTACAAAGTGCAAGGACTGGCATTAAGAAACAGGCTGGGGATATGGATCAACCTGTCAATGCCCATGTTTAGTGGAGAAACAATTAAAGAAACCAGAACACCTAACTTCTGCTCCCCCAAAATAACCTTGAACCATATTCCCAGTTGGGGAGAAGTGACAGAATGAACATGAGGGCTCTGAACTCCAGCTCCATCAGAGAAAGAGAAAGAAAAGGAGAGGGACATATGGAGGTAGTTATGTTGTCATGACAGGTTTGAACAGGAAGAGAGGATTGGATCAGGGGGAAAAAAGGGGCAATTAGGAGTCGGGCTGTAGCGCAGCAGGTTAAGCGCAGGTGGCACAAAGCACAAGGACCGGCATGAGGATCCCGGTTCGAACCCCGGCTCCCCACCTGCAGGGGAGTCGCTTCACAGGCGGTGAAGCAGGTCTGCAGGTGTCTATCTTTCTCTCCTCCTCTCTGTCTTCCCCTCCTCTCTCCATTTCTCTCTGTCCTATCCAACAATGACAACAACAATAATAATAACTACAACAATAAAACAACAAGGGCAACAAAAGAGAATAAATAAATAAAATAAATATTTAAAAAAAGAGATGAGCACTATTTATATATATATATATATATATATATATATATATATGGGCAATTATGTATAAATGTGGACACCCAGATAGTTGTAGAGATGATAGTTGGCCCATGTCCACAACCTTAGGGGGACTATGGTGGATTGCAATGGGGAAACTGAAGGTTCAGAACTCTGGCGGTGGGAATGGTGTGGAATAAACCCCTGTTGATATATAATTCTGTAATATAAAATTTTTTTAAAAAGATTGAACTTAAAAAAGAGAGAGAGACAAAAGAATGAAACATGCACAGACATGTACAGGCACTTGGAGAGTGAGAGAGGTCCCAAATTTCCTGGCCCTCCTGGTTAGACAGTGGGTCCAAGGCCGGGTACGCTATTATAAAAAGAAACACATGCTGAGGCAAGTTGGTTTCTCGGACCCTTGCTACCCTCATCCTCCTGTGATGCTTTACCTTTCATCATTGTGCTCTGGTGTGCACACTCACATTCTACAACCTCAAACCAGATGGAAGGGGGAGATCCCAGAGTAGCTCTGGGCATCTTGGAATCTGGTTGGTATTTCCATACTACGAAATGAAAGAGTAAGGGAGGATGGTGTCGTAGGTTGCTCAATTAGTTCAGTCAGCTCCATCATATTCCTAATATGCTTTCTATTGTCCTTCCAGTGTCCTTCAGTGTGTTCATATATGGCAGTGTTCCTGTCCCCTGTAGTTCCATAACAGGTTCACTATCACATGAGTTACTTTGCTGGCTCTACATGCCTTTCACTTCCTTGCTTACTTCACTAAGCATAATCACCACCAATTCCACTCATTTGTCCCAAAAGAAACAATATAGTCTTTTGTAACTGCTGACTAGAACTCTATTGAGTATATGTTCCATGACTTGGTTTGCTTTTTTTTTTTTTTTTTTACCAGAGCACTGCTCAGCTCTGGATTATGGTGATGTGGAGACTGAACCTGGGACCTCGAAGCTTCAGGCATGAGAGTCTCTTTGCATAACCACCATGCTATCTACCCCCAGACTTACTTTTTTTAAATTTATAATATTCAACTGAGTAATTTTTATTCCATTGTTAAAGGTCAACTGTAAGAATTGATCATAGGGTTCCCCCCAATATTTTAGACTTTTAATCAGAAAAATGAAAAGGCACACACACCAGAGAAGCACATGGGCCATTTGAGCAAGGATGGATGACCCCATGTAGAAACTGATACCCATTATTATTTATTTCTAAGGCCTCACCTTCACACCCTTTCTAAGCCACAACTGTACCTATTACAACTTCAGATGTCTTTTATTATTTTTTATAATAGTTTTTTATATTTATTTATTTATTTTCCCTTTTGTTGCCCTTGTTGTTTTTTCATTGTTGTTGTTATTGGTGTTGTTGTTGTTGGATAGGACAGAGAGAAATGGAGAGAGGAGGGGAAGACAGAGAGGGGGAGAGAAAGATAGACACACCTGCAGACCTGCTTCACCGCTTGTGAAGCGACTCCCCTGCAGGTGGGGAGCCGGGGGCCTCAAACCAGGATCCTTCCGACAGTCCTTGTGCTTTGCACCACCTGCGCTTAGCCCACTGTGCTACCGCTTGACTCCTCAGATGTCTTTTCTTACTCGGCCCTCTCAGGTATGGGAAACAGGGCCTGATTTCCTCTCTGTCTTCCCCCACCTCAATTTCTCCCTGTCCTATCCAATAAACGGGGGGAAAATGGCTTCAGGAGCAATGGATTTGTAGTGCAGGCACTGAGCCCCAGCAATAACCCTGGAGGAAAAAGTGTGTGTGTGTGTGTGTGTGTGTGTGTGTAAAGTGTTTGTGGATCTGATGATTAAAGGTGCTACTTTCTAGCTACCACCCTACTTCATGACTTTCCCTTATGACTTGTTGACATGCTTTCCTTATCTGTATCTCACATCTAACATGGAAGTATCTGTAAAGCAGAGACCTTGTCTGCCAGTGGTTACAGTTGTAATACTACATCCTAAAACAGGGCTTAGCATTCAATGACTGAGTGAGTTAAGTGAATGAGTGAGCTAGAACCAGCCTGACTATCAACAGAAGATAAACTGAAACACAGCAAGACCTCAAGGTTACCTTCTCATCATGACTGAGGAACTAACAGAAAATCCCAGCTCTACCTGGTTTTTAGCACTGAGCCTAGTGGGCGGGGGTAGATAGCATGATGGTTATACAAAGAGACTGTCATACCTGAGGCTCTGAAGTCCCAGGTTCAATCCCGTGTACCACCATAAGCCAGAGCTGATCAGTGCTCTGATTAATAAAAAGCAAAAAACAAAAAACGAAGTCTTGCTTATTCATGTAACTAGAGGCAAGAGAGAATGGACTTGTCAGACAGAGGCTCTCAAAGACTTCTTGTCCTTTCTCTGCTCTGCCTTCTAAGTGTCTGCTTCATCTTAAGTGTGACTTTCTCTATCATGAAAAAGGTCTCACAGCAGCCTATGACATGGTCTGGCACTGAGGTCTCCTAGTCAAGATCTCAAGATGCCTGCCTCCATGGATGGCCAACACTACATCGTTTCTTCTCCAAAACAGGAGATTCTGGGTGCATCTGGGTGACAAGTCTAGCAGATGGAGACTTGTCTCAAGTGGCCTCCCCCAGGGCTCTGTTCTGGCTCCTACGCTATTTAATATTTACATCAATGACCTTCCAGAAACTTCTTCAAGGAAGTTCATCTACGCCGATGACATCTGCTGTGCAACTCAGGCATCCAAGTTTGACATCCTCGAGGAAACACTCACGAAAGACATGTCTCTGATATCTGATTACTGTAAAAAATGGCGACTAATCCCTAGCACTGCAAAAACGGTATCATCTGTTTTCCATCTACACCATGCCTCGGCCTCGCGTGAGCTTAACGTGCAACTTGACGATACGAGAATCCGGCATGAAACACAGCCAGTCTATCTTGGCGTTACTCTCGATCGCACCCTGTCATTTCACGAACATCTCATAAAAACTGCAGCAAAGGTGGGCGCGAGGAATCACATCATTGCAAGACTGGTCAGCTCCTCATGGGGCGCGAGCACTTCCACACTACGATCATCATCTCTGGCATTATGCTATTCCACTGCAGAATACTGTGCCCCAGTACGGTTCCGTAGCCCCCATGTCCACTTGGTCGATTCCAAATTATATTCCTCCATGAGGATAATTTCTGGAACCATCCGTTCCACCCTGGTTCCATGGCTGCCAGTTCTTAGCAACATCGCCCCGCCAGATATTCGTCGGGATGCGGCATCATCTAAGTTCATTTCCCACGTCTACGCTCGACCAGACCTGCCAATATACGCGGATATCTTCGCCCACCCTGTTCAACGCTTGACGTCTTGTCATCCAATCTGGTCCCCTACGCCTACACTGAACTTCTCTGTTCCAGACTCTTGGAAACAGAGTTGGCAGTCAGCTGAGGTAAAGAACAAACACCTCATCACAGACCCCTGCAAGCGTCAACCCAGCTTTGACCTAGCACATTATGATTGGGTCCTCCTCAATCGCTATCCAACAGGTCATGGCCCGTGCGCCTCTATGTCCCATCGCTGGGGAGCCAGAGACGACCCGAACTGCCCCTGCGGCTACAGACAGACTATGACCCACATAGTCAACGACTGCCACCTCTCCAGATTCAAAGGAGGTCTCGAAACTTTCCATCAGGCTCAACCTGACGCTGTTGACTGGCTACAGAAGAAGGGCAAACGCTAGAAGAAGAAGAATGAAAAAGGTTGAGTAGTTCCAATAATTCACTCCAATAACTCATGATTAGAAAACAGCAGAAGCACTTTTCTTTGGAGATTGTCAAAAAAGTGAGCAAGTTTCATTTCCAGAACCCCCTGAAAGCCATTTTAAATCTCAAGCCCTAAGGGGTTTCTAACCTTCTTGAGCACAGCTGAGCTAACATTGGTGACAACAGAGATAGGGCTACTTTGTCAAACATAGACCAGTGAGCTTTTAACAAAGAAATTTTTCTATTTTTTTTCCTTTTTGATGCTAGAGCTTTTTTTTTTTTTAATTCCTGGCTGACTTTTAAAATTTTATTTATTATTATTATTATTTTGAGAAAGAAGGTGAGGGACATAGAGGGAGGGAGGCAGAGGGAGAAAATAACACTGCTTTATGAAGCTTTCCTGCGCAGGTGGTTTCCATGTGGTGACTAAGTGTTTTTGGCTGTGAGGTGATGGTGCTGAAGAACACAGCGTTAGGTACCCTGGGTGTCATGGGTGTGTGTCAAAGGGCCAGCAGGTTTATCCACCAGTGCTGTAGCACCACTGCCAATTCAAGGGTGGTTTTGACCTCACTCCACTTGAAAAAGTCCTGAGGGGAACTTCAGGGGTCTAAGGTTCACACTTCAACAACAGAATCCCAGCAACACAGTACTTACATTGATCTGGCTCACCAGATAGATGAGGACAATTGTCTTCAAAAGTATCACAGCTGTGTGGACAGCAGTAGTTATTTTTTTTCTTAATGAATTTGTTCTTTCCCCTTAGAATTTAATTGCCAGTTTCACAATCCGTACAGAACACCTTGCATAGCACATGAGTTTCTAATCTCTCCTATCTGATCTGAATGCAAATCTTAGTGATACCCAGAGGGGAAGTAGGTGCACTGGAAGCAGTAACAAACATCACAAAAAAGAAAAAAAAAAAGGGAGTCTGGTGGTAGTTCAGTGGTAGCATACACAGCGCAAAGCCCAAGGACTGGCGGCATAAGGATTCCAGTTCGAGCTCCCAGAGGGGAGTCACTTCACAAGCAAAAAAAAAAAAAAAAAAAAAAAAAAAAAATATATATATATATATATATATATATATATATATATATATATATATGGGGGCAAAAGGCAGAATTCTTTAAGAATACTTTAAATTTTAAAAATCCCAGCCAAGTACAGCATTCCACTTGCGACTTTTCAGTGACTGGGTGCATGGTGAGCTCTCACTTGCATTCCTTCAACTATAGCAGAAGGTCCTTCCTCTTTTCACCTATATAGTTCTAGTCTAGTTAATTACAATCCCATATTAGCTACCACTTGATGTGAGAAGTCTTTTTTTTTTTTTTTTAACCAGAGCATTGTTCAGCTCTAGTTCATGGTGGTGCAGGGGAATTGAACCTTGGAATTTGAAGCCACAGGCATGAGATTATGAGATAGCATAACCATTATGCTATCTACCCCCGCCCCCAAGAATTCTTTGCTTCTAGACTAAATATGATCTCCTTAGTATATGTTTCCATAGTATATTAACTTCTCGCCATCCACATAAAACTCATCCTATCCTAGCAGAGGATATAGCTCAAGGATTTCTGGACTTAGAAGCCCAAGCCTCCTAGCTCAATCTCCAGCTCCATGTATATGAGAGTGGTACTCTGGCTTTTCTTTCTCATGTGAAATAAATAAAACAAATCTTTAAAAATAATAAAAACATTAATAGTATTAAAATAAACCCTCATCCTACCTATAACTTCTTGCTGAATGTGGAGGAATTTTTTTCACACCTGTGTCAGTGCCAGTATAGTTATAATCTTTAAAAAGAGCCATTTTAAAGCAACCAATAGCACAGCTATATACAAGATACTGGGTACAGTACAGCAAACCCTAACAAAAGAACTTCAAAGTTAACCCAATTACCAAATAATGTGTTGATAACAGTAACTATCGATTGTCTTTTTGAACCCTAAGACAGCAGGAACCTCACATCTCCACTATAGAGCCTCTACTTCCTCCAGTCCTGGAACCATTGGATAGGGCCCACTTTCCCGTATGCCTCTCCCAATCCATATCAAATAATATTGCATCTGCCGATCACAACCTAACCAACACAACGATTGCCACCTCAACATGCTTCACTTCAGACTGTATCCAGAGACTTCACGTGTGGAATGACAACCCTTCAGCTTCATTACTCGGGTGAGACCTTTCCTTTCATAGTATACTCTAATTTCATCTCAGGTGGTTCACTTTCTAACAAAGTCCCAAAACCTAGATATACACCAGTTTCTATGAGAGAGAGCATATGTTCACACGTATCCATAAACTACTGCAAAATATATACCTGAAAGCAGAAGTACACTACAGTTTGCAGTGAGTATCCCCCTAACACTTCCTCTCCACTATTCCAAACTTTGGGTCCATGATTGCTCAACAACTTGTTTGGCTTCGTATGTTAACTCTCTTTTCAGTCACCAGGTTCCAGATGTTATCAGGATGCCGGCCAGACTTCCCTGGATTGAAGACCCCACCAATGTGTCCTGGAGCTCCGCTTCCCCAGAGACCCACCCTACTAGGGAAAGAGAGAGGCAGACTGGGAGTATGGACCGACCAGTCAACGCCCATGTTCAGCGGGGAAGCAATTACAGAAGCCAGACCTTCTACCTTCTGCAACCCTCAACGACCCTGGGTCCATGCTCCCAGAGGGATAGAGAATGGGAAAGCTACCATGGGGGGGGTGGGTTATGGGGATTGGGTGGTGGGAATTGTGTGGAGTTGTACCCCTCCTACCTTATGCTTTTGTTAATTAATATTTCTTAAATTAAAAAAAAAGAGCCATTTTAGGAACGAGAAGATGGCTCATTGAGTAGAAAACATGCCATACCATGCATGAGGCCTTGAGTCTGATCCCTAGGCACCACATAGAACCACTGGCAGCACCATAATCCAAAATGGGTGGAGTTCTAGGAATGATAGAATGGTGCTTTGTCTCTCTCCCACTCATCTTTTTTTTTTTTTTACTTTAATTTCTTTCTCTAAAAATATATTAGAAAGAAAAAATATATATTTCAGTAGAGTGATATATAATGAAGTCAGAGTGTAAGGGGTTTAAAAAAATACAGGGGTAGTGGAGAGAGCACAAAGGTTTATACAACAGAGGTTTCATGTGTGTGGAAAAAAATAAAGAAAAAAGGAAAGAAAAAGAGAAAGAATAAGAATAGGGACAAGGATAGATAGCATAATGGTTATGCAAAGAGACTCTCATGCTGAGGCTCCAATGTCTCAGGTTCAGTCCCCCATACCACCCCATAAGCCAGAGTTGAGCAGTGCTCTGGTGTAAAAAAAAAAAGAGTAAAGGAAGTAGGGGTAGAGGGCATGGGTAGGTTACAGCTGGGGGTGGAGTGGGAAGGGGTAGTAGCCAAAAAGAAAGAAGAGGAAGTACATGAAGAGTACAGAGAATAATTGAAAACAAAGGGGCTGAAATTGAATACACAGAGGACAGGAGAGATTTGAGGTCTCAGTGTCTGCACACCCAAATAGTGCACAAATCCTTACTGCTTGGTAAGGAGTGAGGTGTGGTATGTGACAGAAAATCACACTTAATACATATCACTGAGTCTGTCAAACATGCACAAAGTATGTAAGTTGTCCCCAACCAAGACTTACCCTCTCAAATGAAATCTAGTTCTTTTGACAGTATAGGGCATTCCTGTCAGCAGAAATGGTGTGTGCACCTTGTTGAAAACCTTTCTGCTGCGTAATCTTTAATGATTACTATATGTTTGCCCAAATCTGCATTCCTTGAGAGAGTTCCACCTACCAAATTCTGTTGCATTATGCCACTCATGTATAGATAATCAAAGAAAGGTGTCTGCACCTCAGTAAGGATTAAGACTTTCCATTAAAATAGCTACCTGCATAAAGTTACTCAACAGGCTTTCATAAAGAAGAGAAACATTCTTTCACATAAAGAATTCGTCATTCTTTCACAGTGCAACTATCACTGCAAAGGGTTCCACATTATCACAATTACTGCAGCCAAAGGACAAGAGAGGATTCTAGAAGGCATCTGCATGTGCATACGTTAAACAACCATCCTGCCTGTCTACATTTTTGTAAGAGACCCAGAAGTGTACCCATTCTTTATGTGGTCTGTTTGTGTTCATCAATCTCACACACAAGACTCCTTATTTAAAAGAAAGAAAGAAAGAAAGAAAGAAAGAAAGAAAGAAAGAAAGAAAGAAAGGGAGAGAGAAAGAGAGAGAGAGAGAGAGAGAGAGAGAGAGAGAGAGAGAGAGGAAGGCAGGCAGGCAGGCAAATTAAAAACCAAGGCCCTCCTTTGGAATATAACTAAAATATGCCTACTAGCTATCTACAAAATGGAGGACCCCCCCAACTCTTCATCTGCACTATTCCAGCCTTTAGGTCCACGATTGTTTGGCTTTGTATGTTAACTCTCTTTTCAGCCACCAGGCTCCAGATGCTAGCAGGATGCGACCACACTTCCCTGGACTGACAACCCCACCAATGTGTCCTGGAGCTCTGCTTCCCCAGAGCCCTTCCCCACTAGGGAAAGAGAGAGGCACGCTGGGAGTATGGATCGACCTGTCAACGCCCATGTTCAGTGGGGAAGCAATTACAGAAGCCAGACCTTCTACCTTCTGCATCCCACAATGACCTTGGGTCCATGCTCCCAGAGGGATAAAGAATAGGAAAGCTATCAGGGGAGGGGATGGGATATGGAGTTCTGGTGGTGGGAATTGTGTGGAGTTATACCCCTCTTATCCTATGGTTCTTGTCTGTTTGTTTCCTTTTTATAAATAAAAATTAAAAAAAAAAAGAGCAAGGACCTGGGTAAGTGATACAAGAATGACTTTTAAAGACCTCATTAAACTGTGGAAGGTCAGGGAGACAGCATAAAGACTATGCAAATGCTTTCCATGCCTGAGGCTTTGAGGCCCCAGGTTGACCCCTGGCATCACCATAAGCTAAGCAGTGAGCACTGAAAACACACAGAAAAATAAAAAGTGTGGGAAGAACCTTGTAAGCTGGCTGTCCAGCTGGACCAAAGCATGTCATTATGGTGACGGTGACTGCAGTAAGATGGGCTCTAATTTAGGAACACACAGTGAAAAGTGGAGGGAAAGGAGGCTGCTGTAGGTGCGAATTTCCTAGAGAAGGAAATCTTAACTTATGTTTTAAGACCGAGATTTCTAGCCCCAATTTCTGAAACTTGCAAAAATCCCGGAGTAAAGCACGTGCCGTGAAGTAGCATATAAACACAGATCTCAGGCCCTCATTTTCTCCTCTTGAAAAATTACTTTGTGCGTTAACCTCCTTCTATTAATATTTGTAGAAAACTATTTTGTTATTATGTTTTCTGCCAGAAAGAGTTTTTCAGATCTTAACTTCCCCTTTCTCCTTTGGTTAAAAAAAAAATGAAAACAAAACAAAGCAAAAACTTTTCTTTTTCTCTTTAATGTGTAGACCAGATCGAACTACTGGTTAACTCCGTGAGCTCATCTAGGCTTTGGTCAGAGGTGAAGAGACCCCTAAAAAGCGAGTGACCCTTTCAGGATGACTGACAGGCGCGGGATTCGAGGGGAAGCCCCTGGAAGAACCATCAATCCGTCGCCTCCTCCCCGTTGACAGCGCGGGGACTCATTGCCCCGGGGAGTCCCGTCTGCGGGGGTCACACTGGTTTTCTGCAGCCGCACTCCTCCTGACAGGGACAACATCTGCGGTCCAACGTGTCCTCAGTGCGCCTGAGGAAAGGACGTTTTCCGAGATTCTGAGCGTGAGGGCGGACGGTCCAGAGAGCCAAAATCCACGTAAGAAAAACTCAGTCTCAGCCCCCTCAGGAACGCACCCCCATCCCAGACTTCCGCGTCCCTCAATGGCGCATGCGCAAAGAGCACGCCGCACCAGCAGCGAGGCAGTTACGCCTCAACTGTTCCCCTGTCTTCACCAATCCGGAGCCGCGCTCTGGCAGCGTAGCTCCGCCCCTGCCTGGGTATCATGGTAACGGGGATCCAATCAACAGACGGGTTGTTGGAGCACGGCCCCGCCCCTTACAGGCCCAGGGGACAGCGAAGGTCATGGGGCGGCGGCGCTCCTGAGCCAAAGAGGCGGGAGCCCGCCGATCGGCGTCCCGGGGCGGGCGGCAAGCACCCGGGCCCGATCGCCCGCCGCCCCCACTCTCTGGGCGGGGCAGTCTTGACCTGGACCGGGGCTGGCCGCGGGCTGGCCGGCCTGGAAGATGCTGCTGTCCCTGGTGCTCCACATGTACTCAATGCGCTGCGTGCTGCCGGCTGCCGTGCTGCTGGGCTCGGCGCCCACCTACGTGCTGGCCTGGGGGGCTTGGCGCCTGTTGTCGGCGCTGCTACCCGCTCGCCTCTACCAGGCGGTGGACGACCGGCTCTACTGCGTCTACCAGAGCATGGTGCTCTTCTTCTTTGAGCACTACACCGGGGTGCAGGTGAGTGCCCTTCCTCCTCCACTCCCTCCGTCCCCCTCGACTCGGGGGAGCCCCTGCTCCTGGCTGCAGGTGTGACCTCCCCCTCCTCTGTGGGGGAAAGTGAGTCCCCCAACCCTTTCCTCACTCACGGGCGTTCAGGTGAGTCCCCCTGCCCTGCCCTGCTCCAGGGTGCAGGAAAGACCTCTTAACCACCCCCCACACTTCCCCTGGGTACAGGTGAGCCCTCCACAACCCCCTCCACCTCCCCGGTGCAGGTGAGCCTCTGCCACTCTCCTCCCTCCCCGGCAGCATCAGGGAGGTGCTGATGGGCCCCTGAGCACCTGCCACCCCGTCCTTCCTCGGTCAGACTGTTCCTCCCTCGATCACCGTGGTGCAGGTGAACTCTCTCCCTGTCTCCCCTTCCTCGTGCAAGTCCAGCTGAGTCCACCGTCCCTCCCGGGGACAAGCGAGCAGAGAACTCGAGTGGTCCACGAGTCCTCTCTCGGCACCTTCCAGCTCCAAGATCTGGCACCTCCCTCCCCGCCCTCCAGTTACCAAGAAGGAAGTCACTTCCCTCTGAGGCCTAGGATGGAACCTGTACCCCCCCTCCATCTCTCTCTCCCTCCACCTTCCCTGCCCTAATTAGGCACTGTGCCAGATCGATGCATTCGAACTTTTAAGTGGGGTGATCACAGGGGAAGTTGGGTCCGGAAGAACAGGATTTTGGGACCTGCAAAGTCACACTTTTTAAAACAGAAAACCTGCACTCGAAACCAAATCGAAATCATGATACTCTTTGCACGAGAACAACAACTTTTTGCACTTCTTCCCTTTTTCCAAATAAGATCTCGTTCATATATCTCATGCACATGCTTGAGATACTGTTACACCCTTTTTTGTGTGTGTGGGTGTCATCATTTAACCCACTACAATAATTCTTTGTTGTCTCTCAGTTTAACTGAGACCTGTTACTAAATTTTAGGTGTTGCATGTTAAAGCATTTCAGCCTGTGCTTCCTTTAACATGCCATAGTAAAGAAAACCTAGTTCTTTATACCAAGGTTATTTTTGCCATGTGCGCTTAACCCACTATGCTACTGCCCAACTCCCCTCCACCAAGGTTATTTTAAGTAAACTTCGACACTAGAAAGAAAGTCAGGCGAGGAAGTGAATACTCTTGTTACTGTAGAAGCTGAACCAGTGATAACAATTCTTGCCAACTTTTGATGATACTGATCTTTTGTTTAGTTACTTGGTTTCTCCATAGAGATTGGATTTGTAGATTTTGTTCAGAAAGCAGACAGAAGAAGATCCTTTTAACTTTATTTAGTTCATTGAAATCTCTTAAGCAAAGCCAATAATTCTGAACTTCTCTTTTTTCCAATTTATTTTTAAAAGAGCTTGGTTCTATATAACCAATCATTTTCTTGGTTGGAGTCAGATGCAGGGGTTGGGATAGTATTATCTTAAGTCCCCCCTCCCCCAATAGAGCAACTGTTTTCATTCTATTGTCTACCAGTTTGTTTTTTTCCTTTTAAATTTGAGTTTGCTGTTATTTTTCTGTCCATCTCTAATGGCTCCGAGTTTGTGCCACTTGGAGGTGCTTTGAGGATGGGAAGTTGGAGAAACAGGGCCTCCATTTAAACCAGTTTTTGTCTTTCCAGGGGAGGAAAGCTAACTCTTCCAGATCATGTTTTCCTGACAACTGGCTTTTAAAATGAACCTCATTTGAGAAGTTCAGTTATTCAGATCTGTCATCCTCCCTCTCCCACACATGTTCTTCCTTCAAATTTGTCTTAGCTGTTTTCTTTCTTTCTTTCTTTCTTTCTTTCTTTCTTTCTTTCTTTCTTTCTTCCTTTCCTTCCTTTTCTGTCATTAAGTCATTATACAACAGTTTATTCAGGCTAGGATACTGATTTAGAACATAAGATAAAGGTTAGTTACTGTTCAGAAAAAGTAATTTTACCTGTGGTGAAAGATCTTATTTCTTAATTTTTTTGTAATTTTTTAAAATTTTATTAATCTTCCCTTTTGTTGCCCTTGTTGTCTTTTTATTGTTGTTGTAGTTGTTGTCGTCTTTGTTAGATAGGACAGAGAGAAATGGAGAGAGGAGGGGAAGACAACGAGGGGGAGAGAAAGATAGACACCTGCAGATCTGCTTCACCGCCTGTGAAGCGACTCCCCTGCAGGTGGGGAGCCGGGCACTCGAACCGGGATGCTCATGCCGGTCCTTCCGCTTAGCACCACCTGCGCTTAACCCGCTGCGCTACCGCCCGGCTCCCGAAAGATCTTATTTCTTTTCAAAGAACATGACATGTTCTATGTAACATAAATGTGCAGTATGCCAAAGAAGACCTTTGTATTTAGCAAATTTCTTACTTAAAAAAATTTTTTTTTTGTAACATCTCAGTGTTTTGGAAATTGTATACTTATTGTATCCCCTCTTCAGTATAGACCTTCAGATTATTTTTTACAATTTCTCTGCCGGTGGTTTTTAATCAGTTCTAGGATTCCTAGCAAACTTAATCATGAGATGATATTAAATAAGATGTTGAGGGGCCAGGTGGTGGTAGCACACCATTAGACTTATCAGAAGGTATATGTTACACTGCACAAGCACCCAGGTTGAAGCCCCTAGTTCCCTACCTGCAGGGGGAAAACTTGACAAGTGGTGAAGTGTGCTGCAAGTGCTTTTTTCTCTCCCTATCACTACCCTCCTTCACCCCATCTCTGTTTCTTTCTATCCAATAAATAAAATCTTTAAAAAAAATGCTGACTAGTGCTTTGTTACCATCAGTCATTCTTTTGTTGAGATCCAAGAGTATTCAGGGCAAACAGTAGGTAGCAACTCTCTTATCAAGTGAGTGATGAGCCAGTATTCAGTGATGATCTTCATGTATTTTCAAAAAGAATGTTTACCAACATTGTATTTAATGTGGGTTCTATGATGAAGTTTATTAGGAAGTCTGGAACTGATCATTCACTAGTCATCAAGTGCAGGTTATACACATTTAATACAATTAAGAGTTTTTCTTTTTTCCTTCCTTCCTTCCTTCCTTTCTTCCTTTCTTTCTTTGCTCCTGTTTTCTCTTTTGGTAAAGAGCTATTGGCAGGTTAATAACAACAGAGCAGTTCTCAGGAATCTTGGCTCCCATGTAGGCAAGTCTACCTGACAGTATTTTTTATGGTTTTCTTGGAGATTAAGTCAATAGAGGAGTGAATAGCTACCTTCCAGTACAACCCAGAGGATTATTTTATTGAATCACATCTGCAAAATTCCCTTTTTTTCCCAAATTAAGGTCTCATTCACATGTTTGGGGTAGGGATACATCTTTGTGAGTGGATGTCACCACTCAATCCAATTCAATAACCCTTCATTGTTTCTCAGTTTAACTTTGCCCTTTTGTTTAGGGTGTTGTACATTGAAATTTTTTATCTCTATTTCCTTTATTTATTTCAAAATAAAGAAAGCCCAGCTTTCTGTGCCATGATTACTTTAAAAAGTAATTTCCAGTTCTTCTCTGTCTTATTAGTTTACTCCTACATATCCTTCAGATAGCACATTTGAGTGGTGGTCTTTTCAGAACCAGTCTGCAGTCTATATAACCAACTTCTTATTCCATGTTGCTGTTCTTTTGATTATTGTTATTTTAATTTATTTTGCATAAGGACAGAAAAGTTGAGAGGAAAGGGGGAAAATAGGGAGGGAGGGAGGGAGACAGACATCTGCAGCACTCCTGCACCGCTCATGAAGTGATCCTCCCCCCCCACCCCGTAGGTGGGCATTGGGGTTTGAACCTGGGTCCCTATGCATGTTAATGTGTGTGCACAACCAGGTACATCACCTCCAGGTCCTTAGTCATGATTTTCTTTCCCTTTTAGTCAGTTGATAACACTTGAAATTTACCTTTAAAAAAAAAAAAGATTTTATTTATTAAAAAGAAAGATAGGAGAGAGAGCCAGACATCACTCTGGTACATGTGCTGCCAGGGACTGAACTCAGGACCTCATGCTTGAGAGTCTAGTTCCTTAGCCACTGCACCACCTCCCGGACCACTGAAATTTACTTAATATATTTTATTCTACTGCCTCTTGATGCATGATGCCAAAAGCATGTGAAATATGATTAAAATAAATTTAGATTTTAGTTAATTGATTTCAAGTATAAAACAATTTAGAAAAACACTGGAAACAAAACACAAAATTTAAGTCTGATATTTTGACATATAATGTTTTCAGTTAGACAGCTCTGAACTTCTCTAATGAGCCCTACTGGTCACTAAAGTACTGTTTCAGGATCCTCAGAAACAATTAAGTCCTGTCCTAACTTGGGACCATTCAGAAATGGTCCTTTCCTTTAGTGCTGCTTCATCAAAAAAAATTTTTTTTTCCAAACACAGTGAGTAATTCCTGTTCTGTCCCTTGTAAAGGCATTCAAAGTGTTTGAATGAGATAAGTTTGGTTTCAACCTGAGATACAAGTTCAGCCCTATTTAAACATACATCTGGGTTCTTACTGCATTTCTGCTATAGTATTACCCTGAGGCTATTCTCGTATCAGTTGTTCTGAAGTGAATATAAATTGTATTTCATTCTTTTTCTCTTCCTCTGCTTATCTCTCCTTTGAAGATTTCAAAAGACCTTGGATTATTTTGTTAGAACTATGGTGGTTATTAGGGCTGGGGGTTCTCACAGAACTTTGATGGTGAGTGTCATGTAGAAATATACCCCTATAATAATCTTTTAAACCAGTGTTAAGGCATTAATTAAAAAAAAAAAAGAAGAAGAAGAAGCAAGTAGGATTACTTCCTTCTTTTGCATGGAGAAAAAGCTGCATTTGAGTTAAGCAGAATTACACATCTCCCAATTAAATCCGACCCTAGCCTAACACAATTTCAGTCTGGCTAGTGAATAGACTTTTAAGAAAATCTTAGAAAAATGTAATTAGAATCTTGTTTTTATAGTTTCTATACATAGAAATCTGGGACTGTGAGAAAGCCGGTTATTATTTGTTGCATCTGCGTTAAGATTTTTTTTAAATGTCTTCTAAAAAATTAAAATTGTCATGTAATAAAACATTCAAACACAGCCAGAATATTTTGAGAAATTTAGTTTCTCAACCCTGCCCTCCTCACACCTTTCTTAAGCATGCAGCACATTGGTGTGTGATTTTTAGATTTTTTTTCAAGTACCTTTTAAGAATATACATTCTGGGGGACACTCTATCTAGTCAACTTCTCAGATGGGATTATGCTAACACTAAATACATACCCAAGACCCATGGGACACCTGGTGCCTCTGTGATGATGCACAAAGGGAGAAGGTTACTCTAGAGTGAGCCTTTACTTGGTCTTTTGCATAACTTTATCTAATTTGTGGAGCTGAATAAACAGAAAAATAACTTTTCTTAAGTGGAAGTAGAAGTTAATTTTTTCATTGGTTTCTTTATGACTTCTTTTTATTAAATTATTTTTTATTAACTTACTTCGTAGGACAGAGAAATTGAAAGGGAAAAGAAGATAGGGAAAGAGATTGAGATACCTGCAGCACTGCTTCACCAGTCATCAAGCTTCCCCCCTGCAGGTCAGGACTGGGGACTTGAACCTGAGTCCTTGTGCATTATAACATATACACTCAGCCAGGTGCACCGCCACCCAGCCCCTGTCCTTCTGATTTGTTAAACAGAGATTGATATTAATAGACAATCCACAACTAAATGTTGACTTCTCAGTAAGGAATTCTAGAAGCCACTCCTCATTTGTTCATTTGCTGAGTATTGGGGGTATATATCTGGCTCAGGATTCCATGCTAGACACTGAAGGGTATAGTGAAGACAAAGATGGTCAAGGCCCCAGCCCTTATGGAGCCTACTTTCTAGTGGGACAAACAAGCACAAGAAATTAAAAATGGCAGTGAGCTCTGTGAAGCTGTGGGCCTAGCAGTAAGTAGTGGTTAAGTGTTGGGGGAAGCTTCTTTGAGCTGATGGAGCTGTGAAAGGGGGGCAGTTTGGGAGATACAGTCATGATCCTAGTCAGAAGATGCTCAGCATGCTGGAAGGAGTGATATGAGAATGAAAGGAATCCCAGATCTATTTTAGAAGTTGTTGATAGGGCTGTGATACAGAGGGAAGAGAGGTGAGGAGAGGAAGGGTGGGTGACAGAAAGTGTGTCCAGCATGGTTCTGTGATATGAGTGGTTTCACTGGGTGGGGAGGGAGGAGGGCCAGAGGTGCGGGAGCATCATTCTCCCCATCCCTCCAGTGAGAGACTAGAGAACAAAAAGTTCCCATTCCAGCAGTCAAGCCAAGCTTTAGCTCAAGTCATTCTCCTTCCAAGGCCCATTTTCCAAAGAGGCTTTTTGGGCAGTGTGGTTTTAATTGGTTGAAAGGTGATCCCTACTCTCCAGGTATTCATACCAGGAAAAACAGAAGCAAACAACTATAGTGGAGGAAAATGCTGAACTGGAGTATTTACTAGCCTTGTGATACAGATAACTGGTTGGTTATTCAAGAAGGCTATATCAATTGTTACAAATTGCTTTGAATCTTGATTTTGTACAAAAGGAAGTAATACAGTGAGTTTAGGGAAGAGAGGTTTTCAGTTGATAACTGAATACAAGTGAAGGCATTCATGATGTGAATTCTGTCCTGGCTGACTTTCCTATTTCATTGCTTTCATTACAGCCTAAATGCTACTGCTTTCCCAGATCCCCTCCACCTCCCCCTAAAATGAAGGCATTTTCCTTTGCACTGTTTACTGCTCTTCTGTAGTCTAGCTGTAGCCTCAGCTTTTCTTCATCTATCACAATCTTTATTCTTCAAGACTGTAACTCTATGAAAAAGGCATATATATATATATATATATATATATATATATATATATATGATTTGATTTATTTCTCCCCTTTTAACAAAAGGGTAGGAAAGACTTAACTGGTCTGTGTTCCATGGGGATTTAGCTGTGCCTTAACTTTAAAAGATAGGAGCTCTTGAATGGCCTTATAGACAGGTTTCCCTCCCAACAGTGTCTGCAGGTCTAGTGAGACTAATTGCATCTTTAATTAAATGGATAGAGGAACTTCTCCATCAGAAGTAAAGAATAAAGTCAGAGACCATATAAAAAGGAATTCTAGAACAGCTAGCAAAGAAATAGAAATCGTTGTCAGCAATAGCCTGTCCTTTTTGCAGTTTGGGAGCAAAGGTAATTCTCAAAGCTTTACTTTGCTTCCTCTCCTAATAGAACTTATTAATTAACCCCCCACATAAGCAAGTATTTCTCAAAAGTGAAACTTGGAAGGTAACTTTGCTATATGCTATCTCTGGGTAAGAATCCTGGGAGCAGAAAGAAGTGAGGGAGTGGCACCTGGGAAGTCAGTTATATTGTGTTGATCATTTGCCAGCTAGTGTTTTAGATTAATAAAATGCCCTCTGCCTTCAAATAAACCCCAGCTGTGGGAGGTTTTGTGTCTTCCTGACCTGATGGCCATATTATTTAATAGTGTGTCAGGGGGAGCTGAGTGAGGCTCACCTAGTTAAGTGCATGTATTACTGTGCACAAGGACCTGTTCAAGCCCCCGCTTCCCCACCTGAAGGGGGAAAGCTTCATGGGCGGTTAAGCAGTGCTGCAGGTATGTCTCTCAATTTCTCTGTTATAGCAAATGAAATAAATGAAAGCTAAAGTCTTTTTTAAAAAGTCAGTGAGCCAGTGATATCATCAAGTTGGTGTTTCTGCACCCAGGTGTGAGATGGGAGAGCTGGAGCAGCCAAGGAACAGATGTGGTTCTGGTGCCCAGTGTGTTTATATATTGAGTAGGAACTAGATGGTTGAACCTATTTTTTGTTTTCCTTTTTATACTGTTTATTTATTTATGGAGCTAGGACCACTGTTAGGCCAACTTTTCTGTTCAGATGGAGACAGAAAGAGGGGAAGAGTACACAGCACCAGAGCTTCCTTAGGTGCTGTAGTGCTGGAGCTTATCCTGGACCAAACAGATGCCAGAGTACCCACCCTACCAAGTAAACTCTCTCTCTGGTTTATTTTATTATTATTATTATTATTATTATTTTTAAATGGGGCATGTTTACTTTTATTTATTTATTTTAAAATTTTTTTAAAACTTTAAAAATATTTATTTACTTATGTTCCCTTTTGTTGTCTTTGTTTTTTATTATTGTTGTAGTTATTGTTGTAATTGATGTCATTGTTGTTGGATGATAGGACAGAAAGAAATGGAGAGAGGAGGAGGGGAAGACGGAGGGGGAGAGAAAGATAGACACCTGCAGACCTGCTTCACCACCTGTGAAGTGACTCCCCTGTAGGTGGGGAGACAGGACTCGAACTGGGATCCTTCCTTACTCCTGTCCTTGCACTTCACACCACGTGCATTAACCCACTGTGCTACCGCTTGGCTTCTTACTTTTATTTTTATATCAGCACTGCTCAGCTCTGCTTCATGGTGATGTGGGGGCTGACCTTGGGACTTTGGAGCCTCAGATATGAAAGTCTCTTTGCATAACCAATCTGCTAACAACCCCCCCCCAAAAAAAAAAAAACTTTACAGTGCTGTTCTCTGTGATTCTATAATCCTTTGGGAAATGCCCGTTTTATTTTTTACAAAATTCATTATACATTTTTATTTAAGGAGTGCAGCATGGTATATTAATATATGTAGTGTTTATATGGTAAAGCAATCACCACACTCAACCTAAAAACGCCATTTAAATAGTCTGTCATTTTTCTTCAGAGACCTAATCAGGAATTAATCAAGCTCAGAGAAAAGGAGCTTGAAAAGAAGGAAAATCTCTTGGATGGTTCAAGTATTGCCATTAGCTTGGAAAAAGGCAGGTCTTCAAAGAGTAGTATTCAGAATTGTACCCATCTTATCCTATGGTCTTGTCGATATATATATATATTAATATTTATTTATTTACTTTTGTTGCCCTTGTTGTTTTATTGTTGTAGTTATTGATGTCGTCATTGTTGGATAGGACAGAGAGAAATGGAGAGAGATGGGGAAGACAGAGAAGGGAGAGAAAGATATCTGCAGATCTGCTTCACCGCTTGTGAAGTGACTCCCCTGCAGGTGGGGAGCCGGGGCCTCAAACTTAAATCCTTATGCCAGTCCTTGTGCTTTGTGCCATGTGCTACCACCTGACTCTCAATATTTTTTATTTTATAGATAAATTAATAACAATAAAAAAGAGTGGTATTCAGGTTGATTCAATTAAACTACAACCTTTAAATGTAAACATCCTATCCAGGGAAATGAAGCCAAAATTCTTCCGCTGTGTAGTCATACTACTTTACACCCAGTGTGTCCTACCCATTAGTCTCAAAGCAGTTCTAGCAATTTGGTTAATAAAGGGTGGCTGCTTATCAGCCAGAATCCACTTGTAACCATGCACAGATAAAAAGTGTTGGTATTGTGCTTTTTGAGAGGAAGCACAGATGAACTTTATAATGCATGCAACTTTATAAAGCTAGCACTGTACAGTTTTCTACAGAAGGTAATGGAAACCTCATAACTAAGCCCCTGACTTGTAGAATTTCTATCATGTAGTGCCATTTATCTAGAGATGGTTGGGAATTATTTTCTTCTGTTGTCAAAATAGCTATTAATTGTGTTGTGATCAGGATATAATCTGTGACTATCTGAAAAAGATAAATCAAAAAAGCCTTATTTCCGCTAATTATGATTTTGCATAGTAACAGTGCTATTGTATCTTCTTCTGTCTTTGCCTTTTTTTTTTTTTTGCTTCCAGGGTTTTGCTGGTGCTGCACTATGAATCCACTGCTCCTGGAGGCTATTTTTTCTCTTTTGTTTTTGTTGTTTATCACTGTTATTATTATCATTGTTATTGCTGTCATTGTTGCTGGATAGGGCAGAGAGACATTGAGAGAGAAGGGGAAGATAGAAGGGGAAGATAGAGGGGGAGAGAAAGATAGATACCTACAGACATGCTTACAGCTTGTGAAGCAACCCCTCTGCAGGTGGGGAGCCGGGGGCTCGAACTGGGGTCCTTACACCAGTCCTTTCACGTGCGCCATGTGCGCTTAACCCACTGAGCTACCGCCTGGCCCCCACTTCTTCTGTTTTTTTTTTTTTTAATAATTATCTATTTATTTGACAGAGACAGCCAGAAATCGAGAGGGGAAGAGGGGATACATAGGGAAAGAGACAAAGAGACACCTGCAACACTGCTTCATCACTCACAAAGCTTTCCCCCAGAGGTGGGGACTGCGGGCTTGAATCTGCTTCTTTGTACATTGTAATATGTGTGCTCAGCCAGGTGTGCCACCACCTGCCACCCCTCCCCCCCTTACTTCTCTGTCTTGTCCTCTAGCATGGGGAAAAAATGTAAAGAAAAAGGAAGGAAGGAAGGAAGGAAAGAAAGAAGGAAAAAAGAAAAGACCACGGAGGAGATAGCATTAATGTAGCATAATGGTTATGCGAAGAGACTCACGCCTGAGGCTTCAGGGTCTCAGGTTGAATCCTCAGCACCACCATTACAGTGATATGCATGTCACCCAGAATCTTTCTCACCTTGTTGTGGCGCTCTTTGAAGAAAGTTAAGTCTTGTAAACAGTGCTTTCACATATTTTGAGTAGTCAGTAGATGCCTATTGTATTTTTCTCCTGAGGGTTCTGGTTATTCTGTTTCACTTTATGGCCATGAACCCATACTGTACTCAACTTCATTGTCACCATTTACTCATTTACTATCTCCGAGACTCCTAAGCAAGATCCAAGTTTTTGTTAATGATGGATGAGGATACTCATGACATTGTGTTTATCAACTTTTGACATTGACCTTTTTTACATATTATCAAAGTAGTACTTCTTTTTGTTTTATCTTTCAGATACTGCTATATGGAGATTTGCCAAAAAATAAAGAAAACATAATATATTTATCAAATCATCAGAGCACAGGTTTGTATTCATTTGCATGAAATTTAGATTTAGTACAAGTACATGGATAGTCAAAGTAATGCTCATATGTTTAAATGAAAATATTGTTAAAATATGAATTTTCAATGTAAAAATTACATGTAATGCTGTATTTGTGATTTTACTACCTCTTTTTTGATATATACATTTTACTACCTCTTTTTTGATATATACATATATTTAGAAAGTTAGGAAAGTGAAAGCTGTCAGCTTTTCTAAACTTAACCTTGTCTTTGTATTGGATGTAAATAAGCTATTTTCTTTCTTTTGCTTCTGTAAGTAGCTTTTTAAATTGTTTGTGCATTTTTCCTAATTGAGTTACATTTCTGGAAATAGAATTGGTGGGATGTGAAAAAGGAATGTGAAAAAGTTAGATTTTTTTATTGTTGAGTTGCAGAAAGATTGTACCAATGTGAATACTCATTTCATAAATATAAGGTTTGTTTCTAGTGTCTGCAGTGCATTCTGCCTCTTCAAATATGTTTTGTTTGATTCTACTTTATATTCTTTTGTCAATGGAATCATACAAGACTCTGGCCTCTAATATGTTTTAGGTTAGATTAAGTTACTTAAACAAAAAACAACAAAAAAAAGTCTTTATTATAGATTAGAAAGAACATGCAAATACGGTATGTAGCGTTCCATAACCTTGTCCTCAAGTTTACCACACCAGATATCTTTGTGTACAAGTTGGCATTGGCTGGGATCCTGTTCAATTATCCAGATAATTTGGCCAAGTAATATACCACTTAATTTTTTTTTTTCAAACCTATAACTGGCTTTGATGTGAACTTCCAAAATTCCCTGTGTACAACTTTTTTTTTTTTTTTTAGAAAAGTGCTCTGTTGTTCAAGCTAAAAACAACTCAATCAATGATAGTACCTTAATGGAAAAATCTCTTAAGCTTGTGGCTTTCCTCTGTCTCTCTACTGTTAATAGTGTCTCCTCAGAATTTTATTGTTTTTGTACCTGTCTGTACTATAGAAAAAGAATGGAAAGGATATTGAAATACATTCTTTTTCATGAAGATTATGTGTTTTGAAGTTAATGTGTTTGAAGGCAAACACAAAACAAGCACATGAATGTCAGCAGTGGTTTAGCTTACTAATGACAATATTCGGGTTTATAAGGCAAGAAATGAAGGTCCCAAGGATTGGTAGACATTTAGATAGATCAGTGGATTGTTGTAGCTTCATTGACAGGACTATCTCAGATAATTTGATTAAATTACACCAGACTTTATCCAAAGTGACTAGGACAGCGTAACCTCTTCCTGAATTTGGCTGTTTTTCCAAACAAGCTGTACTTTTTACTACTAACATGGTTCTGCTAGTTCTGTATATGGTGTGTTTCTACCAGGATTCCTAAAAAGGATTTAGGACTCAGGGCATGGAGTGACTCAGGGCAGCCCAGATAACCTTATTATGGGGGCATCAGTTAATTACATGGAACATTTCCTTTGTTTAACATAATTCTCAGAATCCCTTATTCAACTTTCCTGACAACTTTTCTTTTTCCATATTTCCATGAAAATACTGTTCTTTTATCAGAATTGTGATACTAAGGTGAACTTAAAAGTGCTCTAATGCTCCTGGAGGTGGGAGTAGAGTAATCATAATAATAAAACCACTGCTGACATTCATGTGCTTGCTCTGTGTTTGCCATCAAACACATAACTTCAAGAATGAGGACTTGTGAGATAACTGTTGGAAGAAAAGAAGATTTGAAGTTGCTGTCCTACTTACGCTGGGCTGGAAGGTGACATGAAAGTGGAAACTCACAGTCAGCCTGTAGCTGGCCTGGCAGTTTTATTTCTTAGGGCAGAGAACAACTTCCTGATCCCTCACCAGACCACCACATGCCTGGGACTCCATAGTACAAGTTCTGACACCAGTTAGCTCTCACTCTGGAATACGCTTTAAACAAAATCTATGATTTGGCTGCAAAGCGAGTAGGATGCATTAGAATTATAGGCTTCATTTAGCACGCAGTTTATGGATGTTTCATTCCAGGAAGAAGAGTATATCAACATTTATATGTAGCTTCAGGTTCCAGAGGCTCCCAAAGTGCCCATGCCTGTTGGGTTTAGGTGTCCTTTTTTTTTTAACCTTTTAAAAATATATTTATTATTATTTCATAGGACAGAGAGAAATTGAGAGGGGGAGTGGAAATAGAGATGGAGATACAGACATTTGTAGCACTGCTTCACTGCTCATACTCATGTAGCTTCCCCTGTATACGTGGGGTCTGAGGGGCTTGAATTGGGTCCTTGCGCTTGGTAGCATGTATCTTCAATCAGTTGTGCCAACACCTGGTCCCCTTAGGTGCCTTTTAAGAGCTCATTGGGGGTATTAAGAATCTCAACAGAGAGAGTCCGGTGGTAGCATAGCTGGTTAAGTGCACGAAGCATAAGGACCCACATTAGGATCCCAGTTTGAGCCCCTGGCTCCCTACCTGTAGGGAAGTCTCTTCACAGGCAGTAAAGCAGGTCTGCAGGTGTCTATCTTTCTCTCCCCCTCTCTGTCTTCCCCTCCTCTCTCCATTTCTCTCTGTCCTGTCTAATGACAATGACATCAATAACAACAGTAATAGCTACAACAACAATAAAAAAATAACAAGGGCAACAAAAGGGAAAATAAGTAAATAATTTTTTTAAAAAAGAATCTCAGCAGAGAAACTCAAAAAGCTCATCTGGTAGAGGATGGGAATTGCATGAACTGGTGGTGTGTTGTTTGAGAATCTCTCTTAAATGTAACTCCTCTCATGATTTAATCTAAAAAAAAAAAAAGAATCCCAACTGAATCTAAAAATGTAGTTAGCAAAAAGAACATTTCAAAGGCTCTGCTATTCTGCTTGAGTGTTTTTCATTCACTCTCCATTGAGCCTTCCAGAATATTCAAGTGTCTTCTTGATGTAGTAAAGGCAGACATTTTGATTAGTATATTCTCCCCACTCCACCCCACCCCCCGTAACATCATGTTTTTGCTGTCTTTAGTTTCTTAGCTTCTATTAACTAATCACTTGTCAGAGTCAGTCAGGGTACAATGCATTAGGAGCTGCTGATACATAACTGTGGATGAGAAAGGCCTCTTTTTCCCCCGTGTGCACTACTCCACCTCTCAACTATGGAGAAATCCTTTGGATATCTTAATTAAGTTAATCATACAGAGCATGAAATCTGAGTTCTTGTTATTTAGGTAATAATGTTACTATCTCAGTTGTAAGCAGCTCAGCTCCAGTCCAGTGTCACCTCCCTGAAATCTTGTGGAGAATAAACAGGAAATAAGACAGACCTTCCACCTTCTGCATCCCACAATGACCTTGGGTCCATACTTCCAGAGGGTTAAAGAATAGGAAAGCTATTGGGATGGGATGGGATACAGAGTTCTGGTGGTGGCAGTTGTGTAGAGTTGTACCCCTCTTTTTTTTTTTTAATTTTTTTTATTTAAGAAAGGATTAATTAACAAAACTATAGGGTAGGAGGGGTACAACTCCACACAATTCCCACCACCCAATCTCCATATCCCACCCCCTCCCCAGTAGCTTTCCCATTCTCTATCCCTCTGGGAGCATGGACCCAGGAGTTGTACCCCTCTTATCCTATGATTTTGTCAATGCTTTTTATAAATGAAAAAAAAAAAGAAAGAAAAAACTGAGTAGCATAATGCTTGTGTCTTTTTAAAAGCTTCTCCACTAAATTTCTAAAATTTAAGCGCTGATTTGGGGCGATTATTATAGTAGCTGCTCCAGGATATATTACACTAAATTTAGTTTATCACTCTGTACCATAAATGGGGGAGCTAAGCACTTAGTTCTCAAAACTTATTTTACTTTAGTAAGAAATGGAATTATAACAAACTTATTTAGTTGGTTTCTAGCCTGTGATTAGAAAGATACGCATTCATGAGTGATTGTTTAGTTGATGTGAACTAGAAACAAAGGAAGAGTTGGTTTCTGTAGGATGTTGCATACATTAAAGATGATAGTCCCATCATGTAGATAAATGATGGTTTCATAGCACTGATAGATTCCATGACTAGAAATTATTTACAGCAAAAGGAAATGTTTAGTTCACTTTATCTGATTATGGGGAGCCATAATAGAATTTATATGTATACTAATAGTAACCCTTGTCAAGAAAAGCTTGACTTGTGACTGACTTTTGAAAAGGCAGAACTATAATACTTCACAAAATATTTCTTCAAACTTAGTGTTTCAAGGACTAAGTAAGTCTTCATTGGTCTATCTCTGGTCTGATGTACTGCCTAAGGGATTATACTAGCTGAGAATGCATCATCCTATAACCTGGTAGAAAACTACCCTTTGGTTAGTTAGGACTTCGTTGTAACCCTTCTAAATTTTCTACTTTTGTTTTCTGCAGTTAAAAGACAATATATATATATCCACCCTCTCATTTTGTTTTCATTTTTATTGACCTGAATACAGTTGTGACCTTAGTATTCAAGATGATTTTTAGAAATTTTTATTAATTTTCTTTTTGAGTATCCCATCTTCAGTACTTCTTTTTTAAATTTTTTTTTCACTGGTTCCGGTTTCTTTGCTTTGTCAAGAGCTAGTTCCTCTGTGCCTATTTCTTCTCAGAGAAAGATTTTTCTTACTAGAAGATTTTGTGGTGATTATCAACTCATTCTTGGTTTATTTCTGTTTCTTTGTTTTTGTTTTTTGTTTTTCACCCTGTAGTATTAAAATTGAGGTGATTAATGGTTGTTTGCAGCCTAGGTAGCTATTTTTTAATAAGTAAAAACTTTTTGTAGCTCAATTGTGCACTTCCTTAGACCTTGGGTGTTTTACATTTTTTGTTGTTGTTTTTGTCTTCATGGGCATTATCCATGCAGGATTCCACCGCTCTCTGTAGCCTTTTTATTTTACCTGTGAATTTCAAATAGAAAGAGATAGAAAGGTATCAGGTGGTGGTGTACCTTGTTGAACACCCATTACAATGCGCAAGAACCTGAGTCTGAGTCCCTGGTCTCCAACTGCAGGGGGAAAACTTTACGAGTGGTGGAGCAGATGCCTCTCTCTCTCCATCTCTATTTCCCCCTTCCCTCTCAATTTCTGGCTGTCTGTATCCAATAAATAAGGAAAGATAAAATAAATGTTTTAAAAAAGAGAGAGAGGGATCACAACGATAGACAATGTTCCATCCTTTGAAGGGAGGCTGGACAATATACTCTATGCTACACCTGAGGAAGATGGGTCCTGATAGTGAGGCAGCTTGGAATGTTCCTACTCATGACCACAGAATGTGAGCTCAGATCTACAGGAATACAAAGGTCACACACAGGCTCCTAAGCTGAGTATAGGCCCCAGATCACATCAAATCGATGGGGTTTACAATCAACAATATTTCTACACCTTTCCAATATTTGGGAGCTGCTCTCTTCCCTGATGCAGCTTTCTGGTCCTTTTTCCAGCCATACATCATCTCCCCAGACAGTAACTTAGATCCAACTGCATATCAGATGTCAGGCTCAGGAAAAAAAAAAGAACTAGTATCGTCATGGACTCTTTGAAATATAAATAAATTTACCTACTAGCTATCTACAAAACAGACCACCCCCCTCCCCCAGCTCTTCATCTGCACTATTCCAGCCTTTAGGTTCATGATTAGTCAACAATTTGTTTGGCTGTATATGTTAACTCTTTTTTCAATCACCAGCTTCCAAATGCTACCATAATGCCAACCGGACTTCCCTGGGCAGACGACCCCACCAGTGTGTCCTGGAGCCCTGCTTCCCCAAAACCCTGCCCCACGAGGGAAAGAGAGAGACAGGCTGGGAGTATGGATTGACCTGCCAACACCCATGTTCAGCAAAGAAGCAATTACAGAAGCCAGACCTTCCACCTTCTCCACCCCATAATGACCCTGGTTCCATACTCCCAGAAGGATAAAGAATAGGAAAGCTATCAGGGGAGGGGACGGAGTTCTGGTGGTGGGAATTGTGTGGAGTTGTACCCCTCTTATCCTGTGGTTTTGTCAGTGTTTCCTTTTTATAAATAAAAATTTTAAATGAGAGAGAAGGGGAGATACCACAGCACCGCTCCACTACTCATGGAGCATCCCTGGGTGTTATGCATGGTGTGCCCAGATCTTGATTCTGACTGTCCTTAGAACCTGGTATTGTATCCTAAAACTCATTGGAAAAGATAAAATCTCCAAGACTTTGTTGAAAGCATTTTTATATATAGACTATTACACTTGATAGTTTCATTTAACTGTCTTTTATTTATAGTTTCTTCATGCTTTCCAGATTTCACAAATTAGAGAAATCTGTTTCATTCCTTGTTTATACTGCTTGGAATCATTTTGCTGCTTTGTGACTTACATTTTATTCCTGAAATGAAAAGTCTTTTAAAAATTGCAACCCCCCCTTTAAAAAAGATTAGAAAAATAAACAGTTGATGACAATTTAGGAAAAGAGACTTAGTGGTTTTTAAATGTGTGAGATTGACTTAAAGCAATTTTAAAAGTCCATCCATAGTCCCCAAACCACATTAACAGACCTGTCTTTGCAGTTGACTGGATTGTAGCAGATATCTTGGCTGTCAGGCAGAATGCCCTTGGACACGTGCGCTATGTGCTGAAGGATCAGCTGAAGTGGCTGCCATTGTATGGCTGTTACTTTTCTCAGGTACCTTTTCTCCTACATGTGCGTGAAGCTTATTAAGACGTAGGATTTTAAAATTGAACATAAAACTTAATATAAATGTATGGGGGCTCTTGGGGTGGATTAATTCTACTGGTTTAGTGGCTTATTCTAAGTGTAAATGATCCTACTGGCATTATTTTATTGCCACCACTAGTGTCTTCCACTCCTGGTAGCCATTTATTTTTCCTTTTCTTTCTACTATACTGATAGGATAGAGAGAAATTGAGATGGGAGGTGAAATAGAGAGGGAGAAAGAGACCCCTACAGGCCTGCTTTACTGCTTGTGAAACACGCCCTTGTAGTTGGGGAGCAGGTGCTCAAACCTGGGTCTTTGCACATGGTAATATGTACATTTAACCAGGTGTGCCTCTCCCCTGCCCCTCTATTTGCCCCCCCCTTTTTTTTTTTAAGATTTTATTTATTTCTGAGAAAGGAGGAGAGAGAAAGAACCAGACTCTGGCACGTGTGCTGCCAGGGATCAAACTCGGGACCTCATGCTTGAGAGTCCAAAGCTTTGTCACTGCGCCACCTCCTGGACCACATATTTGCCATTTTTAATAGTGTATTTGTATACATTACTGGCAATGTTAAGTAGACAACATGCAATTGTATAAAAATCAGACAATTTGTAAAATTTAAGACATGAATTTGCTAAATGATTACCATAAGAACCTACATATAGAGAACAGTTGATGGTACACCTCATCTAACACATGTGTTACCTGGACAAGAAACTTGGCTCAAGCCCCTGGTCTCCCAACTGCATTAGGAAAGCATCATGAGTGGTGAAGCAGATTTGCGGCTATCTCTCTCTCTCTCTCTCTCTCCTGCCTCCCTCACCCCTCTCAATTTTTCTTTGTCCTGTCAAATAGAAGGGGGAAACATGACCACTAGGAGGATGGATTTGCCCTATGCATGGAGCCTCAGTGATAACCCTGCAGATGATTTTTTTAAAAATTAGATAAAAGTAATAGATCTTAATTTGAAAAAAAAAAATAGTTACGTACATAAAGTGCTAATTTAGTATGAGTGTTACATACATAGTAAATATTTAATATGTGCTGTTTTCCTTAATGCCCTTTAAATTTATGTAATAATTATCAGGACATGAAGTTCTGTATAGCATGCTCTTATATATTAATGGAGGTATGATTAGCTTTTTTCCTACCCTTTTCAAGAATAATAAAAATTTATTTGAGTGACACTCTTGTTAATATATTAATGATCAATTTAGTAAAAACTAAAGTTAAGTTGAGCTCTGAGAAATCTAAACATCTCTCATGATCAAAAGATAGCCACACAGCCATTTCATGTTCTTCATAATTATCTGTGTTTGTGCTGTGTTTGAAGTTTGAATGCTTATATATGTTTCATTTTCATGAGTCTTTTCACAGAAAGTATAATACTCAGTATAATACTCAGTATTATACTATGGGTGCATATAAAAATAGAATCAGTTATTAAGTTATGGCCTTTATGCCAGAAAGTGAAGTTTTCTTTCATATAAATGATTTTGTTTTTCACAATTTGTATGAAGTGTGTAAATAATGACATTCATAGGTACTGATGAACACAGCACACAGGAGCAGATTTTCAAGTTCTGTGTTTCTTAAGTCACATAATACTATGTGGACATTGAGAAAGTTAAGCACGGGGGACAGGTGCTGGTGCGCCTGGTTGAGCACATATGTTATAGGGCACAAGTACCCAGGTTTGAGCCCCTAGACCACCCGCAGGGGGAAAGCTTTGTGAGTGGTGAAGCAGGGTTGCAGGTGTCCCTCTGTTTTCCTCTCTACTTCCCCCTACCTGCTTGATTTCTAACTATCTCTATCAAATATAGACTTAAAAAATAATTGATTCATTAAAGAAAAAAACACCATTTAAGAAAAAAAAAAAAAAAAGGAAAGAGAGTTAAGCACTTCAAGCTGCCAGTGTGTGAACACTGCCAGCTGTGGTTTAGCTTTGGAATCCATGGCAGCACTCTGCTTGCTCCTCTGCCATCCCTCCCCCCGGCCATCCTCCTCAAACAAAAACAGTTGTCTGGGGGAACCTTACTGCTAAGTTCCTTTTTTAGGTGAGATAGAGTGTTTTTGCTCATTTAAGTCTCATGAAGATGACTAGATGTGTAAAACAACCACGTTTGACCTCTCAACCACCGATGTTACTTATAATAGCACATCTTTTCATATGCTCTTAAGAAAAAGCTGGTGGTATTTTAAGTACCTCACAGTTGAGTATTAAGTAACACATAAATTTAATATTCTGTTCTTATCTTCATTGGGAGTGATAATTTTTCTCCGGTTATTACTTTTATAGTTACTTGCTTATAACTCTTCTTTATTGGTTTAAACATAAATGTCATTGTTACACTTAGCAGCACCTGTACTAAAATTGGAATGATACAGATTAGTATAGCCCCTATGCATAAATATAAGAAGATTTATGAAGTTTTCCTTTATTTTTTAATAAGTTTAGCCTTTCCTTTAATAAATGTTAAATATACCCATAAAGTTGAAATGAGTTTACAGCAAATGTAACTCATAATAATTAAGACAACTCAAAAAGACTTGAAATTTAGAAGTAGAGAGAATAAGTGTGGTTGTGAGAGACTTTGTTGTTTCTCTGTGTTTCCTTTTACTCATATTTCTAATCAAAACAAAATCAGTTTCAACCAGACAGCTTATTTAAATTTTTTTAAATATTTATTCCCTTTTGTTGTTTTATTGTTGTAGTTATTATTGATGTTGTTGTTGTTGGGTAGGATAGAGAGAAATGGAGAGAGGAGGGGAAGACAGAGAGGGGGAGAGAAAGACAGACACCTGCAGACCTGCTTCACTGCCTGTGAAGCTACTCCCTTGCAGGTGGGGAGCCAGGGGCTTGAACCGGGATCCTTATGCCAATCCTTGTGCTTTGCTCCACGTGCGTTTTAAGCTGTTGCACTACCGCCCAACTCCCCCCAGACAGTTTATTTTACAGATACGTCTCAACTAGCACAGAAGGGTGAGTACAGATGATATGCTGGCCTGCTGCACAGTTCCAGTGAAGTGGACTTAGGAGGCTGAATCAAGGTTCCCATTGTTTTTATGGAAGTGCCTATGCTAGTGAGTTATAGCTGCCCTGCCAAGACCATAGCTGGGGTGGCAGGGGTAGTATTGTTACTGGAATTTCTATCCTCATGGTCCTGGAGACTGAAAGTACCAGATCACCATGTCAGCAGGGCTTGTTCTCTGCTTGGCTGACAATTTTGCCTTCTCTCCTGTTTTTACATGGTTGTCCCTCTGTCCCTGAAAATGTCTTAGTCCTCACTTCTTAAAGCACTAGACCTATTGGACAAGGGCCACCCTTTTGACCACACAAACTTAATTATATCTCAATAATATCATCTCAGGGGGAGAGAATTAGGGCTTCAACATAAAAATCTGAGGACATACAGTTTAGTCTATCTTATGCTATATAAATATCTGTGGCTGAGACTTTTTTTTATCTTGAGTGTTGACATTTTAAGTATGCTTTTTAGTGATTCTCTAGTAACTCAGTGGAAAAACAAGAGTTTTGAGCCATTTGATTGAGGATTTGGTTTTAATAGTATGTATTTAAGAAAGAAAGCATTTTAATTTAGAGTGCCAGCAAAAATAAATGTTCATATATTTCCCAATCCAATGTAACATGCATTTTTGTCTGAATTACACTGAAATATAGGAAGATTTTCAGCTAATGTTCTTTGGGTTCTAATGCTTGTATATATTCAATATAGTTTAATTTCTCAAATGTAGTCTTATTTTTGACGCTGGAAATAGAGTTACCTTTTTGATGACTGGCCATTGAACAATTGAATCCTAAATATCTCTCCCCCCTCCTGTTTCGTATGTGGCAGCATGGAGGAATCTACGTAAAGCGAAGTGCCAAATTCAATGAAAAGAAGATGAGAAAAAAGCTGCAGAGCTATGTGAGCACAAGAACTCCAGTAAGTTTATGCTCAGTGTTATTATTACTTTTGACAGTTCCCCCACCTTCCCCTTCCCCCCTTTGTCAAATATGGCACTGGAGAGTGAACACGGGGTCTTTTAGATGGGTAATACTGCTGAGTGGTCTTGCTGGGTCCATTTTTTTCATTCTTTATTTTAGAGAGAGGAGAGAAACCACAGAACCTCTCAAACATACCCCAGAGCTCTTCTTGGTTATCCCATGCGGTGCTGGGGTTCAAACACAGGTACTCACACACATGGTAAGGTAAGCACTATACTGGTTGGGCTATCTCCTGACCCCTAAAACCATATATATATATATTTTTATTTATTTTATTTATTTATTTTTTTTTTACCAGACACTATTCAGCTCTGGCTTGTGGTGGTGCAGGAGATTGAACCTGGGGCTTTGGAGCCTCAAGCATGAGAGTCTCTTTGCATAACCATCATACTATCTACCCTCCACCCAAAACTCTTATTTTTAAACATTTCAGAATTAAATTAGTATTTAAGAAGAGTCTTTAAGAAAATACTATCGGTGCGGGGGAGACAGCATAATGGTTATGCAAACAGACCCTTATGCCTGAGGCTCCTAAATCCCAGGTTCAATCCCCTGCACCACCGTAAACCAGAGTTGAGCAGTGCTCTGGTGCTTCTCTCTCTGTATCTCTCTCAAAAACTAAAATAAATAAAAATTAAAAAAAAAAGATACTATTCCTGTGTAATAAATAATTCAGAGTTGTAGAAGCAGGACCTTCTGCTTTTAGGCTTTTTAGTGGGAAGCAGTTTTCCTTTTGGTTATCAGAAAGGTCACTATGAAGTTTTGATCCCTTGCTTGTGGTTGTCAATATTGACCTTAAAGAAGAGACACAGGTATAGACCCTGGGTGTGTTTCATCTAAATAGAAGACAGAATGACTGTAACCTTACACTCCACCACTCCTGAGCTCCTCTTCAGTGCCAGGCTTAGCTTTAGAAGATGCAACTCTATATAAATCTTGAGTAATTATTTGAAAAGACCAGGAACAGGAGAGATAGCATAATGTTTATGCAAAAAGACTTTCATGCCTGAGACTTCCAAGTCCCAGGTTCAGAGCTGAGAAGTGCTCTGGTCACTTTCTCTCTGTATCTCTCTCATTAAAATTAATACACATATGTCTGTAAGTGTATATATATGTGTGTGTATATACATTTAATATATATATCTAATATATATATTAAAGAAAGACTACAAAGGAATTTCTACAAACACAGATCTAGTCCATTTAAGTACTTGATTAAGAAACTATTTCCCCAGAAGAGATGTCATTGTTGTCTACAAAGCATGCTGCCTCCTGCCCAGTGACTTCCCTGAGTTCTAGGACAGGACCCATAGGTCAGTGGCAGTGGTTCCTGGAATTTGTTGCGTAAAACCAATGCAGCCCATGGTCTTAGTCCTGCTGCTCCTTGACTAAAGAGAGGCTTCATGTCTGTGCTTAGTTTGCATTCCTGGTGTCTCTCTAGATTTGTCTTAAAGATGCCATGCCTGGGCCAGAAGCAGCCATATTTGACCTTAAATCCACTTTATCTTCTAGAGTCTTCAGATGAACTTACATTTAATCCCCTACCTGGCCAATGTAACACCTATGCTTTGTCTCTTTAGACAATGCTTTAGACTTTTTTTTTTAATATTTATTTTATTTATTTATTCCCTTTTGTTGCCCTTATTTTATTGTTGTAGTTATTATTGTTGTTGTCGTTGTTGGATAGGACAGAGAGAAATGGAGAGAGGAGGGGAAGACAGAGAGGAGGAGAGAAAGATAGACACCTGCAGACCTGCTTCACCGCCTGTGAAGCGACTCCCCTGCAGGTGGGGAGCCGGGGTTCGAACCGGGATCCTTATGCCGGTCCTTGTGCTTTGCGCCACCTGCGCTTAACCCACTGCGCTACAGCCCGACTCCCTGCTTTAGACTTTTTAGCCTCTTCAGAGTTTTTAAAAATTGTGCATCCTGAGTACAGCAGTGGAGAGTTAGTAATTTCACCCCAGAAAGTAGACAACCACAGGATCTTGGTTTCAGTGTTCCTGTCAGTTTGCCTGTAAATTCCCATCATTCTGTAGTTTTTAACTGCTGTGTCTTTAGAAGGGAAATGCTTTACTAGTTGTTTTCAGTGCCTGTTCCAGTCTTGAGTCAAGGTACAGAGATTTTATATAGTATGTGTACCTGAAGGGAGATAACAGTAAATATTTTAGGAATTCTACAAAGCAGAATGAGTTAGAAACCATGTCTTCTAGGCTGATGCTATCTACACACTGAGACAACCAAACAAGGATCACCAACTTTTTTTCTGTGTGTACCATTCTTCTGAGCACTGGGGGGTCTGGCAGCTGTTCTTTGTGTCTCCTTAATGGTTATGGTAAATATTACCAGATATTGATTGTTTTTCTGTCTCCTCTCCTTGTAAAGAATGTGGTATCTTCTGGTATAGCCTCTCTCCACAGGACCAGACCTGCTGTATATTGACTTTTGGCTCACACATATATCCAAGAGATGGTGATTTCATGCTGATTACTTTTGCCAAGTTATCCCTTTAACACTTAACTTATATTTTACTATATTTCCTTATTTGTAGTCACTATGTGAGGCACTAGAGATGTTGATATAGGCTGATTAAGTATGTTGTGCATCTTAAGTACATGTCATTTTAGGTAATCATCTAATAAAGCTAGAAAACAACAAATTATATAAATTCATCATTCTCATCTCAAGATCAGTAGCTTCTAAAGGCTGCCAGCATTCCATGACTTGTAGCTTCTTTCCTTCTTCAAAGGCAGCTGAGGCTGACTTAAATGTTTTCTGGTTATCTCTCTGGTTTTGACTCTGTTTTTTAGGTTCTGACTCTTGCTTTCTTTCTTTTTGCTTAAGTACACTTGTGGAGGGGGCCAAGCAGTGGCACATCTGGTTGAGTGCACACATTGCAGTGCATAAGGACACAGGTTCAAGCCCCTGTTCCCCACCTGCAGGGGGAAAGCTTCACAAGTGATGAAGCAGGGCTGGAGGTGTCTCTATGTCTCTCTCCCTCTACCTCTCTCCCTCCCCTCTCAGTTTCTCTCTGTCTCCATTCCAATAATAAAAGCAATAAAAATATCTAAAAAATTCATGTGTTAAAAAAAAAAGAACATTTGTGGATATATGGGACATGCTATAACTGTCTAATATCCTTATTATCTGAGATCTAATGAGTAAGAATCTCTAATTTACCTTGCCATGCAACAAGGAATGCTTATAGGTTCTGGAAATTAGAATGTGGACATCATCCTGCCTGCCATGTTCATATGTGTATTTATGTGATTTTATTCTTTTTTGATCTCATGTCTTTCTTTGTCATAATTAGTAATATTAGTTTTGAGGGAGGAGGTTATTTCTATGTGTCCTGCCACATTTATGTATTCTTAACTTTATAATTTGCATAAATGAATTTGTAATGAGTTGGTCATTTCTGAATGTTATTGTGGAAAACTTTTATTTCTTTTTTGTAAAATTTTTTTATTTGTGATTTAATAATAATTAACAAGACTTAGATAGCAGGGATATAATTCCATACAGTTTCAACCACCAAACTTCTATGACCCATCCCCTCTACTAGAATAAAGAATAGGAAGACTTTTTATTTATTTTTTATGTTGTGGTCTTTTAGATTAATTTGAGGAACAGAATCAGAGATGAGATCTCAGATAAATTCTATGCATCGTAATATGGAAATGCTATTTAAATAATAGTATTATGTAAAAACTGTCCAAACAATCAAAATTTTTTAAGTAATAAGATATTATTTCTTTTTTATTATCTTTATTTACTGGATAGGGACAGTTAGAAATAAAGAGGGATGGGGAAGATAAAGAAGGAGAGAGACAGACCTGATTTGCAACTTAAAAAGCTTTCCTTATTCAGGTGGAGACCAGGGGCTTGAACCTGGGTCCTTGTACACTGTAATGTGTATGCTTAACCAGGTGTGCCACCACCTGGCCTCAGATATTATTTCTATAGAAAATTTACCTACTTTGAAACCATTTAGTAAGTTAGATAGCTATGTTAAAAACCAGAGGAACAGAGTTCGCCACACTATTTAATAATATTTACATTTTCCTTTAATCCCACAACAACCCAAGCCTTCATTTGCAAATGAGAAACTGATGCTCACTTTAAGTTAACTTTTCTAATGCATGAAGAAAAGGCTTTTTTTTTTTAATAGAAAGGCATCAGTTCAACAGGTGGTTCAATTTGAATATACTTACAACTCTTAAATAGCTCTTTGCCTATTGAGCAGAACTTTAATGTATAATTGCTAGCTAATTTTCCATTAGAGGCTAAAGTGTCTTATAAAAATGGTATGTCTTGAATATAGATTCTTAGTATATAAGTTTTTCACTTCTTTGGTTAGGTTTATTCCTAAGACATTTTATTGTTTTTGTTGCTATAGTAAAAGGAATTGATTTCTGGATTTCATCTTCTTCTAACTTAGTGTTTGCATAGAGGAATGCCACTGGCTTTTGAATGTTAATTTTGTAGCCTGACACCTTACTATATTGCCTGATGATATAGATTCTTTTTTTTAAATTTTTTTTTATTTATTGTAAAAAGGAGACATTAACAAAACTGTAGGGTAAGAGGGGTACAACTCCGCACAATTCCCACCACCAGATCACCATATCCCATCTCCTCCCATGATAGCTTTACTTTTCTTTATCCCTCTGGGAGTATGGACCCAAGGTCATTGTGGGATGCAGAAGGTGGAAGGTCTGGCTTCTGTAATTGCTTCCTCACTGATGGGCATTGACTGGTCGATCCATACTCCCGGTCTGCCTCTCTCCTAGTATATTGGGACTCTGGGGAATCAGAGCTTCAGGACACATTGGTGGGGTCATCTTTCCAGGGAAGTCTGGTAGACATCCTGCTAGGATCTGGAACCTGGTGGCTGAAAAGAGAGTTAACATACAAAGCCAAACAGCAATCATGGACCTAAAGGCTGGAATAGTGCAGATGAAGTGTTGCAGGGTACTCACTGCAGACTATCATGTACTTTTGCTTTCAGGTATATATTTTGCCCTAGTTTATGGATATGTGTGAACATATGCTGTATCTCAGGGGGCCTGGTCTATATCTAGTTTTTGGGACTTTGCTAGGAAGTGAACCTCCTGGAATGCAATTAGAGAATACTATGAAAGGAAAGGTCTCACCCGAGTAATGAAGCAGAAGGGTTGTCATTCCACACCTGAAGTATAGATTCTCTTATATGCACAGTCATCATGAAGGTAAACAGTCACTGATTCCTCTCAGTTAAAATTTAGCATATTCCAAGTTTTTTTTAACAGCTGTAGCAACACTGGTTTACAGTCATTTCATTTGTTTGTAATAGTTTGCTCTTTTCTTCTGTGGTCCTTGCTCTTTCTCTGTCCTTGAGCAAGGATTTAACTTTTACCCTTGTTAAGTGGGCCTTCAAATACTAGTGTGCCACGTAGGAATGTTTTCTGTCTCCATAGCTCCATTTCAGTCTTTCCCCTTCTTGTGTCACTACCCTCTTCATTTCTAGGGGAATGAAAGCAGAGAGCTGCTGCCTCTTTGTCAGTGGCTTGGAAGCAGTAACCAAGAAGTTATCAGATAAGAACAGCAGAGAGAGAAAAGAAAGGGGTTTTCAGTTCTTTACTGTCAGACCTTTGTGCTGCCAAGCCTGGCTGTCATTTGACGAGATGAGTAAGAACTCTTGTTTCAGTGGCTATTCCTGCTGAGAATGCTGTGAACACAGCTGGGCAAGGCGAGGACACCGCCTATGTCAGGACCATTAGCTGTGGGGTCCTGTCACTCTTCTTCCCATCAAATATATTATCTCACAGTTGTAAAGCAGATCTGTGTCTTGCTTTTAATTGCAGCAAATCGTACCAATCGCTATATTTGGTAGATTATACACATGATCTTCTTTGATCAGTAACGTATCTTTATGAAGTGTAGGTCCCACTGTGATTCCCTTTATAGCGAAACTGAAACCACAGGTAGAATGTGTTCATCCATGTCTCTGGACCTATAAATGGTCTAGCTAGAATTTGAAAGCAAGTGTTCTTTTATCTTTAAATTAAAGGTTTGTTGTTTTTTTTTAAATATTGTATTTATTTTGGTAAGCATGAATTTCCTAGAAAAGATTACGTATTTTTCCTTTTTTTTTTTAAATTTTTCCCCTTTTGTTGTTCTTGTTGTTTGTATAGGACAGAGAGAAATGGAGAGAGGAGGGGAAGACAGAAATGGGGAGAGAAAGATAGACACCTACAGACCTGCTTCACCGCCTGTGAAGAAAACCCCCTGCATGTGGGGAGCCGGGGGCTTGAACTGGCATCCTTACACAGGTCCTTGTGCTTCACGCCATGTGCACCTAACTCTTTTTTATTTTTATTAGTGATTTAATAAAGATCAAGAAGATTGTGGGATGAGAAGGATACAGTAACCACCATCAGAGTTTTGTATCCCACCCCCTCCATTGGAAGGTTCCCTATTCTTTATCTCTGACTTGAACTCTAAAATGGAGCATGGTATCCTTGCCCCAGTCTCATCTCCCAGAAAAAGCACTCATTCTGTGTTCCATAGGTCTCTATCCATGTTTCCTGTAGTCTTTCATATCTCCATCTTCTTTTTCTTCCTAGTCATACGAGTGTTATTATATCTTTTATGCGTTTGTCTAATGTCAAGTCTCCAAACACAATTATATGCAGTACTTGCCACTTATCATAAATAGGTGAACAAGAAATATTTCTTGAATGAATGGTTGATTCTTAAGTTCTTGTTGACTGTCAGTGTTCTTTACATTAAATGTGTGAGATGGAAATGACACTTTTGGGTTTTGATTAACCATTCAAATCTTGAATTTATTTTATTTATAAATGATTGAACTAAAAGTTAACAAATCTATCAATAATTGGTTTTATTGTTTTTAATACAAACTATGATTTAAAATTTAGTCTCATTGGGGATTTGTGGTCTGGGAAACTTTTTAATAGCTTTCATCTCATTTTTCCTTATGGTCACTGGAATGCAACTAGGAAGCCTTACTCTTTTCAATTTTTTTAATTTCTATTCTTTTTTTTTTTAACTTTTTATTTAAGAAAGGATTAATGAACCAAAACATAAGGTAGGAGGGGTACAACTCCATACAATTCCCACCACCCAATCCCCATAACCCACCCCCTCCCCTGATAGCTTTCCCATTCTCTATCCCTCTGGGAGCATGGACCCAGGGTCATTGAGGGTTGCAGAAGGTGGAAGGTCTGGCTTCTGTAATTGCTTCCCCGCTGAACATGGGCGTTGACTGGTCGGTCCATACTCCCAGTCTGCCTCTCTCTTTCCCTAGTAGGGTGGGTCTCTGGGGAAGCTGAGCTACAGGACACATTGGTGGGGTCTTCAATCCAGGGAAGCCTAGCCAGCATCCTGGTGACATCTGGAACCTGGTGATTGAAAAGAGAGTTAACATATGAAACCAAACAAATTGTTGAGCAATCATGGATCCCAAGCTTGGAATAGTGGAGAGGAAGTGTTAGGGAGGTACTCACTGCAAACTCTAGTGTACTTCTGCTTTTAATTTCTATTCTTAACTTACCCACTTTTCTTACATTTCCTTGGTTACTCTAGTTAGTAATTTTTATTATTAGATACAAAGATATGAAGCTTGTAACTTTCTCAGTTGGGCAAAGAGAGTGGGTGTTGAAGACTTCACATGAATAAATAGGAACTGAAAATGTGTCTTTTTTTTAAACTGCTTTTTCTTTTCTTTCTTTATCAGAGCACTGTTCAGCTCTTATGGTGGTGCAGGGAATTGAACCTAGGACTCTGGAGCCTCAGGCATGAGAGTCTCTTAGCATAACCATTATGCTATCTACTCCCACCCAAAATGTGTCATTTATAAGAGTAACACCACTGTATCAGTTTTTCACATGAAAAGAAATTAAACGTAAGCTTTCATAATGTAAGAATTGGTCCTAGTAGGTTCTTTAAATAGGGTTGATACCATCAAGATGATTCAGATAAGAGAATGCTTCTGTACTGTGCATGTATAGATGGTATTTGGTGCTTTCTGGAATCGGGATCAGTATTAATTCCTGTTTTCTAAAAATGTACATCTAAAGTGTCATTTTGTAGAAAGCTAGGAGGAAAAGCTCTATCTTGAATCATTATGTGCCTCAGCATGAAGATGAACATGTTTGTCACTCCTGAGCTCCTTCTAACTCTGTTTCCTGTATTCTGTTCCCATTTGAAATGAGTAGCCAATTTCTTTTCTTTTTAAAGACTTTTAAAAATATATTTATTTATTCCCTTTTGTTGCTCTTGTTTTATTGTTATTATTGTTGTCATCATTGTTGGATAGGACAGAGAGAAATGGAGAGAGGAGGGGGAAACGGGGGGAGAGAAAGACACCTGCAGATCTGCTTCACCACCTGTGAAGCAACTCCCCTGCAGGTGGGGCGGGGGGGGCTCGAACCGTGATCCTTACACTGGTCCTTGTGCTTTTCACCACATGTGCTTAACATGCTGCGCTACCACCTGACTCCCAAGTGGCCAATTTTTGCCTTTTGTTATCAGTTAACCATGTTAAAGTTTTGGGATCTTAGCTCTAAAGCTAGATGCTTTTCACTGCTGTGTTTTATTGTTCCTGTTTTTTCCCCCTTCAGTTGATAAAAGTTATAAAAACTCTTACTGATTAGTTAGTAATCACTCAACTTGTTCTTCATTTACAACTACATATTTTTAGTTTGTAAGCCTATTTATATATCGAGTCACTTAAAATGTATTAATGGAAATCTAACACAAGAATACACTGTGAATCTTTTAAAACATAAGCACTTTTTTATGGTGGAAATTCACATAGTCATGTAGGGGTTTTCTCAAATGAGATGCTTTTAGTATTGAATCCTGATTTCTAAAATGTATCCTTAAATGTCATTTTTGCAGAAATTTAGGGAGAAGAGCTCTCTCTTGAACCTTTATGTGCCTCAGCTTTTCATAGCCAACATTTTAGTTATGTATTATCATATGTAGTGAGAAATGTTGGTGGTCTGGAAGGTGGCGCAGTGGATAAAGCATTGGATTCTCAAGCATGAGGTCCCGAGTTCAATCTCTGGCAGCACATGTACCAGAGTGATGTCTGGTTCTTTCTCTCCTCCTATCTTTCTCATTAATAAATAAATACATTCTTAAAAAAAAAAAAAGAAATTTTAGAGTTTCTTAAGATTTATTTACTTTTATGTGAGAGACACAGAAAAAGGGAGATGCCGTAGCAACACTCAACTCTGAGGTGTGGTGGTTCAGGGGATTGAACTTGACCTCTGGGTTCTCAGGATGCAAATCCTATGCATGGACACATTGAACTATCCCCCCAGTCCTGTTAGATTCTCGACAACTGACCTAGCAGTGGGTGTAAGACTGTTCTTTATGAAGTCTATTTAATGTTCCTACTTAGTTGAACTTTTGCGTTTTGGCTGCCCCGCTTAAAATGAAGTGTATATGTAAGTGGATGCACACTTCACCCACCACAGGAAGTGCTCTGTAAGCATTAATTAATAAGAGTTAGCAGTGGTAAGTTAACAACAAAGCAACAAAAAGCTGATGCAAAGCAAATTTTCTTTGTGCTTCACAGATGTATCTTGTGATTTTTCCAGAGGGAACAAGGTTTAATCCAGAAGTAACAAAAGTCCTTTCAGCCAGTCAAGCATATGCTGCCAAAGAAGGTAAGTAACAACTGATACTTAAACATAGTCATATTTGATGTCTGATGACTCACGGAAAACGTAACTCTCATCTATATCTCTCCACCTCGCTAACCTTTACTGCCCAGACCCATAGGCATATTCTACACTCATTATAGTCCAAGCAGAATTGATCTTTCCATTCATACAATCATGTTTCCTGCTTTGGTAACTTCACCATTCAATTCAAAACCTGAGAATCATCCTAGACTCTTACTAACCAGTAAAAACAACAAACAGCTTATCTCCTCATTTTTGTAATTACTGCCATACTTTCAAACTGAATTTTTTTTTTTTAACAATTGATTCATTCATGAGAAAGATAGGAGGAGAGAAAGAAAGAACCAGGTATTACTCTGGTATATTTGCTGCTGGGGATCGAAGTAGGGACCTGATGGTTGAGAATCCAGTACTTTATCCACTGTGCCGCCTCCCAGGCCTCAAACTGAATTCTTTATTTGTAACAGGGTCAGCTATTTATTTACTTGCTTATAATTTGATGATTTGGGTGGGACTTAACGAGTGCCTTATTATCTGTCACCTCTCACTCCACTGCATGTAAGTCGGATCTAGATTGGAACTAAAAAGTCTAAGATGCCCTCCCTGGGCTAGCTCTATCAGCTGCAAGTGGTTAGGCCTCTCTTTACTACTTTTTTTTTTTCCTCTTTTATCTTGTGCCAGCACTTAGTCTTTAATGAATACTATGTTCTATCTTTAGGCAGCATTCCCATGCAAGCACTAGTTAAATAGTTTTAGGCAGGTAGGTTATTTCTTTTGACCTATTTCCTTACTTGTAAACCAGAGATAGTAATTGTGAGGCTCAGTGACTTAGTATTCATAGAAAGTCTGTTATGTAATAGATATTTAATATGCTGTTACTACATACTTATGAAGTGGGATGGGGGGAGATCTCACAGTCAAAAAAATCTTTTTTTTTTTTTTTTTTTTTTTTTGCCTCCAGGGTTATTGCTGGGGCTCGAGCTCAATCCCGGCTCTATGAATCCACTGCTGCTTTTTTTTTTTTTTTCAATTTTTTGCATAGGACAGATATTAAGAGAGGAGGGGAAGACAGAGAGTGAGAGAGAAAGATAGACATTTGCAGGCCTGCCTCACCGCTTGTGAAGTGACCACCTTACATGTGGGGGCCCAGAGGCCCAAACCAGGGTCCTTTTCAAGTCCTTATGCATTTAATAATGTGCACTTAACCAGGTGCACCACTATGCCACCACCCGGCCCCTTTAAAGTCTCTCTCTTAACCAGTTGGGTAAACATCTGGTTTCTGGTGAGACTGGGATTTGAACCTGAAGGTCTGCTGCTTCAGGCATGAAGGCCTATGTGCAGAGCCACTACACTCAGCACTCAGTCAAATCTTTCTATTATGAGAAAAAAATCAGTAGCCAATCTGAGGTAACATAAAGCATGGAGCTTGAAGAAAAGCTTATTAAGTGGCATAAACCAAAAAGAAAAGGATGAATACCGCATGATCTTACTCATAGGCAGAACTTATGAAACAAGGGCAGAGAAAGAAAGCACAAAGTAAAACTCAGACTGGGTTTGGTATATTGCACCAAGCAAAGTTCTCTGGGGAAGGAGGGCAGGGAGTGGGCAGGGAGGGGAGCTTTGAGGTCCTGGAGCAGGATGGTGGAAATGGAGGGTGAGAGTGTTTTGCAGACACTCATCATAGAAAGATAAGAAATTATACCCATGTATCAATAACTATACTGTAAAACATTACCTCCTCCTCATAAAATGATAAATGGAAAACAAAACATAAAGAGAAAGGTTTAATTAAATGATTGATTGTCATTTTGGACTACTTGGTAAAGGATAAGCCTTATTTCTTGCAAGCAGTTCCTTTAAGAAATGCTTGTTATGTCATAAACATGAGTCCTTACCTAGCTTAGTAGAGGTTCTTCCCCCCTACCCCTCACCCCCGCTTATTCTCATTAATCTAAAATATATATATATTTATATATATACATATATATAAATATATGTGTATATATATATAAATATATATATATTTATATATATATAAATATATATATATTTGTATATATATACAAATATATATATACATAAAAGGACTTTCATGGGATAAATTCTCAGGGCTCCAGAAAATTATGACTGTCAAGAACTATTTTGTCTCTAAAGATCCTAGATCACTGAGCTCTTGATTTTAATAGAATGTAAGTGTTACTCTGTGCAGCTTAAAATAGTTTATACATGAATAAATTCTAGGTATCTTGACAAGCTTGAGTATAGGCTTTAAACTATTTGGGTTGTCAGAAAAATCATGATGCATTTTTACATAGAAAAACAAAAAAGAAATACATCATTACTGTTGCAATAGCCCAATATATAAATTTTTTATTATGTTTGTGATGTAATCTTATACCCACTCTAATTCTGTTTAGGAATTAAAACTTAGATTAAATGAGACAAAAGGGAAACTTTAAGCTTAGAAAAAATTTCTCCCATTTTTATGTCTATGGCAACATATGAGACAAAAATTTTGTTCTCATTAAGTAATCAGTTACATCTTGAAACTTTTGGTACTTTTTAATGAATTGAAAGGAAGATTTGAACTTTGAAGAAGTTTACCTAGTGTACTTTTGAGCTTCATAATCTATGCTGATTTTATTTTAAATATAGTACAATATTAGATTTTTTCTTTTTTATGTTTTAAATTTTTTATTAGTAATTAAATAATGGTTTGTAATATCCTAAGATTACAAGGGTAAAGTTGTTGGGAACTTTTATTATTATTGATTTAATAATGACTGACAAGAGGATAAGAAGGATATAATTTCATACAATTCCCACCACCAGAGTTACACATCCTATCACTTCCACTGGAAGCTTTCCTATTCTTTATCCCTCTGGGAATATGGACCCAAGTTCACTATGGGGTACAGAAGGTGAGAGGTCTGGCTTCTGTAATTGCTTCTCCACTGGGCGTGGACATTGGCAGGTCAATCCATACTAGACTTCCTAGCTTTTTCTAAAACAAGGACCCCAAATCTCATCTGCTTTAGTCTTACCTTTAGGTTCCTGATTATCGAACAGTTTGTTCTGCTTTATATCTTAATGCTGCTATAACACCAACCTGACTTCCCTGGGCAGGTGATCAATTTTTACATTGTTAGTATGTGAAACATTCTGCTAAGTTGTACAACTAGTTATAATGTCTCTTTAGGAGTTTCTGAGTGAATGACAGAAACAAGAAATGGTTGCTTTTGTTATGTATGGATGTTAACTAATTCCTAAATCTTAGTAGCAGGAAAAAAGCAGCACTGAGATATATCACAGCTTGTATGGGATGGGAGCCTGGTGTAGTTCAGGGGGCTACTTGCTCAGGGTTGTGCTGTGAAGGTATCTTCTGGAACTGTGTTCCTCAGGGCTCCCGCAGGGTGGGTCCACTTCTGACTTCATTCTTGTGGCTGCTAAGAGGATTACATCCTTTTTTTTTTTAAATTATCTTTATTTATTGGATAGAGACAGCCAGCAATCAAGAGGGAAGGGGGTGATAAAGAGGGAGAGAGACAGAGAGACACCCGCAGCCCTGCTTCACCACTTGTAAAGCTTTCACCCTGCAGGTGGGGACTGGTGGCTCAAACCTGGGTCCTTGGGCATTGTAATACATGCACTTAACCAGGTGCGCCACCACCCAGCCCCAGAGGCCTACATCCTATCCTTGCTTATTGACTGGAGAATTTGTTTCACTATTTGGCCACTCCATAGAACTGCTCTCCACAGAGAGAGTGATTCAGGTCATGATAGCTGTGCTGTAGAGCTTGGATTTGAATGAGAGAAAAGTTACCAGATGATACCAGTAGAGCACAAAGTCTGGGTAAGCAAGGCACAGTCTATCATAGCCATCACTTCTGCCACATTGTATGTGTTAGAAGCACATTACTAAATCTGGTTGTTACTCAAGGGGATAATTATGCAAGGGTCTTACAGCTACAAGGTATGCATTAATGGAGACATTTGGGAAGCTACCTATCTCGGTGACATTAAAATGACTTTTTTTTTCTTTACCTAAATTGTTACTCAACACTAGAATGTGACTCAGAGTGTATAAAGAGCAGTGACTTAGTTTAAGTCACTCCTGATTATGGATTCCATGAGGTTTCATGACAGAAGAAGCGTTTGGTTTGGGCTGTGAAGAATTTCAGGAGTCAATATAGGTACTGAGGTTTGAGAGGGGTGGGGAGAGAAAGATGTGTGTGAGAAGACAACCCAGTGTGAAATTAGAGAGTTTTTTTTATTTAAACATTTTTTTTTTTTAAATTTCATTTAGCTAGTGATAAGAGAAAGTGAGATGGAATGGGGAGACAGAGAGAGATACCTGCAGCACTACTTCACCACTTGTGAAAACATTCTTCCCACCCCCAAGGTCACCAACCCCCACGGGTGGGAACAAGGGGCTTAAACCCAGGTTTTTGTGTACTGTAATGTGTGCGATCAACCAACCAGGTGTACCACGCCCAGGTCCTGGAGCGTGTACTTAATAGTGAGAAGGGCCTGTACAAATTCCAGCTCATTGAATTCTGCTGCTGCTTTTTTTTTAATCAGAGTCCAAAAAAGAGTATAGTATATTTTAATAATTTTTCTTCTTGCAGCTCTCCTATAATGTGTGATGGACTAATTTATTAATTGGAAAGAAATTGGTCCTCCTAGACAGGTTTTTAATTGTGTTTTTTTAAATTATAGAAACAGAGAGAGAAATTGAGAGAGGAGGGAGAGAAAGAGGCAGAGAGACACCAGCAGTCCTCCTTTACCACATATGAAGCTTTCCCTGTGCAGGTGGGGACCTGAGGCTTGAACCTGTATCCTTGTACACTGTAATGTGTGCACTTATACAGGTGTGCCACTGCCTGCCCCCCCCCCTTTTAACCAGAGCACTGCTTAGCTCTAGTTTACAGTGTAGCGGGGGATTGAACCTAGGACTTTGAAGCCTCAGGCATGTGAGTTTCTTTGCATTACTGTTATGCTATCTACCCCCACCCATTGTCTTTTTTTTTTTTTTTTATCTTGCCACTGAGCAAATCCTAAGGTTTTTTTTTTTTTGAGGCATAATAAGTCTGCATGATGGAATGAGTATAATTTCATATTATCTCTTGAGAAATAACAGAATTATTGGGTTTCTGCTTTGAAGGCCTTCTGATTTCTTTTGTAGAATTTGCATATACATATGTGCATGAATCTGTGTTCCATCCTCTAAATATTGGCACGCTTTTTTTTTTTAGTTGGGTAAAGCAAATGTTTATACACAGACTTATTTGATGTGTTGTATATTTAAGAGTCATAATTTCAATCAAGGTATTTGGGTCTGTGTTCATCACTTCAGGCTGCCTTCACAGACTGGGTGGCTCAAACATTTATTTCCTCTTAGTTATGCGGCCTGAATGTTCCAAATCAAGGTTTCTGAGGAGGCTTCTCTTCCTGGCTTGCAAACAGTATGCTTGAAATGTGTCCTCACATGGCCTTTCTTCTGTATCCTCATAGAGAGTGGTCTCTAGAGTCTTCTTTTTATAGGGACATCAGCCCAGTATGATTAGAAGACAACCACATCACCTCATTTAACCTCAATTACCTCCTTTAAAAAGGCTACCTCCAGACATTTACCTTGGGATTAGGGCTTCACAATGAGTGTGTGGGGTAGAGGGCTCACTCAATAACAAGACCTTGTTCTTTTAAAAAAAACATATTATTTTCGTTTGCTGGATGGAGACTAAAAGAAACTGAGATGGAAGGGGGAGATAGCGAAGGGGAGAGAAAGAGAGACATCTACAAGCACTATTTCACCACTTGTGAAGTTTCCCTCCTTCAGTCAGGACCAGAGGCTTAAACTTGGGTTCTTGCACATGGTCGTATCTGTTCAACAGAGTGCACCACCACCTGACCTCTAATGTTACTGTCTCTTAACTCAACATTTTTGTAACTTAAAATTTTCTTTTTACTATTCTGCCTTACTAACTGAGATGACTGGCTAGCATTTTATAAAATGCACATAAAATTTGTAGTGGTGGAACTTTTTTTTTTTTAAATAACTCTTAAAGTAGCATATTGGTGACACATGCTTTTGCTTTAGTCTAATAAACTCTAGTATAATCTATAATGATCACTTACTGGTCTGTCATTTTTATGTGTGTTGTAGTTGTCAGAGGTAGCAAAAGACAAAAGTGAATATTTTATGGATGAATATAAATTTGAACCATTCTTCCTTTAAGTTATGTAATTGAGAAAATTGTTGCTGGCTACTAAAGTTTATTTTGTTGTGACTGTAAAGGTCACCATACACAAAGGAAATTGATTTGTGAACAGTATATCTCAGAAAAGTATTTCCTGTTTTCTTTCCGCTTAGGTCACAACTAAATGAGATTACTTGAAAATAAAAACAGTGCAATTTGTTTCTCCATCTGCTAGAATAATTTTTCTTCAAGAAAGTTGAAACTAATAATATTTGTTAGTCTGCAGTATGCTTTGCTTCAAAACATTAACTTTTGCCCCTAAATTACCTTCATTTTTGAATCAAACTTAAATAACAAAAAGCAAAACAAACCAAAACCAACCCTCTAAATTTGATACCTGTTTACATGTTCCAAATGATACCAAATACCACTCTTCAGTTTTTTGTTGTGGATGGGAATCACTGGCTTGAGAAGAATGACTGGTAAATATGGGCATACTTGTATCTGTATGTCTGGCTTACCCATAAATATTTAAACACCTGGTGATGACTATTTCCTGAAGTATTTTGTTTCAAAATATTATTAGTTTAAAAATAATGTCTGTTCAATTGTAGGGTTGTTATTTGAGATATGTCTGTGTCACAGTGTTCTGGATTTTTACTATTATTTACTTCAGAGACTGCCAGAGAAGTGATCTCTAAATCCTTTTCCTATCTAGTTTAAGCTTAGTCTTTTCCTTCTTTATTTTTACATGTAATTTCTTCTTTTATAGAATTAATTTTTTATTTTATTTGATAGGACAGATAGAAATTGAGAGGAGGGGATGTTGATAGACATGGAGAGAGAGAGACATCTACAGACCTGTTTCACTGCTCGTGCGATGTCCCCCATCCAGGTGGGGCCAGGAGCTTGAACCTTGGTCCACCAGCATGGTAATGTATGCACTTAGCTAAGTGTGCTGATAGCTAGTCCCTGGTCTTTCCTTGTTCCATTCCTACCACTCCACCAGAATGCTAGTCCTGATGGCCTGGCACCTCCATGTCCTGCCCTCTCAGTGTCCTTCAGTGAATGATGTGGACCATTTTCTCCTAGAACTGTTCTCCCCCTCTCTCACTGACTATTCTGTTTCTAGATTGGGGGGTAAGGTGGGGGGGGGTACAGATGGTATGCAGGATCTGGATTTGATCTAGAAAATGTGTTTCTCCTGTAGATATGTATAAGAGTATTCCTTAACTCTGTGTTTCTCTTGCTGATTTAGAATTGTCTTTGGGGGCAGGCAGTGGTGCACTTGTGCACTTGGTTAAGTGTATATAGCCATGCACAAAGTCCCCACTCCCCACCTGTGGGGTGGGGGGGTGAGGGGCTTCACAAGTGGTGAAACAGGTCTATAGGTATATGTCTTTCTCCTTCTCTATCTCCCCTCTCCCTCTCAATTTCTCTCTGTCTGTCAAACAGAAAAAAAAAAAAGGCAGCTGGGACAGTGGATTCATAATTCCAGTACCAATCCCCAGCAATAAAATAAAAAAAGAAAAGAAAAAGAAAATGGGTTTCTATAGTCACTAGAGCTTTTCCCAGTATCTTTCTTGGTGAAAAAAAAAATGAGTTCTTGGTTTTGCTTACATATTAATGATAGGTCTTTTTTTTTTTTTCGTCTCTCAGATTTTTCAAACCTTCATTATTACTTATTTTGTGAGGAAGTAATACATTTTAGTTGTCTTTTACTATTAAATTACATAGATTCCAATAATTAATTGTTCATATCGAACATTTCAAATACCACAGGATGATTCTATGGAAGTTGGTACAAGGTAAAATTGGATGAATTTCAGAAGTCAAGAAGGAAGTATTAACTAATTTAGTTGATAATTCTATGTTTCCCAGCGTGATAGATGATTCAGATTTGTGTTATTAATTTGTGAAGAAATTAAACTTTCTGCCCTCGGAACCTTGGTCATATATGTGGTTGTGGGAATCTTCTCCTTTCCCACACCACGCTGCATTGTAAAAATTCTTCTGCAAGAAAATACCAGCACACTCTAGTTATTCTTCCTTCTTTTGCTCATTTTCCCTGGAGAGAGATAGTAGAAAATCCAAGTTGAGTGTTTCCTTGCCTATTCTTGTCACTTCTTCAGAAAACTGCTCTTTTCGGTTGAATTGTTAGTATTCTGCTCAAGGAAAAGGGAAGCAGTAGGAGAACAAGAAGAGAAAAATCTCAACAGTAGCAGGCACACAAGTTGTGATATAGATTGCTTATAGACATGCAAAAGTTGCTTCATATGTAGCATCACATGTGTCATATGCAAGTTCTCACGTCTTTTATTTTATCAGCTAATTAACTGATGAGTCCTATATAATCTAACCAGGAAATGGTGGGTAGGTCAGACTTCACAAGCAGGAAGTAACTGGCACAGGCTCTAACCTAAAACTTCAGAAAGTATGTGAAGTACAAGAAACCAGTTAACAAAATCTAGTGCTCTGTCATTTCCTTGATACAAAATGTGCATAAAACAGTTCAGCTAGTAAAGTGCTGGACTTGCTTGCCTAAGTCTGTTGGTTCCACTCCTGGCACAACATGTGTCAGAATGGTGCTTTGACATCTTTCTCTGTCACAAAATTATTCCACATGAAATAATTAATATAAATCTCTAAGGAAAGAAAAAAATGTGCATAGGAGACAAATTCACAGGGACAAATGGCAGGTTTGGGTCAGCAGGGAAAAGGTTGATCTGGGAGGGACTTGAGTGGCTAAAGAAAGTGTGGGGCTGGATGGTGGCACACCTGGCTGAGCATGCACATTACAATGGCCAAGGATTCAGGCTTAATCCTCTAGTTCCCACCTGCAGGGGGGAAGCTTCACAAGTAGTGAAGCAGTGCTGCAGGTGTATCTCCCTTTCGGCCTCCCATTCTTTCTCAATTTCTGTCTCTCCAAAGTAGATAAATAGAAGGCATTCTGACACATGTTGTGCCAGGAATGGAACCAACAGACTTAGGCTACTAAGTACTTTACTAGCTGAACTGTTTTATGCACATTTTGTATCAAGGAAATGACAGAGCACTAGATTTTTGTGGTGGTGCCTGCACAGGTCTGAGTATACAAAACAAACAATGCTGAGTTGGGCAGGGAGGTAGCAAATTAGTTATGTAGAAAGACTTTCATTGGGGCTGGGTGGTGGCACATGTGGTTGAACATACATGTTGCAATGTGCAAGGACCTGAGTTCGAGCCCCCAGTCCCCATCTACAGGGAAAATGCTTTGTGAGTAGTAAAGCAGTGCTTCAAGTGTCTCTGTCGCTCTTACCCCCTTCCCTCTCAATTTCTCATTCCCTTCCCTCTCGGTTTCTGGTTGTCTCTATCCAAATAAATAAATAAATAACAGATAATTTTTAAAAAATTAAAAAAAAAAAACTTTATCCTTGAGGGCCCCAAATTTCTTTTTTTTTTCCATTATTAACTTGAACATTTTATTTTTAAAAATTTTTTGTTTATAAAAATGAAATATTGACTAAACCATAGGATAAGAGGGGTATAACTTCACAGAATTCCCATCACCACAACTCTGTATCCCATCCCCTCCCCTGATAGCTTACCTATTCTTTAACCCTCTGGGAATATGGAGCCAGGGTCATTGTGGGTTGCAGAAGGTAGAAGGTCTGGCTTCTGTAATTACTTCCTCGCTGAACATGGGCATTGACAGGTCGATCCATACTCCCAGCCTATTTCTGTCTTTCCCTAGTGGGGAAGGGCTCTGGGGAAGCAGAGCTCCGGACACTTTGGTGGGGTTGTCTGTACAGGGAAGTCTGGTCGGCATCATGCTAGCATCTGGAACCTGGTAGCTGAAAAGAGAGCTAGCATACAAAGCCAAACAAATTGTTGACCAATCATGGACCTAAAGGCTGGAATAGTGCAGATGAAGAGTTGGGGGTGGGGGGGTCTCTGTTTTGTAGATAGCTAGTAGGCATATTTTAGTTATATTACAAAGGGCCTGTGGCTTTACTAGTGTTTTTGTTTGTTTGTATTGCCTGAGCCTGAACTCTGATATGCAGGTGGATCCTAATTATTGTTTGGGGAGGTGATGTCATGGCTGCATAAAGGACCAGAAAGCTGGATCAGGGAAGAGAGTAGCTCCCAAATATGGGAAAGGTGTATAAACATTGTTGATTGTAAACCCCATTGATTTGATGTGATCTGGGGTCCATATTCAGTTTAGGAGCCTATATGACCTCTGTATCCCTGTAGATCTGAGCTCATATTCTGTGGTCATGAGTAGGAACGTTCCAAGCTACCCCAGTATCAGGACCCATCTTCCTCAGGTGTATCATAGAGTATATTGTCCAGCCTCCCTTCAGAGAATGGAACATTCTCTACCATTGTTGATCCAAGTTGAGGGCAAGGTCCTATGGGGGCCCACAAAGGGGTCTGTTGTGTTGTTCCTGATAGAAATAACTGGTAACAATGGAGAAGAGTGATTTATTTGAGGTCTAGGGAGGGCCCAAAATTTGACTCAGCACCCAGCACCACCATAAACCAGAGCTGAGCTGTAGTCCAGTTAAATAAATAAATAAATAAATATCTTAGGAAAAAACACTGCATTATGTATTTCTAAATGGTATGGAAATTAAATTTATCTGTGTCTGTTCGTTTGTTTAGATGTATATCAAGAAAGTAGATGCTTCAGTTTACCCAAAAGTTTGACGCCACTATCTACTTTTATAGACCGCATTAGCTCTCAATTCAGATATTATACATGGTGGGGGTAGTTGAGGTAACTGTCCTCCCTGCTAAACACTCACACATCTTTGTTGAATTGAAATTGAACACAATTGTGGGCTATAAGTTAGAAATGAGGAGTTGTGCTCCTGAAGCTTGAGTGACTAGGGGTAAGATGCTCTACCAGAATTTTGTTGCTGGAAGTCAAGACAGTGTTTATTCTTCTCTGTGTTTACTTAACTGAAGGATTTCTGATTGTTCAGAACTTGTCCAAGTGTCAGTTTTTCAACAACATCCTCCTACAGTGCTTATTACTTGTAGATGTTAAATAAAAGTTGATATAGAGTGAGAGGGATTTCTAAGCTTAAATCTCTATAGTCAGAGATGGTGGCATTAATTCCGCTGATTTCTCCACTGGAAATGTGTAAACAGTATAGACAGATGTTTCTGTTTTGTTGCCATATTATTCTCTAACTTGGGGCCACACTAAATGAACATTTTTTCCAGGCCTTGCAGTATTAAAACATGTGCTGACACCAAGAATAAAGGCAACTCATGTGGCTTTTGACTCTATGAAGAATTATCTAGATGCAATTTATGACGTGACTGTGGCTTTTGAAGGGACACAGGATGATAAAGGGCAGCGGAAAGAAGCACCATCCATGGCTGGTGAGTTTGTCCTCAATGAATTATGTGTTTTTGAATAATGATGGTTTTTGAAAACTAGATCCTTATAACTCTGCTTCATTAAACTTACTTCATATACATTCTGTCTATATGGCAGCTCCACTTTTTCAAGTATGATTGGCTAGCAGTTTTATTCATCCTGCTAAGTTTAATTGAGTGCTTCTCCTGCTATGTTTCATGTAATATTTATGAAATTTAGTATCACTCACAAGAATAAAGACATTTATTTCCACCAAGACTTTGCTGGGCCTTTATACCTACACCACTGCATTGCTGCTGGAAGCCTCTTTTTTTCTTCCATAAGAGGGATTGAGAAAAAGGAGAGAAACACCATAGCACCTCTCTACCTCTAGTGAAGCTTCCCCTTTGTTTGGTGGACCCATGTGCTGGCCAGAGACACAAACCCATGTACTACCCTATGGCAAAGTGTGTACTCCCCCTGGTGAGTTATCTGTTGACATCAGAAGAAGACATTTAAGTGTTTTATTTCTTTTTTTCAAACCTCTGTGCTAGACTTGAAGAACCTTTGAGCTCTTATCTACATGCACATCAGACAAAAATTAGAAAATTAAGTGAGCGGAATAGTTAAATATCACCAGAGACTTGAGTGTTGGAGGAATGTAAACAGGGGAAGCAAGGCAAACAAGGAAGTGTGTGGAGTTACCAACATGCCCCTTGAAGCTGTGCTGTATAGAGAGAGCCTCGGCTTTGGATTTTAGCTTGCCAGCTATTGGGAGTAAAACTGATGTGCTTGTCAGGGTGTTTTTTTTGTTTGTTTTATTTTTTGTTTTTTGTTTTATCAGTGCTGCTGTTTTAATCTGTGGTACATTTTATATTAAAACCAGCTCCTAATGCATTTTGTCACATTTGTTTTGGCTTAAAATTGATGTCACAGGGGAGTAGGGTGGTAGCGTACCGGGTTAAGCCCACGTGGTGTGAAGAGGAAGGACCAGCGTAAGGATCCCGGTTTGAGTCCCCACCAGCAAGGGAGTCGCTTCACAAGCAGTTAAGCAGTCTGTAGGTGTCTTTCTCTCCCCCTCTCAGTCTTCCCCTCCTCTTTCAATTTCTCTCTGCCCTAACAATGACAACATCAATAACAACAACAATAATAAATATGACAACAATAAAAAACAACAAGATCAACAAAAGGGAAAATAAATATAAAATTTTTTTTAAAAAATCATGGCACTTTTCTTAATTTGTTGTATATTGTGTGTGCAGGTAGTTATTTTTCAACCAATGAGTCATTGGCCAGTTTTTACACTGGAAAATAGATCACTTAGTTGTTCAATGATACTAGTTTATCAAACAGTATTTACAAGTAAGAGTAAACATATTTTAAAATGTGTTTTTTTAAAAAAAAATAATACTAATTCTTTAAATATTTCATTACTTATTTGATAGAGACAGAGATATTGAGCAGGAAAGGAGAGATAGAGTAGGAGAGACAGAGAGCTGCAGCAGGTCTGCAGGTGTCTATCTTTCTCTCCTCCTCTCTGTCTTCCCCTCCTCTCTCCATTTCTGTCTGTCCTATCCAACAACAATGACATCAATAACAACAATAACTACAGCAATAAAACGACAAGGGCAACAAAAGGGGATAAATAAATAAAATAAATGTTACAAAAAGAAGAAAATTGCAGAAGTGTCTGCACTGACATGTACAGATTCTTATGGTACATTATTAAGCAGGTTGAGAGTAGGGTGCTCAAACCTAGGTCCTTGCACATTGTAATATATTAAAATAATATTTAATGATGAGAGAGAGAGAATTGATCAAACTCAGGACCTCATGCTCACAGGCCAGAGGTGCTACTGGGTGCTCTAACTGGACTGTGGTTAAATGTGCTTTCGCTGTTTATGAAAGCCAGTTATAATTCCTATAATGACCTTTTTTTAATGCTGCTTTCATGAGATCACCTGCTAGTCATCAGGACTGTTGGATTGGTGTGAGCCCAGGATCAGTACTTCTATCCAAGACCTTTGCCTTCTAGCTCCACACTCCTCTCATCACCCTCTCCCTCTTCTGCTGCCAGCTCCGTGTCATTGAAAGCCCACTGTCTGTAGCAGAGAACTGTGTAGACCACTTCTCCTGCTCAGGAGAAACCTTCCCTTCCCTGTTTTCCCATATCTGAACCAGTCTTCTGTTCTCAGCAGTTATCTCTGGTGAAGCCTTTCGTCACTCTCTTTACCGCTCCTCTAGCACACACTGCTTTCTCCACAAAGTGGCCTTCAGCAGATGGTGGCATTTCCTCTCTCCCCCACTAGACTGGACTTGACTAGAGGAAGCACATCCTCAAAAGGTGCCCAACCCTCTGTTCCAAATCTCCTCTCCAGTTACCCAGCTGGTGCCCCAGCCCCAGAGTTTACAGGGACTTTGTGTATTCCTTACACATTGTCTCTACTTTGGAAAAAGTGGCTTTTCCCATCCAGGAGCCATGTAAAAAACAAAACATCACTTCAACAACTTAAGGCTAAATATTTCTGCAAGGCTAAACATGCCTGAGTAAAACCAAAAGACAAACTGGGAAACCATTTACAATCTGGGTTACAGAAGAAGGTCTAGCCTCTAAATATATAAAGTGCTCTTTTTTTAAAAAAATTTAATTTCTTTATTGGGGAATTAGTGGTTTACAGTTGATAGCAAAACACAAGTTTGTACATGCATAACATTTCCCAATTTTCCATAAAGTGCTCTTATACACTGATAAGATGACTAGCAACATTTAAAGAAAAAAAAATGTAGATAAAGGTTAAGAACAGTTCCGGGGGGTGGGGGGGGATGTCCTGCCTCATTTGCAATAAGACACATAAACATTGAAACATATAGTGAATGAGACTTTTTTTTTTGTTATCAGACTGGCAAAAATCTCAGTAGTGTATACAATTAAAAATTGGGGTTTTTTTGCCTCCAGGGTTATTGCTGGGGTTCAGTGCCTACATCATGAATCCTCTGCTCCTGGAGGCCATTTTTTCTCCTTTTGTTGCCCTTGTTGTTGTAGCCTTATTGCGGTTCTTATTGTTGTTGATATCTTTCATTGTTGGATAGGACAGAGAGAAATGGAGAGAGGAGGGTGAGACAGAGAGAGGGAAAGAAAGATAGACACCTGCAGACCTGCTTCACGGCCTATGAAGAGACTCCCCTGCAGGTGGGGAGCCGGGGGCTCGAACCCGCGTCCTTACGCCGGTCCTTGCACTTTGCTCCACTTGCGCCTCACCCGCTGTGCTACTGCCCGACCTCCCTAAAATTTTTTTTAGTGTATTATTCATTATATAGTGACAGAAATTGAGAGGGGGAGGGTAGATAGATACAGAGAGAAGGACAGACACCTGCCATACTGCCTGACTCCCAACAATTTTCTTCTCTTTTCCCCCTTTTTATTTATTTAATTTTTTTTATTAGTGACATAGGAAATTACAAAATAACAGAGGTACAATTCCATGCCATCCCCACCACTATAGTTCTGTGTCCCCATTCCCTCCATTGGAAACTGCAGTGTTTCTCCCAAGTTCACAGATATGAGTTAACTATTATTTATTACTGTGTGTGTGTGTGTGTGTATGTGTGTATATATATCCATTTTTTTCTGTGGTCCTCCCTCTCTGGGTCTTGATGAAATTGAATTTCAGAACCAACCCTCAATTCATTTTCCCCTATCATTTCTCTTCTGGGGAGTATGGACCAAAATTCTTTTGGGGTTGCAGACTTCTATAGTTTTTTAAAGGAGGGGGCGAACCAGTGGCACACCTGGTTAAGCACACATTACAGTGTGTAAGGACCCAGGTTCATGCCCCTGCTCCCCACCTGCAGGGGTAAGCTTCACAAGTGGTGAGGTAGGATTGCAGGTGTCTATCTGTCTTTCTCCCTTTCTCCCCTTCCCCTCTCAATTTCTCTCTTTCTCTATCCAATAATAAATAAAAATATTTTTTTAAAAAGAAAGGCTGCATGGTATTCAGTGGTGAATACATCACTATCTACAGAATTTTCTACTTTTGAGTTTAGGTTTTATATATGTGTGTATGTATATCCTCTCCACCAGATTAAAGGATATAGTCAGTGGCATGGGACACCCCTGAAGACCCAGCATGAAGATAGGTGTCTCAGTTGTTCTCCAGCACCCTTTTTGTGCTTTACTTCTCTCTTTCTCTGGTGTCCCCAAGCACAGAGTAAACAGGGCTACTTCTGCAGAGAATAGACCTTGTGATGTGTGTGAATCCACGAAGGACTTTCCGTATCACCTGGTGTGGCAATATATCAGTGCTTAGTGCCCTGCAAGAAAAGTCACAGTGAGAAGAAATATATTTTCCCCTGTACTCCATAAAGCATTGTGGGATAATTTTTATGCTTGAAATATGAGCTATGCCCTACCTAAAATAGTATTTACAAATATAGATATAATAGCCTTATTAAATATTTATGGAAGTATTTGTGGTGCATATTTCTTGTCTCCGGTGGGGGGAGCATCCTGAATGTTGGCGAAGTGCTTCCAGTTCCTGCTCTGTGTTTGAAAGCCTACATACAGGGTTCTGGCTCCATCACTTGACAGCTCTGGGCCTGAATTTCCTCATCCCTATAAGGAGATGGTAGCACCTGCCTAAATAATGTACATGCCAGTGTGCTGTAAGCTCCAGAGTACCATATGGGCTTCTGGACAAACACCTGACATTACCACATGCATTGAAGAGATCTTTTCTCTGCGCCTTTGCCTTCACTTTCCCAGCTGTGATCCTCTGGAAGCATCACTGGCACATTCTGAGACTTAGATCACAGGGCATATCATTCCCAACACTGGAAGTACAGTTGGTTACACTTGCCATACAGCTTCTAGCTTTTTGCCCAATACTCAAAGCATCAGGGATAGTTACAGTGTCGATTGAATGATCTTTTTAATTCTGACAGTGTTGAGATTGAGGCATGAAGATAGGAAATTGGCATCAGGTCTATGTTTTTATGTATTAGAAATAGAAATGCTATTGCACCTGAAGATTGGTCCCAGCTGACACATAGTGACGTCACATGTCAGGTACATCCATACCACACTAGGTGGGCAGGACTGTGATCGTCTCCTTTTTACAGACCAGAAACCGGCACAGCAGAGCCTACTAGTCTACCCAGGGAGTGGAAGCCAGCCTTCATCTCATACTTTCATTATTCTGTCTACACAGTTCTGCTTCTGGAGGGACCTCCTTTATGGTTCTTTGATTATTTAACAAACATATTGAAAAAAAATCAGATCTTCCCCATTGCAATGTTTGTGCACGTTTATCATATAAAGCCAATTTACTCTATTATTATTATTTAAGGTAAAGGCAGAGTGAAAAGAGACCATAGCGTCAAAGCTTCCTTCAGTGTGTTGGAGGCTGGACTTGAACCTTGTTCACGAATATGGCAAAGCAGCACACTATCCAAGTGAGCTATTTTGCCAGTCCCAAACAAGTTTGTTATTTTTTAGAACTTGGTAAAAAAAAGATGAGCATTGATACCTTCAATGCTGCCATCACTATAGCCTGACAACAGAAATACGGAATAGTAGTTATGGGTATTAGCAATACTACTACTACTACTACTACTACTACTACTACTACTACTACTACTACTACTACTACTACTACTACTGCTAATAATAATAATAGTAATAATAATGGTGTGGAGTCAAAAGACAAAACTTCTCTAAGGTTAGATGAAGGAACAAGGGGGCTGCTATTTCTTAGGCCTGTGAGCACATTTAATTGGAAATAAAGGATCTCTAGCTCTGCTTGTATGCCCATTGGGGGAACAGCACCTTCTATACCTCTTGGGAACATTTCTTTGTAGGCCTTGCTCAGAGCTCAGTCTTCTCTTGGAGTCAATCCCAGTCTCCTCCTTTGTGCTACCCAGGCTGAAAGAGAGCTGTCTTAGAGCCGTAGTTATTTACGGCTCAGGATTAGTCGTAGAATTGGAATTCCTGAATCAGGTACCCTGTGGCAATATGACTTGGATCAGGAAAGTGAGAGGTACCAGTGAGTGGAAACCAGTAATAGGTCAGAGAATCATTACATGCTAGCCCACTTCTATCCTAGCCTTAGTGACAGGAAATGACAAGAGGCAGCTGAAGTGACTGGTTCAGGCACTAAAGACTGAGGGCACCCAGTTCTGTGCAAGAGTGAAGCAGACAAGTTAAGAGGGAACAGCAGTGTCAGTATAAGATCCATAACAAACTTGGAAATGTAAATGGCAGTTTCATAACAATGATAAGTCCAATGGCACTAGTAGGTATTTGTGATTCCTTTCAGAGAGGAGGACGCATTTCTAGTAGGGTTCATCTCCTTAGCTCTAGCCTGCCTATAAAACTAAATATTGGTGTGCAGAAAGTAATATCCAACTGACACTGTGTTTTTAGCTTAATGACTTGGGTAAGTGTGGACCCACCCACTTGGAAATGATAACACACTCTTCTTCAGCTTGAAATCACAAACTACCAGTTTATAATCTTTCTATTAAATTTTTTTTCTTGTTAAAGAATCTGTGGTTTTTCATAATCTTTAACTTTTTATGGCCTCATCTTTATTGTGTCATTTTTTACAGCTATGACTTCCCAAATAACAAAAATTGAATTTTTGTTGTTGTTAGAATTTCTCTGCAAAGAATGTCCAAAAATTCACATTCACATTGATCGTATAGACAAGAAAGATGTTCCAGAAGAGCAAGTATATATGAAAAGATGGCTTCATGAACGTTTTGAAATCAAAGATAAGTGAGTAACAACAGCTTTAGCACCACATTAAAATGTTTCCTAGTTAACCTGCCTGAGTTAAATTTCACAAGTTAAATTTTCATAGTTATACAAGGTTGGGGAGGAAATTTTATTTTATATAGTTTATGAATAAGTAGCAGAATCTCTAATGGAGTCTCAATTGTACACAACATAATTTACCCTGTTGGTTATGGAAGTCTTTTTTTATTTTTTAAATCTCTGTTTTAAATGAAAATCTGTTCTCAGAAAAAATAGGAATAGTTTATTGAATATCCATTGTAGTTTGTGCTAGAGATGTTCATATATGTTCAGAGGGAATGGAGATTTTGAAACACTGGATATCTCCTAGAAGTGTGGTTTCCAAGGCAGCAGAAAAGACTTTCTTTTTTTGTACCTTTGTTTGAACCTTTTTTATTTTAGTATGTCCTATTCTTACTCTGCCTTTTAAAGTAAGGTGGAAAGTGAGTAAGTATGCTATTTTCCCTGCTTTTATAATTCCATGTTAATAAAAGCCTTTTGGGGGGAACTCCACATATTTTTAAAGGACTGCTGATCTTTTTCTTGTGTTGGACTAGAAACTGTAGGGGGATGGAAAAGGAGAAAATATTGGAGTATGGGAAAGTAGCGGAGATAGATTATTATCCATATGTGAGTCTGGTCATTGGAAAAGTTTAAAGATCTACAGTCTACAAAACATTCCCACAAACAATTTAAAACCATCTGTTTTGAAATGTTCCACATAATAGAATTCATCTGTACTAATCCTGGAGCCTGTTAAAGATGTCCTAAAAGTCTAGAGATTTTGACTAAACCATGTCTTGGTGTTTTCATCTTCATCCTTATTTCCCAAGACCTTATAACTTCTCCAGCATAACCCAGATATCTAGTTGGTTTTTTGTAGAATCCAAGTACAGAAAGGACCAAAACTGAAAACTGACATTTCTGCCCCTTTCTGGCCACAGGTTGCTCATAGAATTCTATGATTCACTGGATCCAGAAAGAAGAAACAAATTTCCTGGGAAAAGTGTTAATTCCAAACTAAGTCTCAAGAAGACTTTACCATCTTTATTGATCTTAAGTGGATTGACTGCTGGTATGCTAGTGACCGAGGCTGGGCGGAAACTGTATGTGAAGACATGGATCTATGGGACGCTCATCGGCTGCCTGTGGGTCAGTATAAAAGCCTAAGCCAGCAGCAGGCCGGGCAGCTGGAGGCGCTACACACGACATCACATTGTGACCTGAATCTAATGCGAAGTGTAAATAAAGCCTTGTTGATTGAACTCTGGATAAAATAGAATTTCTGACGAAAGCCGATAAGCGGTTGGTCTTGGGCAAACATATGTGGTCCTACAGCATTAGTACTGAGGCTGCTGAAAGGTCAAAGCTAAGCAGAGTTTCTGCTCCTCCTGGCATTTCCTGTGAACTAACATGGACTTCACAAGGGTTGTAGATTGTATACTTTGCTCTTGTTTTATGATTTAGAAAGCTGCCTTCTTGCATATTAATTTGCAGTATATTTTACTGTGTTGTTTTCAGGTTTTTTTTACATATGAATATTACTAAAAGCATTTAGTATCTTGCAGCTATGTAATGTTTTGCTTTCTGTTTAATTTCTCCAAATGAATGAAAGGGTTCATTTTTATATATGGAGCAGTAGAAACGAAAAGGGGCAAGAGGTGTTCATGGGGAAGAAGCTGTGGTTAGCACAGGTTTTTACTGTAGTCTGCTCTTACCATTTCACTTTACTTTTTGCAAAGATGGTTATGATTTCTAATATGTATTGAATTTGTTCAATTTGCACACCCTCTGCTCTGTACAGAAGAATAATGTATAAAACATGAGAATTACATTCAAGTTAAAATTGCAACCCTGATTCATTGAAGCAGAAATTTAAACTGCCCAGCATTCTTGAAGATTGAAGCTAATCTCAGTACCTCACATCTGTGCCATAAGTACTTGAAAACTTTAAAATTCCATATTTTTTATCTTTTACTTTTTTCATATAAAATCAGTCTGTGTGACCCACTATTGGACCTGAGTCCACAAATGTTGGAGGTAATGGGAGCCTTCAGTCATCTGATAGATTTACTGACATGTGCCTTTTGTCCATTACCCTTTGACTTAGCAAAATCTGTAATGCAGAAATTTTTTTATGTTGTCCTGATTGGCTTATGCTGTGGGCTGTTCTTTCCCTGGACTCTGGCATCAGGGTGCTAGATGGCTTGCTCAGTGGATCCAAGGGGAGAACATGCAAGCCAGTGTTTGTGCTCTTGCAAAGGTGGATTCAGCTGTTATATATAAAGCTCACTTGACTATGTAAAGACTACTCAGAAAATTCACTTTCCTGATGAAAGCCGGACTTAGCTCCTCATGACAGAGTACATTTGTTAACTTTGTGTGAGTTTTATTGGAACTACACTACAAATCCTGTCACCACATATTAAAAGTCATGTTTCCAGGACAAAGTCATATCATTTTCAGCCATAGAACAATGCATCTTGAGGAAAAGGGCCTTTTTTTTTTTTTTTTACATGAGATCTTTTCTATTTCTGTGTTATAGTTTAAATTCAGTTGCCCACGAATCCTTGGAGATAACTTTTTGGCTCACTGCTAAGTGCTTTTTGTTGCAAAATTCTATCTGTGCCCCAGATGAAACATCCTAAGTTAAACACCCCAGTTGAATCATGATAAACAAAATGGAGAGACAATAATTAAGGGAAATATTGCCTAATGGTTGTTCCATTGATTCTCTGGAGCCAGAGAGTAAGTCGTTTCTAGCAAGCAGGGTTCTGTGGATTGAGTTATATATGTTAGGTGCACATTTGTGCACACATTCATATAGACATGTTACACTTGATTATGAATGGGCTTTCGGTATGAATTTCTCATGCCAAATTGCAATTTTCTCCTACCTATAAAGCGACATTTAGATCAATCCCATGCCTCCATTAAGAATTTTTTAACAGTCCTTAAGTTAGGACTTACTTAAAATTAGATGAAAGTAAATGTAAGTTGTATAACTTACCTTGAATATCATGAATATGCCCTACATTTAAATTTTAGAAAGTAGTGATATTGAAATGATGTTGATTACAGAGTGAAATGCAAAAGGTCACTTGATTATCATGTTTCATATGATTATACTTAACATTCTTCTAACAAAAGGTCTATAGACTGTTCATTTGGAAAATGTATATCAAAATATTTGGAAAATTAGAAGCTTCTTAACATGTATTAATATGATTTGAATTATTATTTTCTAAAATTGAAAGCCCTCCATCTGCTTGTAAATCTTTTCACATATTATCATTTAAGCTTTTGTTTGTGTTATTCTTGATTTACAACTTAGTTACTACTTATTTTTTTCTTTATAAGAATGCCATCAATGTGCATGCTTTCATGTTTTTTTGAAAAGGATATGTTTGGATCAAAGTACAAGAACAAATAAAATCTTTCACTATCTGTGGTGTCTGTGTTATTTAGCATTTTGCAACTCCAAAGCACAATCTACTATGTGAAGCAGTCTTTATGAATGACCTTTCTTTGTGCACTAATTGAATGATATTTTTCTTAGAAGTATTGAACTTTGTTTTTACCAGAGCACTGCTCAGATATGAGTTATGGTGGTGCTGGGGATTGAACCTGGGACCTTTGTCTCCTCAGGTATGAAAAAGTCTTTCTGCATAATCATTGTGTTATCTCCCTAATCCACAAGATAAAAAAAAAAAAACTACTCAAAACTGAAATCATACGTGTTTTATAAACTGCATAGAAGCTATCAACTGCTTGGCAGTCAGTCCTATAGTTATTGGCTAGATCGCTGAAGTATGCCCACTGTTTTGACAGCTATCTGTTGAGTAAAGTAATGATCTAAGGCTCACATCACACACAAACTCATTTCTTTCTTTTTTATTTTTTTTAAAGATTTTATTTATTAATGAGAAAGATAGAAGGAGAGAAAGAACCAGACATCACTCTGGTACATGTGCTGCCAGGGACTGAACTCAGGACCTCACACTTGAGAGTCTGATGCCCTTTTCAATGTGCTACCTCCTGGACCACTTTTTCTCTTTTTTTTTTTTTTTTACCAGAGCACTGCTCAACTCTGGCTTATGGTGGTGCGGGGGATTCAGCCTACAAAATACTGCTTGTGATTTTTTTTTTCAAGTTTTTCTAGTATTTATTTATTCCCTTTTGTTGCCCTTTTTTTTATTGTTGTAGTTATTGTTGTTATTGATGTCGTCATCATTGTTGGATTGGACAGAGAGAAGTGGAGAGAGAAGGGGAAGACAGAGAGGGGGAGAGAAAGATAGACACCTGCAGACCTGCTTCACAGCCTGTGAAGCGACTCCCCTGCAGGTGGGGGGGGGAGCCGGTGGCTCGAACTGGGATCCTTATGCTGGTTCTTGCGCTTCGCGCCTTGTGCACTTAACCTGCTATGCTACCGCTCAACTCCCTCTGCTTGTGATTTTAAAGCTTATTTTACTTTGATGCTAGTCAGCGTTTTTGTCTTGCTTACTGCCTGTCAGGCATTTATACAATGTCTGTGGACTTGATCTCACTGATCTCCAGAAAAGGCCCCTAGACTGCAGTGTAGCCAGTGCAGACAGACTGTTAAATTCTGAATCCTGCCAAGGTGCTGAATGTCAAAGTTCACTGCTCATTCCTGAAAACCAGTATTCAAGGGACAGGGAAAAAAAAAAAAAAGTATTGGTGAGAGCATGAAAACATTTAATTTTGGGTTTCAGTTAACTGAGAAGATGGCAGTCATGTCTCCTAACAGCCATTTTCCTCTCAGGCCACAGTTTTCCTTTTTTTTTTTTTTTTTTCCCTCTCCAGGGTTATTGCTGGGCTCCACCACTCCTGGAGGCCATTTTTTCCCCCTTTTTGTTGCCGTTGTGGTTATTATTATTTCCATTGTTGATGTTGTTTGCTGTTGGATAGGACAGAGAAATGGAGAGAGGAGGGGAAGAGATAGACACCTGCAGACCTGCTTCACAGCCTGTGAAGCGACTCCCTGCAGGTGGGGAGCCAGGGGCTTGAACCGGGATCCTTAAACTGGTCCCTGCGCTCTGCGCCATATGCGCTCAACCCACTGCGCCACTGCCCAACCCCCAGAGTTTTCCATTTTTATAGAGCTAGAAAGGGAGAGAAGACTTGGGGAAAAGGATATTTTGGTTTTGAGGGTGAAGGGGTTCAGTTGTGAGGTTGTCTAGCACCGGTGGCGTATGTGTCGAGACCAGCCCACTAAATTGTTAAAAAATGAATCCAAGATAACATTATTTTGCAAGGATCACATCAGAAGGTCTTCCATGCTAAGTAGAAGTCGCGTGAGAAAGCCCACAGTGAAGGCCATGGAGTGGGTTTCTAAGTTAAAAATTTAAATGGGGTCCCTGCGTGGTTACATATCTTATCACTTGATGTTTGACTTTAGACAAGCTACCCAAAGGTCCTATGTCCTTACTTCCTAACCTGTAATCTAGCAATGCTAGTCATGGTAACTAATCTCCAGGGGTAGTTGGCATCCAGTGAATTAGTGCATATGAAAGACTGTGTAACAGAGGGGACCAGCAGAAGCTAAGTAAGTATTCCTGCGTGCAGCTCCACAGAGGAGGGAACAGGCTCACAGAACTGGCTTAAAGTCCACCAAGTCACACAAGTGCTTCTAGCAGGTAAAAATGTGCTCTTTTTCTTTTCTGCTTAACAAAAACGTGATGTATTTCAGACAACTGATGTCTCTAATAGATCACCCTCTTGAACATGCAAACACACATCTCCATTCAGCAACTATGATCCTGGGTGCCATGTCCTCACAACATGAGGAACTGTCTGAAGTGCAATCCATCTTTGTCAAGGAGTAAGAAAGAATTTAGTTTAGGGGGTCAGGCGGTAGTGCAGCAGGTTAAGCGCATGTGGTGCAAAGCGCAAGGACCGGCATAAGGATCCCGATTCAAGCCCCCATTCCCCCACCTGCAGGGGAGTCACTTCACAGGCAGTGAAGCAGGTTTGCAGGTGTCTATCTCTCCTCTCTGTCTTCCCCTCCTCTCTCCATTTCTCTCTGTCCTATCCAACAATGACAACATCAACAGTAATAACTACAATAACAAGAGCAACAAAAAGGAAATAAATATTTTAAAGAATGTGGTTTATATGAGCTCTGTATCATCATGATATGTGGAGTATGTACATAGAACTCAATAAAGTGTTAAATTTGGGTTTGTGCCAGAGGGAGAGTTCAGAAGGTTAGAGCACAAGCTGAAGAGTTTAGATATGGTCCCTGGCACTGAATATGTCAAAGCTGAGCTGTGCCTTCCTTGGTCTCTCATGCTTACGACAATTTTTTTTTTTTTTTTTGGATAGGCAGAAATGAGAGAGGAGAGGAGAGAAAGATAGGGAGAGAGAAGATACCTGCAGACCTGCTTCACTGCTTGTGAAGCAACCCCCCTGCAGGTGGGGAACAGGGACTTGAACTTGGATCCTTGTGTGGATCCTTATGCTTTTGTACTATGTGCGCTTAACCCGGTGCACCACCACCCAGCCCCCATGACAATAAATCTTTAAAAAGCCCTTAAAATAAAACAAGCTTGAGTGAGTCTTTGACCCAGTGGTTCTTAAGGAGCATGTTGTTTAGTTTCCAAATTCTGTGTCTTTTAATAATTTTCTGTTTGTTGTTAAATGTTAGTTTTACTCCACTGTGGTCTGAGAAGATACTTGGGATGATTTCAATGCTCTTGAATTTATTGATGCTGTCTTTGTGGCCTAACATGTGGTCTATCCTTGAGTATGTGTTATGTGGATTTGAAAAGAAGGTGTATTCCAGTTTTTTGGGGTGGAGGAGTCTGAAAATGTCCAAGAGGTCTAGTCTGTCAATCTCTTTATTCAATTCTCTTGTATCTTTATTGGTTCTCTGCTTTGTTGATCTGTCTAAGTGTGAGAGTGGGGTATTGAAGTCTCCCACTATTATTGTATTACTATTGATGTATTTTTGAAATTCTTTCAGTAGATGCTTAATGTATTTAGATGGTCCCTCGTTGGGTGCATAGATGTTAATAATTGTTAAGTCTTCTTGGCTGATTGATCCTCTAATCATTATGTAATGTCCTTGCCTATCTTTTATTACTTTATTTAATTTAAAATCTATCGTGTCTGAGATGAGAATGGCTGTTCCTGCCCTTTTTTGTGGTCCATTAGCCTGTATGATAGTTTTCCATCCTTTCACTTTAAGTCTGTGTTTATCTTGTTGTGACAGATGGGATTCTTGCAAGCAGCATATGGTTGGGTTATGTTTTCTGATCCATCCCCCCACCCTGTGCCTTTTGATGGGTGAGTTTAAGCCATTGACATTTATTGATATTATTAGAGGAAGAGGAACAATGGAACCCTAAAGCAACCAGAAGGACAGAAATCACTAAAGTTCGAGCAGAAATAAACATCGAAAATAAAAGAACCATACAAAAGATCAATGAAGCCAAATGTTGGTTCTTTGAAAGATTAAACAAAATTGATAAACCCCTAGCCAGACTCACCAAACAAAAAAGAGAGAAGACTCAAATTAATAGAATTATAAACGATGGAGGAGATATCACAACTGACACCACAGAAATCCAGAGAATCCTGCTAAACTTCTATAAAGAACTATATGCCACCAAGCTAGAGAATCTGGAAGAAATGGAACAATTCCTAGAAACCTATGCACTTACAAAACTGAACCAAGAAGAACTACAAAATCTAAATGCACCAATCACAGACAAAGAAATTGAAACCGTTATTAAGAATCTCCCCAACAACAAAAGTCCTGGACCAGATGGCTTCACAAACGAATTCTACAAAACTTTCAGAAAAATAAAACAAGATCCATATCTATTACTTTCTTTTATTTTTATCTTTTTATTTATTTTCCCTTTTGTTACCCTTGTTGTCTTTTTTTTTATTGTTGTAGTTTTTGATGTCATCGTTGTTGGATAGGACAGAGAGAAATGGAGAGAGGAAGGGAAGACAGAGAGGGGGAGAGAAAGAGAGACACCTGCAGACCTGCTTCACCACCTGTGAAGCGACTCCCCTGCAGATGGGGAGTCAGGGCCTCGAATCGGGATCCTTATGCTGGTCTTTGCGCTTTGCGCCACGTGCGCTTAACCCGCTGTGCTACCGCCCGACTCCCCATATTTTACTTTCTTAAATGTGGCTATTAGAATGTCAAAAGTCCCTGTTGTGTCTGCTTAGTGGTGGTGTGTGGCATTGTGTTTTGGGTAGAACTGATTGATAAGGTGACAAAGAAAGGAACTTTTGCCCCAGATTTTTTTTTTTTCTTCTGAACCAAGGTCCCACATGTGGATGATTTGAGTGTTCGGGGCACTTGTTTCACACAAATGAAGAGAGAGGGAGGGACACCACAGCACTGGATCTTCCTCAGTGCCATAGCACCACTTGGGGTACTGGGGAACAAACTTGGGCCTGGGCTGTGTGCATGGTAAGACACATGCCCTTCTTGGTAAGGTATCTCTCTGGCCCTTGCCCCCCAATTTTTATATTTCTATAAATCCACCGCAGTTCTTAGTGTGTAATAGACCCTTTGTAAGAGGTTTCACTCATTCAAAAATAAATCAGACTGGACATTTTATGGTTAGTTTTGTCATTGCAATGGAAGATTACCAGTCAAGAGGTTTTTTTTTTAAGCAACTATAGTTCATCATTCTTCAAAAAAAAAAAGTATATGGCATAATGAATAAATTAGTAAATGATACAGAAGTAATGGTTTACAAAGATCACCCAGGAAATAAGAACCACACTGGTACAGGAGAGTTTAATAGTGAGACTTAATAAGATACTATCCTCAGTGGTTCTATGGGCTGTGTTCTCCTGGGCCTTAAGGGTTACTATGGGAGAGAATCTGAACCTTATATGCTCCTTGGCAATGTGGGAACACAGAAACCCTCCTCCCTACCCACCTCACCCCTCACATTCCTCTCAGTTTTTGAGTGGGACAAGTCATCAAGCAGCATCAGATGGGTTAGCGAAGGAAAGATCAGCTTAACGGCAGGCACACAGGAGTTACAATGATTATGCAAGAGATGGAAGACAAATCTCTAATTGGGGTGCCAAGGGTACTGGGGAGGGGGGTTCTTCCCTATGACTAGGAGGAGACTGAAGATAAGATTCTCAGGTAGAGGAATTGCTTATAGACAGCTGATTTGGTGGGGCAACCCTACCAAACTACATTCTTCTGGGTCATAAAAGGATTCAAGGACTGCTTTCTCTTTGAGGAGGACAGGTGCTTGAGTAATGATGACCTCTTCTTTGATGAAGCAAAAGGAAAGGGACTCAAGAACAAGAACTCCAGGGCCTTCAGTGTCCTCTCAGTTCAAAATAAGCTTCCAGGGAGTTGGGCGGTAGCATAGTGGGTTAAGTGCACATGGCACAAATTGCAAGGACAGGCATAAGAATCCCGGTTTGAGCCCCTAGCTCCCCACCTGCAGAGGGGGGGGTCACTTCATGGGTGGTGAAGCAGGTCTGCAGGTGTCTTTCTCTCCCCTTCTCTGTCTTTCCTTCCTCTCTCCATTTCTCTCTGTCCTACCCAACAACAATGACATCAGTAACAACAATAATAACTATAACAATAAAACAAGGGCAACAAAAAGGAAAATAAATAAAAAATAAATATTAAAAAAAAAAAAAGCTTCCAGTCCTGGGTGCCTTGAGAACAGATCTAAGAAACTTGGAATGATCTGGTCCTGGAACCTTCATCAGTGAGGAGAAAAAGTATTAGTGACTTCCCATGGACTGTTGAGGTCAGTCAAATTATGCCTCATGTTCAGCATGTTTAAAGGATTTACTGAAAGTTTGATATTATTACCTGAAGACAACAGACTCACCCAAAGTAGTCCAGGAAGATCAATGTACATATAGAAAAATACAAACAGGCTGAGGGTATGGATCAACCAGACAACATCTATGTCCAGAGGAAAAGCAATTCAAAAAACCAGAACTTCCACCTTCTGCACCCCCAAAGAATTTTGATCTATAGTCCTAGTGGGGGAGAAATTTTAGGCGGAAGATAACCAGAGGTCTCTGAATTCCAACTCCATCAGGACTTGAAGAGAGAAGAGGAAAAAAGGAGGGACATTTGGATGTAGGAGGGACATTGGCTATATATGGGACTTGGGGAAAAAAGAAAAGAAAAGATGGGGTCTCTAAAAAAATGGACAAATATAGACATATAGTTGTAGAAATGATAGTCAACCCATATCTGCAACTTTAGAACTGCTATATCTTACAATAGAGGGAATGGGGATACGGAACTATGGGAGTAAGAATGGCGTGAAGTTGTACCCCTATTATCTTGTAATTTTGTGAATCAATATTAAATCACTACTAAAATTTAAAAAAGAAAAAGTATTATATATATATTTTTTCTTTTTTGTGAATGAGAAACTTAACCATCTTTAGGAGAAAAAAAATAATTGAGTTGACCTTTCATTAAGCAAAACAAAACAAAAACCTCTTCCCAAACAGAAATAAACAAGTGAGCTAAAGGAAACTGACAGCTATGGGGAGTCACTAGATTGCAACACCTCCATTGGGATGGGGTGGAGGCCTGTGGCCCCATTGCTCTGGCTCATGGTAGCATTCAAGAATGCCCTTTCTGAGAGGGCCCAGGTGGTGATGCACCTAGTTAAGTGCACACGTTACAGTGTGCAAGGACCCAGGTTCAAGTCCCTGGTCCCCACCTGCAGGGGGGAAGCAGGGTTTCAGGTGTCTCTCTGTCTCTTTCCCTCCTTATGCCCCCCCTTCCTCTTGATTTCTGACTGTCACTATCAAATAAATATATATATATATATATATATATATTTTTTTTTTTTTTTAATATTCCCTTTCTGGAACCAGACAAAATGATACAGGAAAGAATGGCTTACTTTCTACCTGAGGGGTCTGCAGCACTCTGGGGGTGGTTCCTGTTGACCCCTGACCAATCAAGGGCTGTGGCTTGGTGACAGCTTTCTTTCCACATGGAAAAAGCACATGAAATGAGCCTGGCTGTGGAATTCTTCACATCTCATGATGGGCAGGAGTGTTTCCTCATTGTGCCCCTGGAGTCCTACTACCAGAAGGTGCTGGTCCAGGTGAGAACAGGAAACTAGGTGGTCCCTGTGAGATGACTGGGATTTCCTCTGCTTGTAACCACTTGGCAGAACATTGGAAAGTATTACCCATGGAATTTCACTCATTTGTTGGGATTGCTGGTGCTCCAGTTTGGGTAGGGTTGGCCTTTGCACAGGTCATGTGCTGGGAGAGCTTTCCAAATTGTGTGTGACCTTAAGAAACTCCTTCCTTTTAGTTTGTGCATCTGCTCATCTGTCAAAAATGAGGCAATATACACATGTAGACGAGCATATAAGAGCTTCCTTCTTAGGGATGCAGAGGTTACACAGGCTCCTGTGCTGCAGATGGGCCCCAGATCAAATCTATAGGGTTTAGAGTTAACAGTATTTATACACTTTTTCCATATCTGAGAGCTATTCTCTTCCACGATCCAGCTTTCTAGTCCTTTTCCAACTATGACACCATCTCTCCAGGCAATAACTTGGGTCCAACTGCATGTTAGCTGTAAGGCTCAGGCAAAAACTAGTAAAGTCATGGGGCCCTTGAAATATACCAAAAATAGACCGATTAACTCTTTCCAAAATGGAAACCCCAAATCTCATCTGTGTTCTTTCTCTTTTATATTTATTTTTCTCTTTTGTTGCTCTTATTGTTTTTTATTGTTGTTGTAGTTATTATTGTTGTTATTGACATCATCGTTGTTGGATAGGACAGAGAGAATTGGAGAGAGGAGGGGAAGACAGAGAGGGGGAGAAAGATAGACACCTGCAGACCTGCTTCACCGCTTGTGAAGCAACTCCCCTGCAGGTGGGGAGCCGGGGGCTCGAACTGGGATCTTTCAGCTGGTCCTTGTGCTTCGCTCACTTAACCCACTGCACTACCACCTGACTCCCTCATCTGTATTCTTGCTCTTAGGTTCCAGATTATTAAGTATTTTTTTCTTCTTTATATCTTAATGCTTTTTCAGCCACCAGGTTCCAGATGCTACCATAATGCCAACCTGACTTCCCTGGGCAGATGACCTCACTGATGTGTCCTGGAGCCCTGCCTTTCCAGAGTCCTGCCCCTAGGAAAAAAAAAAAAAAAAGAAGGAAAGAGGAAAGAAAAAAAAAAAGGGAAAAGAAAAAAGAAAAGGGAAAGAGAGAGAGAGACTGGGAGTATGGATCGGCCTGCCAATGCCCATGTTCAGTGGGGAAGCAATTATAAAAGCCAGAACTTCCACCTTCTGCATCCCATAGTAATCCTGGGTCCATGCTCCTAGAGAGACAAAAAAAAAAAAAAAAAATAGGAAAGCTTTCTAGGGAAGAAAGGGAAAATGGAGTTCTGGTGGTGGGAATTTTGTGGAGCTGTACCTCCCTTATCCTATGGTCTTGTCAATATTCCATTTTATAAATTTTTTTTTTAAAAAAAGACCTTCCTTCTTAGCATATTTCAGGCACACAAGTCAATATTGCTCCCTGTACCTTAGCTCCCAGGTACGTCACTCTGGTACCACTGAAACTCTACCCTTCGACCAGACATCTGCCTTCCCTCCACCACCCATTTTCTTCAGTAGATGAATAGAGAAAGGGAACATTACAGGGTCTACGAAAAGTCACCCAGCTGAGCTCCTAAGTCATGGAGCTGCTGAAGTTCTTCCTTTTTTAAAAATTTTTTATTTGTAAAAAGGAAATATTGATAAAACCATAGGATAAGAGGAGTACAGCTTCGCACAGTTCCCACCACCAGACCTCTGTATACCATCCCCTCCCCTGATAGCTTTCCTACTCTTTAACCCTCTGGGAGTATGGACCCAAGATCATTGTGGGATGCAGAAAGTGGAAGGTCTGGCTTCTGTAATTGCTTCCCTGCTGAACATGGGCATTGACAGGTCGTTCCATACTCCCATCCTGTCTCTCTCTTTCTCTAGTGGAGAAGAAGGGCTCTGGGGAAGCAGAGCTCCAAGGCACATTGGTGGGATTGTCTGTCCAGGGATGTCTGGTTGGCATCCTGCTAGATCTGGAACCTGGTGTCTGAAAAAAGAATTAATATACAAAGCCAAACAAATTGTTGGACAATCAGGGACCTAAAGGCTGGAATAGTGCAGGTGAAGCATTGGGGGGTCCTTCATTTTGTAGATAGCTAGTAGGCATATTTTAGTTATATTTCAAAGGGCCTGTAGCTATAAATGTTTTTTTTGTTTTTGTTTTTGCCTGAGCCTGAAATCTGAAATGCAGGTGAATCCTAATTATTGTCTGGGGAGATGATGTCATGGCTGAGAAAAGGACCAGAAAGTTGGATCAGGGAAGAGAGTAGTTCCCTAATATGGGAAAGGGGTATAAATAATACTGTAAACCCCATCAATTTGATGTGATCTGGGGCCCATAATTAACTTAGGAGCCTGTGTGACATCTCTACATCCCTCTAGATCTGAGCTCACATTCTGTGGTCATGAGTAGGAACATTCCATGCTGCCCCAATATCGACCCATCTTCCTCAGGTGTAGCATAGACTATGTTGTCCATCCTCCCTTTGGAGGATAGAAAAATCTCTACCATTATTGCTCCAGGTTGAGGGCAAGGTGTTCCACAAAGGGGTCTATTTTGTTGTTCCTGATAGAGATGACTGGAAATAATGAATAGAGGGATTTATTTGACGTCTAGTCCCATCAAGTCTGTTTGGGAATCTCAGGACTCCCTGATTAGGGACCCAGCTAGTGGAATAGCTTGATAGTGACTAAAGAGTCATTGTTAAAGTATACCAGTCTCTTGCCCTTATTCAGCTTTTGCAGTCCTTGCTTTGCTAAGGTTAGCTTTGGAATGAGTGAGAGAACTGTAATAGGAAGTAGGTTAGGAGGGTATCTAAGTCTAAGTGGACACTATTTCATTATGAACGTGATACTGACTCACTAAACACTATTGTGTATTTTTGCTTTCACGTATATATTTTGCCCCAATTTATAGATACATGTGAACATATGCTCTATCTTACGGGACCTGGCCTATATCTAGGTTTTGGGACTTTTTAGGAAGTAAGCCTCCTGGAATGGAATTAGAGAATACCATGAAAGGAAAGGTCTCACCCGAGTGATGAGGGTGAAGGGTTGGCAATCCTTGCCTGATGTCTCTGTACACAGTCTGAGATGAAGCATGCTGAGATGGTACTTGTTGCATTGATTAGGTTGGATTAGCGGATGCAATATCATTTGGCTTGACTTGTCAGAAGCATACAGGGAATTGAGCCCCACCCCAGAGTTTCCAGGATTGGGAGAAACATAGGTTCTATAGACAAAGCAGGAGATTCCTGTTGTCTTAGGGTTTAAGAAGACAATAGATAGTTATTGCAATAATAACATTGTTTGGCAATTGCGTTAACTTTGAAGAATCCCTTTGTTAGGATTTGTTAGGATCTGGTGTATCATACACACCCTCACCATATTTCATGTCCTTTGACATTATTTGCATATAGCTATGCCACCAGTTGCTTTTGTTTTCACTGGACTAAGCTTTTAAGAGAGTCAACATATCAAAGACTCAGCCTATGTATTAAGACTCAGTCTGTGTTTTAAAAAGTTTGAGATATTCAATCAACTTTCCCCTCTCATATTAATTAAATAGTGATTTATATGACTACAAATTGATAGGAGTGTCCATAAACACCATTCCCACCACCAAAAGACTGTGTCCCACCCCCCCTGTCCCCTCCCCCCCATGAAACTGAACATTTACCCTGACCCTCCACCCAGCGTTTTTTCTTTGGTGCCCTACTCCCCCCCCCCTTTTTTTTTTAATTTATTTATTTACATCCTAGCCAAAAAAAAATTTACACACATAAACATAGTAAATGAGAGAAAGCTTCAGAAAAGAAAATACAGAAAAGAATGAAGGAGAAAAAAAATATCTATGCTTCTATTACCCAAAGGCAAAGGAAGTTATGATCTTGTCATGTTTTCTCTGGGATTTTGATCTATTTTTATGGATTCCTTCTTTCATTATTTTTTATTTGTTTATTTATTGGGTACAGAAAGGGGGTGACAGAAAGAGAAAGAGAGACATCTGCAGCACTGCTTACCACTTGTGAAGCTTTCCCCCTGCAGGTGGGGACTGAGGGGCTTGAACCTGGATCCTTGAGCATTGTAACATGTGCACTCAACCAGGAGTGCCACCATCTGGCCCTCATATTTCTTTTTTTAAAACAATACAAGTAGCAATGAAAAACTATGAATAGTAAAAAATAGGAATCTTCAAAAGAAATCAGCCCTACTGACACTTTTTTGTTTTTAACACACACATCACCAAAGGTCTGTGTTCCGATCCCCACCCCCATAGATAACCACTATAGATCTCCCAGTCTTGAAAATAGGTTGATTTTTTTCCCCACATTTGTGTATTCAATTGTCTATATTCTGCATATGAGTGAAACCATTCTTTAGTTGTCTTTCACCTTCTTACTTGCTTCACTGAGCATCATCTTCTCCAACTCTATTTACTTTCTCCCAAAGGACACAATAACATCCCTTTTTGTTGTTATTTAATGCTCTATTGACTATATGTCGCATAACTTTTTTTATCCAGTCGTCTGTTAGAGGGCACATTGGTTGTTCCCAGGTTTTTGTTACTGTGAATAGAGCCGCTAATAACATAGGGGTGCATATATCCCTTCAAGTCAGTGTTATTATATCTCTTGGTCCCTTCTATCTTAATTGGAAATATGGAAGGTGAGTTGTGTCAAATACTTTCTGGTTTGTATATTAAATCTTACAGAGTCATCTCTACACAAGCATTTGTTAACAGAGTGGTTAAAAAGCTGTGGGGAATCTTCTGCTGAAAGCTTGGTACCCCTCTCCCCCTGCATCATTTTGCTGAAGTTGCCCTGACCAAATACCATGGACAGGGGGTGGCAGATGGGGACAGGGTGGTGAGGACAACCTCTTGGAGGAAGTGATGGCCTCACTAGGTGTCGCCTCCATATCTGGTGTACGTGTATGTGTTGAAATTCAATGTATATTCACTATACTAATGTATTGAAAACCATCATCAGTACAATTTCTGTATTGGGTAGTTTTCCACGCTGGTACTGATGGAAGGATGGACGTGAAAGAATTTCACTTGGGTTCATCTCAGGAAGTGACCTAGCTTTTGCTTTTGCTTTTGCTTTTCTCTCAGGGGACCAAGGGGCCCTTCCCTGTACTGGTGACAATTGGAGGCAGCTGTCTTTCCGTGGGGGCCTGGATGTCCTCTTGTCTCTGTTGGAACCCCAGGACCATATAAGCACCTGCCTAATCCTGGTGACCCCTGAGTTCCATCCTTCTACCTCCCAGAGAGAGGCCACTAAGCCACTCTCTTCCCACTATATCCCTAATGATGGCCAAGGTGGCTTGACCCAGGGGACTGTGCCAGTTGGGGGTCTGAGGCCAGCAGGAAGTTTTCTGGACACTGCATTCTCATTTCCTTTTCCTGATTTGCAGCCCATCTCTCCGGTCACTGGTGCCAGCGCGTGACTCTCCCTGCTGTTCCACCTCACCCAGGCTTAGGGTCCGGTCCACCACCCCTGGCCCCTATCCCAGTGTGTGTAGTTCTGTACACCCCCTGCTACCTTAGGCATCATAAGGTCATTACACACTCATGGGGTAGTGGGGGGGGTGGGGGCTCCTGAAAACAAACTCAGAGTCCTGGTGTCCTCAGCCTCAGCTCAGCCCAGCTCAGCTCAGCTCGGGTACCCCAACAGCTCCTTTTGGGATTTTTTTTTTTTTGCTTCCAGAGTTATCCCTGGGGTTCAGTGCTGGCACTATGAATCTATAGCTCCTGGTGGCCATGTTTTTTTCTTTTCTTTTCTTTTCTCTTCTTTTTTTTTTTTTTTCATTTTAATCAATAGCATGGAGAGAAATTGAGAGGGGAGGGGGGATAGAGGGAGAAAGATAAACACTTGCAGACTTGCTTCACACCTGAAGCAGGAGCTCAAACCCATTCTATAAAACTATATGTGCTTAACTGCTTCCCTTCCCACTTGAGACTTTTTTTTTTTTTTTTAGTAGAGGCCATTCTCCCCAACTCCACTACCATCCCTCAAGGCCCCAAGCTGGGCCTTATCCATCTAGGCCTAAGGCAGGTATAAACTGGCCTTAGCATCAGCCAGCTGTGTGTATTTCTCTCTGGAGTAGGTCCTAGGCTCCACAGAAGCCTTGAAATAGGAAAACTGCTGGGAATGAGGCCCTGGAGACAACTGCTTTCCTGCAGAGAGGAACAGATTGACTGGAGAACTGAAGGCAGACTGTTCTGACCTGTGGCTTTTAATCAAGGAAGGAGTAGGGCCTGGGCACAAGTGTGTGCTATGTGGTTGGCCGAAGTAAAAAAAAAAGGGGGGGTGACAAATCTACCACATGGTGGGTTTCCTGATTTGTGCATTGGTTTTCTCCAGAACTATGAAAATGGTCCCTCCTCCTTCTCCCTTATTTTCCTTTTCATCCTCCTCTACCTCTTCCTTCTCTCCTCCTTCTCTCCTCCTTCTCCTTCTCCTTTTTGTTCTCTTCCTGTTAACATGACCAGCTTTAAAAAAAAGGTCAACAATATGAAAGAATATAATCTATAACCTACTCTAGTTCTCAGTCCAGTCTGTTTCTATGTTCCACCTCTCTCTCTCTATATATATATGTTGTTAAAATTTTCGGAAGGCTCTGGCCGGCCGGGCTGGCTTCACGGGCGGGTAACAGAGACGCGGAGACAACGGCTGGGCCGGGAAGCTGTATTTCTTTATTCAGGAACAACGATTCATAAACTAAGACAAACTAATCACCAAACAGAACTCTGCTGTCTCTTTGTGGCGGCACAAGCACTCTCCCTTACTCTCGAACTCAGGAACCCTCCAACTCTGGAACTCTGTCACTCTGGAACTCTGCAACTCTGGCACTCTGGAACTCTGTCACTCTGGAACTCTGCAACTCTGGCACTCTGGAACTCTGGAACTCTGGCGGGTTTCCTTCGGGGCGGGGCCAAGCAGGCCCGTGAAACTAACTGGACTGATCTAATTCTCTTGGTGGGGGAGGGCTAGAACAAACCAATGTAAAGCATACGACATATATATACATTTTTTTCAAGCTCCATTAAACAAAGAAAGGGGACCCGACCTCAAGAGCCAGGAGCTGGACCCTAGGCTCCCTGCTCCTAAGCCTCTGGGGCCATAATGTGTGCTAGACCCAAGACACCTGTGTTCATTTGTTTAATAGACATTTTAATTTCTTTTTTTAATATTTATTTATTATTTATCCCCTTTTATTTCTCTTGTTGTTTTATTGTTGTAGTTATGAATGATGTCGTTGTTGTTGGATAGGACAGAGAGAAATGGAGAGAGGAGGGGAAGACAGAGAGGGGGAGAGAAAGACAGACACCTGCAGACCTGCTTCACCGCCTTTGAAGCGACTCCCCAGCAGGTGGGGAGCCAGGGGCTTGAACCGGGATCCTTGGGCTGGTTCTTGCACTTTGCGCCACCTGCGTTTAACCCACTGCACTGCCGCCCGACTCCTGACATTTTAATTTCTTTTTGTCATCATCAGGGGTTCACTGCACCAGGCTGACTTTTTTTTTTTAAGAGAGGGAGAGGAAGTTATTACTGCACCAGTTTCCTCCAGTGCAGTGGTGTGGGGATTGAATATGGGTCACTCACATGGCAAAGCAGGCACACTATCTAGGTGAGCTGTTTTGCCAGCTCAATAGATTTTGGATTTTTTTGAGTAGTTTTAGGTTCCCAGAAAACTTGAAAATAAGGTAAGAAGATTACTTTCTCCTCCAGCACCCACCTGGGCACAGCCTTCCTCCTGGACACACAATTTTGGCAGATACCCTGAGTCTGAATGCTCTAATTTGCAGATCTATCCCACCCACCCCCACCCATCAGGAGCTGTTATTTGATCTGAGTCTTTCTTTGAAGAAAGAAGATCATTGCTCAGTCCCTATACTGCTGGCCAGCTGGGTCAGAGAGCCTTTCAAATGTTGGGGAAGCTTCTCTCCATGAAAAGAAAAGGTGACCTCAGATGCTCTCATCTCACTGATTCTCCAGGGACAGGATCTGCAAAGTGGCAAAGGCTCCCATTGTAAGAGGTGTGGGGCGAGGGGGGGTGGCAACTGGTTGAGTAAACATAGTGGAACCCTTGTAGAAGCTCAAATGTGATGCATGCACTCCCTCTCTGTGCCCCCAGACTTGGGGTCATTGTCCAGCTGGGACTGGGATTCAAGGCAGCATGTCGTAGTGGATCTGCCCAGCCCACTTTCGCGTCAGTTGAGCCCATGGTTGGTCCCATTGTCATCCCTCACAAGAACCCCCACCTCTGATGTGAAATGGGTATTCTTTGGAACTGTCCCCAGGCAGATGGACTTCACCTCAGGCTCAAAGGCTGTTTTCTCTGGGTGGTGTCTGGAGATGTCCCAACCCAGGACCTGCCTGTCCATCACAGTGGGCCACAGACAAGGGAACCCAGGTGAAAGCTGGCACTTAGACTACATACCTCCAGGGAAGGGGCTGGTGGGCACTTCTGTGAGTGCCTGCAAAAGGGAAACTCCCCACCATTCTCCCCAGGTACTTGGGCCACTTGGGTGAGTATTTTCCTTGGCCTCTCACCAAGCACAGCTTGGGTGGGTGGGGGGAGGGGTGTGTGTGTGTGTGTGTGTGTGTGTGTAGGAAACCAATTTATTAACAAGCCCGGGGTGGGGATGGGTGGTCAAAGGAGGTTTGGAGAAAAGAATCTAGAGGGAAAAACCAAGTACAGAGATGACATGAGATGCTGGTTTCAGGTTCCTGCTTTTGCCTTTTTGTTAAAATGCTTATTTATTTGACAGAACAGAGAAATTAAGAGGGAGAAGATAGAAAAGGAAAAAGAGAGATACCTGCAGCACTACTTCATCACTTGTGAAGCTTCCTGCTTATAGATGGTCCTTGTGCATGTGTGCACTCTACTGGGTGCACCACAATCCAAGTCTTCCAATTCTTCTCCTCCTTCTCTTCCTCCTCCAATTTCTCCTTCTCCTCCCCCTCCCCCTTCTCCTTCCTCATTCTCCTTCCTCTTTCTCCTCCTCCTCTCCTGCTCCTCCTCCTTCTTTTTAAAAAAAATATCTCACTTATTTGGGCTAGATGGTGGCATATCCAGTACAGCACACATCTTATACTGCACAAAAACCCTGGCTCAACCTCCTGGTCCCCACTTGGGGGGTGGGGAGCTTCAAAGTAGTGAAGTAGTGTTGTGGGTGTTTCTCTCTCTCTCTCTCTCTCTCTCTCTCTCTCTCGCTTTCTTTTTTTTTCTCCCCTCCAGGGTATCACTGGAGCTCAGTGCGTGCACCACTAATCCACTGCTCCTGGAGGCCATTTTTTCCATTTGGTTGCCCTTGTTGTCATTATTGTTATTGTTGCCATTGATGTTGTTGCATAGGAACAGAGAGAGGAGGTGAAGATAGAGAAGGGGAGAGAAAGTGCTGTAAGTCACTTGTGAAGTGACTCCTCTGTAGGTGGGGAGCCGGGGGCTTGTACCGGGATCCTTAAGCCTATCCTTGAGCTTCGCACACCGTGTGCACTTAACCCGCTGTGCTATTTTCTCTATCTCTCCCTTCCCTCTCAGTATTTCTCTATCTCTATCAATATATCTCTACCTCTGAAATAAATATTTTGTTTATTTGCTAATGAGATAGATAGAAGGAGAGGGAAAAAGAGAACCAGAGCATCATTCTGGCACAGGCTCTGCCACAGATCAAACTCTGGACCACATGCTCATTGAGAGTCCAATGCTTCATTTACTGTGCTACCTCCCAGACCACACTTTTGCTTTTCGGTAGTAGTTCTGTCTCATGAATCTGAAGGCCACCTTCACCAGGAAGCCTCCCTGATTTCATCTCAGTCTTCCCTGTGGGATGTGATCTCCGCAGCATGGAGATGGATTCCAAAGTGCTGCCACCAAAGCTGCTGGGAAGGATGAGTCTTAGCTACCGGATATCTTTATTTAAGACCTTAATGTTTCATAGCACTTTTAGGTTCACAACGAAACTGAGGGCAAAGTCAACAAAACTTTGGAGTAATTCAGAGTAAAAGTGCTGGGTAATGTGGGTCAGCACAGAGCTACCTGGGGACACTTAGAAAGATGAGCTGGTAACAAAAGAAGGGTTCCATTTATATTTTGCAGGATGGATGGAATCCCATCAAACCTAGCCACAGCTGAGCCAGTCTTTGATATGCGACAAGGGTGTTTTCTTACATTATTTCATGATGGGTATTTTTATTTTATTTACTTTATATGGAGTCATAGAATGGACCCAAGGCCTCGTGTATGTTTGTATGGTCCTCCCTATGACAATTTTTTCATTCACTTTTTTTTTTTATTAATTGCCACTAGGGTTATTGCTGAGGATCAGTGCCTACATGATGAATTCACCACTCCTAGTGGCATCCTTCCTTCCTCCCTTCCTCCTCTTCTTCCTTCCTCTTCCTACTCTTCTTCTTCTCCTCCTCTTCCTCATCCCCCTCATCCTCCTCCTTCCCTTCCTCCTCTTCCCTTCTTCTTCCTCTTCTTTTGATAAGAGACAGAAATTGAGGAGAGGGAAGGGGGATGTAGAGAGGGAGACTTAGAGAGACAGTTGCAGCACTGCTCACCACTCCTAAGATTCAACACTGGAACACTAAACCTATTTCTAGTGCTGTAAGTGTGGGAACTTGCAGTGCTCCAGAGTCTGTTTCTGCACTGATTACTTCAAAGACTTACAGAGATAAACACCTCCTTTTTGTGCTGTTATGAAACCCATACTGTGAAGTCCTGGTAAGTACACTTAGCTGGAATCCTCTTTCATGATGTTTCCTTCGAGTTTTCAGTTGTGACTACCTCCCCCCACACACACCTACTTCTTGACTCTATGTCCTGATTGCTCATGCTTGCATTGCAAATTGAGCCCAGTTCTTTAATGAGTCACTTGTCTAAGATTGCCATGTTCTCATCAAATCTTTTATTTTTTACAAAGTCCAGGGATATCACCAGCAACTCAGAACTCCCCCCACTGTTGGTGGGGACCCAAGATTTGAGCCTCGGTTCTTTCACATGGTAATGTGTGTATTCTACCAGGTGCACCACTGCCTGACCCTGATTTTTTCATTTTTTATTTAAGAGAGAGGGGGCTATTCACCATAGCTCTACTCCAACCATCCACACAGATCTCCCAGTGCTGTCCATGGTGCCCCTATGTGGTGCTGGGGCTCAATCCCAGGTCTTTGCACATGGTCTTACCATGTGCTCTACTGCATCAGTGAACCATCTCTCAGACCCTGAATTTCTATTTTCCTATAAGGGGTATCCAGGAACATAGGCAGAAAAGGTAAAAACAAACCAACTATGTTGTGGTGACAATCAACTTCCACTCTCAAAGCAAGAATTGGCTGACCCAACTTTAGATTTAAATTTAGCGATGACAAGAAATAACCTAACTCTGGGATCTCACCCAAGAGTCGGGCTCCGATCTGCAACACAGGGGTCAGCTGGTTAATGGGAGGCTGGTTCCTGCGTCTCCCTCTCTCTCTCTTTGCTCCAGCCAAGGCCAGCCCTGGCCTGGCCTCCTTCCTCACACCATTAACATAGACAATTAGCAAAACGCTGGAACAGCCCCAGAAGCAAAACTTGTTTAGAACACTTCCTCTCTACTTCACCGGCACAAACATCTATTCTGGGTTTGGGCTACTTTCCAAATGGAGTTATGTGATGGTAAACAACCACTTTTTGGGTGAGTGAAATTTTAACCAGGGCCATCACAAAAATGCAAATAAAAAATGTTTGGTGGAACCATGCAGTGGAAAAGTTAGAGACGTGAAGAATTGCGTGTGGTTCTACAAATGTTTTCCACAAAGCTCTTTGTTTATTCCTTGGCCTTTGGAGAGACCTGCCTGGGTGCACTTCTGACTGCTAATATGTGTTTCCCATAGATTTTGGGGCTTTTAAAAATTGTTATTTATAAAATGGAAATATTGACAAGACTATAAGAGGGACATTTTTCCACACAATGCCCACCCCTAGAACTCCATATCCAATCCCCTCGCTTGAGAGCTTCCCTATCCTTTATCCCTCTGGGAGCATGGACCCAGGATCATTGTGGGGTGCAGAAGGTGGAAGGTCTGGCTTCTGTAATTGTTTCCCCGTTTTGGCAGGTCGATTCATACTCCCATCCTGTCTCTCTCTTTCCCTAGTGGGGCAGGGTTCTGGGGAGGCAGAGCTCCAAGACACACAGTTAGGTCCTCTGCCCAAGGAAGTTGGGTTGGCATCATGGTAGCATCTGGAAACTGGTGGCCAAGATTCCCAGGTTAAAAGCAGTTTCCTTGCACAGCTCACCCCAGGTGACCAACCCCCCCCCCCCCTCTCTCCCTCTCTAAGAGACGATCAATAATGACCTATCTTCATTTAAGGATTAAGGACATAAAGTGAAAAGTTCAAGAAACCAATAAGCTGTCTTGGAGGTGTTGAGAAACTCAGAACCTATACGGGACTGAGGTTTCTAAAGTAAATCAACTCAAGACAAAGGAGTAAGTAAATAAGCTCAAAATGACAAAGTGAGAGGATGGTTCCCATGTAGCCTCATAAATTTCCTTCTTGATGCATTTCAAGTCCCTGATTTCTAATAAAATCCTCATGAGAACATTGAATTGCTCCATAAAAGCTCCTGAACTTTCCCCTTGAGAACCAGCTGGTTGAAAAAGGGCACATGGGTTCACGGCTGTGGTTTATTTATTAGAATTTTCTCAGTAAATAGATCATAGTCCACTGGCCAGTGCCCGAGACTACAGAAAGACTATGTATCACTTCTGCTGTCCTCAAGTCTGAAGAAAAACAAGAATCAGCCCATCAAGGATAGCACCATCTCAAACAGAAAAAATAAAGAAAAGTCTGTAACTGCTTATTTTATTCCTTAAAGAGCATTCTAAGTTTGTTGCTCCTCTCCTTTTTACACCTTTGATGCAAAAGGATAGGTCAGAATTTCTCACTGGTCTTAGGAAAGTCTGAACATGCCAGCCAAATGGGTGACAGCGAGCGTGGGAGACATAGACTAGAAGATCCAGATCTGGCTTTTGTCCCCACCAAGGGAAGAGCCCTCCCATGGGACCCAGGGTGACACAGCTGCCAAATGGGTATGGCTACTTTGGAGAAATTTCAAAGGCTTCAGAGAAAAAAGATGTCTATTTATACACAGCCATGAAGATACTGAATTCAGGGTTTACTTACTGCTCCCCACGCGTCTACCACCTGGAAAAATAATGTTGTGAATCGCAGGCTTTTAATCTGTACCAAATGCTGGACTGAAGGTTTGACACATCAAACCCTCTTGGGCTTCTGCTCATGAGACAAAAACATGGGTTGTTACCATTGTCATTGCAGAGGGGAGCTAGGAAGGCTGACCTCAACCAGACAGGACTGGGAAGGGGACTGTCACCCCAGGAGGGCGACATATGCCCCCCTAGCCTTTCAGGGTTTCCCTAGATCAACCTTCAAACAAACCCACAGGCTCATATCTAACACTTAGAACAAGTGAATAATTGTACTAACCTGTCCACAGATGGGCCACCCAGCTGTCTCAGCAAGTCTGTGGAGGGACTGGCCCCAGCCCTCCAGGCAACCTCCACCCACCCTGATGGTCGAGAGCTGGACCCCTGGACAGGCTTAACTTATAAAGGCTATGGTCATGACTGAGAAGAGCATAGTTATTATTTTTATTTTTAAATTATTATCTTTATTTATTTGATAGAGATATCCAGAAATCAGAGAGACACCTGCAGCACTGCTTCATCACTTGCAAAGCTTTCTCCCTGAAGGTGGGGACTGGGCGCTTGAATCTGAGCCCTTGGCATTATAACGTGCACTCAACCAGGTGTACCACCACCCAGCCCCTGAGCGTAATCATTTAAAAATAATTTTATATTCCCCACCTGCATGGGGGAAACTTTATGAGCAGTGGAGCTGCAGGTGTCTCTCTTTAGCTCTCCCTATCTCTCCCTCCTCTCTCAATTTATTTCTGTCTGTCCTATCGGAATGAAAGAAGGAAAAAAGAAAAAGAAAAATGGACACTGGACTCATTGTGCAGGCACCCAAACCTCATCAATAATGCTGGTTGCAAATAAATAAATAAATAAATAATGAAGATAATAAATTTATTTTAGAGTTGATTGTTAGGGCAGTTCTGATAGGTTCACAGTAAAATTTAGAAATAAAGGGACAGACATTCCCCAGTCTTCATGTCACTGTAACTTACCCCACTTTCCACATCCCAGCAGGTGGAACACTTGTTATACAGATGAGCCTGCACTGACATGTATGTCATCATCACCCAGAATCCACAGTTGCCATTAGGGTCACTCCTGGTGGTGCATGCGGGCTTGGACAGGTAGTCATCATTTTAGTGTCATAGAGAGTAGTGCCACTTCCCGAAAGTCTTCTGTGCTAATTTTGCTCATGCTTCCCTTCCCAATCTCTTGTTTCCCCTTCATAATAAAGCAGTGAGAGCTGAACTCATAGATTCCACAATAAAGGACAGCTCATCTGACTTGGTTGTATAAAATGCTGTTGAGACATTGTGCCTCTCCAGTCTTAGGAGTTAAAAAAAAAAAAGGTTTTTTTTTTTTGTGTGTGTGAATAAGTCATTGGCAGGAATTTTCACAGGTGCTGACTTCAAAGTTAAGAACACTTGCTGTTGAACATGGAAGCCTGCTGTGTTTCTTTTATGGGAAATGGTAACAGACTGTCTGGACATATTAAACACTTATGCTTCAGCATGCCACTCCAACCCTGGTTAGTCATGGTAAGCAACATTCCTGGGAGAAAGCAGAAGGGATACCAAGTTAACCCTTCCCTAAGGTTCACTCCACACAAGACTTTGTGTGAAAAATTGAAAGCAATGAATTGAAAGTTGCAGCAGACTGCCTGATATGTGGGACAATGGATAAAGTGTTAGATTCTCAAGCATGAAGTCACATGTTGGATTCTTGGCATGGTATACGCCAGAGGGATGCTCTGGTTTTCTAGTAAATAAAGCAATAAATATTTTTTTAAAAGACAATAAGAAAGTTGCCATTGAAATGGAACTGAATTGCAATAGCCTTTGCAGCCGATTTACATAGGGATAAGAATCAGAATATTCAAGATAGCACAGGGACAGAATACAGTCAGTCTGTACTCCAGACAGAACAGAAGCTGCAGGCATGGAGTGTTAGAGAGGAACGGGCGCCATCTGCTGGGCCTTCATGGCACTGCGGGTGATAGTCGCCCATTCAAGGTCTTCAGGCAGGCCTGGGAGGTATGTGAGGTTACAAATAGCATTTACTTTCAAAGCAAAGCCTTAATGTGAAGTACACCTGACTCGCTAATGAGCCAATGAACCCCTATATAAACAACATCACACACTATGTCTGCCTGTCTGTCATTTTTTTGTTTTGTTTTATTTTGTTTTTTGGTCATCTCTTCAGTTTTCACTACTCCGGGCTGACTTTTTTAGACAGAGACCACAGCACCAAAGCTTCCTTCAATGCAGTGGGGGCTGGGCTCAAACCTGGGGCCACTTGCATGACAAAGCTATCCCAGTGGTATATTAATATTTTGGTGCTCCAGGGCAGGGAGAGATAACAATTATGATGTAAAGAAACTCTCATGTCTGAGGCTCCAAAGTCCCAGGTTCAAACCCCTGTACTACCATAAATTAGAGATGAGCAGTGCTCTGGGAATATGAGAAAAAAAGAAAAGAAAAGAAAAAAAGGACTGGGGATAGAGCATAAGGATATTACAGAAGACTTTCATGCCTGAGGCTCCAACATCCTAGGTTCAGTCCTCAGTACCACCATAAGCCAGAGCTGAGTAGTGTTGTTTCCTTTTGTGTCTTTCTCTCTGTAGCTCTCTCATTAAAATAAAATAAATAAAATATTTAAAAAGTCAGTTAAATAAAAGAATATTTCCCCACATCTCACCCCATGCCTTCCTTCTGAAAGTCTACAAAAGCCATGACTGCTTTAATGCACTGATGTGTCAGCAAGAGGCTGATCTCTCCACAGGATGGGCTTTATGCAACTGGAACTAGATCTAAATATTATCATGAGTTAAATAAAAGAACCAGGCAATTGGCTATTTATTTCAAACCCAAGTGGGAACAGAGCCAGATGAAGCAGATTTTAGCTGACAGTTATTGAAAATGAATGGCTCAAACGCTTGAACGTTTTTATAACCTCACAAAACTCATCCTGGACCTCTGTCCACCTAAGTCCATTACTCAGATGAATCACATTACATCCTGACTGCTGGGGGGAAAATATTGACCTCCAAATTCTTAAGACGTTTGAGAACGGAAAGTCGAGTCTGATTAGCTAAGTGAAACATTCTCTGTATCATTCTTTTTGTGAGGGTTGATTTAAACTAACAAGGGATCAGAGCCAGAACTTCATTGCAGAGCCCTTCCTTCCACTCCTCCTAGACCATCCAGGGATCAGAGAAGACTGAAATTCTGGGAATTTTTGCTTCACCAGTCATTTCACGGGGGCCATTTTACCCTGAGTGCTAATGATCACCCATGTGCAATGCTGACTGCCCAAAGGATGATGGGATGAGGTTTTTCTCACTCCAGCCTTTCAGAGTTACAGAGCCTGGCAAGATACCCCCAAACAAGTTAATGGTTTTGCAGCAATTACCATAAAACTTAAAAAATTTTTTATTTAAAAAATGGAAATATTGATGAGACCATAGGATAAGAGGGGCAAAGCTCCACACAATTCCTACCACCTCCCCTGATAGCTTTCCCATTCTTTATCCCTCTGGGAGTATGGACCCAGGATCATTATTGGGCGTAGGTGGGAGGTCTGGCTTCTGTAATTGCTTCCCCACTGAACATGGGCATTGACAGGTTGATCCATACTCCCAGCCTATCTCTCTTTCCCCAGTGGAGTAGGAGGTGGGGCTCCAGGACACATTGGTGGGGTCATCTGCCCAGGGAAGTCAGGTTGGCATCATGGTAGCATCTGGAACCTGGTGGCTGAAAAAGAGTTAAGATATAAAGCAGAACAGATTGTTAACTAATCATGAACCTAAAGGCTGGAATATTGCAGATGAAGATTTGGGGTCTCCATTTTGGGAAAAGCTAGTAGGTCTATTTTAGGTATATTCCAAAGGGCTCATGACTTTACGAGTTTTTGCCTGAGCCTAACATCTAATATGCAGGTGATCTAAGTTATTGTCTGAGAGGGATGATGTCATAGTTGGAAAAAGGACCAGAAAGCTGGGTCAGGGAACCATGAAACTTTTAAGCAAAATTCCAAATTCAACCTCCGATAGCATCTGATATGCAATTTGAAGAGTGGGTACTTGAGTGCTTAGAGCTGGGATGAGGTGTTTCTCTTCCTCCCTGGTCTCAGGCAATAGTGTACCCCCCCCCCCCAACCCTGTACAGGAAGTTTCTGACTTCTCTGCTCATAGGTGCAGCTGGGACACTTGACGTATGGAAGCAGGAAAGGAAACAGAGTTACTCCTTCACCTGGGTTAGATGGTCATATTTTCTGTCTTGAAAAATTGATACCTTCAAAAGGCCAACTCATCATGGACTGGTTTATAGAGGAGGGACTCAACTCTCAGAAGAATGACAAGGTTTAAGTACAGTCCCAGGATTATTTAGAAAAGAACCCAGAGCCTAGGCTTTGTGCCCTGCTCTGGTCCCCAGCACATGCCTTTTCCTTACGGCACATGAGCCCAAAGTTCATGTCTTCAATGGTTAACCAGATTTTAAATATAAGGAGAAAAAGTAAATCTCTGATCTTCAATATAAAAGTTGGGTCTTTTTTTTTTTTTTTTAGTGCTTACTTTAAAGTCAGTTAAAAGGGGCTGAGCAGTGTTGTACCCAAGGAAGCGCACATGTTATCATGGGCAAGAACTAGGGTTCAAGCCCCCAGTCCCTACTTATGTGTGTGTGGGGGATACTTCATGAGTGGTGAAGTAGTGCTACAGGTGTCTCTTTTTTTTTTGCCTCCAGGGTTATTGCTGGGGCTCGGTGCCTGAACCATGAATCCACTGCTTCTGGAGGCCATTTTTTTCCTTTTTTTACCCTGGGTTTTTTTTTTTTTTAACCATTGTTGTGGTTATTATTACCGTTGTTACTGATGTCATTGTTGTTGGATAGAACAGAGAGAAATGGAGAGGAGGGGAAGACAGAGAAGGGGAGAGAAAGAGAGACACCTGCAGACCTGCTTTACCACCTGTGAAGCGACTCCCCTGCAGGTGGGGAGCCAGGGCTCAAACCGGGATCCTTCCACTGGATCCCCCCCGCTTTGTGCCATGTGCGCTTAACCCACTGTGCTACCGCCCAACCCCTGAGGTGTCTCTCTCTACCTTTTTCTGTCTCCCCCTTCTTTCTTGAATTCTCTCTGTCTCTATGTAATAAATTTAAAAATATTTTTAAAAGACAATAAAGTAAGTTGAAGACAGTCAAATGGGAGGTGGCATAGTGGATAAAACATTGAACACTCAAGTATGAGGGCCCAAGCTTGATCCTCAGCATTGCATGTGATGCTCTGATTCTCTCTTCCCCCACCCCCTCTTTCTCATAAATAAATCTTAAAAATATTAAATCATCACCGAATGAGCACCCTACCCACAGGGAGACTCCTGAAAGACAAAATAAGTTAAAATACAAAGTATCACCTTTAAATTGAAATTGTTCAGGTCTGAATGATCCTGTGCTGACTGCCTGTGTTTGTTTATCTGTGTTTGCTTAGTTTCAGTCTAAGGAACACACTAAACAATAACAAAAAATATATATATACTGTTTATTTGGTTCCCAGCCTCATCTTGCCCCTCTTACACCTCCCTTCCTGCCTTGCTACTTTATAAACCAATTGGAAAACTCCCCAATGGGTTGAAAAACCTGTCCTTGGTTTCCTCCAGCTGGAAAGAATTGTGTTCCACCAAGATTTAGACCCCATTTATCATGGAAACCCTGACGAGCAAGGTTGTAATTATAGTCTTGCCATAATGAATGTATCTGTGTGGTCAAAGTCCTGGATTTTTCCATGGTGTTTTTCCATGGGAGAACTCCTCCCTGAGATACTAAATTCTGGATTACAGCTTCAAGCAGCAACTCCTTTGGCACTTGTCTAGCTTAGAGTTATATTGATTTGAACAACAATGTTTTTTATAAGAGGAATGAAGGTAGGGGATAGAGGCCGGGTGATACAAGAACTTAATTTGGCAGATTTAGAATTGTCTCCCAGATTTTGAATATGGAAAACTTTTCTCTCCTAGATCTTATGAATATATATGTATTTAATATTTATTTATTTGTTTATTTTCCTTTTTGTTGTCCTTGTTGTTTTTACCACTGTTGTGGCTATTGTTATTGTTGCTGGATAGGACAGAGATAAATGGAGAGAGGAGGGGAAGACAGAAGTGGAGGAAGAAAGATAGACACCTGCAGACCTGCTTCACTGCTTGTGAAGCCACCCCCCTGTAGGTGGGGAGATGGGGGCTTGAACTGGGATCCTTACACCAGTCCTTGAGTTTTGTGCCATGTGTGCTTAACCTGCTGTGCTACAGCCTGACTCCCAAAATCCTGTGAATATATTAAAAATTCTTCCAAAAAGTACCTAGAACTGGCAGGTAGTAGGGAGAGCCAATAGCCACTATGATCTGGGAGTATCAGGTTCTAATCCTAAAGACCTGCAATCCAGGAAATCTGTCACTCCTAGCAAAACCAGGAAATAGATGGGAAATAGAATCAATTTTGAGAGAACAAAATAGCAACAATCTAATAAAAGGTGAGCATCCCACAACCCAGTAGGTGGTACAGTGGCTAGAGAATTAGACTTGGAAGCATGAGGTCCTCGGTTTGATCCTTGGCATTGCATATGTATGCCAGTGATGTTCTGTGTTCTCTCTCTCTTTTTCTCTCTCATTGTTAATGAACAAATAAATACTTAAAAGAGAGAGAGAACAACCTAACTGAGGCTTCAAGTCAACTCTTTGCTCAGTGCTTAGAAAACCTGAGTATAATCTGTATTGAATTTGGGAAGGGTTTCAGGACGAGGCTGAAAAGGTATGTGAAAATCCTTTACTTAGCCTGGAAAACGTCGCTCCATGGCTAGCCTGTCGATTACCCTAGCAATTCCATGGTTACCCTGTCCTCTGGCCTTTTGGAGGCTTGAGCAGACAGGACATTTCCTCTTTCATTGACAGCGACTGCCCTGCACAAACCCCCTTGCTGGCAGGAATCAAATGTTGACTGAAATTGGGGTCAGGACTCTCCACATGGAGCCTTGCCTTGCTCCAGTCCTCCCCCCACCCCTTCTGGATCTTCTCTCAGGATGTTTGGATTGCTTTTCCAAGTACAGAGGAATTTTCAAGTATTCGGTGGCTGACTGGGGTGAAGAGGAAGGAAAACATATGTAACTAGGACTAAGCAACAATGACCAAAATCACAGCCAAGCCATTGATCAGAGAACTTTAAAACTTCAGCAAAATGTGTGTGTGTGTGTGTGTGTGGAGGGGACACCAGTATGACACTCCATTATGACTTAAAAAAACACCCTGTTCAATACAAGAACACCAAGCCTACTTCTAAATGCTCTAAAGGCAGGAACTTGCAATGTTGCAGAATCTGTTTCTGCACTAATTACTTCAAAGTCTTGTTGTTAAACCCATGTTGTGAAGGAAGTACTAGTAGAAGTGGGTTTAGTTGGAACCTCTCTTGATGCCTCTACCAACCCCTGACTTGTCCTGTTTGCTCATGCTTACATTGCAGATTGAGCCCAGGTTTCTCCTGAAGCCACTTGTCTAGGATTGCTGTGTGCCAGGGAAAATCAATCAGCACCTTAAAACACAGGATGTACATGCCTAAGGGTCCAGGTCCTTCCCCAGCAACACCATATGCCAGAGGTGAACAGAGCTCTGGTCTCGCTTATTAAAGTAGAACAACTTGGGAGTCGGGCGGTAGGCAGTGGGTTAAGCACATGTGGCGCAAAGCACAAGGACCGGCGTAAGGATCCCAGTTCGAGCCCCGGCTCCCCATCTGCAGGGGAGTCGCTTCACAGGTGGTGAAGCAGGTCTGCAAGTGTCTATCTTTCTCTCCCCCTCTCTGCCTTCCCCTCCTCTCTCCATTTCTCTGTCCTATCCAACAACGATGACAACAATAATAACTACAACAATAAAACGGCAACAAAAGGGAATAAATAAATAAACATAAAGTAGAACAACTTAATTTTTTTTTTTTGCCACTAGGCTTAAGGCTGGGGCTTGGTGCCCAGAGATGAATTCACTACTCCCAGAAGTAACCCCCTCTTTTTGTCTTTTGTAATTATCAGAGACAGAAATAGAATTTGGGACAGAGAGACACTTGCAACCTATTCCATTGCTTGTGAAGCTTCCCTCCTGCAGGTGGGGACCAGGGGCTCAAACCCTGGTCCTTACACATGGTAACTTGTGTATTTCACCAGCAAGCTGCATCACTGTGTAGCCCCTTAAACATCTGCTTTTACAGCTGAATTAACTACTGAACTAGTAGTTTGCTCTGGTTTTTACCTTGATGTTTCTCCACCTGGTGGAGTCCTGGGGCTGACAGGGGAGAAGCATGACCAGCTAAGGGCTGGATATGCTACATGATTCCCAAATTAACTCCTCATCCTCACGTCCTGCCCTCCAGGCAACCAGCCTTGGTTTTCTGGTTCCTCTTGAGGGAAGAAACCTCCCAACACAGTCACTAAAGTCTACTCTCCAACCCTAACCTTGGCCTTATGAGTCTGGCTTGAGAACCCTTGTGTTGGGATGGAGAGGTCGCTTTGAGCTGGATTATCTGGTCCTTGAACTCTGGCTTGGTGTCTCTAAAGGGCTGTCAGGCTTTCTCTGAACACCTCCAGCCCAGTGAAACCCTCAGCCGCTAAGATGGCCTGCCCTTCTCGGCCAGCTCTGCTTTGATGACTTCCCATTTTGGAGAATGCACACCTGCCTTGCAGGACAAAGTCTCTCCCACAGGACAACTTCACGGTTCCCCAGAGAATCAGGCCATGCCAGCTGAAAAAACCTGCAGCCCTGACTCCTGGGGGCTGGATGGAGCCCTGACCTCTCTCTGCTGGGTGCCTAGGACATGTTGCTGAATAGTGCGGAGCTTTGTGTTCCTTGGGATGAGCATTTGTCATGACTCAGTAAGTATCTTTGAAACCAGGCATCCATTGATTAATTGTTTAAGTAAACAAACATTTTATGACCCTTTAAACCACAAGTTCTGTAATTTCTGGAGTGTGACATGAAGGGACTGGTTGAAAGTCTCAAGCAGGGGGAGTCTGGGAGTCCCTTAACTGAAAATACAGACTGTGCTTTCTGTACTTCTGTTGTATACTCAACACACAGCTTTTAAACCAACAGTGTCTAGCTTTCTAGACTTGTGAAGGACTCGCCATTGGAGAAGAATGAGTAGCTTCCCTATTTCACTGGATAAAATGCCCTTTTACTAGGATACACAGTTTGCTTATTTTCACCAGAGCACTGCTCAGTACTGGCTTATTGTGGTGCTGGAGATTGAACCTGGACCTTGGGTGACTCTGACATGAAAGTCTTTATTTATTTATTCCCTTTTGTTGTCCTTGTTGTTGTAGTTATTGATGTCGTTGTTGGATAGGACAGAGAGAAATGGAGAGAGGAGGTGAAGACAGAGGGGGGAGAGAAAGACAGACCCCTGCAGACCTGCTTCACCGCCTGTGAAGTGGCTCCCTTGTAGGTGAGGAGCCAAGGGCTTGAATCATGATCCTTGCACCAGTCCTTGAGCTTTGCACCACCTGCTCTTAACCTGCTGCGCTACCGCCCGACTCTCAACATGAAAGTCTTTTTTGCATAACCACCATGCTATATCCTTAGCCCTTCAGTGTTATGACTGAGTTTGTTCTGCTCCTCCTTCAGTCTTGTGTCACCCTTGATGGGATGGGGTTAGGAGGAGGCTCCAGGAGGTTAGAGTTAGATGAAGTCATGATGTGGGGCCCCAAAATGGGATCAGTCCCATACAAGAAGACTAGAGATTGTTCTTTGTCTGTGTGTGTCCTGTAGGACACAGCAAAAAGACAGGAAGAGGGGTCTTTCCCAGGGACTAAACTGGCTGGCAACTTGATCCTGAACTTCAGTGTCCAGTGAGAAATAAGTTTGTTGTTTAAGCCCTTCCAGCCCCTCCCCAGTAGCACAGGGGTCTGTCTTTCTCTCCCCCTCTCTGTATTCCCCTTCTCTCTCCATTTCTCTCTGTCCTATCCAACAACAATGACATCAATAATAACTACAACAATAAAAAAAAAAAAAAACAAGGGCAACAAAAAGAATAAATAAATAAATAAATAAAAAAGAAAAATGAGTTTTCACTGAAGTGGCTAAACTGTCTAAGACTTTTGAGAACTATGGTAGTTATCGCTCGTAGGATTGAAGGCACAGAACTTTGCTGGTGGATATAATGTGAAACTATACCTTGTTGTAGTCGTATAATCTTATTAACCACTAGTAATATATATATTTTTAAAAAATGTTTTTATTACCTTTATCTGATAGAAACAGCCAGATATCAAGAGGGAAGGGGGAGATAGAGAGCAAGACAGATAGAAAGATACCTGCAGACCAGCTTACCACTTGTGAAGCTTTCCCTTTGCAGGTCAGGACTGCGGGCTTGAACCTGGGTCCTTTAGCACTGTTATGTGTGAGCTTAACCAGGTGTACCACTACCTGGCCCCCGGATTATTTATTTCTCATACATGTTATAAGGAAATGGTGTTGAATGAAAGGACATTTCTGGAGGACCTGTTGTATTCTGCTATTCTGCCTGAGAGAACTAAGATGTGCACTAAAGCCATTTCTTGTGACAAAAACACTCAATCACTCACTCTTTCATCCTATCTTGTCCCAGCACCACCTTTGTAGTAGGCACTGTGCTGGACCTAAGGGCAAAGACTTAGGACTTCCCACCCCTATTAAGCCTCCGCATGCAGCAAGCTCATTGGGGTCTACGAAGCACTCTAACCTGGTTCCTCACTTCTCAGCTGCACATGTGAGTGGATGTCTAGATGGGGACAAGGCAGCTGGGGTGCAGGTGTGTCAGAAGTGAGATTTCTTCTCTTCTGGTGCCCAGTGACTAGCTTGATCTGAGAACTGAAGTCTGACCACATGGTGAGCAGTCAGATGAGGAAGTTTGTCTCAGCCTCTACCTGCTCTGGGTGGCTGCGCTGTCCTTGTAGCCTTGGGATGGACGCAGCCTTGGGAGTGGATGTCAGGCAGGGCTCAGCCCTGGACCTCAGATTCCACTTTGGCCATGACCTCTGTGTGCCAACTATGGTGTGATGATTTAGGTTCCTCTGGGGTCCCTGTGGCTGTTCTGAGCTGCCCAGAACCCTGCCAGGGATGCCTTCACTGGGGCAGAAGTGCCTACCTGGGCCAGGGCCAAAGATGGGGCTAATATTGGCCATAGTGACAGGGAATGGTTGAGTGGCAGGTGGAGGGATGCCTGGCTGGTCAGGGCTGCTCTTTCCCAATCTTGTCCCAGAGGGGCATGTCTGTGGAGTGGCCTGCTTGCCTTCCTGGTGTGAGGACAATGTCCCATCAGCTGTGGCACTGAAGTACAGAGTGGGACTCTCTTGTTCTTGCTGTCCACCTGACTGCTTATCTGCATTACAGCTCTGTGTCCCAAAACCTGGCCCAGCTCCTTCTATAGAACTGTTCTGCTGAGGGGCTGATAGTGTCTGTGCAGAAGCTTCACCATGATCATGGCCGGCAAAAGAGACATAGCTGGAGGTATCTGACAGGTTGGTCTCTGCTTTTAGGACACCTGGACACTCAGGCTGGGAAGACAGGGTTGTCCTCTGCTGGTTGCCAGGTTGGCTCAACCCCCATACAGAGGGACACAGGCAGCTTGAATAGTTGTCACCAAAGGCTGCGTTGATCTTAGATACATTTCCCGTCTTCAGAGCAAGTTTCACCAACAGCCAGTGGTGGTGACTGAAGAAAGAGTTCTCTCTGGTAAGCTGGCTTTCTAGTCCAGTCTTGATGGGCTCCCACTGCAGGTTAGGGGGCTTCTCCAGACTTGTTAGCTCACCATTGTCCTCTGGGGCCCCTGGCTTCTCCACAGCTGGAACAATGGTTGGGGGAGAAGAGCCATTCTCGGTTTTATCCCTGCTCGCCACATCACAGGCACCCCTCAGGAAACCCTGCCGGATGTCCTTGGAGTGAGGGTGCAACAGGCTGTAGTAAAGCACCAGGGAGACACTTCCTGAAGACAAGGGAAGGAAAAGAGAGTGAAAGTTTATGTGCCTCCTTTCAAGTCTGGCCTCTTTCCTGGGTTCCCAGAATTCCAGGCTCCAGGATTTTAAGTATATATAACTTGGTATCATATAATAAGTATAATATAACTTGGGATCCAAAAGTGGCCTCTCAGAGGAGCACCAGAAGTAGGTCTTGGGAACTGAAATATATAGGCTCCTGCTTCCTTAGGATTCAAATGCTTCTAAATTTACAAATATAACAATGTTCTAGAATTGCTCACCTCTGGCTTATGGTGGTGCTGGGGATTAAACCTGGGGCTGACTGCAGAGCCTCAGCCATAACCATTAGGCTGTCTCCCCAGCCACAGTCTTACTGATCCTATGACTTCTTCCTTCAGGGCAGGTCTGAGTACTCAATACTCAATACTCATGTGTGTATATATGCAGCAGATGTATACAAACATACACATGGGTATGCAGGTATGAGATACTTGGGAGAATTGCTAATTTTCCTTTTGAATCACTAGCTCAGACCCCCAGACTCCACCATCAGCTACTGGCACACTGAAGCATGGAAGCCAAAGCTGAAAGTGTGGTGGGAAGGAAGAGCCTCCATATCACCTCAACAACACAACCCACGCAGAGGTTGTAAACATACCCATCGAAAAGCTGTATCAAGGAATTTCCATCAGCAGCAACAACACTTCCTCTATGCATAAACATCTTCATCACATTGTTGTTACTTGAATTTATTTTGATCAGGAGTGTTGACTATGGCAATAATTTCTTTCACAGAGCGTTCCAGCAACCTCCCACGTTATTTCCAGTTTCCTGTTGTACTGGACCAAGTGCCCGGGATCAGGGCTCTCATTATAAACAGCACGAACCCTGAATAAGTGTGGGGAAAAGGGTCGGAGAGGCCAGGAAGTCACCCAGAGACAGAGCTAGAAGGTGACCGCTTAAGTTCCCCAGAGCATCTAGGGGTCAAGGTGCAAGAGGTGATATCCCTGGGACTAGGGAATGAGACAGAATCCCTGCAAGGAGCCCTAACTCTACTCAGGCTCAGCTCAAACCTGTTCTGTACCTTTCCCTGAGTTCTTCCAGCCTCACTCTTGCAATGAGCCACCTAAGTCCACAAGGAGGAAATGAACCCTAATCCCCCCATGTAGAGTACAAGCATTTAAAGAAGAGAGAGTCTGTGAGGCTGAGTGTTTTATAGGGTTCTCCGTGTATACAGCAGGTACTTAGTAAATGTGTGCCAAAGGAGCCCAGTGTTAGCTTGAGTTGCCTACCTTGAAGCCTGTGCCATTTTACTGTGAATCACACATCTCCCCACTAAGGTCCCCCTCCAAAGGCACCAGGATCTCAGAGTCAGGCCCCTACCCCTCGGAAAAGCTGGAGGAGTCTGTTCCCTTTTAGTTTCTATGGTGGTGGCCACAGGTTGATCCTGTGCGTCCTGCTCAGTTCACTGTGCCCTGGGTGACACACCAAGAAAGGAAACACCTTTCATCCATGTAGAAGACTGACAACTAACACCTAGCACTGCCTGCCACCACACTAGAGCCTTCAACAAGCATGTGTGAATCCTTTTCTGTCACTTGCAAACTCTCCAACCCTGGGCCTGGGGTACCCTCCTAGCTCTGTGCCTCACCATCCTCTTTCTTTCTTTCTTTCTTTCTTTCTTTCTTTCTCTCTCTCTCTCTCTCTCTCTCTCTCTCTCTCTCTTTCTTTCTTGCTTTCTTTCTTTCTTCCTTCTTTCCTTCCTTCCTTTCTTTCTCACTCTCTTTTAAAATAATTTTTAGTGTTTTTTTAATTATCTTTATTTATTGGACAGAGACAGCCAGAAATCAAGAGAGAAGGAGGTGATAGGGAAAGAGAGAGAGAAAGAGAGAGAGAGAGAGAGAGAGAGAGAGAGAGAGAGAGAAATACCTGCAACACTGCTTCACCACTTGCAAAGCTTTCCTCCTAGCAGGTGGGACCAGGGGCTTGAACTCAGGTTGTTGTACATTAGAACATATGTGCTCAACCAGGTGTGCCACCATCTGGCCCCCCTTCCTCCACTCTTATTGGGCTATTTCAGCACCACTCCCTGGGTCCTTGTTGGGGTCTAGCATGTGCTATGGAGACAGGAAAATCCCAGCTCTAGCCTACTGACCCAGACCTGGATTCAGGAAGGAAGTGTGCTCAGGAGGCATCTGAGGCACAACAGCTCAGACACAACCAGGCTTGTGGTTCTAGCATGGTTCAGCCATCAGCCCCAGGTGGAGCTCAGATTCATATCCTGGTGGGGACAGCCTAGCCATTCTGTGCAATCACCCCTCAGTTGCCCTCCATCAATATGCTTCTAAGACTTGGTTATTATTTTTTTTTACTTTTAATTTCTTTATTGGGGGATTAATGTTTTACATTCTACAATAAATACAATAGTTTGTACATAACATTTATCAGTTTTCCACATAACAATACAACCCCCACTAGGTCCTCTGTCATCCTTTTTGGACCTATACTCTCAAGACTAGGTCATTCTACCTTTGAGGTCAGCTCATAGTCAAGAAACCAGTTTGGGGCAGGGAGGAACAGGAAGGTGATGCTGGGCTTACCAATCAGAAACCCCAACAGGACACCAGCAGCCACCCACAAGCTGGTCTGTGGCACTCCCTGGAAGAAGCTGGTGGCCAGCAGTAGCAGGACCAGGTTCTCCAGCAGCATTATCTGTGGGGCAAAAAGGAGAGTCAGCTCACCTAACTGGAGCAGCTAGCCTCAGCTTCTGACATCCTTCCTCCCCTCCATCCTCTTTTTGAAGCTCTATCTCACAACTCCATGGATTGATATGGAGGTCTGCTCACACTAGACCTTCTTCCCTGCCCAACAAACACAATCCATCTCATTTCCATCACCTTTACTGGGCACTGGATTACCACTGGAGATGGAAACATTGGCTAGGTCACAGTTCTTGCCACAGTAACAAGCTGGTGGCTGTTTTTAGAGCTTGTCATCTCTCTTCATGACTAGCACACCTTTCAGAACTTTTCCAAAAATGAAGCTGCTCCTTGCTAAGCAGAGATGTGCACTTGTGCACTCACATACATGCACACTATACATAAGAACCATTACCACTTACTATGTAGAAGGTGGCCATCCTATTTCGGGAGGGACTGTCCCAGAAGTTAAGGTAGCAGAATATGTACACAGCCCCCACCAGCAAGTTGAACAGTCGCCAGTGGCAGGTGCTATCCAAGATGTCACTCTGCTGAGCCACCAGCCAGAATGTCATCACCAGCCAGTGCGCACCTAAGAGGGAGGCAGGCAGCAGAGTCAGAGCCTGAGGGGCATAGGGGATGGTGGATCAGATGGGGACACACCACAGGGGCTTCAGATATCCCTTTCTGTCCTGACAACCTGGCTCAGATGCAAGAGGCGAGATGCAATATGGGGAATATTTTTGTTTTTGTTGCAGGTAACTAGCATATTTTATCATTCTACACAGAATATCATTTGTTCCTCAATAGGGGTACCTAGTCTAATATTAGCCTGAAAAACAAAAACAAAAAAAAGCTTCACTATTTACCAGCTATCATGCACTTATACCTTTTGAGTTCTAAAAAATGTTGAAGGAAATAGCAATAAAACTCACTGCCTTCCCTTCCCCCATTTTTTGAGTACTGCTGCAAGATCCAAAAGCCTTCACAGTCAAAAGAAAGAGCTCTATGCTATCATTTTATTTTTATATTTCCAGATGAACAATATATCAAAGACTGAGCTGAATTAAAAAAAAAAAAAACCTCTCTGGAGAGCACAAACCCTTTCAAATATTTCTTTGAAAAAGTAGGTTGGTCATCTGTGGAGAACAGTCTGGAGAACTCTCAGAAGGCTAGAAATGGACCTACCCTATGATCCTGCAATTCCTCTCCTGGGGATATATCCTAAAGAACCCAACGCACCCATCCAAAAAGATCTGTGTACACATATGTTCTTAGCAGCACAATTTGTAATAGCCAAAACCTGGAAGCAACCCAGGTGTCCAACAACAGATGAGTGGCTGAGCAAGTTGTGGTATATATACACAATGGAATACTACTCAGCTATTAAAAATGGTGACTTCACTGTATTTAGCCGATCTTGGATGGACCTTGAAAAATTCATGTTAAGTGAAATAAGTCAGAAACAGAAGGACGAATATGGGGTGATCTCACTCTCAGGCAGAAGTTCAAAAACAAGATCTGAAGAGAAAACACAAGTAGAACCTGAACTGGCATTGGTGTATTGCACCAAAGTAAAAGACTCTGGGGTGGGTGGGTGGGCAGAATACAGGTCCAAAAAGGATGACAGAGGACCTAGTGTGGGTTGTATTATTATACGGAAAACTGGGAAATGTTATGCATGTACAAACTATTGTGTTTACTGTCAAATGTAAAACATTAATTCCCCAATAAAGAAATTAAAAAAAATAAATAAGTAGGTTGGTGGTGGAACATGGCAGAACTGACAGATGCCCAGATCTGGCCCAGTTCTGAGAGAAATGGCAGCTCTCAGTACTTTCTGTTGTGATTTGTAGCTGTACAGACTGTTCTGCTGAAGAGAAAGAGTAGGGAGTTGCCTGGGGTGCTAACAAATAACCAGCCAAGGCTTCCCTGTGTCGCCTGTCCCATCCTGCTACTAGTGGATGAACCTCCTCCACAAAGACCCCCAGCCTCCCTCTGCAGAGCCCCAGACCTAGAAGTGATGATCACAAATGGCTATTTGAAGGCATCAAGCGCTGAGTTTGCTCTGAAGGAATATGGGGCTAGAGTACAAGCCGAGCTTACCTCCAACCACCAAAACCCAGGCGTGGTGAGTGTGGCAGAACAGAGCCAGACAGAGGACACGAGCACCCAGCATGCCCATCCGCCAGAGCTGCTGGCACAGCAGAGACACCCAGGGTGTGGAGTGGGCACTCGATCTCATGGAGCTCAGGACTCGCACGTAGCACACCAGTGCCCAGGACAGTGATGCCCAGGTGCATGCAGCACTCAGCCCTGAAAGAAAGGACATGTTTGTGTTTGTGAAAATCACAAAACCATTTGGTGGGAGGTGGCAGCAGACCACCTCTGTTCAAACATGCATGTTCACATGCAGTGAGGAAGGAGGACACAAGGACCTCACTGTCTGGTGCACCGGGTAGCCCTCCCCAGTTGGCACACAAGGTTCTGCCAGGGAGAACACCAAAGTCTTTGGTCTCAGCTCTGTCTACCAGCAGTAGCAGCAATGGACTTTGCTGCTCAACTGTGCAGGGGAAGTAGAACCATAGAAAGAAATAGGAACACCAGGGTCCAGCCTCTGAGAAAGGCAGCTGAAGCCACTTTTAGGTATTTTTCACTATCATCATCATAATCACTATCATCATCATCATCACTATCATCATCATCATCATCATCATTTTTAGGTATTTCTACTTTTTTTTTTTAATTTCATAGGACAGAGAGAAATTGAAAGGGGAATGAATGATAGAGAGGGAGAGAGACAGAGGGACACCTGTAGCAACTGCTTCACAGCTCAGGAAGCTTTCCCTCACACCATAGGTAGGGAGAGGGGGTTCCAATCTGGGTCCTTGCACATGGTGATATGTGCCCTTAATCAGAGGCACCATTGCCAGGCCAGTAATTTCATTCATGCATGTACAAGTGTGGAAACTCAACAGAGAGAGACCAGAAAGGGAGAGAAGCCAGATGATGGAGAGAAAATGAGATGCTGAGTTTCCATGTGATTCTAGGTTTCTATGTATGGTGAGCTGTTCTTAAGGGACTAGAGAATCTGAGTGATCTTAAGAGAAGCAGTGAAGCAAGGGCATCTTTCCAGGGTGTTTCCATGTTATCTTGCCTTCCATGATCTCTCTCTTTCTCCCCCCCCCCCAACACATCCCCTCTCTCTCTCTGTGGGATAATCCATAGTCTCCCTCTGTAGACAGACTTTAAGACACAGCACTACCAGGCACCCACATCTTCAAATGAAAATCAATATTAACCCTTGCATGTGCCATTGCCCTAGGAACCTAATTCTGGGTACTGAAGGCTATGCTGAGTGCTAGTGGTGGGAGTCACTTACCTGGCACAATGGCCCTGAGGTCAGAAGCCAGGAGAATGTAGGTTTGCAGCAGCAGGTGGGGTATGGTCTGCAGCAGGGCTTCTAGGAGGCGCAGGGCTGACAGGTCTGCTTCCTGCAGCAGCAGCTGGCCTGGCTGAGTGGCATCCTGCTTCCCCTGCAGAGCCATGCAGGTCACATTCCAGTGCCTAAGAGAGCAGAGGGAATCATGCTCTGGAGTTGCATAGCTTGCACAGAAGCCCCTTCTTTCTGTTTTTCATTCAGGGATGCATCACAATCAAAGCCATGTGGCTTATCTCCACACCAGACCCTCCAGGTCAGGCTTAGGGCCACAGATGTGAATACTAGTCCACATATCACCATACACTGCTCACCCAGGGAAGGGGTAAGTGGGGCCAGATAGAGGGTACTGAGGGTGCTCTTAGAGCTCACGGAGCTCAGAGTTAATCCCAACCTGCATCCCCCATCTCCTGGGATAGTAATTTATTGCTCCACAAATGTTTGCTGCAAAACGCTACTTTCATTGCTTGGCACACAAGAAATGAGAAACTACACAACATGTGTATGTCTCTGGAGCAGGAAGTGACGCTGGCAACTGCAAGGCGACGGGTTAATAGAGGCTGGCCCATGTGGGCAGACAGGGATCTTGGGGCTCTGGGTTTCAGGTTACAGACACAACAGAGATGTGCCTGTTGTGTTTGGGGGGTACAGGAAGAATATGTGTCCCCAGGTTCCTATGTTAAATGTTGTGGGGTTGGGAGAGGAGGCCTTGGGAGGTGACAGGTTTGGATTTAGTCAAGAGGGTGAAATGGTATGATACAATTAGTGCCTTCAAAAGAATAGAGATCATGCTCTGTGTGTGCATGAAGGTCCTCACCAAAGGATAGTAGGTTCCCCATGAGAAGAAGCCAGCTGCCAGTCTGGAACAGACCTCCCCAGAATCAAAGCTGCTTTGGACTGGCTTTGGACTCCAGCTTCCAGACTGAGAAATACATGTTTGTTGCTTAAGCTGCATGACCTGTAGTGTCTTCTTACATTAACCTCCACTACTGAGGCAGTGTGTATGTGTATACCTATGCTGTGAGTGTGCATGCTGGCATATGAGTATGCACATGAGTGTGTCTGTGTGTGCATGTGTGCACTTCAAAAATGAAAGTCAGGAAGAAGACTAGTGTCAATCCCTAAGCTAATGGAGACTGAGGTAGAAAGGTTGTGGGTGGAGCAGAAGGAGCAGATGAAGGCAATGTAGGTGAGGACATGATCAAAGCTAGGGAGAGAAGTAGTGGATGGCCCTGAGATTTCAAGTTGAAATGACTAAGACAGGAAAGAAATAAGCCAGTGTCAGGAAAATAGAGCCTCCAGTGTTAGAAATTATCAGTTATTGGGTGCTGGATGAGCTAGGAGAAGATGAGAGTCCTCAGAACCTGAGGCCCAGAGAAGATGTTGGGCACTATCTACTGACAATTAACAAGAACTCAAGATCAGCAGCTCTGGTATCCAGGGGACCTAGGGGAGTTTAGTAGTCAGAGACAACTCTGCAGACAGTAGAGATCCAAAGAGTGGCTTCAGAGACTATTCACACTGAGGAGCTGGGAAGACAAAGAGAAACTATCAGCAGAAAGCTCACAAAGATTAGGGACATGTCTGGAAAGTGGCATGGTCCTCAAGGTCAGTCTCTCTCTCTCTCTCTCTTAAGAAGATCAAGCAAAAAGAAACATAGAGCATCACTCTAGCACATACAGTGCCACGAATCAAACTTGGCTCCTTGTGCCTACACGTTCTCTTCTTTACTTGTTCTGCCACAGGTTAAGTTGCACAGGGTCAAGTTCTGCAAAGAACTTGTCAGCAAAGGCTCAGTAGGCTGCCTCAGGAAGGCAGGCTCTGCAGAGGAGACAGGACCCACGTTGCTCAGGATGTACATCTCACCAGGCTGGACCACTTCCTATCTATGAACTGGGATTGGTATCATCCTCAGAGACAGATTGGGTGTCCCCATCTTATGAAAGCCATGCAGAAGGGACAAGGTCACCAAGTGACCTCTGAAGAGTCAAGCAGCATATGTGAAATCAGTTCCAGCACCATTCATTGGGGGTGGTCATTGGGCTTCCCATTTGCTCATCACTGATCCCTCTGTCTGCTCATGAGCAAGGACAAGGACCATTGATATACCTCCACAGGAGCAGGCATGCCCACAAATCTATCTGGTATCACAATGTCTAAATGAAGATAAACTATGTCACACTGAAATAGACCAAATCTTGAGAACAGAAATTATTAGTGGCTAGGTGCACTCTCAGTTTCCCCTTCCCTGAAAAACCCCTCTCCTACAGCCCTGAGGACTCTGGCTGTACAATGACAAGCATTTCTACTGACAAAAAGAGCAAAAAGGGCCTTCTTTGAAAGTGACTTTTTTCCCTTGTCTTGAGGGCCCAGGAAAGATGCTAAGAAAAACTTCTCCTTCCTTCCTTCCTTTCTTTCTTTTTCTTTCTTTCTTTCTTTCTCTCTCTCTCTCTCTCTTTCTTTCTTTCTTTTTCTTTATTAGGGGACTAATAGTTTACAGTGGACAGTAAAATACAATAGCTTGTGTACGCATAACATTTCCCAGTCTTCCACAGAACAATAAAACCCCCACTAGGTCCTCCTCTGCCATCACCCTTTATTTCTGATTTAGATCCTAGAGCAGTTTTCTTTCTGAACCTTTGAAGCTGTGATCTCTGACAGAAATATAAGATTATAAAAAGTTCTGTGGAGCCAATGAGAGTCACTACAGAGTATGGTGTCCTCTCCATGCAGTGTGAATCCTTTGAATATGCCTGTCTCCTCCACCTACCCACCCACCTTCCAGAAGGTTCCATTTGCTCTGTATGCATCTAGATCTGAGTTTGAGCACCACTAGAGACAGAAGAAAGTATAACTGAAGGAAATTCTCTCTAGAAGTCCAAGACTGAGTAATGGAGAGAAGTTATCTGCACAGGAGTCTCAGCAGGAAGAAAAAAAAAAAGAAAAGCAGTCAGCAGGGAGTGACAATAGAGAGGACTCTAAAAGAGTGGGTAGCAGAAGGGAGAAAAGCCCCCAGTGGATCCTCAGCATGTGGGCTGTTTTTAGTATTAACTACTGGTGGACAAGAGCACCTCTTCTGGTTCTGCATCTCTGCAGAGACCATGACCAACAGGAATGTTGCTCAGCTTCCTTCCTTGAAGTACTAAATAATGAACTGAGAGTCTCACACGTACAATTTCCCAGAGCAGTTTTCCTAGACCAACTTTTCAAATATATGCTAAGAGAAAATGAGCAAGAGAGGCACCAAACCACTGTTTTACTATCTATTACCCATGGTGTTCCCAATGTATTAGTGGGGCTTGAACCCAGGGCCTCATGCATGGTAAGATGTGTAGTTTATTCTATGAGCTATCTGGCTTCTGCAGAGGGGGAACTGAGGCTGAGGTCATTAGAAGACATTGGAGGTACTCCTGTGAAAGTGAAGTAGATGGGGGCAGGGCAGGGGGAGCAAGTGGAGGTGAGAATGGGTCACAGTCTCCTATCAGTCTTCCCCTTGCCCTCAACTTGAGTCCTGTCATCCTGGATTCTCGTCCTCCTGCTGGGTTTCCTCCCATTCTGCCTCCTTTTCCTTTCCTGTGGTCTACTTTTCAAGGCCCACTACTAATATACATAAATCTTTCCAATGGGTCCCAGAGCTGGAAAATAAACCCAACTCCTGCCTAGAATCCAGCTCAAAGTAGCACCACAAACAAGCCTCAGATCACAACATACCCTGGGTCTCTCAGGCATACTTTGCACCTTGGTGACAGCTCCCTGTGTCAAAGTGTCACTCTTCCCATGGGGATTAAAACTTGCCTCCCTCTGCATACCTCACCATGATTTGGGTTTGTATTCTTAATGGTCAGTTATACTGAGCATCCTCACATGTGCTTTTTCTTTCATTTTTGATGCCTATATGTGACTTCTTTTTATAGACTAAAAGTCATCAACTATCTGAGGCTGCCTTAAAGAGCCTTAAAGTATACTCAGTTTTCCTTTTAAGCATTTTCAGTTTCCACCAAAATCAGAAATTGCTATAACAAGACACATGATAAAGGGAGGAAATCTTCCTTCATCCCATGTTGTCTCTAGATGAATTTAAGGCTTCAAAGCAGACTTGTGTGGGCTGGGAAGCAATATAACAGCTATGCAAGACTTTCATGTCTGAACTCTGACATCCCAGGTTCAATTCCCTGCACCATCATAAACCAGAGCTGAGCTGAACAGTACTCTGGTGGTGTTCTCTCTCTCTCTCTCATTTCTCTATATATCATTTTCTTTGTTTTTTTAAAAAAATTTTTTTCAAAGCATTTATTTATTTCCTTTTGTTGCCCTTGTTTTTATTGTTGTAGTTATTATTGTTATTGATATAATTGCTGTTGGATAGGACAGAGAGAAATGGAGAGAGGAGGGGAAGACAGAGAGGGGGAGAGAAAGAGAGACACCTGCAGACTTGTTTCACTGCCTGTGAAGTGACTCCCCTGCAGGTGGGGAGCCGGGGGCTCGAACTGGGATCCTTCTGCCGGTCCTTGCACTTTGTGCCACGTGCGCTTAACCCGCTGTGCTACCACCCGACACCCATATCATTTTCTTATAAATAAGTAAAACATTAAAAAAAGTTCACGGTCTGGGATACGGCAGAGCAGTAGAAGTCTGAGCTGTCAGGAATGATGTCCCATGTTCCTCGGCATTGCATGTTAATGAGATGTTGTTGTTCTCCTCCTCCTCTATACCTGTCTCCCTGACTCATTATATAAATAAAATAAATCTTTAAAAGATATTCAGGGTCAGTTGGTGGTACAACCCACACACTGCCATGTGCTGCCATTCATATGGTGTCCACCTGCAGGTGGGAAGTTTCACAAATAGTGGAGCAGTATAGCAGGTATCTTTTCTCTTTGTCTCTCCCTTTCTCTGTGTCTCTCATCTTCTATCAAAAACAGAAAGAAAAAGAAATGGCTGCTGGGAATGTGGAACTGTGCAGGCAGCAAGTCTCACAATGACCGTGGTGGCAATAAATAAATACATTTCAAAAGATACTTATTAGGGGGTTGGGCAGTGGCGCACACCAGAGTGCTCACCTTAGCACGTGCAAGGACCTGGGTTCAAGCTCCTACTCCCCCACTGCAAGGGGCCAGTTTCACAAGTGGTGAAGCAGGTGTCTATCTTTCTCTCTCCCTCCCCTTTCAATTTTTCTCTGTCTTATCAAGTTAAAAAAAGAGAAAGAAATGGCAGGGGATTTGTAGTGCTGGCATTGAGCCTCAGAGATAAGGCAAAAAAAAACAAACAGAAAAAAAAAGAACTGGTAGTTACATATTGTGTTACAGTGACAATAGAACAAGCGAAGGAAAAACGACTGTTCAAGTAATAGTTACTGATTCTCTTGAGTCAGGCATAAATCTAATATAGAATGTACTACTTTGAATTTAAAAATATGCTTATGTTAAGTCTGCACTATCAAGAGGTTTGAATTTTATTTTATTTTATTTTTTTCATTGTGAGTTTCTTCTGCATTAGGCTGTCACTTAAAGTAATCCTTTAAATGCCATCAGGATTGTGCAAAACAGTTGTTTTGGCTCCTTCTACAGGTGCTTTTTGGAACTGCAATTTGCTGAAGCCTTTGGGCTTGAATGAAAAGAAGTCCTGTGAAATTCATGCGGTGTGGATTTATTTGAAGACACCACTCCATCCAGTTTTTTATGTAGTGAGTGTCCCATGTGCTGGTTTCAATCAGCTACAACCTGTCGCACTTTCTTTTAAGGAAGCAGACCTCTGTTTGTTTGGCCTATTTTTAATCTCAGAAACATCGCAAACCATACAGCTTCTTCTTACACTTTCCGTTACAAAATTCAGAGACAAGTGTGTGACTCGTCTGGAATGACTACACATTTCCCCTTTATCTTGCTTATGAATATTTTGTTCCTATCCCTTATTTTTCTGAGTTTTCTTTCGTGGTCCTTTGAAATTATTTAATATTTAAAAAGCTACATTATTATTATTTTAAGTAAGAGAGATATATGGCTACTGGCTTTTCCTAATTTCTATCACCCTTTTTGATCATTCACAAAAAGAATAAAGCCACTTGAAAGAAGCTTCCGAAAAAGCTCTTCTTCACTTCTCTAATTCAGGTTTTACATATGTTTTAGAAAATTGTGGTACCAATGAGAAAATTTAGGCAGGAGTATGGGCCTAGTGTTGGACACACGCAGCACGAATTTGGATATACTACAGAGAAAGGCCAAACCATACAGTAGAACTAGCCTAAACTGGTTTAAACAATAACATTTCTTCCCTATAGCTGTCTTCCTAAGTCAGAATGTCTGCCTTGATAAAACGACTTTATCTAGAATATCTACACTGAGAACTGCCTAAAAGCTACAGTAGAACCAAGAAGCTAAATAGGACCACACTGAACTTATTCTGATGCCAGGGGTCCCACAACAAAAAAAGATGGAGCATTTATCATATGCAAGGCCACCAGTCACCTTTCTCCAAGCCTATCTTCTTCCATACTTGCTCCATTCCCCAAAAAGTCCACGTCTCATTCAGCTTTATCCAAATCACCTTATTCTCTTATATTTGCCATAACTTCCTCCCCAAGACAGAGTTAATGCTTGGCCTCCTATCTCTGAATTGTAATGAGCTCTTTTCTTCCTCTCTCTCACTCTCCCTTTCACCCCCTCTCTTCTCCTCTCCTTTTTTTATTTTCTCAAAAGCCAGTACCACACTATTACTGACCTCTATAGGGGGTGGGTGTCCAGCCCTTGCTCCAGTCACAAAGGCATTGGTTACATGGTCACAAACCCAGAAGGCAAATTTCTCTGGCAGTTATTTTGGAAACTTCTTTGAAAGGGCTGTCACTGATGTAGCTTTCTTTGTAAGTGACCAAGTGTATGCTGAGGAAAAAGCTGATTCATTTTTTTCAACAGGGTCTATGCCCTGGAGGCTACCATTTACTAGGGGGCCCCAAGAGGGAGGCTAACTACTGTTTTTCTTAGCAAACTGGGCTAAGGCAGGTTAGCAGAGGGCACAGAAATGGAAAGCATGACCACATAGGCTTGAATCTTTGTGAGTCCCATGAAAACCTATCTTAGTTCTTCTCATGAGAGTACCCAGTCATTTAAGAGGGACCAGGTCACTTGAATAGGAAGATCCAGATTTGGGAAAAAATTACTGCAGCAAAAAAAAATGTGCTTTTGGTACCTTAGACAATTGAGGTTTCAGTTCTGGGGGGGCCAGAGAATTAGGGGTGGGTGCTGGATATCTTAATCTTGGCTTTTATGCCTTGGTAATAAAAATTTTCTCCTCTTGTGTGTTAGAGTATAGACTTCATGTTTATATGTGTGTTTTAAGTTTGGTTTTATGGCCTGAGAAAAATTAATTTGTTTTATTTATTTATTTATTCATTTATTTATTTTATTTAATTATTTTACCAGATTACCAGAACACTGATCAGCTCTGGTTTATGGTGGTGCAGGGGATTGAACCTGGGACTTCGAAGCCTCAGGTATGACAGTCTGCTTGCATGACTATTACGCTATCTACCCCTGCCCGAGAAACATTAATTCTAAGGTTAAAAGTGTAAGTAACTTTGAAGCTACAGTCTTATCAGACAAAGTTAAATGAAGAAAAAAAAGGAGTTTTCAACACAGGTCTTATGTGGTAATATAAAGGTAAAATTAATTTGCTAAGGTAGATGAGTATTTAAGTGACAATTCTTCATCTCCAAACTGAAATGCAAATTATATGTGTATTTAGCTGAAAAGATTCCAGGACATTATGGAGGGCCCCCCCCAAATGCCCTGTGAACTGTTTTTATAGAAATTAGTCCACAGCAAGTTTGATATTTATTTGGCACTGTAAATCTTCTGAGAAGCATTGTTATTAATGTGTGTTAACTGTCTAAGTAACTTGAGTTTGTCTAAAGTTTAAAGTAAAATTAGTTAAAAATCAATATACTTTAACTGAATTTGGTTTGAAGATCTTAGCATAGAGGGATTGCTGATATGTAAAGTTTTCAAATAATTTCTCAATTAAAGAGGTAGAACAGGCCTGACTGCATGAGAGATAACATAATGGTAATGCTAATGATTTCATGCCTGAGGCTTTTGCTCTGGTTTTCCTCTTTATTTGCATTTAAAAATATCTGGTTTGATTTAAGACAATGTCAGAGATTTATTCTTGATAAATTAAGTTGGTATGTGTGTTTCTGGTCTGATAAAAGATTTAATGTTTGGTAAATCTTCACTTAGCAAAATTATTTAGTCTAAAATTGTTATTTTAAGGTGATGTAAAAGTAAAAGATTATTTTACATATTTAAGCTATGAGGTTTAATTTAGCCTTTAAGTTGCCATATCAGAGTTTTAAAGTGGAAAATCAAATATACCCTTACTCATAGTCACTCTAAGGGTGTGATAGCTTTGTAATCAGTAAAGATCCTAGCAGTAAACTAAGATCTAATATTGTGCTTAAACTGCTTGAGTGGTTTTAAAATCATAATAAAGAGATGGTAGTCATCTTGCCATGTCAACATATTGAGTATTGAATACTTATATATTATACTGGTATACCTGTTTGTTAAAAAAGGCCTTCCAAAATTATATTAAGATATTTAAGCTGATTCTAATAATTGAGTTATCAATTCTAGTGAACCCCTAACTCTAGTACAAGTTTTTCATTTCTCCTGGCTTTGTGTATGTCTTGCTGGTCACAAGTGAACGACTACAGCTGTGACAAACCTTCACATGAAAAAACCAACCATATGGTAAGATCTTATTATAAGAGGTTCCCCTGTATGTAGTCCAATTTCAGCTTATGTGACTTACCAACAATGTCCTTTTGTTTTGCTCATGGGTGTGTACTGACTCCTAAGGTCATTCATATCCCTAGTTTTTATAAAATAAAAAAGGGGGGATACTCCCCCAATGTACAATTAGCCATAGCCTTAACTATACTTAATCACCTGAATACTTACAAAATTTAAATTTTCAAACTACCCCCCAATGTCTCTCATTGTTTTGTGTGTGCCTCTCTCCAAAGACCCATTCTTGCTGCTGTACCCATTAATTCTTCTATTCCTGTCTCTACCAATCACTCTTTTTACCCCTCCCAACCTGTTTTGGTGTAATGATAAGCTGTATCCCTGCATTAATCAATCTTTTCCAGACCGGTGCATAATTGTCACTGTTATACCCCAGCTCTACTTGTATGAGTGGGGTGAGGTGGCCTGGCTGTTTCCAAAGATGAGAGGGGAGAGCCATCTTCCTCCCCCTCCCCCAGAGTGGTGGGGGTTGGGGAACACTGGGCTACTCCCTTCATTTAACCAGACCAGCTGCAGTGGGTCATCGACTCCACTGCGGAGAGCCTTGAGTCCTTCCAGCGCCAGGTCACCTCACTCACCAGAGTTGTCCTCCAGAACTGATGCTACGTGAATGAATTGGGACTCATAGAGCAAAATGTAAAGACTTTGAACAAGATCAGTCAGCAGTTAAAAAATTAAAAACTCATTATGGTTCAGACTCCCCTAACTCTTGGTTTAGAAACCCCCTAACCTCTTGGCTTCTCCCTCTCGTGGGGCCCATATTGTCCATTGGGACTCTAATGCTAATTGCCCCCTGTGTTATCCAATTCCTAAAGAGATGTCTTCAGGATATCATAAAGGTCACAGTGCAGAGTGTCTTGGTTCAGCCCTACACTGCCCTCATGGTAGAGGAAATGGAGCAATCTGCCAAAACTGGTCTTTATAAAAGAAAAAGGGGGAGATGTGGGGACATGGTGGGTTGAGCCTGGTTGGAACCCTGGGCACTTCTCCATGAGGACAGAAGGTGTTCACCTATAAGCCTCCCTACCCCTCCCTGACCTCCATCTTGTTAGACCCAGAGGCTGAAACAGTTCCCCTCCACCTGGTCTGGATAAACCTAATTTGCTCAGTGGAATGTGGGTAAATCCAAAAAGCCCCTTCCTCATTCTTAAGTCCCATGCCCCGGGTAAGGGGAAGTCAAGAGCCGGACTCATTAGAGGGAAGCTAGAGTCTAAAATATCTGATTGGTTCTTGCTGTCAAACTTTTTCCCCTATTTGGCTTGTTGCCCCAGTACCCTGCCCCAGCACATGGCTTCTTTTTACCCCATATAAACCCTGTCTTTTTCTTCAATAAACACACTATCCCCTGCCATAGTGTCCAGAGTCGTCACTCCGTGCACCTGCCCCCACCACAGCCTATTCTCCTCCTCCTCTACGACACCTCTCTGGGGGCCAAAAGAGTGGTGAACATGGGGTGGACAGGGCAGGCTTTCCAGAGCTTGCCCCGAACGAAACCTTCTTGACTAAAGTCACCTGTAGGCTTTAAAAACAACTTACAAGCAGAGAGAGAGAGAGAACTCAGAAGTACAGGTTACGACTTGCAGCATGAGGATTCAGGCTTAATCCCCAGCACCATCATATGCCAGAGCTGAGCAGGTCTCTCTCTTCCTTGTAAAATTAATTAATTAATTAATTAATGGAGCTACCTTAGTGGGTTACTTCCTATGGCTCTAGAGCCTTGGACAATGTAGCAAAATAACTGCAAGATGGGGCCAGTGGTAGAGCATATGTCTTGCATGAATGAAGCTCTGGGTTTGATTCTGGGCAATATGAAACAACAGGAGGGACAAAAACAAAGGGACAATCATAGCTTGCAGAGCAGTGCTATGGCATCCCCCCCACACTAAATGTAAAACAAAACAAAACAGAACACCAATAAAGAACTAGGATAAAGTGGAAGAAAGCTCTTGAAGAGTCACAGTTGTGTTAGTAAGGAACTTGTATGATAGATACTCAAGGAAAAGTAGGACAGAAGATGGGGTGCATAATCTATGAGAATTCCAGGTAGTGGCTTTGCACAATCTCCCAACTCTAAAAACATGGACTTTGACCCTAAGGAGAGAGCCCAACTTCACAGAAGAACACTCAATTAAATCATGCAATCATGAATCAGAGGGGCCAGAGGGCCCCCTGTTCTTACCGTTTCCACACACCCAGCTGGAGCAGGTGCAGTAAAACCAGTTGGCAAAGATGTTGGTGCCCGTCTGCTTGGAACCACAGGAAGCTCAGGACCTGGACCAAGAATCCAGGCAGCTGCACACAAAGGACTAGCCATGCCCACAGTGGCTGTCCTGTGGAGAAATAGTAAACCACAGAGCAGAGGCCTGGGGGACCAAAGAGGAAAGACAGAGAAGGTGAGAGGAAGTCTGAGTAATAGGGCATCATCAACCAACCAATATTAAAGCCCAACTTTCAACAAGACTCTCTGCTGGACCTGCCTATGAGCTGACAGAGATGACAGTCAAGATAGGCATAGGGTTAAAGGATGGACAGTGTCAGGATTCTCCAGGAAACCCTGTGAGGTCAGATCTTATGATTCTATGAAGGGAATGGTGGGCAGGGGACAATGTGCATGAAATACCTGCCACCTGCCATCTACTCAAAACATGCTGGGCCTGCTCTCTGGAAGGTTGCTTTTCTAAGTTTTGAGGCTATGGTAGAGGGCCTCAGTGCAACGAGATCAATCTGGACAGTGACAGTTAGTGACAACAGGGCAGACATCTATCTTAACATGGGCTGTTGCAGGAATTCCTAGTGTTTATCTTCACCTGCCCATTGCTAGAGGTTTCTAGCACTAAAGTCTGTTAGAATTTGTGGAACGATGTAAGGGCAAAAGGACAAGGAGAGGAACTCTGGGAAAAGGTATATATATGTGTAGGAACACACAGAACTCAGTATCTTTTAGTCAGCTTGTGTCATAAGAATGACATTTTTGTGGCCCAGAAAAATACAGAAGGCTGGGAGAGAGTTCATCTGGTAGTGTGTATGCTCTGCATAGGCCCTGGGTCTGAGTCATAGCAGCGTATGAAAGCACTATGAACAGCATTGGGGATAGCTCCATGGATGGTACACTGCTGTGATGTTGTTCCTCTTCCCCTGCTTAAAAAAAAAAAAAATTAAGGATAAAAAAAAGACAACACTGTGAATAGGATTTGTACCTTCATAGGCAGATAACAATGGATTTCAAGATCAACTACTATATTTACTCAGTACTCACCACACCATACCCAAATATAAAACTGCCAGTTATGCATTAAAAATCTATCTCAGTAAAGCCAGCAAAATAGCTTGGCTAAATAGTGTCCTGCTTTGCCATGTATATAACTCAGGGTGAGCCTGGCCACCACCACAATGAAAAAACTTCTGTGTTGTGATCTCTCTCTCTCTTTCTGTAACTATCTTAAAACAAAAACAAAAAGACGAACACAAACAAAAATACTACATATAAGGTACTGAAAGCCTAATCCTGTTCACCAGTGCCAGTTACTCTAGCTTCTTTGGTGTGCTGAGCATTAGCAATGCCTAAAGAGGAGTTCACTGCTCCAAACATCCTCAACCAGCTCTCTCCATTTAACCATTTTTTGGCTTCATTCAACCTGATTCTCATTCCCACAGGCCTTGGGCTGCAAAATCTCACTTCTTAGATAAATCAGTAATGCAGCATTAACAAAAAGGACTTGTAAATGCATGAAGCTGTGAACCATTGAACAAAGAGAGCGCTGGATTAGGTAAGGAAGTCTGCCGAGCTGGGGGATTATGGTAGTGGGGGCACCTGGGACTGGGCAGGTTATGTCCCACAGTCTAACCTCACTGTGTTTCCTGTCGCATACAGTGAACCAGGGGCTCTAGCATGAAAGGGCTTTGGAGAAGTCACCGACCCACATGATGGAGATGTGTTTGGTCCCACTGGAAGGGAGGGGAGAACATCAGCAGGATCAAGAGGTTGGCCCAGGTGGATGCTGAACTCCAGCTGATGCCCAGTGCACTTTGGAAAAAGTGCGGGGGACACCTGGAACAGAGGTTCAAACAGGACCAGCCAACGCATGGAGTAAAAGCCCATAGACCGCGCCCCTCGAGCCAGAGAACGCGTCAGCTGGGAAGTGGCATCCAGGGGAGGTAACACTGAGGCCCCCACCTTCCCCGGATGCCTTAGAAGCTCTGGAGCCAGCGGAAGCGGACGGAGGATGCAGTCGGCATCTACAGTTACACATTCAAACGCGAAAGGCGCTAAATCCCTAAATCCTGATGCCATCTTGCTTTTCCGGGGTTGGCGCGCGCTCTTGCAGGTCCTGTCCTGCGGGGAGTCAAAGCCCGCCAACCCCATTGTCATCCCATCTCCATCCTGCCCCACCCCCCCTCAAGCTACTTCTCTTGCCGGGAGATCCTCGGGGCCAGGGTGCTTAGAAGAGCGCGGCGCACCAGGCCCGAGTTCAGCACAACTTGTACCCACAGTACTTTGCTGAGTCCCGGAGTAAGGAAGGAAGGACACAAGTGTCCTGGGATCCCCAGAAAGACTGTGCATCCGCTGGAGGGCATGCACCCGCGCGGGTTCGTGCATCCTCGGGGAGCCTCTAAGAGGCACTCAGCAGGCGGGGAGAAGACCACGCTGCACGCTGGCGCCCGGCTACGAGTGCAGGACTGCGGGGTGGGTGGGTGAGGGGTGTGGGGCGGGTGCGCCCGCCACTCACGTGCGCACTGCTCGGCCGCCTGTAGCAGGGCGGAGAGCCCCAGGAGCCCGGCTCTCATCCTCCGCGCCAGCCGCCGCCGGCCCGCCCCTTCCCGCCCCTTCCCCTACCCGCGCTCTGGAGTTAGGCGCTTCCGGCCGAGACCCGACCCGGGAGGCCTGACTCCAGTTCATTCCAAGTTGCTGCAGGGCAGGGCCGAGGCCCTGGGCCTGGGAGGGAGGAAGGGAAACAAGGAATTTTTTGGTTCTCAGTCGGGTTGAGAGTGTGGGGGAGGACTGGGTTGATCCCGAGTCTGGAGTGCGGGAGAAGCATGCGCTCTGCTGGCCCTGCCCTTGCAAAGGACCCTGTTGGGTGGTCCTTACTGCAGGCCAGAGGTAGTTAATCTGGCCTTCGCCGGGAGAGGATGGCTTTAACAGACACCCAGACTGCCTGAGTGCACTGGATTAGCGCCCTTAACTGGTTTGTTTCATCTTCAAATCACTGCAGACCTCTGTCCTCACAATTTAACCCCCCCCCCCCCCCCCCCCCGCCCCGTCGTGTTGAGGGTGAGGCAAGATTGCAATGCAGGAAGCAGAACTGAGTACAGGATACCTAAGGCAGGCAGAGATAGAGGGCCAGAGAGGGAACCTATAGATATATATCCAAAGTGTAAATCCAGTCATAGATCTATATTAATACTATTGCTGACTGAAAATAGATTTATTCGAGATTTGATTTTTAAAGATTTTATTTATTTTCCCTTCTGTTGCCCTTGTTTTTAATTGTTGTAGTTATTGTTATTGATGTAGTCGTTGTTAGATAGGAGAGAAATGGAGAGAGGAGGGGAAGACAGGGAGAGAGAAAGATAGACATCTGCAGACCTGCTTCACCATCTGTGAAGCGACTCCCCTGCAGGTGGGGAGCTGAGGGCTCCCTTGTGCTTTGCATAGCCACTTGCACTTAAGGTACTACCGCCCGACTCAGGATTTTTTTTTTTTTTTTGAGCGAAAGAGAGACCACAGCACCAAAGCTGCCTTCAATGCAGTTGGAGCTTATATCAAACTTGGGTCATGCACATAGCAAAGCAGCATGCTGTCTAAGTGAACTATTTCTTTGACATTTGAAAGAGCAAGTTCGTGTATGCTTGTGTGTGTGTGTGGAGTGCTCTTAAAATTGGGAGAGCACACCAAGTTTTTCTGAGTGCAGGTCTTTTGAAGTTTTGGTCTTGTCTACACATAGTTATTTAAAAAAAACCACCATTTTCTAGCTAAGATAAAAAGGAAGCATCAAGTTTCATTAAAAAGCAAGAATGTTGTATATATATGATTTCAAGAAGTGAGCTATTATTCTGCCAAATCAGACATCATCTGTGGGCATCTGACGTTGTTGGGGGAGGTAGGGAAGGCGGTGGTTCCCAAATCCTTGCTGGAGTTGCTGCTTTGACCCAGTGTGTGTTGGCCCAAGTACATGGAAAAGCACACAACAAAGGGCTAGTGGTCCTGCACTCACAACTGCAAGCAAGGCCTGCTTGTTCTAAAGCCATGAAGCCAGATTTGTGTATGGGGATAAGGGCTCATGACCACTGGGACTTCATCACAGATCAAGCAGCCTCCCTCTGAGGGACCTGGGAGACCTCTCCCAACCTGGGGAGAGAAGGAAAGCCGTATGAGCAAGTGATTCTATCACTGCTTCTGTTTCAGGGGCCATAGTGAATAATTGTTTACTTTTTAATTTGTTAAGAACAATTGTTTACTTTTTAATTTGTTAATAAAGGGGCATGTGTGTATGTGTGTGAAACTCCTGGGACAGGTTCCTACTGAAAAAGTGTTCATCATAAACTAACATTAATTAGCAATAGGAAAAAAAAAAGAGAGAGAGAGAAACCTATTTGACTTCTTTATCAAGTATATTTGCCAAGAGCATATTTTGGAGGCAGAGGTTTGGGCTTGCATTTCTGAGGTGGGTTTATTATCACCTGTTGTCATAGATGTGGTCACAGGGCACCCTGCAGAGAAGGGACAGTCTCCCTACTGTCCCTTTCCCAAAGTTCTGAAGAACCAGAGGAAACTTTAATAACTAGACATTGTGACAAAAAAAGTTATGGAATTAAAATTGAAGTATGGCTAACAGCTTTAGAAAGAAGAAACCACTTAAGGCTTGTGATCTGGTAAACTAACATGCCTAAGTGGAACAAAAGAGAACAATTTATTCTATGGATTCTCATAAACATTTTGTGGTTTCATTGCCATGTTCACTATGATTTTAAGGGAGGAAGAGTAAGGATGTGAGAATTTTAAGAAATGTGACTGGCAACTCATGGGTGGTTGGTGGTGGGGCCAGGGCTGACACCCAGGGTTCCCCACAACTTTCCTATTCTCAGGACCTTTGCAAACCTTTTCTTTTTCAGCTTTGATGGGTCTTTGGCTTGGCTATTCACCAAGTCTCTAACTGCATACCATTTCTCTCTTCTTACCTGCAGATATTGATTCAGTTCTGAGTCAGAGTCTGGGTCATGGATGCATCCCAAACTGCTCAACCCATAGAAGCAGACAAACCAGCTCATCAGTGACAAGGGCAAATGAGGTGAGGAAGGAACCAAGTATGGGTGGGCTAACCAGCTTCTTTATGGCTGATGGGCTGGCTGAGAAGGGGACACATGCCCCTTCCCTGGTCTTCCCTCCAGAAGGAACTAGAACAATAGAAATGAACAACCATGACCTCTTGCTTCTCTTGCTTTCTATCAGGGATCGGCTGAGTTAAGCTAGATCATGTCATTAAATACCCATGTCAATCCCAGAGGTGAAATTGTTTTACTCTTTTTTGTGTGTCCTTGAGAAAGTCAAGGGCGAGAGAGTTATGTGGCTTGTCCGAAGACCCAGGTCTGTCTGACTTGAAAATCAGCATTTGGTGACACCTACTTTGGTGGTGAGTCCATCAGATTTCTGCACCCTGGCAGTCACAGTGCTTTCTTATAGTGACAGTTGAATGCAGTTTTCCAATACTTCAGTCTTGATTACTCCCAGCTGGGAATCACACTAAAGTTCCACACCTGTGTTCTTGTTCTCTCTCTCCCTTTCCCTTCCTTCCCCTCCCTCTACCCCCTTCCCCTGTAACCACTCTTTTTTTTCTTCATGCCTTTGATTGGTTAGCTAAACTAGGCACCACTTGTCCCATAGAACATCTCACACTCTGAGTTCAACAGATTTGTTTCCATATACTTTGTTTGTTTGTTTGACTTCTGCTTTTCCTATACAAGGTTATTTAGAGCCAGAGATTTGTTAACTTCCAGGTTCAACTGCTTTGGTTCAACTGCTTTTTGCTTTTGCTTTAACTCAAAGCTAGCTCTATTGCTTCCTATGATGTTACAGGGAGAGTTCCCTTTATGTTTGGGTGTCTCCTTGTATGAGAACAAGTTCATCACTGAGTCTAGTTGGCATCTGCTTTCACCTTGTAATATCAGATAACTTGCCTTTTATTAAATGGGTTTAAATAATCTATTTTCAGATTGTACTTATTCCTTTATGCATTTAGATTTCTTGGAACATCTTTGTTGTAAGTAGCCTTAAACAGTTACCTACATGCATTGAAAAATGGGTATAACTTCCACTCACTTGATTGTTGTAGGTCCATGATTTCATCCAGGCTTGTGAAATAGTGATTTGCTTATTTATTATTCCTTCTTTATCTGGATATCTTCTGGAAAGATGGTATTTCCTCTATATCGCAATTTTGAGGTCTACCCACTAAACCACCTCCCTAGTTGCTTTAGCATTTTTTGGATGGAGTTAAAGTATGTTAGAAACAGGCATACAAGTCCTGTGCTTTACCACTATGTGACTGCCCTTCTCCAATTTTTTATTTTGTATTTTTGTCACACACACACACACACACACACACACACACACACACATCAGCACTCATTCATTTACTCACTTATGCTCCCTTACTTTCTTCCATCTTTTCTTCCTTATTTTATTATATTGTTACTATTTTTTTTGTCTTTTTGGGGACTTTACTTCTCTCAGTAAACTTTTTCAGATAGAAAGGGGTAGGGAGAAGATATGACAGCACCAAAACTTTCCCCAGTGCATTGGAGGTAGGAATCCAATCTGAATCACATGCTTGGCAAAGTAGACACACTTCTGGGTCCTTTATTCTTTCATTTTCTTTTTCTTCCCTTATCACTTTCTTTAAGACCTATGAGAGAGAGAGAGAGAGAGAGAGAGAGAGAGAGAGAGAGAGGGTGAGAGAGAGAGAGCCACTGCTCCATCATATGCAGTTATGCTGTGTTGGGGATCAGTCCCTGGACCTCAAGAAGGCAAGTCCTGCACTTGACTGCTGGCTTACCTCCTCAGCCACATCCCCACATATCTCCCCAAAGTTGACACAAGATTCATTTTGGTTAGAAGGGAGTATGATTTCCTCAACAGTTCCTTTTTATTAAGACAAGGCTTACAAGGACTCAATGTCTTAGCGCATGCAGCACTTGGCTTTCCCATTATAGCAGGTGCCTTGAATTTTGGTGAAGAGCGGGCATTGGGAATAGTTGCAGGTGCCTCCTCTCCTGGCACAGATGTAGTGGTCTGACCTCCGACCAGGAACCGTGAGGCTGGTGCCTGGAGGAAGTGAGAGAGAACATGTCAGATGGATGGCTTCAATCATGATCCTGTTAGAGCATTTGGGACATAGGATGGGGACTCTCCCCAAAGCATTATGGGGAATATCCTTTCCCAAGAGCTTTGTCTTTATTTGGTCTAGGGCAACTGAAATACACTGATATGATATGAACTAAAAGGATCAAATAAGGCACCTGGAAATTCCTTGGGTCTTAAGTCAATGGCAGTCCTGGACAAACCCATGCCAATCAAGAGTCACAGGGCTTCGGGGGTTTCTTCTGCCAACAGACCTTTACGAGGTATAGAGAATTCCAAATACTTGGCCAAAAAAGTATTCCACTACCTCACACCATTATTACCCAAACACATACCCTTTATTTGAGAAGTCCCAAGGTGAATTTCCAACTCTGTGACTATGACAGAAATTTACTCATTCATTCCCTTCCCTGTAACTTCAATCCCTGCTCCCCCACCTTTCTGAAGATCATTTCTGCTGAGATCAGTGGTGCTTTAGAGATTTATTTATTGATTTCATAAGTGAGAGAGAGATGAGAGCACTGCTCCAGTGTATGCTATGCTGGGAATCAAACCTAGCTCATCATGCATGGGAGCCCTGTGCTCTGTCTGCTTAGCACCTCTCTGTGCTTTAATGTCAAGCTGTAGTAATATCCCCTCCACACAACTTTCACAGCTTCCTCCAGGTAGGATTCATCCTGCTTGTCTTCCCAGAATTATAGAACTAATTAGAAGCTTCTACATTCACATTCATTTTCTATCCTATCTGTTGGAGAGTAAAGTCATCCTTCAGCCTCCCTGCCATGTGACTTCCAAGGCAATGTTTTGTATACTTCCATGGATAGACATGGTGGGGCTGAACTCTTATCTTTCCGTGTTTCACCTGTATTTGGAGGCAGGGTCATAAAGCAGATAGTGAAGGTTAGGAGAAGCCAGATAAATGGATCCTGATTTAATAGGACAGGTTTCCTGCTAAGAGAAAATACTAGGAACTTGTGAGCACTGAGGGATGACCATGTGAGGGCACAGAGGGTTATGAAACTTGAGAAAGTAGCAAAGTATCTATTCTCCTTCGTGTCCTCCTCTCTATGATCTGTGACCCAGAGGAATTAAGGAAGTGAATAGAGCCACATCCATTTATTGAATTTCCAACCCTGTTGCAGTGACCTCTAACTTAGAACTATGGTGGTCTGGTGATATTAAGCAATGTTTAGAGGCATTGTGTGTCAGAACACACTGTCTCTGTCTCTCTCTGTTATTTTAATCATCTAGTCAGTAGAGATAGAGGCCAGTTAGATATACTACAACACAGAGAACAACTCTCATAACAGAGAATAGCACCAAGATGAGAAATGCTGATGTAGACCATGAAGCACACACATTAGAATTGACTAAGATACTCTTTAAAATATTGGTTTTGGCCAATTAAAAATTGGGCTAGAGAACCAAACAAATAATTGTCTGGAGGAAAGGTACACTTGGTCCACAAACACATGAAGAAATGTTCCACCTCACTTATACACATTAAAACTACATTGATATACCATCTCACATTTGCAAGAAGGGCTTACATCAACAACCAGGACATGACAGGTGTTGGAAAGGTTGTGAAGAGAAAGGAACTCTGCTACACTGCTGGTGAGAATGCAAATTGGTACAGTCTCCCTTTGGAAGACTGTATGGAGAGTCCTTAAACAAAGGAAAATGGAACTACCCTATGATCCAGTAATACTACTATTGTGCATTTATCCAAAGGAGACTCAAACACTGATTCAAGGGGACATATACACTCATAGCTGCATTATTCACAATAGCCAAAGAGTGGAAACAGCCAAAATGCCCATCATCAGATGACTGGCTAAAGAAGTTATGCAGTCAAAAAGATAATAGTGTGTCCTTTAGGACAAAATGGATGGAACTGGAGGTGATTATACTTACTGACATAAGGGATGAAAGACAGCTCCCAGGTAGTTTCCACTCACATGTGAAATATAGAGATCTGGGAGGTGAGAGAGTAGGGGTATAGAACTTTGGTCTTGGGTGTGGTGTGGAACTATACACTGTAATCTTATAATCTTGTCACCTATTATTAATCACATATGAAAATAAATAAATAAGACTGGTTTTGGGCTGGGGAGACAGTCGACATGACTCTTACTAAAGAAGTTTCATGTTTTATTCCCAGTGCCACCAATAAGCAGGGCTGAGCAGTACCCTGGTAAAACAAACAAGCAAGCAAGCAAACAAACAACAATAAAGCCTAAAAAGTTAGTTTTATTGTTCTGGTGTAAGGTCTGTATATTAACATGAAAAAATATACATGGAGCTAGAAAGAATTATGTTAAGTGAGCTAAGTAAGAAAGATAAGTATGGGACGAGTATGGGATGGTCTCACTCATAAACAGAAGTTGAGAAAGAATAACAGAAAGGGAAACTGAAAGCAGGATCTGACTAAATTTGTAGTAGGGCACCAAAGTAAAAACCCTGGGTGGAGGGTGAGGGTGGATGTTCAGCTTCGTGGGGCCGGGGAGCGGGGGATAAGGGGTATGGGATAGGACACAGTCTTTTGGTGGCAGGAATCGTGTTTATGTATACTCCCATTAATTTGTAGTCATATAAGTCACTATTTAAGTAACATGAGAGGGGAAATTAATAAAAACAAAACAGCAAAATTCAAAACACTAGGACTGGGGAAATGTTCAGTAGTATCATACCAGACTTGCATACTTGAGGTTCCAGAGGTTCTAGGTTCAATCCCCAGCATTAACTTATGTCCCTCTTTCATTCTTTCTCTCTCATTAAAAAAAAAAGTCATTTAAAAAAATGTTGGGGAGGGGTGTCACAAAATAGCTCACTTAGATAATGTGCTGCTTTACCGTGTGTGACCCATACTGCGAGCCCAGTCTCTACTGCATTGTTGAAGGAAACTTTGATACTATGGTTTTCTTTTTTTTTTTTTTTTTAAATAGTATCTTGTAATTTTTCAGGTCATTCTTTTTTTTTTTTTTTAAAATATTTTATTTTATTTATTTATTCCCTTTTGTTGCCCTTGTTGTTTTATTGTTGTAGTTATTATTGTTGTTGTCGTCGTTGTTGGATAGGACAGAGAGAAATGGAGAGAGGAGGGGAAGACAGAGAAGGGGAGAGAAAGATAGACACCTGCAGACCTGCTTCACCGCCTGTGAAGCGACTCCCCTGCAGGTGGGGAGCCGGGGTTCCAACCGGGATCCTTATGCCGGTCCTTGTGCTTTGCGCCACCTGCGCTTAACCCGCTGCGCTACAGCCCAACTCCCGATACTATGGTTTTCTTCCCTTCTCTCTAACTCTTTCCCTCTAAATGAAAAAGTTAGCCTGGAATAGCAAAATCCCAGTAAAGATCAACAACAAAAACAAGCAAGAGAAACAACAGCAACAATCCAATAATTCCTTCAATGAATCTATTATAGTTTGCAGCAACGAATGGAGAACTGTTGGCCCACTTGTCTGAAATTTTAGGTATAGTCAAATGTTCTGGGAGGTCTGTTAGAAAAGTACTTCATGGGCCTCTTAGAATATACCTAAAACAGACTTCCCGGCTTCTTCCAACATGAAGACCCCATATCTCATCTGCTGTATTCTTGCCTTTACATTCCAGATTACTGAACAATTTGTTCTGCTTTATATCTTAATGCTTTTCAGCCACCAAGTTGGCAGATGCTACCATTACACCAACCTGACTTCCCTGGGCAGACAACTTCATCAATGAATCCTGGAAGCCCATATCCCCAGATCTCTGTCCCACTAGGGAAAGATAGAAACAGGCTGGGGGTATGGATCCACCTGCCAACATCCATGTCCAGTGGAGAAGCAATTACAGAAACCAGACCTCCCACCTTCTGCACCCCATAAAGATCTTTGGTCCATACTTCTAGGGGGAAAAAGAATAGGGAAGCTTCCAATGGAAGAGGTGGGGTATGGTAGTCTGGTGGTGGAATTGTACCCCTCTTATCCCACAATCTTGTTGATCATTATTAAATCATTATTAAACCCACTTCTAGGGTTTCTGATCCAGAGATGTGCTGGAGGCTGATTCTTTGTGTTTCTAATAAGCCCCCAGGTGATACTGAAGTTGCAGGATACCACACCTTGAGAAACACTCCTAGAATAAGCCAATGGCAACTACTCCTACCCTTTGTATGGTCCCTGTTTTTCTTCAGTGTTAGATTTAAGTGGGCACATACTTGTCTTTCCTGACAGATACCGTACTTATTGACAGAAGATAACATGTTTAACTTGGAACAGAGCCTGTAGATGTCTGTGGAATTTAAATGCTTTTCTGAAGATTTCTAGTTCTAACAATAGTGGGTGAGGGACCTGGCTGGAATAGCTGATATGTTAGTAAACACCTGCATAAGCACACAGGTAGGTACCTTGTTTATGTCAGAGAACTAATCATAAAGAATTTCTGAGTGAATATTTGGGAACAGAAATGAAATCAAGGAAAGCACATTTTAATGTAAAATTAAAAAAACTATGAGATTTATATGAATAATGTGAAGACTATTAGGATTTCCAAAATCTTTTGTATTTAATTGAGACATTAGAAATAGTCTTAGGCGGGGGAGATGGCATATGGTTATGCAGAGATTCTCATGCCTGAGAGGCCCTGAAGTCCCAGATTCAATCCCCTGTACCACCATAAGCCAGAACTGAGCAATGCTCTGGTTAAAATAATAATAATAATAAAATAAAAAATAAAGAGAAATAGTCTGGTTTCTTTTATTACATTCATGATGAAAAATAGGATGCTCACTTAAACACGCTAGAAAATTTAATGGAAATAAAATTTGCTGGACAAATACAATTTACTAAAATAAGTGAGAATTAGGAAACTGAAATAGTCCCAGAATTACCAAAGACACTAAGTCCATAAATAAAACTCTAGACCAAGATGGCTTCATTGGCAACTTTTCCCAAATAGTAAGAAATGCAAAAAGAAGAAAAAGAAAAAAAAAGAAAAGAAAAAAAGTAAAAGTAAGATATAGTATCTATGCCACACACAAACTTTCTCAGGATAGAACAAAGGAGAATACTTACCAGGTCATGTTGTGATACTAATAGGGGCTGGATCTTTTTTTTTTTTTTTTTTTTCCTCCAGGGTTATCTCTGGGGCTCGATGCCTGCACTACAAATCCACTGCTCCTGGAGGCCATTTTTTCCCCTGTTGCCCTTGTTCATCATTGCCATTATTGTTGTTATTGCTGTCCTTATTGTTGAATAGGACAGAGAGAAATGGAGAGAGGAGAGGAAGACAGGGAGAGAGAAAGACACCTGCTGACCTGCTTCACCGCCCATGTGCGGGGGTGGGGTGGGAGGGGTGGCTCAAACTGGAATGCTTATGGCCAGTAGTTGCACTTTGTGACGTGTGTTTAACCTGCTGCGCTACCACCCTGCCCCCATGGACTGAATCTTAATATCATCATTAATGTAAGTTAGCTAGCATTATAGACTCTATCTTGCTCTCTGTATATATGCTTTTTCCAGAAATCTGTCATGTAGACCTCCAGGCAAAGATAAGCCTTGTATGTAGGCCTTGGGAAGAAGGTACTGCTTAATGATTTTTATCTTAAAGTTTTGCATACCACTAGGCTCACTCCTTGTGACAGGACCTCTTCCACTTGGAGAAACAGCTATGGACAAATAACTTCAGAAAAACAGCTTTGTCACAATATCGCTTCCAGCTGTTGCAACAACCCTGGGACAAAACTTTCCTTTAGCTAGATGGATAACCTTGTGACAGGAGCCTTTACATCAGCCAGATAGCTATATGACTGAACCTCTTCTCCCCCACTGATCTTTTATATGTCCTGAACCTTAGCCTCATAGTAAGATATCTCTTATTAGAGACACGAGTCTGCTGTATTATCAGATTGGCTAGCACTTGATTAAATGTACTCTTGTCTCTCAGTTAATTGAAATTCTGAGCAGCTGGCAAAGAACTTTTGATTTGGAAATAGTAATGAAAAAAAAAGGTGGGGGGAGATTACAGGTTAACTTTCCTGATCAACACTGAAGCAAACATTCTTTTTTAATTATTATAGAGACAGAGAGAAATACAGTAAGGGGGAAAGAGAGGGAGAGAGAAAGTAAGACATCTATAGCCTGGTCCACTGCTTATGAAACTTACCTCCTGTAAGTAGGGACCTGAGCCTCAAGCATGGGTCCTTGTGCATGGTATTTTGTGAGCTTAACCACTTAGCCTCAAGGCAAACATTTTAAATAAAACACCAGCAAAGAGAATAAAGCCAGGTCCAGTTTACATTGCAAAAACAAGACTTCATTTAATATTTGAAAAATCCCTCAGTGCTTGTTAGCATTATAGGAGAAAATCAAAGGGTTGACTCAATAGACACAGAAAATTTTTTTTGAAAAAAATCAGCATTGATTTATAATAAAAAGATGAGAAAATATGGAGATGAAATTAACATTTTTTGCCTGATAGAGATTATCTCTATAGAAACCTGCAACAAACAGTATATCCAATGGTCAGACATCAAACACTTTTTCTCTGACATTGTCACTAGGACTGGAAGCTGCTGTTGCCATTTTCAGTCAACACTGCACTTGAGTTACAAGCCAGGGGAGTAAGATAAGAGAGAGAGAGAGAGAGAGAGAGAGAGAGAGAGAGAGAAATTAAGGTTTGAAGACTGAAAAAGAAGAAATAAAATTGCTACTACTTGCAGACATATGGTTATATGTAGATATTCCAAAAACCAATTTACTTCTGTATATTAGAAATCAACAGAAAAACATAAAATTAAAATGGAAACATGATGTATAACAGCATTAAATGTCTAGTTATAAACATGTGATGTGCAATATTTTTACTATGAGGAATGTAATTTTTTAAGGCTAAAATAGATCTCCATTAATGGAAATGCAATTTTTAAAAATAAACACATTTAAAAATTATTTATTTATTTTCCCTTTTGTTGCCCTTGTTTTTTATTGTTGTTGTAGTTATTATTGTTATTGTTATTGATGTCATCATTGTTAGATAGGACAGAGAGTAATGGAGACAGGAGGGGACAACAGAGAGGGGGAGAGAATGATAGATATCTGTAGACCTGTTTCACCCTTGTGAAGTGACTCTGTTGCAGATGGGGAGCCTGGGGCTCCAACCAAGATCCTTATGTGGGTCCTTGCACTTTGCGCCACCTGCGTGCACTTAATCTGCTGTTCTACCACCCTACTCCCTTTTTTTTATTTGATATGACAGAGATAAATTAAGAGAAGATGGGGAAATAGAAAGGGGGAGAGAAAGATAGATACCTGAAGACCTGCTTCACTATTCCTGAGGCTTCTCCCCTGCAGGTGGGGAGTGGGGCCTCAAACCTGGGTCTTTGCTCATGGTAATGTGTGTGCTCACCCAGGCGCACCACCACCTGGCCCTGAAAATTCAACTTTTAGGTACTAGTAGGTTAATTATGTTGGAAATGTTTATTTCTTCCAAATAAATTGGCAAGTTAAACCCATTGCTATCAAGGGGCTGGGTAGTTGTATACTTGGTAGAATACACAAATTTCCATGTGTGAGGTCAGAGATTTATAAGCCTTTACCCCCAACTTATGGTGGGGAAGCTTCATAAGTGGTGAAGCAGTGATGCAGGTGTCTTCCTTTCTCTCAGTCTCTCTCCTGTCCTCTTCCCTCTCTGTTTCTCTCTTTCTCAATCAGAATTAAGGAAAGGGGGGGGGAAGGTTGCCAGAAGCAGTAGTGGAATCATCATTCAGGCACCAAGCCCCAGTGATAACCCTGATGGCAAAATCAATCAATAAATAAATTTAGTGCCATAAAAATTGAAAGACATCCTTTCATTGGAATTTGACATGATTCTAAAAGTTATATAGACATTTAAAGGGTCAAGAATAGCTAAGATTCTCTTGGACAAGAAGATGGGAGGACTTGCTTTACTGGATTTCCAAACTAACTATAGAGTCACTATAATTAGGTAGTACTGTGAAGACACAGGACAGACAAACATTCCGATGGGATAGAGTAGATATTGCAGAAAGAGGCTCAGGTGTTTATGGAGAACTGTTATCATATAAGAGTGTTCAGTCCAACAGTAATGAAACAATGGGAGTTGGTTCCTGAACATCTGGATGCTATACAAAAAAATAAACCTGACCCTTAATTCACATTACATATACACATTAAGCACATTGCCAGAGAAATTGTGAACTAAAAGTAAAAGGAGAAAAATAACTTTTCAGAAGATAAGTTTTTTTCTTGTTTTTGGGTTAAAAAAAAAGATTTCTAAAGTTCTAAAGTACTAACCTGGAATGAAAAGATAGGAGACTTTTAATCATATTAAAATAGCACTGAGAACCTATAAAGGAAAGTGTCCATCAAAAGAATAAGAAATCAAGGCACGGGGTAAAGAAGATAAGTGTAGTGGTTCCAACTGACAAAGGACTTAAATGTAGACCATATAAAGAACAGTTACAGATAATTGAGGTGTGATAGAAAAATCTAATAGAAAGTGCATGTAAAGACAATTAAACACAAAAAAGTAATGGGAACTTTGTATCAATAAAAGTGGCCAATGTATTACTTATCAGAGAAATGTAACTTAAGGTGTCAATTTGCTACCACTACAGTCACCAGCTAACTAAAACTGAAAAAATATTGATAGGGATATGGACCAATAAGAGTTCTCATCTTCTGACACAGGAGAGTAAATAAGAACAAATAATTTGGGGGGGAGAGTTTAGCAGGAACTATTAAAATAGAATTAAAATGTTGGTAGCCCAACAATGCCCTTTCACTATGTAACTAGGGGAAATGTAATCACAGATCAAATTATTACTATTCAGCATGAATGCTAATATGATCAAAGTGTAAGAAATACAGGAAGTTGATGCCAGTAACAGTTTCTTGGGGAAAAGCCAGTATTGCAATGGGAAAAGATGGAAGAGGGTGACAGCTGGGTCATATTTCTGACTTAGGTGGTGATTATGGGTTACTTGGTTTAGTAATTTCTTTTTCCTCGAAGGTCTTTCTTAATGGGGCTTCATGCCTACATGATTCCATTTTACCTATTTTTGCTATTATTTTTGTTGCTATTATTTGTTTGCTATTATTTTTGTTGTTATTGTTAGTGATTTAATAATGACCGACAAGATTGTGGGATAAGGGGTACAATTCCATACAATTCCACCAGAGTGCCATATCTTATCCCTTCCATTGGAAGGTTTCCTATTCTTTATCCCTCTGGAAGTATGGACCAAAGATCTTTATGGGGTGCAGAAGGTATAAGGTGCCGGGCTAGCTTCGCGGGTGGGACCAGGGACTCATGGCTGAGCTGGGAAGCAGTATCTCTTTATTCATGTGGAACGCAGCGCAATCTAAGCTATCTCTAATCACAGTCCTGTCCTTATATATCCTGAGGTGGAACTGTCAGGTCAGAAGTGGATGTAGGTAGGATGGGGGGTGGGGAGAAGGAAAAAGCGTGCAAAACAGTGAGGATTAAACCAATGCCCTGGAGGCAGGGTGGTGCTTAGTTAACAGTGGTTATGTAAATAGAATACAGTGTTAAGCAGGGAGGATTAAACCAATGAAACAGAAGGGGTTTTAGAAGCAGAATTAGAAGCATGTCAACAGAAGGTCAGGCTTCTGTAATTGTTTCTCTGCTGGACATGGGTATTGACCTGTACATCCATACTCCCAGACTGTTTCCATCTTTCCCTAGTGGGGTAAGGCTCTGGGGTAATGTCACTGGTAAGTTTGTCTGTTATTTAGGTAGACAGTGGGAGCGAGAGAAGGAGAAATGCCATAGCACTGCTCTACCACCGTGAAGCTTCTCCTTCACATAGTGCTTTCAGGGGGTGATTGGGGACTTAAACCACAATCCTAAATACATTAGAGTGCATACCCTACTGGGTGAGCCATCCCCAGACACTTTAGGGGTGCTTGATTTATAATTACTAAGTTATACAATAATTTTTGCTTCATTTTTCAGGATGTGTGTTACATTTTACAATACAAAATTATGAGTTTTTTCTGAGAATGCCTTCTGCTTATTGCTAACTTGGGGTCCTCCTGTGCTCTGTGCAGCTTGTTTCACCCCAGTCACTGTGTTGGCCTGTTTTTGTTCATTCTCTGGGCACATGGGCTCTTTGGGTAAATCAGACTCCAGCTCTCTCTCTTTCCCTCCCCTTTCTCAGCAATGATAACACTTGGCCCTTATCTGTGTTTTGGTCCTAGCTAAACTGTTCTGAGAACCATGTTCCTCTGGAGAAAAGTGAAAAGGTGAGAATGAAGGATGGCAGGTGAGTGTTGGGAAAGTGAGTTTGTGCTAGTTTCCATGCTTGCAGCAAAGAGTGAGTCTTATATAGAGATTTATTAGGCTAATTACAGCTGGATTGTCAATAATTGTGCCATGTGCCACTGCAATAACAACTACTTTGCCAGTCAGGTGTAATAGGTGTTGGGTGAATAAACGTCAATTATGACCAAGTAGCAGGAGACTCAGTAGGAAATATGTGGTGGTGAGAAAATGAGAAGGGGGGAGAGCAGTTTACAGCAGAGAGCACATCAGTTTTCATCAGAGAATGGGTCTGCATGAAGGATTGTCAGTACTACTGAGAGCAAATGTAACTGCATAGCTCAGAGACCGGTGGTTCAAGGAAGAATGAACCAAGAGACTAAACAAGCTGTATTAGAAGCACAGGGAGTAATATTTGGATTTTGTAAAAATGATACAAGAGAATAAAGTTTTTTTGGGGGGGTGGGTAGGGTGGGGTGGGTGAGTGAATAGGGAGTTTTTCAGAGAATGAGAGACCTAAAGAAATATGATGATGGGGCAGTTGGCTGTGGAACTTCTTGCCCTTCACCATTTCCTTCTCTGGGGTGCATGTAGAGGGGAGTGTTAAGTCTGACTTTGTATTTACAGCAACAGCTGTGGTGAAGTTTGGAAACAATATTAAAAGGGAAAATTAGAGAGCTTGCTGTTGAACATAAACATGTATGTCCAGGGAGACAACCAGCCTGAGGGGGGAGAGAACTTCCAAAATGACAACAGTTTCAGAGAAGATGGGGCCCTGATCCTACTGCCACTAGGAGCCACAGTCCCTCTCTGAGCAGAACTGCCTTGAAGAACTAGCAGCCAGAGAACATAGAGGAGGGCAGGACAACCTGGACAGGACTTACTTATATGGCAGGTGAATTTAGAGATGTGCAGAGGACAGATACAGATCTGGGGAGTCAAAGAATGCTGTCTGTATGTTTATGCTTGTGCTGGGCCAACAGTTGCAGGGCATGAGTGGGCTTGTCATCCGGGAGCAAGGTGAGGCGAGTCGTGGGTGAGGAATGAGCTTATCAGAGTGCTGTGAGCTTTGGCAAGTCAGCTACCGTTCTTTTTAGGGTCAAGGCCAGATGTCAGGTAAGCAGCAGCAATAATGTCTGGGGCAGAGCTACACCCACACATGTGGGTCACTCCTAGTGGGTGTTCAAGTAGAAACTGCTAGTCAATTTAGGAACAGGAGTGGGAAGGGTATTGGGCTGAAGTTGTACAAGCAGCCAGTAAAGGTCCTGGAGGGTGGGGTTGGGGTTTCATTCCTATACATCTTTTTAAACTGTGGGGGGGGGGGGATGAAACTCAAATACACAAAAAGCACCTTCAAAGCAAACACTAAAACCCCCAAATAAACTGGGGATCAGACCATACATGGTTAAGCACATATGTTACAGTGTGCAAGGACCCAGGTTCAAGTCCCTGGTCCCCACCTGCATGGGGAAAATTTTATAAGTGATGAAGCAGTGTTGCAGGTGTCTTTCTGTCTCTCTCTGTCTCCCCCTTCCTCTGAAATTCTTGCTATCTCTGTTCAATATATAAAGATAATAATAACAATAAAAGACCTACTTCTGCTGACAAGTAGTTTAAGAAGTCTCCATTCATCCAGGATGAATGGAACTCATGCTGGCTTTGGGTTATCAACAGTGGCTCTTGTCAAGTTTATGCATATTCCACCATATTCCACTCCCATTTCTGCCTAGAATATTCTTGAGATCAGGTGGCATGTCTGGAAGTTCGTGGGAAATTTGTTGGAAGAACACAGGATTTGAAGACAGAGTTGAAACTGAGTCTTTGCAATTCACTGGTATTTGAAAGGTCAGCCTCTTCAAGACTCACTGTTAAAAATAAATCTATCAAAGGGAATTAACAGTCTCTGCTCAGTGGAGATGCTGGGGTAACAAGTGAGATGATTGATATTCACAGAGCTGCTTTTGTCAGCTCTAAAGTGCCACTGATGGTACTTTGTGACAGTTTTGTTGTTGTTGTTGAGGGGAACAAGGAAAGGAACACTTTATTCCCCTGACACTTTGATGACTCACTTCATGTAGCCTAGCAGATGTACCTCTACATGTACTCTCTGCATTACCCCCCCCCCCACCCACCCACCACCAGCCACATTCTGTTTCCTGAGAAGACCAGGAATGAGGTCCGGTGGTGGCACACCCGGTTAAGTACACATATTACCAAGTGCAAAGATCCAGGTTCAAGCTGAGCCTCTGCTCCCTCACCTTCAGGGGGTTGGTTTCATGACTGGTGAAGCAGTTCTGCAGGTGTCTATCTTTCTCTCCCTCTATCTTCCCCACCCCTCTCAATTTCTCTCTGTCCTACTTAAAAAAAAGGTGGGGGTGGGTGGGGAGAAGTGGATTTTTAGTGCAGGCACCCAGCCCTAGTGATAACCCTGGTAGAAAAACAAACACAACACAACAACAAAAACAACCCATGAGCCCTGGCTCTGCTTATTATTAGTAGGTGATTATTGACCCACAAATTGGGGATGGAGGGAGTGGTGTCATGATTCTTCTTTCCCTACAGGGCACTATAAGAACTAACTTAGGAGTGGAAGCTATTATTTCCTTAATTTCTCTTTCTTTCTGAGCTTCTATACATGCTATCTTTTCTGTCTAGTTTGTTCTTGCTTCCTCTACTCTCTCCCACCTTCTAGCAACTTTTTCTTATTTATTTATTTATTTATTTATTTAAATTCAGGCTGTAATTTCAGGGGCCCACAGCAGTCAAGCCTATGTTAAAATGGTGAAGGGCAGTAAGGAATAGTGAGACCTGCAGCAGTGGTATAGGAGGTATGACTACCATTCAGTTGCAACTCACTGCTGTCAGATAGGGAAGTGGCCCCATTGTGGGGTTGGGCTTGTTGAAAAGAAGCTTTAACACAGTAGTGCTCAGAAATTTGCACATGAGTGGTCGTACGTGCAGTACATGCCACTGTATGTTGCCAGAGCTGAGTGGTGTTCCGGTCTCTCTCACTTTCTCTCTCTCCCTAATATCTCTCTCTCCCTCTCTCTCTCATACAGATACATCTTATATAAATAAAAAAAAAAGACATGAGTATAATTTTTTGATCCCTGACACTGCATAGGCCAGAGATGAGTGCTGCGTTGGTCTGCCTATTTATCTCATAAAAATATTTTTAAAAATTCTGAACTGGGGAGATACCTTATAGTTATGCAAAAGACTTTTGTAACTGAGGATCTGAGGTCCCAGGTTCAATCCCCAGTATCATGATAAGCCTGAGCTGAGTAGTGCTCTGGTTAAAACAAATATAAAATAAAAGAATTACATATATGTGCATACTTTTTGTTACTTATACTTTAATTTGAATGATGAGAAGGAATTAAAAACACTTTTTAAAAAATTCTGTGAACACCAAATGGCTTCCCAGTTTCCCCCCACTTTCACCTTCCCCCAAAATTCCTCCCCCTCCTCCATCCTAGGCTGGTTTGCTTCATTGTCACATGTTCTGGGAGCTCCTTGCCCTCAGTGGCATTCCACAGTTCAGTTGTAATTGGATCATTAATTATAGAATCAGTTTTTCTGGCTGCACTCTGTCTTTAGAATGCGAGGTCATGGGAACCTGGTTATTTTTCTTGCCTTTTCCCTTGTTCCCAGGACCAGATCCACACAGAATCCCCACCAAGAAATTATTGGTCAAATCAGCAATCAGGCTCCAACCAGCTTGACTTCTAATCAACCTTGCTGGACTCTTGCTCTTACTGCCACAGGTGCCTGAGTCTCCTTATCATTTAGACATGGCTCTGAGTTCACAGGAAGACCATGAGTATGAGATAAAGATGACAGCTCCCCCCCTTTTTTTTTCCTGAGAGAGACCAACACTGCTTAGAGTGAGTGTCAAGACTTATGATTTGATGCTGGAACCATACTGCTTCCATTCACCTGGACCCCCTTGGATCTTGAGTTCCCCAGGCATGGACCAACCAGGCAAGGCCAAATGAGCTCTCACTGTGGAGCTGCCTCAAGAGAACCTGTTCTAATCCCACCTGTGGAATCAGGAGAATGGCAGAACACCATTCTAGACCAGCAGCACCTTCTAGAAGCCACCTCCAGTTCTCACCCAGTAGGATACTTGGAGACCTATTTATCAAAGGCCATCAATGTGACCCGTGGAAGTGTGGATGAGACAGAGATAACAGCAACAAAACAACAACCACAATGACAGTGACAAGAACAATAGATACAGCTGAATGACCTGTGCCTGAAAGGTGAAGTAGGCTGCCTAAGGCTGGGCCCTGACACACTGGCTTGGCAGGCTGTGTGTTTTAATGCAGAGGACTCTTTCATCCATCTATAGACAGCAATGCTCAGACAACACATAGATTTTTGGAGGAAAATGGAAAATACCTGTGTTAAGCACTGCCTATGATAGGGATACCAAGGTGGATTTGGCCAGCAGGGATGTCCAGGAGTTCAGAAACACCCCTTATGTGCACTCCCACCAGCTTCTGCCTGGGTGAAAGAGAACTTGGCTTTCTCCTAGAAGGTCAGCTGTGTTGGCCAACCCCAAGGATGTGACTCCCTTGGTAACTCACACAGATTCCAAGAATCTACTTGCTGGCAGGAGTCACAGGGGCATCAAAGCACAGCAAAGCCCCACTATGGGGTGCCTGAGTGTGGTAGGTTTCATGGCTCAAGAATGTTAGTGATCTTTCTACAAGAAATGTAGGTTGAGTTTTTCCTGCCTACCTTTGGAAGCACTTTTGTTGTCTATGCCTTATGAACTTTGAATGAGGTGCTCACCATCACATTTAGATGTGATAGACTGAAACTAACCCACTGTTAACCTAATTGCATTTGGTGCTTTTGAGATTGAACAGAAATGCCATAAGGAGTCCTGGGCTGCCACTCAGTGCAAGCACACATATACACATGCATGCACACACAAACATAGGCACACACACGTATGCACACACAGTCATAAGCGTCCATGCACATACAGGTGACTGTATGTGCATGTAATCAGACTGTAATCAAACCTGAACTCTTCTATGTGGTATGCAGTGTTTTTGTTCTACTCTTACCTGATTATCTCTCCCTCTTTAGTAGGCTTTAATTGGGAATGATGAAACCCTGCTGTCAGAGATGTTTGCACCCAGTTTTTAGATGGGAAAACTGAGTCTCTCTGATAAAGTGGTGACCTTGGAAACCCAACTGGGATCTTTGGCAGGATTTGAGAATCACAGCCTCTCCCTCTGCTGATGAAGAAACAAAACCCTGAGATACATGACTCGTGACTCTCTCCAGGTGACTTAAGGAGAAAGCATGGCAGTGGCAGGGCTGCGTAACTTGCATCCTGATTCCTCCTGTTGTTCTACCTTTTCTGCCATCAAACACTTGGTTTCTGTGACCCAGAATAACTGGTTTCTTCTGACCCTCAGAGAGGTCCCATCCATACAGGAGGGTTGAAACCTTTCCCACCTCAAGCAGGTGAGAAGATTTCACTGGGAAGGGGAGGACTGCCTGAAGTCCCTGGCAGCCTGCATGTGAGGTGAGTCAAGGGTAGTGAGCTGGCCTTTGGGTGGGGCAGGCTGTACTCAGGAAGCCCTGCCTGGTGACTGGGGTAAGATGGGAGCTTGTTCCTGCCCAGCTGGGTGGACAGCTGGCCTCCTAATGTCCAGAGCCTCCTTAGAGGTGCAGAGGCCAGGATGGTCAACTCCTCCAACATGGAAAACCTAGGTCTCTGATGCAGAGTAAGGTGGGAAGCGAGGGTGGGGGTGTTTCCTAGGAACTGCCTGGCATAGTTGCCAAGCCCCACTAAACCCAGGGGAATAGCTCTGTAAGGGAGGGGCAGGGAGTGAGGCATTGAGCCTAGCTTCCCTGAAGCTGTGGGGCTCCTCCAGGACCCAGGACCTTGAAACTGAGGTGCTTCTAGCAGGCCCCTCCCTGGCTAGTCAGAGATGGTGCATAGACCCCAGGCAGACCTTGTGATCAGCAGGCTGCTTAGATTGCTGTCTTCACACCTCTGTAACCTGAGTTCCCAGTCCCAGTGAGTGTTTAGCAGATGCCCGAGCTCACCTGAGGTGGCCTGGTGGAAGAACAGAGAGACAACTAGCAGCAGACAGTAGAGGATCTTCATGGTGGCCAGCAGACGGGGCCAGGCGGCAGGTGAAGAGGAGTGGCTGCTGTTTCTAGGTGTTGGAGGCTGGGCTATTGGAGGTTTCCAGAGCTTGCAGTGTGGCTGTATTTATAGGCTTTAGGATTGCACAATCACACGGATAGATCTGCAAGGCAGTGTTGCAATGCAAAGCAAAATTCTAATAAATCATCCTGAGACTTAAGCAGCCCTTGTAACCTGTCTGGTTGAAGCTGGAATTCTCCAGCTACAGCTTGGAGGTCTGACTTTCATGCCTCCTGCCAGTTCTGTCTTGTTTCTTTCCTGCTCAAGCCAGCTGGCTCCTGCAAGAACCCCTTAAGTTGAAAGGACTCAAGGAGTGGGAAGTGCCAGGCAGGAGGCAGGAGAGGGGTGGAGAGGGACTGTGGTACACTAAGCAGAAGACCACTTTGTTATTGTTATTGTTCAGCTCTTCAGCAGAACTTTGAACACTGTGGGTCCCCCTGAGACCTCCTCTTTCCTTCTAAAGGTAGAGCCCATTGCATTACATTGCATTACAGGGGCTAAATCATTGGGCTAAAAAGCCCATCCTGAAACTCAGTTTCCTCTGCAGACCTTGCAGTGAGGGCTGGGATGGGGTGTTTGGGTTCTTTCCTGGATGTTTTCATTCCAAAGACTGAGTGAGTGGACTGCATCAGGAGAGTGAAATAAAGGATGAAATGAGAATAGAAACTTAAAAAAAAAAAAGCTGACTGCTAGAAAATCACCCTTCTAGTTGTTATTGGGAATGAGGAATTCTCAGGGGTGAGGGGAAGTAAATGCCTAAGTGGGGAGAACAGAAGAATGATAGAATATGTTTTCTGGAGAAGGAAGAATAAAGGTCATATTTCTTTTAAGAAAAGGGGTGAAAAACTTTGTACAAGATAGAACTAAGCTGAATATATAAAATAGGAGAAGCTCTCTCCATTTAGTAAAAGGTTTATGAAAGAAGGGCTTGGAAAAAGGGTTGTATGTCTGGGAAAGCTATGACTGTATTATTATTATTATTATTATTATTATTATTATTATTATTATTATTTAGTAGGACAGAGAGGAATTGAGAGGGGAAGGGGAAATTATTTGAACCTGGTTTTACCTCTGCAGTCAGAGGTTTAGAGGAGCTACTGCTTGACTTTTGCTTTATTCCAGGGAATTAGCCTCCTAGAGTTCTAGTTGGAATTTGTTGTAGGTCTGGGACCCTAAATTATCACAGTCTGCATAGCTTTTTGTAGGACAGTGTGTTGAGGTCCCTAACCTTTTGCATTTTTTTTTGCTAGTCCAGTTAATGTTTTTCATAAAGACCCTATATCTGGAAGCTGTTAAAAGCAGTCACACCACACAAAGACTTGAGTTATGAAGCAGGGTTGCAGGTGTCTCTTTCTCTGTCCTTCTTTATTTTCCTTCCCCTTTCAATTTTTTTTTTTTTGCCTCCAGTGCCAGGGGCTCTGTGTCTGCACTATGAATCCACTGCTCCTGTGGCCATTTTTTTCAGTTTTTTGATAAGACAGAGAGAAATTGAGAGGGGAGGGGAAGATAGAGTGGGAAAGAGAAAGGTAGACACTGGCAGACCTGCTTCACCACTTGTGAAGCCATCCCTCTGCAGGTGGGGAGGCAGGGGCTTGAGCCAGGATCCTTGAAGAGGTCCTTGCACTTCGTACTATGTGCACTTGATCCGGTGTGCCCCGCCTCAATTTCTATCTGTCCTATCAAATATAAGAAAAATAAAATAAAGCAAAAGAAGGAAAGGAAGGAAGGATGGGAGAGAGAGAGAGACAGAGAGAGAGAGAGAGAGAGGGGAGAGAACAGACATACCTTATTGTCACCACTACTTCCCCCTGGCCCTATCTGCTGCTAATTTTCTCCCCACAACCTCCACACACACTGCAGACTTATATGGTCCCCAGAAGGAAATCTTTCTTGGAGAGCCTCAGAAAGTGGGTTCTGCCTAGTCCACCTATTTCTGGCTGGCTGGGACCTAAAAAGAGGGATTGTCTTCATTCTGGGAATTACTAAATTGGTCTTTGAAAATATTTGACTTTTGTGATAAAAAAGCAGAAATATGGAAAAAAGACTGAGTCCAACAGATTTAAACTTATCTCTAGATGCCATCATGAGACTTCCAGGTAAAGAACAAGCAGCCTGACTCAGCTTCTTATCATGGTTGGTGAAAGATCAACCTCTTGCTGGTTTCTCCTTACTAATACCTAGGAAAGGATATCAATACCCTACTTTCTTCTCCCCAGGTTAAGAGAAGACTCATGAAGACCATTTCTACTGACTCAGAAAGACCCTATGTGTCAAGATTTTGTTGAAGGGCTCATGTGACTCAATCTGAAAGTGTTCAAACAAGTGATCTGAGCTTAGTCAGACCATCCTGCTGCTTAATGCTTTAACCCAGCCCCCTGCCCTGCTCCACAACAAGGAGGGCAGATTTGGTGCTTTGCTTTCCCCCTCCTGTCTATAATAAACTTTTAAAAATTTTCTTAAAAGCTGGTGCCAGGTAAAATGATTCCTTCAAGCTCCACCCAAGAAAAGCCAGAAAGAGAAGGATGAAGATAAGATGATCTCACTCATAGACAGAAGTTGAGAAATAAGAACAGAAGGGGAAACACAAAGCAGAACTTGGACTGGATTTGTTGTAACTGCACCAAAGTAAAGGACTCTGGGGGTGGGGAAGAGGGTCTTTCCTAACTTCATTGACAGGACTATCTCAGATAATTTGATTGAACTACACTGGACTTTATCCAAGCTACGAGGACAGTGTAATCTCTTCCTGCAATTTGACTGTTTTTTCCAGACAGGCTGTACTTTTTGCTACTAACATAGTTCCTCAAGTTCTGTTATCTATGGTGTGTTTCTACCAGGATTCTTAAAAAGGATTTAGGATTCAGGGAATGGAGTGACTCAGGGCAGCCCAAATTACCTTGTTATGGGGACACCAGTTAATTACATGGAATACTTTCTTTTTGTTAGAATTCTCAGAATCCCTTATTCAACTTTCCTGACAACTTTCCTTTTTCCAGATTTCCATGAAAATACTGTTCTTTTATCAGAACTGTGACACTAGGGCGAACTTAAAGTGCTCTAATGCTCCTGGAGGTAGGAGTAGAGTAATCATAATAATAAAACCACTGCTGACATTCATGTGCTTGCTCTGTGTTTGCCTTCAAATACATAACTTCAAGAGTGAGGACTTGTGAAATAACTTTTGGAAGAAAAGAAGATTTGAAGTTGCTGTCCTACTTGTGCTGGGCTGCAAGGTGACATGGAAGTGGAAACTCAATAGTCAGCTTAGCTGGCCTGGAAGTTTTATTTCTTAGGGCAGAGAACAACTTCCTGATCCCTCACCAGACCACCACATGCCTGGGACTCTGTAGTATAAGTTCTGACACCAGTTAGCTTTCACTCTGGAATACCCTTACTCCCAGAGGATTAAAGACTAGGAAAGCTATGAGGGGACGGGATGGGATACAGAGTTCTGGTGGTGGGAATTGTGTGGAGTTGTACCCTTTTTATCCTATGGTTTTGTCAGTGTTTCCTTATTATAAATAATAGTAATTTAAAAAAGGAAACAACAACAACAAATGCAACAAAAGGGAATAAATAAATAAATATTAAAAAAATTTTTTTTAAAGTTTAAAACAAAAAATCTATGCCTTGGAAGCAAAGCGAGTAGGATGCATTAGAATTACAGGCTTCACAAGGAGTCGGGCGGTAACGCAGCAGGGTAAGTGCACGTGGCGCAAAGCACAAGGACCAGTCTAAGGATCCTGGTTTGAGCCCCTGGCTCCCCACCTGCAGGGGAATCGCTTCACAGACAGTGAAGCAGGTCTGCAGGTGTCTGTCTTTCTCTCTGCCTGTCTTCCCCTCCTCTCTCCATTTCTCTCTGTCCTATCCAACAACGACGACCTCAATAACAACAACAACAATAAACAACAAGGGCAACAAAAGGGAAAATAAATAAATATAAACTTAGAATTACAGCCTTCATTTAGCACACAGTTTATGGACATTTATTCCCAGGAAGAAGAACACATCAACATTTGCATGTAGTTTCAGGTTCCAGAGGCTCCCAAAGTGCCCATGGAAATGGCTCATTGACTTGCTGGGTTTAGGTGTCATTTTTTTAACCTTTTAAAAATATTATTATTATTATCTAATAGGACAGAGAGGAATTGAGAGGGGAAGGGGAAATAGAGGAAAGAGAAAGAGATATCTGCAGCACAGTTTCACTTTTCATGTAGCTTCTCTGTAGGTGGGGACTGGGGGCTTGAACTGGGTCCTTGTGCTTGGTGACATGTGCCCTCAAAGGGGTATGCCAATACCCAGTCCCCTTGGGTGCCCTTTTTAAAATTTATTTATTTTAATTTTTGTTACCCTTCTTTTTTTTAATTGTTGTTATAGTTATTATTGTTGTTGTATTGATGTCGTTGTTGTTGGACAGGACAGAGAGAAATGGAGAAAGAAGAGGAAGACAGGAGGAGAGAAAGGTAGACACCTGCAGACCTGCTTCACCACCTGTGAAGCGACTCCCTGGAAGATGGGGAGCCGGGGGCTTGAACTGAGATCCTTGCTGGTCCTTGCACTTCGCGCCATGTTCACTTAACCTGCTGAGCTACCGCTGGACTCCACCCTTGGGTTCCCTTTTAAGAACTTCTTAGGTATATTAACCCATCTTACACCTTCTTCACCCCATAAAGAATTTGCTCCATACTCCCACAGAGGTAAAGAATAGGGTAATAATGGGAGTTGGGCAGTAGTGCAGCAGGTTAAGTGAAGGTGGCGCAAAGCTCAAGGACTGGCGTAAGGATCCCGGTTCGAGCCCCCGGCCCCCGCCCCCTGCAGGGGAGTCGCTTCACAGGAGGTGAAGCAGGTCTGCAGGTGTCTACCTTTCTCTCCCCGTCTCTGTCTTCCCCTCCTCTTTCCATTTCTCTCTGTCCTATTCAACAACGAAATCAATAAAAACAATAGTAATAACTACAACAATAAAACAATAAGGGCAACAAAAGGGAATAAATAAATATTTAAAAAAATAATAAAAAAAAGAATAGAGAACCTTCCAGTGGAGGGGCTGGGACACAGAGTTATGGTAGTGGGAACTGTGTGAAATTGTACCTCTGTTATCTTATAATATTGTTGACCATTATTAAATCACTAATAAAAACTAGAAAAAAAAGTCTCAACAGAGAAACTCAAAAATTCAGCTCATCTGGTAGAGCATGGGACTTGTAAGCAAAAGACTCCTGGTTGAGCCCCAGTGCACATGAACAAGTGTGGTACTTGAATGTCTGTCTCTTTTTCTCATGTGTACCTTTAGTCTCTCATATGTTTTAAATAATAAATCTTAAAAAAAACCTCAGAACTGAGTATCTAAAGACATAGTTAGCAAAAAGAGCATTTCAAAGGCTGCTGTTCTGCTTGAGAGTGTTTCTCATTAATTCTCCACTGAGCCTTCTAGAACATTTGAGTGTCTTCTTGATCCAGACAGAGCTCTAAGAAAAAGCTGATATTTTGATGTCTTTACTTTCTTAGTTTCTGTTAACTAATTATTTGACAGAGTCAGCCAGGATACAGTGTATTTGTTACATAACTATGGATGAGAAAGCTTCTTTTTCCCTCTGTGTGCACCACTCTTTACCTCTCCTAAGTTCATGAAAGCAGTGGATTGCTTTGCAGGACCACCATGGAGAAATCCTTTGGATATCTTTTTAAAAAAATTTTTTTTTGCCTCCAGGGGCATTGCTGGAGCTCAGTGCCTGCACCGTGAATCCACTGCTCCTGGAGACTATTTTGCCCCCTTTTATTGCCCTTGTTGTTTTAGCCTTGTTGTGGTTATTATTATTGTTGTTGATGTCGTTGTTGGATAAGACAGAAAGAGATCGAGAGAGGAGGGGAAACAGAGAGGGGGAGAGAAAGACAGACACCTGCAGACCTGCTTCACCGCCTGTGAAGGGACTCCCCTGCAGGTAGGGAGCCGGGATCCTTGAGCTTGCGCTTTGCCACCTGCGTTTAACCCGCTGCGCTACCGCCTGACTCCCCGGATATCTTAATTAAGTTAGTCATGCAGAGCATGAAATCTGAGTTCTTGTTATTTAGGTAATAATGTTACTATCTCAGCTGTCAGCAGCTCAGCTCCAGTCCAGTGTCACTTCCCTGAAATCTTGTGGAGAATAAACAGAGGAAATAAGACAGATAATTGAGTAGCACAATGCTTGTGTCCTTTTAAAAGCTGATTCTTATACTTCTCCACTAAATCTCTTTAAAATTTAAGAGTTTGATTCAGGGCAATTATTATAAGAGTTGCTCTAGCATATACTACACTAAATGTTGTTTTTCACTCTGTACCATAAATGGGGGAACCAAGCACTTAGTTCTCAGAACTCATTTTACTTTTTCACATAAGATGAAGTTATAGAAAATTTGCTTACTTGATTTCTAGGCTATGATTAGAAAGATATGCATTCATGAATGATTGTTTAATTAATGTGAATTAGAAAGAAAGAGAGAGTTGGTTTCTATTGGGAAATATTAAAGAAGAATGGTAATTGATAGTTTCATCAAGCAGATAAATGATGGTTTCATAGCACTGATAGATACCATGACTAGGAATTATTTACTGTAGTAGGAAATTTTTGGTTCACTTTGTCTGATTATGGGGAGCCATAATAGAATTTATTATAATTTAAAATAGAAAATATAAATATTAAATATAATATAAATATAAATATAATTTAAAATATAAATATTATAATTTATAATATAAAATTACAATTTATTATAATTGTAACCCTTAACTTGTCAAGAAAAATTTAACTTGTAACTGACTTTTTTTTTTTTTTTTTTGTTCAACAAGCCCTATCATTTAGTTTTTTTTTTTTTTTTTTTATTTAAATTTTTAATTTAAGAAAGGATTAGTGAACAAAGGCATAAGGTAGGAGGGGTACAACTCCACACAATTCCCACCACCCAATCCCCATAACCCACCCTCTCCCATGATAGCCTTCCCATTCTCTAGCCCTCTGGGAGCATGGACCCAGGGTCGTTGAGGGTTGCAGAAGGTAGAAGGTCTGGCTTCTGTAATTGCTTCCCTGCTGAACATGGGTGTTGACTGGTCGGTCCATACTCCCAGTCTGCCTCTCTCTTTCCCTAGTCAGGTGTGTCTCTGGGGAAGCTGAGCTCCAGGACACATTGGTGGGGTCCTCAATCCAGGGAAGCCTAGCCAGCATCCTGGTGGCATCTGGAACCTGGTGATTGAAAAGAGAGTTAACATACGAAGCCAATCAATTTGTTGAGCAAACATCAATCCTTGAGGTGTAAAAAGGCAGAACTATAATACTTCGCAAAATATTTCTTCAAACTTAGTGTTTCAAGAATTAAGTCTTCATTGGTCTATCTCTGGTCTGATGTACTGCCTAAGGGATTCTACCAGCTGAGAATGCATCATCCTATAACCTGGTAGAAAACTACCCTTTAGTTAGGACTTTATTGTAACCCCTCTAATTTTACTACTTTTATTTTCTGCAATGTATATATCCATGCTCTAATTCATTCATTTTGGTTTCATTTTCATTGCCCTGAATACAGTTGTGACCTTGGCATGAAAGATGTGTTCACATTTTTATTCATTTTCTTTTTGAGTATCCTATCTTCAGTACTTCTATAGATACTTGACAAATTATTTCTATTTTATTAAGATAGGGTGATTTGTAGTCTTTTGTTTTCAAACCCAAATCTCTGGTTTTCAAGGCCCTTCCCCATTTGCCCTCTTAATTGCAAGTCATTTTATCCTAATCCCCTTTAGCTGCCTCCTCTGTTGCTACCTTCTGTACAGTTTACTGGTTCCAGTTTCTTTGCTTTGGCAAGAGCTAGTCCTTCTGTGCCCATTTCTTCCCAGAGAAAGATAATAACAATTTATTTCTTCTTAAATTTTTTTATTATCTTTATTTATTTTTTGGATAGAAACATCCAGAAACCAAGAAGGAAGGGAGAGATAGAGAGACAGAGAGACACCTGCAGCACTGCTCCACCACTTGGGAAGCTCTCCCTGCAGATGGGGACTGAGGGCTTGAACCTGGGTCCTTGTGCATTGTAACATGTGCACTCAACCAGGTGTGCCACCACCCGGCCAACAACTTATTTCTTATGAGAAGTTTTTGTTGTGTTGTTGTTCATCAACTGACTCTTGCTTTCTTTCTGGTTTTGTGACCTTATAGTAATAACAAATTGAGGTAATTGATTGTTGTTTGCAGCCTAGGTAGATATTTTTTTGATATGTAAAAACTATGTTTGCATAGCTCAATTGTGGACTTCCTTATCTTGAGTGTTTTACATTTTTTATTGTTGTTTTTTTGTCTGCATAGGTGTGATGCATGTAGGATTCCACTGCTCCCTGTGGACTTTTTATTTTACCTTTAATTTCAAATGGAAAGAGAGAGAGAAGGGGAGATACCACAGCACTGATCCACTATGCATTGAGCATCCCTGGGTGTTATGCATGGTGTGCCTAGATCTTGATTTTGACTGTCCTTAGAGCCTGGTATTGTGTCCTAAAACTCACTGGAAAAGATACACTATCCAAGCATTTTGATGAAAGCATTGGTAGATGAAGACTGTTGCACTTGTTAGTTTCATCTAACTGTCTTTTGTTTATAGTTTCTTCATGTTTTCCAGACTTTATAAATTAGAGAAACTGTTTCATTCCTTGTTCATGCTACTTGGAATCATTTAGCTGTTTTGTAACTTTTACATTTCATTCCTGAAATGAAATTTCTTTTTAAAAATTCAGCCCCCCTTTACATGGAGTGAAAAAATATAAAATAGTAGATGACTTTTTTTAAAAAAGGTTTTTTTTCCATCTCCAGTGTTATTGCTGTGGCTGGGTTCCTGCACTGTGAATCCACTGCTCCTGATGACCTTTTTTTTTTGTTCGTTTTATTGGATAGGACAGAGAGAAATTGAGGGGGAGCAGAAGATAAAAAGGGGGAGAGAAAGACACCTGCAGATCTGCTTCACTGCTTATGAAGCTACACCCTGCAGGTGGGGACCTGGGGTTCGAACTGGAATCCTTGTGTGGGGTCCTTGTGCTTTGTATTATGTGCACTTAACCCTGTGCACTACTACCTGACCCCCAGTAATTTAGGAAAAGAGAATTTGTGGTTTTTAAATGTGTGAGATTAACTTAAAGCAATTATAAAAGTCCATTCATATTCCCCAAACCACATTAATAGCCCTGTCTTTGCAGTTGACTGGATTGTAGCAGATATCTTGGCTGTCAGGCAGAATGCCCTTGGACACATGCGCTATGTGCTGAAGTATCAGCTGAAGTGGCTGCCATTGTATAGCTGTTACTTTTCTCAGGTACCTTTTCTCCTACACGTGTGTTAAGCTTATTAAGATGTAGTATTTTAAAATTGAACATTAAACTTAATATAAATGTATAGGGGCTCTTGGGGTGGGTTAATTCTACTGGTTTAGTAGCTTATTCTAAGTGTAAATAATTCTATTTGACATTTTTTATGGTGTATACATCCCTGACAGTGCAAAAAATGCAATTATCCAAAAATCAGACATTTTATAAAATTTAAGATATGAATGTGCTTGATGATTACCATAAGAAACTACATATAGGGGACAGGTAGTGGTGCATCTGAGTGAACACATACTACCATGCTCAAGAAACTAGATTCAAGCCCCTGGTCTCCCACCTACATCGGGAAAACTTCATGAGTGGTGAAGCAGATCTGCATATCTCACTCTCTCTCTCTTTCTCTCTCTCTCTCTCTCCTTCTCCTCCTCCTCCTCCGCCCCTCCCAATTTCTCTTTGTCCTATAAAATAGAAGGGAAAATAATAGATTTGTAATGCAGGCACCAAGCTCCAGTATTGACAATTTAAAAAAATAGATTTAAAGTAATTGCTTTTTAGTTGATAGTGAGTTACATAAAGTGCTAATTTTGTATCAGTGTTAGATACATAGTAAATATTTAATACATGGTATTTTCTTTTTATTTCCACTACAATCCATCTTTTTTTTTTTTTTAAATTGAGGGGTTTAATTCTTTGCAGTGCATCGACATATGTATACAATTTTATTATATAATAGGCTCCCAGAATTTTCACCCTATTGTTGCTATGCTTCTGAGAGATCGTGGTTTAGTCTTTGCCTTTTCGCGGGCTTCTCCCTTCTCCCTGCCCCCTAGCCTACGTATTTCCTGAGTTCCTGCCGCAGCCTCCAGAGGAGAAAGATGGAGGACAGATCTGTGTGGTGATTAGTTTAGGAGTCCCTCTCTGCCGCAGGAGAAGAAAGACAGGAGAGCACATGTTTCCCCGCTCATGAATAAAGATTAAACTGCGTTCTCAGCTCAGCCGTGTGTCTCTGGTCATCTCTGTTACCCGCCCGTGGAGCCAGGTTAAAACAACACCCTATTCTCCCTACCCTTCCTTTTCCAGATTCCTTTTCTTTTTTAAAAAATTATTTATTTATTCCCTTTTGTTGCCCTTGTTTTATTGTTGTAGTTATTGTTGTTGTTGGATAGGACAGAGAGAAATGGAGTGAAGAGGGGAAGACAGAGAGGAGGAGAGAAAGGTAGACACCTGCAGACCTGCTTCACTGCCTGTGAAGCGACTCCTCTGCAGGTGGGGGAGCCGGGGGCTCAAACAGGGAACCTTACACCGGTTCTTGGGCTTTGCGCCACCAGTGCTTAACCCGCTGACTCCCTCCAGAGTCCTTTTCTTTGGTGCAAAACACCATGTCCAGTCCATGTTTCACTTTTTGCTCCCTCTCCCCTTTCCTATTTCATTAAGTCCCACTAATAAGTGAGATCATTTGGTATTTGTCATTCTCTTTTTGGTTTATCTTACTCAGCATGATGTCCAAGAAGATGCAATAGAGACAACCTCATCATTTTTAACAGATGAGTAGTATTGCACTGTGTATATATAACACAATTTTTTAAACTACTCATCTGATGTTGGACATATGGGTTGCTTCCAGATTCTGGTGATTACAAATGGTGCTGCTATGAGTATACACAGATCTCTTCTGATAGGTGTTTCTGCCTCCTCTGAGTAAATCTCCAGGAGAGCAATTAATGGGTTGTAGGGTAGGTCCATTCCCAATTCCCAGTAAGTCTCCAAACTGTTTTCCACAATGGTCGGACCATTTTGCACTCCTACCAGCAGTGAAGAAGTGTCCCTTTTTCTCCACATCCTTGCCAAAATTTATCATTTCTGTCTTTTCTGATAAAGGACATTCTCACGGGTATAAAGTGGTTTCTCATTGCTGTCTTTATTTGCATTTCTCTGATGATAAATGACTTTGAGCACCTTTTCATAATATATGACATTTTCTGAAATGCCCTTTAAATTATGTAATAATTGTCAGAACTTGAATTTCTGTACAGCATTCTCTTATATACTAAGGAGGGAATTACTAACATTTTTCCTATCCCTTTTCAAGCATTATAAAATTTATTTGAGTGACACACTCATTATGATGTTAAAAACAAATTAAAGAAGGAAAACTAAGTTAAGGTGAAAAATCCAAATGCCTCTAATGGTTAAAAGGTAGCAGAACCACTTCATGCTATCCATAGTTGAATTATCCCTGTTTGTGTTGTATTTGAGGTTTGAGTGCATATATATGTCTTTATCTTTCCACAAGTCCTTTAATAGAATGTGCAATTCTCAAATATTTTGAAGAAAAGTATCTTAAACTGTGGATGCATATGAAAAATAGAATTAGTTATTATTATGGCCCTTATTCCAGGAGGTGAATTTTTCTTTTGTAATAATGATTTTGTTTTTCATAATGCGTATGAAGCATAAATAATGAAATTCGTAGTTACCAATGAGCATAGCACACAGGAGCAGATTTTCAAGTTCTGTGTTTCTTAAATCACATCCTACTATGTGGACACGGAGAGAGTTAAGCACTTCTAAGCTGCCAGTGTGTGAACACTGCCAGCTGTGGTTTAGCTTTGGAATCCATGGCAGTACTCTGCTTGCTCCTCTTCTATCCCCCCCCCCCCCCATCCTCCTCAAACAGTTGTCTGGGGGAACCTTACTGTTAAGTTACTTTTTTAGGTGAGATCGAGTGATTTTGCTCATTTAAATCTCATGAAGATGACTAGATGTGTAAAACAACTACGTTTGACCTCTCAACCACTGATGTTACTTATAGCTACACATCTTTTCATTTGCTCTTAATGGAAATCTGGTGGTATTTTAAGTGCCACTCCTGAGCTCTTCTCCTGTGTCAGGCTTAGCTTTAGAAGATGTAACTCACTATAAATGTGGAATTATTACTTGAAAAGACCAGTAACAGGAGAGATAGCATAATGGTTATGCAAAAAGACTTTCATGCCTGAGACTCTGAGGTCCCAGGTTTAATCCTCCACACTCTAGTCTCTCTCTCTCCCTCTCTGTCTCTCATAATACATACACATATATGTGTCTGCATATATATGTATATATATACATATCTATATATATACTTTTAAAAAAAGGCTAGAAAAGGAATTACTACAAACATAAAAACTCTATTATGAAATTTTACTTCCCTAAAATAAATGCCATTGTTGTCTGAAAAGCATGCTGCCTGCTTACCCGTGACTTTCCCTGAGTTCTCCTAGGACAGGACCCATAGGTAAGTGGCAGTGGTTCCTGGAGTTTGTTATGTAAAACAGCCCATGGAGTTTTTGTGAAACAGACCCTGAGTTTGTTGTGCAGCTCTTGGTTTTGATCCTGCTGCTCTTTAACCAAGGAGAGGCTTCATGTCTGTGCTCAGTTTACATTTCCAGTGTCTCCCTCTAGATCTGTCTTTAGGTCGCCATGCCACTGCCAGATCTTAAAGTTCATATTTGATCTTAAAGTTCATTTTGACCTTAAAGTTCATTTGATCTTAAAGTTCATTTTGTCTTGTAGAGCCTTCACGTGACACTTATCTGTGCTTTATCTCTTTGGACTGCTTTATCACCCCTTTCTTATGCCTCTTCAGAGTTTTTAAAATTTGGGCATTCTGAATACAATAATTTCACCCCTGGACATCCACAGGATCTTGGTTTCAGTGTTCCTGTCAGTTTTCCTGCAAATTCCCATCATTCTGTAGTTTTTACTGCTGTGTCTTTAGAAGGGAAATGCTTTATTAGTTGTTTTCAGTGCCTGTTCCAGTCTTGAGTCTAGGTACAGAGATTTTATACAGTATGTGTACCTGAAGGGAATCAAAGTAATTTTTTTTTTTTTGCCTCCATGGTTATTGCTGGGGCTCAGTGCCTACACCGTGAATCCACTGCTCCTGGAAGCTATTTTCCCCCTTTTGTTGCCCATGTTGCTTATTGTTGTTATTATTGTTATTTCTGTCATTGTTGTTGGATAGGACAGAGAGAAATGGAGAGGGGAGGGGAGGGGAAGACGGGGGTGGGGAGAAAGACAGACACCTGCAGACCTGCTTCACCGTATATGCATTTAACCTGCCTGGCCCCCCACAGTAAATATTTTAAGAATTCTACAAGCAGAATGAGTTAGACATGTCTTCTAGGCTGATGCTATCTATACACTGAGACAACCAAACAAGGTCACCAATTTTTTTTCTATGTATACCCTTCTGAGAACTGGGGGGTCTGGCAGCTGTTCTTTGTGTGTCCTTAATGGTTATGGTAAATATTACCAGATATTGTTTGTTTTTATGTCTCCTCTCCTTGTAAAGAATGTGAAATTTTCTAGTGTAGCCTCTCCATAGGACCAGACCTGATATGTCACTACTCTGGGTCACACATATAAATACAAGAGATTATTTCTTTTGCTAAATCATCCCTTTAGTACTTATATTTTACTATATTTCCTTATTTGTAGTCACTATGTGAGGCAATAGAGATGTTCATCTAGGTTGACTTAATAACATGTACATTTTAAATACATATCATTTTAGTTAATCATACCTCAATAAAGCTAGAAAAAAAAGAAAATGATATCAATCAATTTTTCATTTTCACCTCTCTGTAGATTAGTACTTTCTAAAGGCTGCCAGCATTTCATGACTTGTAGCTTTTAATTAATTAATTTATTTATTACTAGAATACCACTTAGCTCTGGCTTATGGTGGTGTGTGTGTGTTGGGGGTTGAGGGGGGAGGGATTGAACCTGGGACTTTGGAGCCTTAGGCATAAGAGTCTCTTGGCATAACTATTATGCTATCTATCCCTACCCCTTTTTCCTTCCCTTCCCTTCCCTTCCCTTCCCTTCCCTTCCCTTCCCTTCCCTTCCCTTCCCTTCCCTTCCCTTCCCTTCCCTCCCCTCCCCTCCCCTCCCCTCCCCTCCCCTCCCCTCCCCTCCCCTCCTCCCTTCCCTTCCCTTCCCTTCCCTTTCCTCTCCTTGTCCGGCAGCCCCTCTACTCCATCCTCCATTGCTGACACTATGGCCTATTTACATAATCATTGTTTTGCCTGATCTATCTTCTTTCTACCTTGAGACCCACCCTGCCTGCAGGGTACATTAATCCTGCCAGTTAAAACCCTAGCAACCCGCAACCTAATCAATACAACGAGTGCCACACCAGCATGCTTCACTTCAGACTGTGACCAGAGACTTCAGGTGTGGAATGACAACCCTTCAGCTCCATCACTCGGGTGAGACCTTTCCTTTCATAGTATTCTCTAATTCCATTCCAGGTGGTCCACTCCCCAATAAAGTCCCCAAACCTAGATATAGTCCAGGTCCCCTGAGATAGAGCATAGGTTCACCCGTGCCCATAAACTAGGAGAAGAATATATACCTGAAAGCAGAAGTACACAAGAGCATGCAGGGAATACCCCCCAACACTTCATCTGCACTACTCCAGTCTTTGGGTCCATGATTGTTCAATAATTTGTTTGGCTTTGTATGTTAACTCTCTTTTCAGCCACCAGGTTCCGGATGCCAGCAAGATGCTGACCAGACTTCCCTGGAAAGAGGACCCCATCAATGTGTCCTGGAGCTCCACTTCCTCAGAGCCCCACCCTACTAGGGAAAAAGAGGCAGACTGGGAGTATGGATCGACCAGTCAATGCCCATGTTCAGCGGGGAAGCAATTACAGAAGCCAGACCTTCTACCTTCTGCAACCCACAACGACCCTGGATCCATACTCCCAGAGAGATAGAGAATGGGAAGGCTATCAGGGGAGGGGATGGGATATAGAGATCGGGTTATGGGAATTGTGTGGAATTGTACCCCTCTTATTCTATGGTTTTGTTAATGTCTCCTTTCTTAAATAAAAAAATAATAATAATAAAAAAAGGAAATAAAAACCCTAGCAACCATTGCTACGGAAACTTTCTACCTTCCCGCTTTCTTTTCTCCACCCCCTTTCCCAGCCATCTCCATTCCTGTCTTGCCACTTCTGGTTTTTACCCTATAAAGCCCACTTCTGTTCCTGGTTTCACTCTCTTCTTCTCTTCTTCTCTTTTCTCTCCTGCGTCCTGACCTGGAGAAGGGCTGGTGTGCAGAGTGGGAGGCGGCCATTGTGGTTTGGCGCCATGTGGCTTAACCTGCTGTGCTCACACCCAGCTCTGAGGCTCTCGCATCAATAAAGAATTGTATTACCACACAGCCACAAGTTTCTGGTCTCCTGCCCACGAAGCTAGTCCGGCATCTCCTTCCCTTTCTCTTTCTTTCTTTCTTTCTTTCTTTCTTTCTTTCTTTCTTTCTTTCTTTCTTTCTTTCATTTTCTTCTTTCTCCCTTCCTCCCTCCCTCCCTCCCTCCCTCCCTCCCTTCCTCCCTCCCTCCCTTCCTTCCTTCCTTCCTTCCTTCCTTCCTTCCTTCCTTCCTTCCTTCCTTCCTTCCTTTCTTCAAAGGCAGCTGAAGTTGGCCTAATATTTTTGCTGGCCATCTCTCTGGTTCTGACTCTCCTGCCTTCCTTTCTTTTTTTCTTAATAACACTTGTGGATAAACAATAAGGGCAACAAAAGGAAAAAAAAAAAAGGCCTCCAGGAGCAGTGGATTTGTAGTGCAGGCACCGAGCCCTGGTGATAACCCTTGAGACAAAAAACAAACAAACAAACAAACCAAACACTTGTGGATATATGGGACATGCTACGACAGTCTAATACCTTCATTATCTGAGGTCTAATGAGTAAGAATCTCTAGTCTGTCTTGCCATGTAACAAGGAATGTTTATAGTTTCTGGGAATTAGAATATGGACACCATCCTGCCTGCCATGTTTATGTGTGTATTTGTGTCATTTTATCATTTTCTGATCTCATGTATAGCTTTGTCATAATTCAGTAATATACTTATTAGGAAGGAGATTGTTTCTTTGTGTCCTGCTACAATTTTTATTCTTTCCTTTGTAATTGCATAATGGAATTTTTAGAATCAATTGTTTCTAAATGTTACTGTATACAATTTCTTTTTTAAGTTGTGGTCTGTTATATTGGATTAATTTGAGGAACAGAATCACAAATGAGCTGTCAGACAAATTCTATGCATCTCAGTATGAAAATGCTATTTAAAGCAACAGTACTACTTAAAAAAATGAGCAGCTAATCAAAGCTTACTCATTAATAGGATGTATTTCTATGTAAGATGTGACTACTTTGAAACCACTTAGCAAGGGAGATAAATATTTAAAAATACACAGGAAAAGAGTTTGTCCATAGTGCTTAATATAGTCATATTTCCTTAAATCTCACAACAACCTGTGCCTTCATTTGCAAATAAGGGACTGAAGCTCACTTTAAAATAAATTAACTTTTCTAATAAACAAAGAAAAGGCTGTTCTTTATAGAAAGGCACTGGTTCAATAGGTGGTTGCAGTTTGAATATACTTACAACTCTGAAATAGCTCTTTTCCTATTGAGCAGAACTTTAATATGTAATTGCTAGCTAGTTTTCCATTGGAGGCTAAAGTGTCTTATAAAAAGGGTGTATCTTGAATATAAATTCTCTTATATGCACAGTCATCATGAAAGTAAACAGTCTCTGATTCCTCTCAGTTAAAATTTAGCATATTCCAAGTTTTTTAATCACCTGGAGCGACACTGGTTTACAGTCATTTCATTTGTTTGTAATAGTTTGCTCTTTTCTTCTGTGGTCCTTGCTCTTTCTCTGTCCTTGAGCGAGGATTTCATTTTTCACCCTTGTTAAGTGGGCCTTGAAATACTAGTGTGTCAAGTAGGAATGTTTTCTGTCTCCATAGCTTCATTTCAGTCGTTTTCCTTCTTGTGTCACTACCCTCTCCATTTCTAGGGGAATGAAAGCAGAGAGCTGCCTCTTGTCAGCAGTTTGGAAGCAGTAACCAAGAAGTTATCAGATAAGAACAGTAGAGAGAGAAAAGAAAGGGGTTTTTAGTTCTTTACTGTGAGACCTTTGTGCTACCAAGCCTGGCTGTCATTTGACAGGATGAGCAAGAACTCCTGTTTCAGTGGCTGTTCCTGCTGAGAATGCTGTGGACACAGCTGGCCAAGGCGAGGACACTGCCTAGGTCAGGACCATTAGCTGTGGGGTCCTGTCACTCTTCTTCCCATCAAATATATTATCTCACAGTTGTAAAGCATATCTGTGTCTTGCTTTTAATTGCAGCAAGTTGTGACAATCGCTGTATTTGATAGCTCATATACATGCTCTTCTTTGATCAGTAACGTATCTTTATGAAGTGTAGGTCTCACTGTGATTGTCTTTATAGAGAAGTGAAAACCACAGGTAGAATGAGTTCATTCATATCTCTGGAACTATTAATGGTCTCTCTGGGATTTGAGAGCAGGTGTTCCATTCTCTTTTAATTAAGCAGTTTCCTTCTTTCTTTCTTTCTTTCTTTCTTTCTTTCTTTCTTTCTTTCTTTCTTTCTTTCTTTCTTTCTTTTTTGTATGTATGAATTTCCTAGAAAAGATCACCTGCTGATTTTTTAATTTTTTCAAAAAAGAGTATGGCATCCTTGCCCTAGTCTCATCTCCCAGAAAAAGTAATCATGCTTCTGTGTTCCATAGGTCTACCATCCCCTCATCCAAGTTTCCTCTAGTCTTTCATATCTCCATATTCTTTTTCTTCCTAGTCATACAAATATGATTATATTTTAGGCTTGTCTCGGGTAAGTTTTTTTTCAAGTTTCCAAACACCTGATAGTGGATGCTGGAGCTTATTCCTATGCTTTGGAGATGCAGCATGCTAATGTGACCAGTAGAAGCACCTTTACTCAAGTTTGAGGTCAAAGACAGTGGCTGTATCTCTACACATAAGACTGCCACTCTGCCTCCACTGAAACTTTGTATTTATTTTGGTTTAATGTAGATTTTAATAGTTTTTTTTTCATAAAATTAAGGGAGCAGAATGCAAAAAAAAAGTATCTGCCTCTTATAGTAAGTGTACAAGAAGTATTTTTTCAAGGAGTGGGTGATTCTTAAGTTCTTGTTGATTGTCAGTGTTCTTTTTTTAAAAAAAAATTATTAGTGATTTAATATTGATTTACAAAATTACATGTCAACAGGTGTATAAATCCACTCCATTCCCACCACCAGGGTTCTAAATCTTCAGTTGTCCCACTACAAGTCACCACATGGGGTAGCCATCATCTCTACAACTATCTATCTACATTTATACATAATTACCCATTTTTCTGCCTGATCCAATCCTCTCTCCCCCCCCACCCCCCCAAACCACTCATGACAACATAACTACCTCTGTATGTCCCTCTCCTTTTCCTCTTCTCTCTCTGGGTGCTGATGAAGCAGGAGTTCAAAGCCCTCTTATCCTCTTCTTCCTATCACTTCTCCCCTTCTGAGAGTATGGAACAAGGTTGTTTTTGGGGTGTAGAAAGTAGGAGTTCTGGCTTCTGTAACTGCTTTTCCTCTGGACTTGGGCATTGGCAGGTCGATCCATACCCCCAGCCTGTTTCTATCCTTTTCCAGTGGGCCAGAGCTCTGGAGAGGTGAGGTTCCAGGACACATTGGTGAGGAGGTCATCTTCCCAGAGAAGTCAGGATGGAATCATGGTAGCATCTGCAACTTGGTGTGTGGAAGGTGGCAGGACATAAACTGAGACAAAATGGTTAATGAACAGGAACCAAAAAGTAGGTAGGAATAGGGCAGATGAGATTAGGGATCTTAGGGTAGAAGAAAGCTAGAAAGTCCATCTTAGGCATGTTTATAGGGGCACACAATTTTGATAGTTTTGCTTGAGTTTGATGGCTAGCCTGAAGTTGGATAAAACTATTGCCTGAGAAAATGGTGTCAAAGTAGAGAAAGGTGCTAGAAAGTTGGATTAGGGCAGTGAGTAGCTACCATTCTTGAAAAAAAATTCTATTTACTAAAATTCCATTTTATTTAGAATAAATTATATTTATTCTATTTTTCATCATCCACCTGACACTGGGTGACTGTCAGTGTTCTTTACATTAAGTGTGTGAAACAAAAAATAATACCTACTGAGTTTTGACTAACCATTCAAATCTTGAATCATTTTATTTATAAATGATTGAACTAAAAGCTAAAAACTGTCAGTAATTGCTTTCATGGATTTAAATACAAACTTTGATTTAAAATGTAGTATCTTTGTGGATTGGTGGCATGGGAAACTATTTTTAATAGTTTTCATCTCATTTTTAATTCGAACCACTAAAATAGAATTAGGAAGCCTTAATTTCTATTCTTAATTTACCCACTTATTTCTTACATTTTATTACTACTTATTAATTTTTATCATCAGCTATAAGCTATGAGGCTTATAATTTCAGAGTTAGGTAAGGATGGTGAGTGTTGAAAACTTCACATGAATAAATAGAAATGGAAAGTGTATCATTTGAGTGCCACCATTGTATCAGTTTTTTAGATGAAAAGAGATTAACTGTAAGCTTTTATATGCTAGTCCTAGTAGATTTTTTAAAGTAGGAATTATACCATCAAAGATGATTCCAATAAGAGAATGCTTCTGTACTGTGTGTGCTTTGGTATTGAGTGTTATCTGGGAACAGTGGAGGGTGAAGATGAACATGATTGTCATCCATGGACTCCTAGCTCTGTTTCCTGTGTTCTGTTCCCATTTCAAATGAGTGGCTTATTTTTGCCTTTAGTTATTAATTAGCTATGTTGGTACAGTTTTTGTAATGTAGATCTAAAACTAGATGTTTTTCACTACCAAGTTTACTGTTTTTGCTTTTTCTAAGTTGAAAAAGTTATAAAAGCTTTTACTAGTTGATTAGTTAGTAAGTGATAGAAGCAGTAACTCTAGAATTGCTTTAAGTAAAATTTTAAGCATAAGTTACAAGTATAGTTGCTTTTCTGCTGCAGTTGAAAATTCCTGTAAAAAAGGGGGGCTAGACAAAACCCACACACCAAGATGTAAGCCACCTGTTGTTTGTCTTAAAGAGAATAGCTAGCCTAACCAAGTCCTTGAAACCCAACCACTTGCTCAAGGTCGAGGGAGCTGATAGCCAGGTGGTCTTGGCTGACAACGAGAAAGTGTGGTGACCCTATTTTGCATAAAGGCTTGAAATTAGACAATTCCTATAGGCGGCTTAGGGCATTGCAATGTCTAAAATGATTGGATCCTGCATTTTCTGTAAAATGCTATTGAGTGTGTGATAGAATTCTAGTTTTGCATATTCCCCACCCAGAATGTACTCTAGAATCCTATAAATTGTGTGGTTTGAGCTTTGTTCAGGGTCGAGCTGGTGGACTGCTGTCAGTCATCTCTTGGCCTGGATTCAAATTCGTGAATAAACATCTTTTGCTTCCTTGCAGTGGATGGTGGTTTGACTTTTGCTCACTAACATTTGGAGGCCCCAGCAAGATACTCCATCCCGGGTCTGGACCCTTGGAGGCCTTGGAGGCTTTGCTTGGCGCAGGTAAGTCAGGCCTGATTTTAGTGCACGGTATACCGTCTTTTGTGACGTCTTGTCTCCGCGGGTTTTTTGGTAGAGGTCTGTGGATTGCGGGACGCTGCGGGAATCCCAGCCTCAGCACCAAAGGTGACGGCCTCTCGGTGTGTTCGAAGACGGGTCCGGCTAGGGCCTGGTCAGAGTTCGCCGATGGGTCCGGTTAGGGCCTGGTCAGATTTCCCAGGTTAGGGCGAAGACGGGTTCGGTTAGGGCCTGGTCAGAGTTCACCGACAGGTCCGGTTAGGGCCTGATCAGAATTCCTGGGTTGGCTCCTCTTCTCTGTGTCCATCTCTCTCTGTCTATTGTCTGTTCGTGGCTTCTGTTCTTCTCTCCACTTTGGCGATTCGCGAAGAGATTGACCTTGTCAGTGCAACTGATGGAGTCTGGCCGGAGTTACTCTCCAGTGACTCCCGAAGGCCTGGCTTGTGACATCTTAGTAGCGGCGGCCGGTCAGGTAATCACCCCCTCTTGACTGGATGAATGGTCTGTTGTGAATGTTTGTATGCATGTAGTGTGTGTGCCTCATGGTCGATAGACCATGGGGCTTGATTGGGCTCCAACCTGTGTGTCCGTGGAGTCGTCTCAGCTCAGTGGAGATTTTCAAATCATTGAGACCGGGGCCGGGGATCATACGGCTACTCCTAAGCTAAGACTCCTTAAGGTCCCGTGAGGGGCCTGGCCAGGCGAGCATAGTCGATTGTCACTCTTAGAGTGCCAGTTCTTTTTTCAACACTCGTTACTTGTCTCTTCTCTCTGTGTGTCTGGAATTAGAATAATAAAGTGGTAGGCTTTGGAGTGGTGCATTATCTCTCCTTCCTTCTCTGTGTGTGTTCCCGTGTCCAGAGGGCCCCTGAGGGAACCCTATGTGGGTGAAGTTGATTGCAGGAACCCCATATGACCCCGAGAAGGGAGAAGGTCCCAGGTGGACACCCTTGGGTTGGTTGGAATGGAGTGTGAGGGTGAAAGAACGTGTGAGAGTGTGTGGTGTGCCGGCCGGCATGTAAGTGGAAGAGTGAAAGGAACCCTTGGTTTAATTGCAGTATTTCTTATGGCATTGTTGGTCTCCCTCCTGTTCCATTTTGACGAGAAAATGGGACAGAGTCAGTCAAGCTCACCCCCCTTGAATGTTTAATTAAGAATTTTTCAGATTTCTTGAGGAGAGCTGCTGGGTTCAGAGTCCAGGTGGACATCTTCATATTGAGGAAGTTCTGTGAGAGGGAATGGACAACCTTTGAGGTTGGCTGGCCTGAGACGGGGAGTTTTGACCTGGGAAAGTGCACAGGGGTGCGCGATGTAATCTTTGGGAACCCTGGCCACCCAGATCAGATGCCGTACATTGAGATCTGGCTGGGCATTGTTTATGACCAGCCAAAGTACTTACAGAAGTGCAGAGGTGTCCGCAGAGGAAAGAGGGACTTGAGCGAGGACAGCTGGCTTACCAACCCATTCTCTTGGTCTCCGTGGCTAACAACACAAATTAGTTCCCTGGCAGGCCCTTTGCTCACCTTGCTCCTAATTTTTACCCTGGGGCCTTGTCTGTGGAGATCCTGAATCTCCCTAATCCAGAGACAATCTGAAAAGGTAATGCTCCTCGAATCTGGATATGCTGAAGTTAATTCAGAAGGAGAAGAAGAAGAAGAAGAAGAAGAAGAAGAAGAAGAAGAAGAAGAAGAAGAAGAAGAAGAGGAGGATGAATCAAAGATTTGATTCTTGGCCAAGACTAGTGGGGAATTTTAGAAACAGTAACTCTAGAATTGCTTTAAGTAAAATTTTAAGCATAAGTTACAAGTATAGTTGCTTTTCTGCTGCAGTTGAAAATTCCTGTAAAAAAGGGGGGCTAGACAAAACCCACACACCAAGATGTAAGCCACCTGTTGTTTGTCTTAAAGAGAATAGCTAGCCTAACCAAGTCCTTGAAACCCAACCACTTGCTCAAGGTCGAGGGAGCTGATAGCCAGGTGGTCTTGGCTGACAACGAGAAAGTGTGGTGACCCTATTTTGCATAAAGGCTTGAAATTAGACAATTCCTATAGGCGGCTTAGGGCATTGCAATGTCTAAAATGATTGGATCCTGCATTTTCTGTAAAATGCTATTGAGTGTGTGATAGAATTCTAGTTTTGCATATTCCCCACCCAGAATGTACTCTAGAATCCTATAAATTGTGTGGTTTGAGCTTTGTTCAGGGTCGAGCTGGTGGACTGCTGTCAGTCACCTCTCGGCCTGGATTCAAATTTGTGAATAAACATCTTTTGCTTCCTTGCAGTGGATGGTGGTTTGATTTTTGCTCGCTAACAGTAAGCACTCTATTTGATGTTCTTCATTTACAACTACATAGTTTCAGTTTGTAAGCCTGTTTATAAATTGAGTCACTTAAAATGTGTTAAAGAAAATCTAAACACAGAAATACACTGTGAATCTTTTAAAACATAAGCACTTTTACATGGTGGAAATTCACATAGTCATGTAGGGGTTTTCTCAAATGAGATGCTTTTAGTATTAAATCCTGATTTCTAAAATATATCCTTAAATGTCATCTTTGTAGAAACTTAGGGAGAAGAGCTCTCTCTCGAATCTTTATGTGCCTCAGCTTTTCATAGCCAACATGCTAATTATAAGTATTACCATATGTAGTGAGAAATGTTGTTAGATTTTCTTAAAGATTTATTAACCTTTATGTGAGAGACACAGAAAAAGGGAGACATCATAACACCACTCAACTTTGAGTTGTGGTGGTGCAGGGGATTGAACTTGACCTCTGGGATCTCAGGATTGCAAATCCTATGCACTAACACATTGAACTATCTCTCCAATCCTGTTGTTAGATTTTTGACAACTTACCTAGCAGTGGGTGTAAGACTGGTCTTTATATAAAGTCTATTTAATGTTACTACTTAGTTGAACTTTTGCATTTTGACTGCCCTGCTTAAAATGAAGTGTATATGTAAGTGAATACACACTTCTCCCACCACAGGAAATACTCTGTGAGCATTAATCAAAAGAGTTAGCAGTAGTTAACAACAAAGCAACAAAAGGCTGACATAAAGCAATTTTTCTTTGTGCTTCACAGATGTATCTTGTGATTTTTTCCAGAGGGAACAGGTTTAATATAGAAGTAACAAAAGTCTTTTCAGCCAGTCAAGCATATTCTGCTCAAAGTGAGTAGTAACTAATACTTAAAAAGTAGTTATATTGGAAACAAGCTTGGGTTATGGATTGACTGGCCAATACCAATATCTAGTGGAGAAGCAATTACAGAAGACACAACTCCTTCCTTCTGCATCCCCCCACAATTTTTTTTTTTAATTTCGTTATTGGGGAATTAATGTTTTACATTCAGCAGTAAATACAATAGTTTGTACATGCATAACATTTCCCAGTTTTCCATATAACCATACAACCCCCACTAGATCCTCTGTCATCCTTCTTGGATCTGTATTCTCCCCACCCACCCACCCCAGAGTCTTTTACTTTGGTGCAATACACCAATGCCAGTTCAGGTTCTACTTGTGTTTTCTTTTCTGATCTTGTTTTTCAACTTCTGCCTGAGAGTGAGATCATCCCATATTCATTCTTCTGTTTCTGACTTATTTCACTTAACATGAATTTTTCAAGGTTCATCCAAGATTGGCTGAAAATGGTGAAGTCACCATTTTTTATAGCTGAGTAGTATTCCATTGTGTATATATACCACAACTTGCTCAGTCACTCATCTGTTGTTGGACACCTGGGTTGCTTCCAGGTTTTGCTTATTTCAAATTGTGTTGCCAAGAACATATGTGTACACAGATCTTTTTGGATGGGTGTGCCAAAAATTTTTTGGTCCATACTCTCGGGGTGAAATGCTAGGGGGAGATGACCAGAGGGCTCTGAATTCTAATTTCATCAGGACCCAGAATGTTTCAGGAATCCTTGTGTTTATACCATCACCAAAAGAGAAGTGAATCTGGAAAACATAGGAAGTCAGGCAGGTAGTTATTTCTTTTGGCCTATTTCCTTATTTGTAAACCAGAGATAGTAATATCTCCTTTATACTATTGTGCAGTTAGGTGATTTAGTATTCTAGAAAGTCTAATATGTAATAGATGTTTAATATGTTGTTACTGCAAACTTATGAAATGGGGGAGAGAGATCCCACAGTCAAATCTTTATATTATGACAAAAATCAGTAGCCAATGCTGTGAGCTAACACAGAAGCATAGAACTTAAAGAAATCATGCTAAATGACATAAGACAAAAAGAAAAGGGTGAATACCACACGATTTCACTAGTAAGCAACAGAATTTAAACAAGGACAGAAAGGGAAAACATAAAGTAAACCTTGGGCTGGGTTTGGTATATTGCATCAAAGAAACGTTCTCTGGGGAAGGAGAGCAGGGAGTGGACTGTGTAGGGAGCTTTGGGGTCCTGGAGCAGGATGGTGGAAACGGACCTAACTTGAGGGTGAGAGTGTTTTGCAGACACTTATCATGGGAAAACAAAAGATTATACCCATGTATCAGTAATTGTACTGTAAACTATTACCTCCTCCTCATAAAGTGATAAAAGTAAAACAAGCAAAGAAACAAACAAACAACAACAACAACAAAAACACCCAGAAGGGTTAATTAAATGATAGATTGTCATTCTGGACTACTTGATAAAGGATAAGTCTTAATTCTTGCAGCCAGTTCCTTTAAGAAACATTTGTTATGCCACAAACATGAGTCCTTATCTAAGCAGTGAACAAGAAATACATGTTTGGCATGTGATATGATAGGGCAGAAGCATAGATAACCCACTATGAGAGTTGAGGGTGGCAAAGAATTGATGACTCCCCAGAAAAGGCCCAGTCTGAAAGGTAAAACTAGGGCACCCATGTGTATGACATGAGAAGAGGATGTTCTGTGTGTGAAATAGTAGTATTATGACATAAAGTATTAAGTAAATGGGGCATGGAGGTGGGCTGAGTTCTGATGACCTCCAGTAAAGGGTATGTGAAGAAAGGAGTGGGGTTGCAGTGCATTAAGTTGGGATAGGTCTCAGTCATGGGAGGCATGAATGTTCCGCTTAGTAGGGAAACTAGCCTTAGGGAATCTAGTCTCCCCTTAAACTATACATAAAAAAGAGTTAATAGTTTTCTTTGTAATTTGTTCACTTTTTTTTTAAAAGAAGTTATAGTTTTATTATTCTGTCATACAAGGAAACAACTAAGCTCGTAAGATGTTCTGAGAAAAAAGTGTTCCATCTGCAAATGGGTGTTGTATGCTTTATATTCGGTTCTAGTTCTCCCCCACCAAGAGAATTAGATCAGTCCAGTTAATTTCGTGGGCCCGCTTGGCCCCACCCCTAGGAAACCCGCCAGAGTTCCAGAGTGCCAGAGTTGGAGGGTTCCTGAGTTCCTGAGTTCGAGAGTAGGAGAGAGTACCTGAGTTACAGAGTGAGAGAGAGTTCCACAGTGGAAGAGTTCTAGAGTTGAAGAGTTCGAGAGTAAAGGAGAGTTCTAGAGTTCCAGAGTTCGAGAGTAAGAGAGAGTGCTTGTGCCGCCGCAAAGAGACAGCAGAGTTCTGTTTGGTGATTAGTTTGTCTTAGTTTATGAATCGTTGTTCCTGAATAAAGAAATACAGCTTCCCTGCCCAGCCGTTGTCTCCGCGTCTCTGTTACCCGCCCGTGAAGCTAGCCCTGCCGGCAAGAGCCTTACGAATTTTAACAACAAATGGGACTAGAAAATATGTATTATTTTTCTTTGGATATTTAGAATTCACATTTATATTTTAATATCAGGAAAGCTCTATTATAAAAACATCAGTTGTGGGGAGTCGGGCGGCAGTGCACTGAGCAAAGTGCAGGTGGCTCAAAGTGCAAAGACTGGCATAAGGATCTTGGTTTGAGCCCCTGGCTCCCCACCTGCAAGGGAGTCGCTTCACAAGCAGTGAAGCAGGTCTACAAGTGTCTTTCTCTCCCCCTCTCTGTCTTCCCCTCCTCTCTCCATTTATCTCTGTCCTATCCAATGGCGATGACATCAATAATAATCACAACAATAAAACAACAAGGGCAACAAAAGGGAATAAATAAATAAATACTTTTTTTAAAAAGTCAGTTGTTTAATGAGTATTTTCTAAATTTGTATATTCTTTCTCATTAGTCTTTAAAAAATGAATTTTCATGGAATAAATTCTTAGGGCTCCAGAAAATTATGGATCTCAAGAATTATTTAATTTCTAAAGATTGTAGAGCACGGAGGTCCAACTTTAAAAGAATATGACTATTACACTGTGGAGATTAAAATTGTTTATAAATTAATAAATTCTAGGTATCTTGGTAAGCTTGAGTATAGGCTTTAAACTATTTGTGTTGTCAGAAAAGGAAAACAGAAAAATACATCATTACTTTTCAACAACCCAATATATAAATTTTTAATTACTTCTGTGATGTAAAATTTTATACCAAATTTAATCCAATTTAGGAATTAAAATTTAAATTAAATGGACAAAAGGGAAACCCTAAGCTTGATTTTTGAGAAAAATTTCCCACATTTTTATGTCTATGGAAACATGAGATATTTTGTTCCCATAAAGTAATCAATTACATCTTGAAACTCTTGGTACTTTTTAATGAATTGAGAAGAAGAGCTGAACTTTGAAGAAGTTTACCTAGTGTACGCTTGAGCTTCATGGTCTTAGCTGATTTTATTTTAAATATAATACAGTATTCTATTTTTACATTGTTAGTATGTGAAACATTCTACTAAGTTGTACAACTAGCTACAATGTCTCTTAGGAATTTCTGAGTGAATGAGAGAAATAAGAAATGATTCCTTTGGTTATGTATGGATCTTAACTAATTCCTAAATCTTAGTGGCAGGAAACAAGCAGCCGAGTTATATCACAGTTTGTGTGGCATGGGTGCCTGGTGTAGTTCAGGGGTTTCTTGCTCAGGGTTATATTGTGAAGGTGTCAAATCTACAGGGACAAAATGCAACGTTGGGTCAGCAGTGGAAAGCGTTGATCTGGGAGAAACTTCAGTGGCTGTAAAGAAGGAAAGTGTGAGTTAGGTGGTGGCATGCCAGGTTGAGCACACACATTAGAATTACCAAGGATTCAGGTTTAAGCCCCTGGTTCCCACCTGCAAGGGGAAAGCTTCACAAGCAGCAAAGCAGTGCTGCAAATGTGTATCTCCCTTTCAACCCCCCCTTCTTCTTCTTCTCCTCAATTTCTTTCTCCAAAATAAACAAATAGAAGGAATGTGTCTTTGTGATGGTGTCTGCACAGCCCTGAGTATGCAAAACAAGAATAACACTGAATTGACAGGGAGGTAATATATTAGTTATATAAGAAGACTTTCATCCCTGAGGCTCCAAAGTTTTTGACTCAATACCCAGTAGTACTATAAACTAGACATAGAGCAGTAGTCTGGTTTAATAGATACATACATAAATGCCTTAAAAATACAAATTTATCTTTGACATAGTAGTTGTGAAGTAGAAAGTCAGTCTTTTTTTTCATGTGATCTCTTTCAATATGTTACAGATCAAACAGTTTAAACACTCAAACTGCATGAACTATAGAGAAAGGTCTTGTTTTCAACCTGTCATCACCTTATCCATTTTTCTCAATTTGTTGTCTATTGTGTGTGCAGTTTATTAATTGTTTAGTATTTTATAAAATAAAGAGAGAGAGAGAGAGACATAGAGAAAAAGACCAGAACACTGCTCATCTCTGGCTTATGATGATGCTGGGGAGTGAAACTAGGATGTCTTCCCTTCCCCAGGTAATTATGTGTTAACCAATGAGTCATTATTTTTACATTTGAAAATAGACTACCTAGTTGTGCAACAACATTAGTTTATCAACTATTTGTTGGTATATTAATTGGTTTTATTGCTGGATTTCATAGATATGTCTCTAATATACTAGTATCACAACAGCTAACTAAAACCATTATTAACAACTTGAACTTAATAGTCTAGTCTAATATCCCATGAACACAGTTTGTATTCCCATACAGGAATTTTTTCCTAGATTAGAATCTCAAGACTCTAAAGTTCTGTTAATCTTAGGCGTTTTAACAGGACTGTACCCAATAGTGTGTGCAGTATATACCAGACATGATGACCACATAGAGGGGTTCATTGACTAAATTATAGTAGAAAGCAGGGGTGACTAACTATGTTGTAGACCTACTTTCAGTGAGTTGGCAGTGAGAGAATTATTGGGTCAGATGCTGGCACAGACATGTTGGCAACTTTTTATGATTAAGTCTTTGAAATTAAACCATATATTGAACGGTATGTCTATCAATGCTTGGACTCTGATGATAAGATATCCACAATTATGGTGATGGCAGTCTAGAGAAACTGACTATTATTTAATAATGAGAGGGGAGGAGAGAAAGAGAGAGAACTAGAGCATCACTCTGGCACATGCAATGCTATTGCTCAAACTCAGGACCTCATGCGCACAGATCAGAGGTGATACTGAGTGCTCTAACCAGACTGTGATTAAATGTACTTTCGCTGTTTATGGAAGCCAGTTATAATTCCTATATGAACTTTTTAAAAATCTGCTTCATGAGATCACCTGCTGGTTACCAAGACTGTTGGATTGGTGTGGGCCCAGGATCAGTAAGAACATCCTTCCAAGGCCTTTGCCTTCCAGCTCCAGACTGCTCTCTTCCTCCTCTCCCTCTTCCACTGCCAGGAAGCAGGGATGGCCAACTCCGTGTCGTTGAAAGTCCACTGTCTGTGGCAGAGAACTGTGTAGGCCAGTTCTCCTGCTCAGGGGAAACCCTCCCTTCCCTGTTTTCCCCATATCTGAACCAGTCTTCTGATCTCAGAGGCAGTTGTTTCTGTTGAAGCCTTTCTTCACTCTAACACTCTTCCAGCACACACTGCTTTCTCCACAAGGTGGCGTTTACTCTCTAGACTGGACTTGGCTGGAGGAAGCAAGTCCCTAAAAGGGTCCCAACCCTCCATTTCAAAACCTCCTCTCCAGTTTTCTAGCCTGTGCTCCAGCCTCAGAGCTCACAGTGGCTTTGTGTATTCCTTACAATTGTCTCTACTTTGGAAAAGGTTGATAAGATTGTCAGTCACGACCAGGAACCATGTAAAACTTATAAGGCATCTTAATAATGGTTTTGGTTGCTGGATTTTAGTTTTGCAATTACTAGCAGATTATCTAACTCTGCCCTCATTTAAAATTCATATTTCATATATTTCATGGGTGACTAAAAAACTTTTTTTTTCCTGCACAGTAGCTATATTTTTCATTTGTCTGCTGTAGGTTGGGTTTCTCAAACCATGCTTGAGAGAGGTAGTTGATCAGAGTTACCTGGGCTGATGCTGCACTAGCTGGTGGGCAGACAGTCACAGGTGAGGTCACTTGCATTGCTAATGAACCTCATAAAAGGTCAAGTTTAATCCCCTGAACCACCACAGGTCAGACTTAAGTGGTACTGTGGCCTCTCTCTTGCTCTGTGTCTCACTCATCAAAATAAATATAGGGAGTCCGACGGAAGTGCAGCGGCAAAGCACAAGGACCAGGGTAACTATCTCGGTTCCAGCCCCCGGCTCCCCACCTGTAGCAGGTCTGCAGGTGTCTGTCTTTCTCTTCCCTTCTCTCTCTTCCCTTCCTGTCTCCACTTCTCTCTGACCTATCCAACAACGACAACGTCAGTAACAACAACAATAATAACTACAACAATAAAATAACAAAGGCAACAGACGGGAATAAATAAATATTAAGAAAATAAATATAAAGCAGGACCAATTGTTTAATACTTATGAATCCCACCTCCCCAGAGCCCTACCCCACTAAGGAAAGATGGAAACGGGCTGGGGGTATGGATCGTCCTACCAACGTCCATGCTTAGCAGAGAAGCTATTACAGAATCTAGACCTTCCACCTTCTGTACCCCATAAAGAATTTTGGTCCATATTTCAAGAGGGATAAAGAAGAGGGAAGCTTCCAATGGAGAGGATAGGATACAGAACTCTAGTGGTGGGAATTATATGAAATTGTATCCCTCTTATCCTACAATCTTGTTAATAATTAAATCATTAATAATAAATAGATAAATATATCTTAAATATCTAACAAGTTTTCTCATTATGTATGCTAATACTCTTAATTAAAATTTTGGCTGTGGGATCTCTGTGATCAGGGGGTCTGAGAGAAGACTTTAATGAGGCCTCCTGCTAGGGAAAGGCAACTCTCTCTTTCAGTGTCATTCACTGTAAGGAGAGGCATCCACTTAAGCTCACTTGGATTCCCCTCCTGCTTCGTCTGCTCTTGTCATCAGAGTCAAATACCTACCTGGACCATGTCCACAGGGCATAGGGGGCTAGTTGCCATTTGATTATCACAAATTTTTGAAAGTCTGTTTCCACAGTAGGTAGTACGTTATATAAGTTATAGATTTAATGACAACATTTGATGTTCGTTTAAAGCAGTTTAGATATTTCTAGTAGCTTTCTTTCTTTCTTTCTTTTTTTTCCACTAAAGCTTTCTTACCTAAATATCATATATATTAAGGGGAAGAAATTACAGGTCACACAAAAGAAGGGGAAGAAAAAACTCCACAGGCTTACCCTGTTCAAATGTAATCACCATTAATTCCAACCCCACTTCCTCCACCTCTCTTTCTCCCAAAAGGAATTGAATCTACAGCTGACAAAATAGCTCATTTGGATAGTGCACTGCTTCACAATGGGTGGATTTTATGTTTGACTCAAGCCCCCAGTACACTGAAGAAAGCTTTGGTGCACTGGTTTCTCTATGCCTCCACACCCCTCCCCCCACTTCTCTTTTCTTGTAGAAAATACAAGAATTTAACTTAAAAAAGAAAAAAAAAAAAATCCTCTTATCCTCCCAAAAGAGCTATGTGGCCTTGAGCATGTTACCTAACCTTCTAGGTCAGTTTCTTCATTTTGAACCAAATTTATTTTTAACTTGACCTCCAGGGTTATTGCTGGGGCTCAGTGCTGACATCTGCAGACTTGCTTCACTGCTAGTGAAGCGTACCCCCTGCAGGTGGTACAGAGGCTTGAACCCAGATCCTCACATGGGTCCTTGCGCTTAGTACTACATGTGCTTAACTGGGTGGGACACCGCCCTGCCCTCCAGTTTCCCCATTTCGTAAAGTAGTGGTACTAAGTGTGCCTTTGCTTCAGATTGTCAGGTGGAACCACATATACTTGCAGAATTAGAACCATGCAGGGCCAGGAAGAGCTGGTGGTATAACTAACACTCTTTTTTTTTCCCTTTTTTTAAGAAAAAGTTTTTCAGTTATTTATTTATTTTGGACTGAGACAGAAAGAAACTGGGAGGGAAGGGGAAGAAAGAGAGAGAGGCAGAGAGGGAAAGAGAGGTAGAGATAGAGGTAGAGATAGAGATATTGTTTATGAAACTTCCCCTTTTCAGGGAGGAACTGGGGCTAGAACCCAGGTCCTGTGCACTGTAATGTGTATGCTCTACCATGCTTGCCACTACCCGTCTCTCCTCTCCTCTCCTCTCCTCTCCTCTCCTCTCCTCTCCTCTCCTCTCCTCTCCTCTCCTCTCTTCTCCTCTCCTCTCCTCTCCTCTCCCTTTCCTTCCTTTTCTTTTCAGCCATAGCCTCACATATGTGTGATCTCAGCTCTGGAGCTGTCAGTGTTTCTATTTTATAAATAAATAAATAAATAAATAAATAAATAAATAAATAAATAAAGCCAACAATATACCTTCACTTGTAGAGAGCAAGGCCAGTAGGAGTAGGGTGGGCCTCCCTCCAAGTCCTTAATGGCTCTTTTTATTTTTATTTTATTAATTTATTTTATTTTATTAAATTCAATTTTAGCACACTAACTTCTGGCTGAGTAAGGCTAGTAATTAAGTTTTATCTCAGGTCACTTGTGCAGCACAGAAAACTTCTGGTCCAGCTGCTGCTGCCCAGGGCGAGAGGGGAGGGTTAGCAGCCTACTGACTTGGAACTAGGTTGTAGCAGCTTCCTCCCCAGGGGCAAGCCCAGGCATTCTCCAGATTGAGGCTGGCTGATAATTTACCCCCTAGCCGCCCTGATTTTTCTTTCAGTTCTCAGAATTTGCACTTCCAGAAAATGGAAGTTTTCAGTGGGGGTCAGCCTAGCTCCCCAGAGGACATTTAGCAATTTCTAGAGAGACATTTTTGTTGTTGTTGTCACAGTGGAAGGTCAGGGCTTGCTGGCATCTCTTGATAGCATCTGGAGACAAAGGATTCTGCTAAAGACTCTACTAAAGACCACAAAGCATACTGTCCTCACATAGAAGATTAACCAGCTTGGCGCCCATTGTCTAAGGCTCCAAAACCCCCAGGGAGTAGTGAAGACAGGTTAGACCTCTAGGCCTAATATGATTTATATCCTGTTTACAGCTGTGTCACCTATCATCTGTGCCAGGGGCCCTTAGTTCCAGGAATGTACATTTTGGGCACAATTGTACAGGTTGTGACCTTTATCTTATCACAGATGATTCACAGTGGAGCTGCCACACAGATTTCTTTCCTTTTATTCATTTGGCAAACAGTTCTTGAGCTCCACACCCAGATACTATGGCTAGGCTTTCAGAGACACAGAGGTGGGGCAGGGAGTTGCAGGTTTGGGGTTGATAACAGTCCTGCCCACACACAAGGAGATAAGAGCTATAAGCAAGGTGTTCTTGCTCAGCTTTGAGAGCTGTGAACAGCAAAGCTTCACAGAAAACACTGTTAGGTATTGTCTGTATGAAGTGCACAAACTCAGCCCTGAGATTTCTGTTAGCATAGGTATGGTGTACATTGCTCTTAAAAACAAAACTGCAGGGCTGAGTGGTGGCGTACCTGGTTATCATTCACTAGGACTTGGGTTTTCTCTCACTCGCTCTCTCCTCTGTTTCTGTCTCTAATCAATAAATGAAACATTAAAAAATGAATCACAAAAATATAACTTTAAGTTTCGGTCCTTACAAGATATCCTTTTGATTTCCTCATGCACTTTCTTATCTTTAAAAGACTGATTGATTTTTGTGTGTGTGTGAGAGAGATCACAGTACCACTGAGCTCTGGCATTTATGGTGCCAGGTTGGATCCCATAGTGAGAACTGGGTGACAGATGATGAAGTAAATGATCCCCACCAGCAGGTTAATTAACATGACCACCACACTTGCATCCAGTATTCTCTTTAGGGCTAGATTTAGCAGCAAATTTAGGGTTAGGTTTATGCTTAAAGTTAGGTTTATTGTTGGGTATTGGGTATGATATGGGGTTGGGGAAGGGGTTGGTTATCCTCAACATTTTCTGTGTGAAGTGAGAATACCAGCCATGGATTTTCATGGCATCCATTACAGAATCTATCATATCATTATCTATGATCACCATATTGTACATGAGATTCCTAGAACTTATTCACTAGAACTTATTCACTTCTAGCTGAAAGTCACGCCCCAACAATTTCCTTTGTCAAGGCATGATTTCCCAGCATCCAAAGTTACCCTGGGGCTAGGGTATCCTGGTGTTGGCTCTGGTGATAATTAGATTGGGTAGAAATGCCTGAGGCACTCACCTACTTGGACTTTAGGGAGTTTCCCAGGCATATTTCCCCTCCTTTAAGCCAATATTATAATTGGACCAGCCCATAGCATTCTTGTTATGATTGCAATAACCATCAGGAAACTTTGAAAAAAAAATACCCAGTGATTTATTATAGGCAATAGGTAGAAGTTACAGCTGAGGGTTAACATAAAAGTTAATCAAAGCACTCTTATGCACAATTGGTACATGCTTTACAGTGAGTCACAAAACCTCAGTCCATCTGGCATCTCTGTAAGCTCACCCTGTGTTTGTATAGAGATACAGCTAACCTGGCAAAATGTTAACGTATCTGTGTGAGCACAACATCTCCACGTTTGCACAGGTGCATAATTAGTTTCATAGGGTGCCAAGGATGAACCTCTCTATCTTCAGAAGAAATTAATAATAAATAGACCAACAAGGCCAATAATTGGCAGATTAGAAACAAACACAGGCTAGAAAATGAAAAAATTCCATTCTGAAGCTGTAATCTCTTATTCCAAAGATGAAGTTGCCCTTCAGTTCTGTGCCCCCAGCCTAGAAGATCAATTTGCCTTCCTGCTCATGATGACAGTGTCTTTGCTTTAATAAACTTTCCTTCTTTCCAGTCTTTGATTTTGTGAATTCTTTCATGAGACCTATGTGACACAGTTGGCAATTCAGTTATTATAGCACACCTGGGTCATTGTGAAGTAGTCAGGAGAAAAAAGGAGATGGCAGGAACCTAGGCTCCTCTTTTATTGGGGTAAAGCATAAGGGAGATTTGGTTTTATTGGTTTAATTAAACCATTAGGATAGGAATTGAAAGTGCAGAAATAGTGATACCAGAAGGGAAAAGGATGAAAAGGAGACACAAATCTATGTGTCAGGGGAATCTTGGTTCAAATCTCTGGTCCCCTTGGGAAGGGGAGAAGATTAATGAATAGTGGAATAGGTGTCTTTTCTCTCTCTCTCTCTCTCTCTCTCTCTCTCTCTCTCTCTCTATATATATATATATATATATATATATATACATATACACACACATACAAACACATACATACACATACCTACACACACACACACACACATATATACACACACACACACACACACACACACACACACACACATATATATATGGAGGGGGGGCCTGGGGACATAGCAATGTAGTCATGAAAAAGACTTTCATGGACTGGATTCAATTTTCAGCACCATCTTAAACCAGAACTAAGCAATGCTCCGGTAAAAAAGAAAGAAAGAAAGAAAGAAAGAAAGAAAGAAAGAAAGGAAGGAAGGAAGGAAGGAAGAATAATTTCCAGAAGCAGTGGATTAATGTAGGCATAGAACCTCAGCAATAATGCTGGTGGCAAACAAAGAGACAGATATACAAACACAAGCATACAAGTTAGTCTCAACTGCCCAGGTACCTTAACCACTCTGTGAAATATAGGACTCTTAAAGGGAAGGTAGCCTGGTTTTCATCTAGTCCCCAGCCTAGTGGTGCTCCTCTGAGCTAGCCTTCTTTTAACTAAGTGCCTCAGCAACAAAGTTTAGCCAGGCTCTTGCATTACAGAAATGAGTCCACTGACATGGCTCGATAGACAACCAGGGACCAAATTTGTTTGATTATCCAATTCTGGGATTACGTATCATGCTTAGCCTGGCCTACTTTTTCCCTGAGAGGCCCCAGTAAAGCCTTGGCCCACCTCTCCTGTCTCCTTCTGGCTTCTCACCTCCCCTGGTGCTTCCTTGTCAGCTCCTGTTTCTAAGGCTATGCAAGTACAAACTTCCTTCTTTGTAAAACTGAATGAGGGCCTGCTGTCTGGTGCCACAGAAAGCCAAACTGCAGCTTTTGCAAAGAATGGGAAAAAAGCTTTTGTTGCCTCTCATACCCACAATTGAGGAAAGGGTGTGGAGCTTCCTTACCCTCTAAGAAATGCTAGTTGTGTTTATTACCATCAGTGTTATCTCTGAGGCTTAGTGCTGGCATGACTCCACTGTTCTTGATGGCCAGTATATATATATATTTTTTAATAGAGGGTATAAAACAGAGATAATGAGAGACAGACAGGAGAGACACCTACAGCACTGTTTTGCTTATTGTGAAGCTTCCCCCCTACAGGTGGGGACCAAGACCTTGAACCAGGATCATCACATATTAGTTGAGCTACCACCAGGCTCCACACATGTCAGTTTTTTTTTTTTTTTTTGTAATACAAGTATAAGTGGGAAAGGGTTGTAAAGTTAGGATCTGGATTTTAGGGCAAACAAGGAGACGTTCAAGGCCTTCAGATCATACTGCCTCCTGGACTTTGGCTACCCAGACTTCCTCCTAGGGGAAAAAACCCACATTATAAAGGTCTTAATTGTTCTTTATTATTTCTGGAGTGCAAGGCCATCAGGAACTGGGTGGGAATGTGAATCCCTAATGCTGTTCTTTTATTTTCAAAATTCACTTTTGAGCTCTTTTAAAAAAATTCATTAAAATTTTATTTTTTAATTTTTTAGAATTTTTAATCTTTATTTATATGACAGAGACAACCAGAAATTGAGAGGGAAGGGGGAGACAGAGAGGGAGTGAGACAGACACCTACAGACAGCACTGCTTCACCATTTGCAAAGCTTTCCTCATGCAGGTGGGGACTGGGTGCTCAAACCCCGGTCCTTGTGCATTGTAATCAAACTTCACTTTTAACATACTAGCTGTGCAGAGTGCTGATAGTTGCTTTAAAGTAACTTATTTTTTAGATTTTCAGTTGTTAAATTTTTATTGTTACATATTTGACATCAGTCTTGTATTTGCATTTCAACACAAATTAAGCCATAAAATATAAGGGTGTGGGGAGTTGGGCGGTAGTGCAGTGAGTTAAGCACAGGTGGCACAAAGCGCAAGGATCGGCATAAGGATCCTGGTTCAAGCCCCCAGCTCTCCACTTGCAGGGGAGTCGCTTCACAAGCAGTGAAGCAGGTCTGCTGGTGTTTGTCTTTCTCTCCCTCTCTCTGTCTTCCCCTCCTCTCTCTATTTCTCTCTGTCCTATCTAACAATGACGACATCAATAACAGCAACAATAACTACAACAATAAAACAACAAAGGCAACAAAAGGTGTTGTATGCTGTACATTGGGTTCTAGTTCTCCCCTGCCAAGAGAATTGGATCAGTCCTGTTAGTTTCGCGGCCCGCTTGGCCCCGCCCCAAGGAACCTGGCCAGAGTTCCAGAGTTGGAGAGTTGCAGAGTAAGAGAGAGTGCTTGCGCCGCTGCGGGAAAGAGGCAGCAAAGTTCTGTTTGGTGATTAGTTTGGTTTAGTTTATGAATCGTTGTTCCTGAATAAAGAAATATAGCTTCCCTGGAGAGGTTGTGTGTGTGGGGGGAAGGAACCTCATGCACTGCTGGTGGGAATGTAAATTGGTCTAAGCCCTGTGGAGAGTAGTCTGGAGAACTCTCTGAATGCTAGAAGTGGACTTACTCTATGGCCCAACAATTCCTCTCTGGGGATATATTCTAAACAGCCAAACAAAACCACCCAAAAAGATGTGTGTATACTTATGTTCATAACAGTACAATTTGTAATAGCTGAAACCTGGAAGCAGCACAAATGTCCAACAATAGATGAGTGTCTGAGAAAGTTTTTGTATATATACACAATAGAATACTACTCAGTTTTAAAAAAATGATGAATTCACTCTCTTCACCTCATGTTGGATGGAGCTTGAAAGAATCATGCTAACTGAGACAAGTCAGAAAAAGAAGTATGAATATATGATCTCATTTAGAAAAAGAAGTTGAGGGAGTCAGGCGGTAGTGCAGCAGATTAAGCGCAGGTGGTGCAAAGTGCAAGAGCCAGCGTAAGGATCTTGGTTCAAGCCCCCTGGCTCCCCACCTGCAGGGGAGTTGCTTCACAGGCGGTGAAGCAGGTCTGCAGGTGTCTATCTTTCACTCCCCCTTTCTATCTTCCCCTCCTCTCTCCATTTCGCTCTGTCCTATCCAACAGCAGCAACATCAACAACAATAGCTAAAACAACAATAAAAACAAGGGCAACAAAAAGGAAATAAATAAATAAATGTTAAAAAAAAAGAAAAAGAAGTTGAGAAAAAAAAAAAGAACAGAAGGGGAAACACAAAGCAGAACTTGGACTGGAGCTGGTTTATTGCACCAAAGTAAAGGACTCAAGGGTGGAGGTGGGAGTGGAGAGAGACTTACAGGCCTTGATGCATAATAGTGGAAGAGGACCCAGGCAAGGGAGTAGGATGTTTTGCAGAAAACTGAGAAATTTTACTTATGTACCAACAACTGGATTTACTATTAACTGTAAACCATTAATTCCATCAATAAAAAATTAAAAGAATTGCTACCCAAATTAACTTATTTGTTTGGCATTCCCAAGTTTAATTAGAAATCAATATGTCCAGGGGGCCTGGAGGTAGTGCATTGGGTTAAATGCATATAATATGAAGCACAAGACCAGAGCAAGGATTCTAGTTCAAACCCACAGCTCCCCACCTGTAGGGGGGTGGCTTCACAAGTGGTGAAGTAGGTCTGGAGGTGTCGCTTTTTCTCCCTCTCTTTGTCTTCCCCTCCTCTCTTAATTTCTCCCTGTCCTATCCAGCAACAACAACAAAAATGGCTATCAGGAACAGTGGATTCATAGTCCAGGTACTGAGCCCCAGCAATAACCCTGGAAGCAAAAGAAAAAGAAAGAAATCAAGATGTCTGCAAACGAAGTTTGTTGAGTGGCTGAATTGCTCTGGAAAAATCCTTTGAGTTTTCTGTGCCCACATAAATAAAATCATACTGTTGAATTACAAAAAAGAAATAATCTGTTTGACATAACTTCCTAGGTTTAATAATGTCAATGTCACTTTTCTTTTCTTCCTTTTATTTTATTAATGATCTGCAGGATCATAAGATTACAAGGGAATGGTTTCATATTGACCCCACTACCAGTTTCTATGCCCTCCACCCTCCTCCTGTCTCTTCACCCTACCCTCAGGGATCGCCATCATAGTTTTACAAAGTCTTATTGATGGCTTGACTATTTTTTTTTTCCTTTTTAAGAAGTTCTTGTGTATCAGTTATTTATATTTCACATATGAATGGAATCACATCATAGTTGTCCTTAATGGAAATGACAGGTCATTTGGAAACAGATATAAACCATTATGAGAGTCCATGAATATAAACACCAAATTAAAGAGTACAAGGTTTTTACATATGATGAGAAAGTAGAGAAAAACAAAGCAAAAAAAAAAAGATGTATGAAAGGTTAAAATGTTCTAGAGAAAATGAAAGCATTTAAGACATAGAAAACTCCATGCATTGGGGCCAGGTGGTGGTACACCTGGTTAAGTGCACACACCACAGTGCACGAGGGCCCAGATTCAAGCTCCTGGTCTCCACCTGTAGGGGGAAAGCTTCATGAGTGGTGAAGTAGAACTGCAGGTGTCTCTCTTTCCCTCTCTTTTTAAAAATTTTAAAAATTTATCTTTATTTATTTGATAGTGATATCCAGAGATTGAGAGGGAAGAGGGTGATAGAGAGGGGGAGAGAAGAGAGACACCTGCAACACTGCTTTACCACTTACAAATGTCTCCCCTGCAGAGGGGGATGAGGGGTTTGAACCTGGGTCCTTGTGCATTCTAACATGTGTGCTCAACCAGGTGTGCTACCACCTGGCCCCCACTAAATATTCTTTAATTTTTTTATTATCTTTATTTTTTATTGGATAGAGACAGCCAGAAATCAAGTGGAAAAGGTGAGCAAGAGAGACCTGCTTCACCACTTGCAAAGCTTTCCCCCTGCAGGTGGGGGCCAGGGGGCTCAAACCCAAGTCCATGTGCATTGAAATATATGCACTCAACCAGGTGTGCCACCACCTGGCACCCCAAGTAAGCATTTTATATGTATGATTTCTTTCAATTGGCAAACAAACCTTTATATTAGGTACTGTTCTTACCCTCTGTGTACTGACACAGAGAGAAACTGAGACACAGAGGCACTGAATAACTTGTCAAATTCATAAGAGTAGAGACTAACATAGACAGCAATGCTAACTAGAGGGAGTAGAGAGATTAAGCACAGGAAACCCAGGTAAGTATGGATTTCAACAATGTCACAAGCACCTTTTCAGGTTAAATATGTCCCATGCAAAACAGAAACATACTTAGGTTTATTTATTTAAAAAAATCTTAAATTAGCAATTCAGTATTTATTTACAAAATTACATGTCAACAGGGGTATAATTCCACACTGTTCCCAACACCAGAGTTCTGAATCCCATGTCCCTCCATTGGAAACCACCATAGTTTTCAGACATGGGTTAACTGTCATCTCTACAACTATCTGTTTACATTTGTACATGATTGCCCCCCTTTTCTTCCACAAGAGGTGAGGTTCCAGGAAATATTAGTGAGGTCACCTTCTCAGAAAGGTCAGGATGGAATCATGGGAGCATCTGCAACATGGTGTCTGGAAGGTGGCAGGATAAAATTGTTGAGATAAAATTGTTAATGAACAAGAACCAAAAATTAGGAACAGAGCAGATGAGATTAGTAGTCTTAGATTGGAAAAAAGCTCAGAAGTCCATTTTAGGCATGTTTCTAGGGGCCCACGACTATAGTAGTTTTGCTTAAGTTTGGTGGGTAGCATGAAGTTGGATAAAAACATTGTCTGAGAAAATGGTATCTGGGGTTCAGGTGGTGGAGTACTGGGTTAAGTGCACATAGTACAAAGTGCAAGTGCGAGGACTCACGCAATGACCTGTTCAAGCCTCATACTCCCCAGCTCCAGGGGAATTGCTTCACAAGCAGTGAAGCAGGTCTGCAGGTGCCTTTCTCTCCTCCTCTATCTTTCCTTTCCTTTTCAATTTCTCTCTGTCCTGTCCTATCAAATAAAAATGGAAAAAATAGTCACCAGGAGCAGTCAATTTGAGCCCTAGCCCTAGCGATAACCCTGGAGGCAAAAAAAAAAAAAGGTGCTAGATTAGAGAAAAGGGCCTAGAGAATTAGATTAGACCAGAGAGCAGCTCCTACTCTAACCTAAGATAGCAGGAACCTTCCAGTTCCTCTACAGAGCCTATACTTCCCCCAGTTCTGTAACCTCTAGGGTGGGGCTCACTTTCCTGCATGCTTCACTTAATTCATACCAAATGATATTGCATCCACTGATCCCAACCTAATCAATGCAAGGAGTACCACCTCAGCATGCTTCACTTCAGACTGTGTCCAAAGACGTAAGGCATGGAATGTCAACCCTTCACCCTCATTACTCAGGTGAGACCTTTCCTTTCATATGATTCTTTAATTCCATTCCAGATGGTTCACTTCCTAACAAAGTCCCAAAACCTAGATATAGACCAGGTCTCATAAGATAGAGCATATGTTCACATGTATCCATAAATTAGGGCAAAAAACATACCTGAAAGCAAAAATACACAATAGTCTGTAGTGAGTCAGTATAAAGTTCATAATGAAATAGTGTCTACTTAGACTTAGATACCCTTCTCACCTATTTCCTATTACAGTTCTCTCACTCACTCCAAAGCTACTTTAGCAAAGCAAGGACTCCAAAAGCTGAATTAGGGCAAGAGACTGGCATACTTTAACAATGACTCTTTAGTCACTATCAGGCCACCCCATCAGCTGGGGCCCTATTCGGGGAGTTCTGAGATTCCCAAACAGATATGATGGGCCTAGACTTCGAATAAATCCCTCTTTCCATTGTTACCAGTCATTTCTATCAGGAAAATCACAATAGATCACTTTGTGAGCCCCCATAGGACCTTACTCTCACTTTGGATCAACAATGATAGAGAATGTTCCATCCTCTGAAGGGAGGATGGACAACATACTCTATGCTACACCTGAGGAAGATGGGTCGATATTGGGTCAGCCTGGAATGTTCCTACTCATGACCACAGAATGTGAGCTCAGATCCAGAGGGATGCAGAGGTCACATAGGCTCCTAAGCTGATTATGGGCCACAGATCACATCAAATCCATGGGGTTTCCAGACAACAATATTTATACCCCTTTCCCATATTAGGGAGCTACTCTCTTCCCTGGTCCAGCTTTCTAGTCCTTTTCCCAACCATGACATCATCTCTCCAGACAATAACTTGGATCCACCTGCATATCAGATTTCAAGCTCAGGGAAAAAAATAGAAAAAGAAAATCTAGTATAGCTGCAGGCCCTTTGGAATATAACTAAAATATGCCTACTAGCTATCCACAAAATGGAGGACCCCACAACTCTTCATCTGCACTATTCCAGCCTTTAGGTTCATGATTGGCCAACAATTTGGCTTTGTATGTTAACTCTCTTTTCAGCTACCAGGTTCCAGATGCTAGCATGATGCCAACCAGACTTCCCTGGACAGACAACCCCACCAATGTGTCCTGGAGCTCTGATTCCCTAGAGCCCCGTCCCACTAGGAAAAGAGAGGCAGGCTGGGAGTATGGATCAACCTGTTAATGCCCATGTTCAGCAGGGAAGTAATTACAGAAGCCAGACCTTCCACTTTCTGCATCCCACAATGACCTTGGGTCCATACTCCCAGAGGGATAAAGAATAGGAAAGTTATTAGGGGAGGGGATGGGATACAGAGATCTGGTGGTGGGAATTGTGTGAAGTTGTACCCCTCTTATCCTATGGTTTAGTCAATGTTTCCTTTTTATAAATAAAAAATTTTAAAAAAATGGTGCTAGAGTAAAGAAAAGGGCCTAGAGAGTTGGATTAGGGCAGAGAGCAGCTCCTACTCTTGAAAATATTCACTCAGATACCACCTCACTCCTGTAAGAATGGCAAACATCAAAAAAGGATAGCAGCAGCAAATGATGGAGAGGCTGTGGGGACAGAGGAACTCTTTTGCACTGCTGGTGGGAATGTAAGTTGGTCCAGCCTCTGTGGAGAGCAGTCTGGAGAACTCTCACAAGGCTAGACATGAACCCTCCATATGACCCAGTAATTCCTCTCCTTGGGTTATACCCCAAGGACTCCATAACACCCAACCAAAAAGAGGTGTGTACTCCTATGTTAGTAGCAGCACAATTCATAATAGCTAAAACCTGGAAGCAACCCAGGTGCCCAACAACAGCTGAGTGGCTGAGAAAGCTGTGGTATATATACACAATGGAATACTATGCAGCTATCAAGAACAATGAACCCACCTTCTCTGACCCATCTTGGACAGAGCTAGAAGGAGTTATGTTAAGTGAGCTAAATCAGAAAGATTAAGATGAGTATGGGATGATCCCACTCATCAACAGAAGTTGAGAAATAAGATCTGAAAGGGAAACTAAAAGCAGGATCTGACTAAATTTAAAGTAGGGCACCAAAGAAAAAACCCTGTGGTGATGGGGAGGGTGGACATGCGGCTTCCCGGGCTGGTCGGGGGTGGGGGTGGGTAGGTGGGATGGGACACAGTCTTTTGGTGGTGGGAATGGTGTTTATGTACACTCCTAGTAAAGTGTAGTCATATAAATCACTAGCTAATTAATATGAGAGGGGTAAAATTAATTGTATGTCTCGAAGTTTTTAAAACACAGACTGAGTCTTTTTAATATATAGGCTGTGTATTTGATATGTGGCCTCTCTCAAAAGCCTAGACCAAGTCGATCACAAGCAAGCAGTGGCACACCTGTATACAAGATACTGGGTACTATACAGCAAACAAAAGGACTTTTCAAAGTTAACCTAATTACCAAATAATGTGATGATAGCATTAACTATCCATTGTCTTTTTGAACCCTAAGACAGCAGGAACCTCACATCTCCACTATACAGCCTATATTTCCCCCAGTCCTGGAAACTTAGGGTGGGGCCCACTTTCCCGCATGCCTCTCCCAATCCATATAAAATAATATTGCATCTGCCGATCGCAACCTAATCAACGCAACGATTGCCACCTCAACATGCTTCAGCTCAGACTGTGAGACTTCACGTGTGTAATGACAACCCTTCAGCTTCATTACTCGGGTGAGACCTTTCCTTTCATAGTATTCTCTAATTCCATCCCAGGTGGATCACTTTCTAACAAAGTCCCAAAACCTAGATATAGACCAGGTTCTGTGAGAGAGAGCATATGCTCACACGTATCCATAAACTACTGCAAAATATATACCTGAAAGCAGAAGTACACTAGAGTTTGCAGTTAGTGCCCCCCCCAACACTTCCTCTCCACTATTCCAAGCTTTGGGTCCATGATTGCTCAACAATTTGGCTTTGTATGTTAACTCTCTTTTCAGCCTCCAGGTTCCAGATGCCATCAGGATGCCAGCCAGGCTTCCCTGGACTGAAGACCCCACCAATGTGTCCTGGAGCTCTGCTTTCCCAGAGACCCACCCTACTAGGGAAGGAGAGAGGCAGACTGGGAGTATGGACCGGCCAGTCAACGTTCATGTTCAGCGGGGAAACAATTACAGAAGCCAGACCTTCCACCTTCTGCAACCCACAACGGCCCTGGGTCCATGCTCCCAGAGGGATAGAGAACGGGAAAGCTATCAGGGGAGGGGATGGGATATGGAGATTGGGTGGTGGGAATTGTGTGGAGTTGTACCCCTCCTACCCTATGGTTTTGTTAATTTATCCTTTCTTAAATAAAAAATTAATTAAAAAAAGAAAAAGAAAAGAAAGATTTTTAAAGAAGAAAACTGTATGCATTTATGTGTGCTATATATAAAAGTACATATATGATTTAGATGTCATCATATTTGATATAAATACATGAAAGAGAGTTTAGAACTTTTTTGACTCACCATGTTTGCTTGAACATTCTCTGTATATTTCTTTTTTCTCTTTCATATTTTAAAGTTGTCACATATTTTTATGGCTTATGTTTCTATATCTGTTTTATTGTGTATCACCTTGCTGAGAGTTAAATATTCCATGTTTCTTTTTATGTGCCACTGTTTTAAAACGTTTTTCTCTTAATTAAAAAAGTAATGTGTATGTGCATTTGTGTGTGTGTGTGTGTGTGTGTGTGTGTGTGTATGTGTGTGTGTGAAAGAGAGAAGACTAGAAATATCACTCTGATACATATAGTGCTGAAACAGGGAAGATGATGTTTTTGCTTGTTGCAAAATTCTCTATGAAAGCAACCCTGTAAATCACTATTTCCTCAATAAAGTGATATTGAAGTGAGATTTCCCCCACCTGCAAGGGGAAAGCATTGCAAGCGGTGAAGCAGTGAAGCAGGTCTTTCTTGCTCACCCTTACCTCTCGATTTCTGGCTGTCTCTATCCAATAAAAAATAAAGATAATAAAAAATTTAAAGAATATTTAGTGGGGGCCAGGTGGTAGCACACCTGGTTGAGCACACATGTTAGAATGCACAAGGACCCAGGTTCAAGCTCCTGGTCTCCATCTGTAGGGGGAAATAGAGTGAACTCTTTTGCAAATTTAGACACTAACTTTTTAACTTTAATGCAAAATGCAGAAAAATGACTTTATTTTTAAGATATTTTTCCTTTAACCTATCCTCATTTCCAGTGAATAAAGTGCTTATTTTACCCAAAGTACCTTTCCATGACAGAAACAGTATAATGGTTATACAAAAGGTTTTTATATCCGAGGGTCCTAGGTCTCAGGTTCAATCTCTAATACCACCATAAGCCAGAGCTAAGTAGTGGTCTGGTATTCCTATTCCTACCCCTACCCCTATCTCTATATCTTTATCTCTCTGTTTCTCTCTTTCACTGACAAATAATAAATAACATATGATTTTTTTAAAAGGTCTAGGTGTTAGAAATGTGAGTGAGATCACTCCAATGCTAACCTTATCAAAGCAAGGACTGCAAAGCTGAATAAGGGCAAGAGACTCACATACTTTAACAATGACTCTTTAGTCACTATCAGGCCACCCCATCAGTTGGGGCCCTAATCGGGGAGTCCTGAGACTCCCAAACAGACATGATGGGCCTAGACCTCAAATAAATCCTTTCTCCATTGTTACTGGTCATTCCTACCAGGAACAACAAAATAGACCCCTTTTGTGGGCCCCCATAGGACCTTACCCTCACTTTGGATCAAAAATGTAGAGAATGTTCTATCCTCCAAAGGGAGGATGGACAACATACTCTATGCTACACCTGAGGAAGATGGGTCAATATTGGGGCAGCTTGGAATGTTCTTACTCATGACCACAGAATGTGAGCTCAGATTTACAGGGTTGCAGAGGTCACATAGGCTCCTAAGCTGATTATGGGCCCCAGATCACATAAAATTGATGGGGTTTACTGTCAACAATATTTATACCCCTTTCCCATATTAAGAAGCTACTCTCTTCCCTGGTCCAGCTTTCTGGTCCTTTATGCAGCCATGACATCATGTCCCCCAGACAATAACTTGGATCCACCAGCATGTCAGATTTCAGGCTCAGGGAGAAAAAGAAAAAGAAGGAAAAAAACACACAAACTAGTATAGCCACAGGCCCTTTGACATATAACTAAAATATGCCTACTAGCTATCCACAAAACGGAGGACCCCACAACTCTTCATCTGCACTATTCCAGCCTTTAGTTCCATAATAAGTCAACAATTTGTTTGACTTTGTATGTTAACTCTCTTTTCAGCCACCAGGTTCCAGATGCTAGCATGATGCTGACCAGACTTCCCTGGACAGACAACCCCACCAATGTGTCCTGTAGCTCTGATTCCCCAGAGCCCTTCCCCACTAGGGAAAGAGAGAGGCAGGCTGGGAGTATGGATCGACCTGTCAATGTCCGTGTTCAGTGGGAAAGCAATTACAGAAGCCAGACCTTTTGCATCCCACAATGACCTTGGGTCCATACACCCAGAGGGATAAAGAATAGGATAGCTATCAGTAGAGGGGATGGGATACAGAGATCTGGTGGTGGGAATTGTGTAAAGTTGTACCCCTCTTAGCCTATGGTTTAGTCAATGTTTCCTTCTTATAAATAAAAAATAAAAAAAAGAAATGTGAATGAAAAAATTCACACACAGAAGGGGGGCGGTCTACAGGCAAAATAGATTTAAACTAGAGAAAGCCTGTCAGGGACAACTCTTAGCACAGAGATGGTCAGAGAGAGTTGTGACTCAGGACGGAAACAATTCATATATACATGATTCAAGTTCCAGGTATTGGTTGAAAGAGCAGATTCCTTGGGGAATCAGGCCATCATTGGTTGCAGAAGGGAGGAAGCTACCTTTCAGTCATTGATTCATCTTCCTGCATTGGGCTATGTTGACCGCAGGAATGTCTCCTTTACCTAAAGTAGTTTGTGGGAGGGGCTGGTTGCACCACCCTGGACTGCTGGAGGAGCAAAGTGCCTCTGAATAGGAGTTGGGGTATCAGATTTCTTTCCCTGTGGCAGTTTTTTTTTTTTTTTTTTTTGCAAATTTCCTTCACTGGGGACACAGCATAATGGTTATGCAAAAAGACTTTCATGCCTGAAGCTCTGAGGTCCCAGATTTAATCCCTAGCACCACCATAAACCAGAGCTAAGCAGTACTCTGGTCTCTTTCTCTCTTTCATAAATAATAATAATAGTAATAATACTAAATTAAATTTAAAAAAGAAGGTAAAATTAAAAGGAAAGAAATGGATTCTGAATTTTCATTTCTTGCATACAATTATTCTTTGAAAGAATCACAACATAGTCTCTCAGGTGCCCATTCTTATAGCTGTGGTGGTCAGGGATCAGCTCCCCTCTAAGGTGGGAGTAGGGGGTGGATCAGATGCAAGATTTGGACTGAGCTGGTAGCATGCCCAGCTCAGGATAGCAGCAGCACCCCACTCTGGATCTTGGCCTCCAGGTGACAAGGTCTGGGCAGGGAACCTCTCCCTGGGAAACTTGGAGGTTCCAAAGCAGCCTTTTCTTCTCTTGGTTTTCTGGGAGTGGAGCAGGAGGAGAGGAGTGTGACCTGGGATGGGGGACAGGTTGTCATGCAGGACAATGAAAATCTGACTCCAGTGTTGACCCTCTGAGACAGACAGAGAGAGTGAGAGAGAGAGAGAAAGAGAGAGAGAGAGAGAGAGAGAGAGAGAGAGAGAGAGAGAGAGAGAGAGGGAGACTATTATGGGTTTTGAGTAAAAGGGAGAGAGAATGAAAGAGAACAAAGCACCGAGTCATTCAATGAGGTGGGGGGGGGGGGTCAGTGAATTATTTCTTTGCCACCATTCTAAGTGCTTTAAACACATGTGAGTAAAAATAACACAGCAAATGACAAATGTTGGTGAGGAGGTGGAGGAAAAGGAATCCTTCTGTACGGCTGGTGGAAATGTAAATTGGTCTAAATCCAGTGGAGAACAGTCTGGGAAACTTTCAGAAGGCTATAAATGGAATTAATGAATAGGATTATCCTATAACAATTCTTCAAGATAGGTATCAGTACATCTATTTAGTTTTTCTCCTTCCTTTTTCCTTCCTTCCCTTCTTCTTTCCTTACTTCCTTTCTTCTTTCCTTACTTCCTTCCTTCTTTCCTTCCTTCCTTCCTTCTTTCCTTCTTTCCTTCCTTCCTCCATTCCTTTCTTTCTTTCTTTCTCCCTCTTCCTCTCTTTCTTCCTGTTTTCTTTGGAGGCTTTTATTTACCCAATCACCAACTTCTAAAATCTTCACTTCACAGTTCTATTAAACACACACACACACACACACACACACACACACACACACACACACACACACACACACACACCACAGTTGTTACTAGACTCATTTGTTGGCCAATTTAGAACACTGTAGTTTTTTTTTTCTCTCCCTTCAGCTAAGATAGCAGAAGAGGTTATTTATTGTACACGGGTTACATTCAGCCACAAGGAGAGCAGAACTAGTCCAGAATGACAAGTCCAAGGCAAAGGAGCAAAAGGGACTGTGTTTTGGTATGAGCAATGAAGGTCACTCAAGATGGTCACGTAGGATCAGATGGTGATGAGGCTCTAGATCTGCTGAAACAAATTCTAGGCTGCAGCACAGAGTCCATTGTATACCAGTACCTCTGGCCTCTGGCCTCTGGTCTCTGGCATCCTTTATTTCTGCTTCTGTGGCTTCCATGGGTACACAAGTCTACTTGGACCTCTGCCTCATCTTCTTTTGCCCTTCAGCCTGCGCATTCACTTCTTCCTCCACTTGGCTCTCATCATTCAAAGGGTTCTAGGAAGATGGCGCTAAGGCCGAGAGCAGAACACTGTAGATTTTCATAACATCTTTAAGAATACATTTAAAGTACCAATTTCAGATCCATCATTCCACAATTTGTAATACACTAGTATTTTCAAATTTTAAGCTTTATACAGTAAAATCTAATTAAAAGAAACATTATATTTGCCAAGATTAGAAAAAAAAATGACACAGATATAAACTTCCAGACATATCATGCACATTCTTATCATAGAACTGGTGATTAGAACCTAGTTAATCTATCCAATTTTCAAATCCCTGTTGAAATTTTAATTCTGATCTGAGGGCTTCCGCTATAACATTAGTCAACACTTAATATATATTTTATGGGATTTTCTCTTTAAAACAAGATGTTTTTATTTACTAAGCAAGAAGAAAAACAAGAGAGAGAGGGAGAGGAAACCAAAGCATTGCTCAGTTCCAACATAAGGTGCTATTAGAGATAGAACCTATTATTTCTGGGGCCTCATGTAAGTTGGTATAAAAATAGGCTGTGTTATCTTCCCAGCTCCTTTATATCTTTTTCTCAGTGTTAAGCATTATCAAGTACTTACCATAATAAATGGAAAATTATAAAATATATAAGCTATAATAAGTATTATAATGGCCTCCTTTCAACTACTATGTCTAGTTTTTGTCCATTATCTAGATGTGGGAAGTTTTCTGCAGCTATTGCTCTGAATATGCTCTCTGCTCTTCTCTTACTTTCTTTTCATCTTCAGGAACCCTTGAAATTTTCATATTCTTCCTTCTGTTGAAGTCTGCTAACTCAAAGAGGATTTTTTTTTGTGAACCTTTTTTCTTCAACTGCTTTGTTCTTAAAGATTGTGGATGTTTTGTCTTCTAGTTTTGCTATTCTATCCTCAAGCTGATTTATTCTGGCTACAAGACCTCTCAAGTAGGCTCTTGTGCTGTCAAGACTATCTTTTAGCTCCTGTATTTCTTCTCAGAGCTCTCTTTGTGAAATTCATTATTCTTTAGTGAATAGTCTTGAGATTCCTTAATTTGCACTTGTATGTTATGGTTGGAGTTCTGAATAACCTTCATAATTAGTTTTTTGAAATCACATTCAGGCATATTTTTTATAACCTATGTGGAGATGGGTATTTGTATTTTCCCCATGTTTTCGTTGAGCGCTAAAGCCAGCAGGTGGCACTGTGGTTGTATTTTTGTGGTGGTGAGGTGGGGGAGGAGCTTCTCCCCTGTTAGATTCCACGGGGTAAACCAGTGTTGGGTGGGTGATTCAACAGGGTTTCCCACCAGCTTCTTTTCCTACTCCTGTTCTGAGTTGTTATCCCAACCTCAGGATCTTGCTGTGTCTGCCTTTTCCAGGCTGCACTGTGGTCTCTAATTGCTCCATTGCACATTTTCCCCTGCACTGCTGCCCTAAGCTCAGTATCTACAAATCAAGATAGTTTCCCCAGCTGCAGCTGTGCCTCTGCTCCACAAAGTTCTGCTTACCACTTTCCACTTGTCAGTTGGTAAGTACCTGATGCTCAGACTTTGCAGGCTGTGCTGTGAGATTGAGGGCTTTTTTTTTTTTTTAATTGTTTTTATCTTTTTATCTTGGGCATTATCTTTCAATTGTTAACTCTTTGACCATGCCCCCAGAAGTGGTAAGAATTTTTTTTTTTGCTTCCAGAATTATCACTGGGGTTTGTAGCCAGCACTACAAATCCAGTGCTCCTGGAGGATATTTTCTCCATTTTTTTTTAATAGGATAGGACAGAGAGAAATTGAGGGAGGAGGAAGAGACAGAAAGTAGGAGAGAGATACCTGTAGACCTTCGGCTGACCTGCTTCACTGCTTGGGAAGCGACCCCCCTGCGGGTGAGGAGACAGGGACTTGAACCAAAATCCTTGCTCGGGTCCTTGCACTTTGCACTATGTGTGCTTAAGCCACTGCACTACTGCCCAGCCCCCAATTTTTTTCTCCTTCATGACTTTTGTTGTCCCTTTTTATTTGTTGGTTTAGTTATGATGCTAGGTAGTTTACTTGGGATCACTGATCTCTCTCTTTTATAAATTAACCATTTTATTTTCATTAGAGAGATACACATAGAGAAATATTAGAACACTGTTGAACTCTGGCTTATGGTACTGGGAATAGAACCTGGGATCTCAGTGCCTTGTCATGAAAGTCTTTTGCATAACTCTTATACTATCTCTCCAGCCTTCTTTGCCCTTAATTAATGTTGACATGTATTGCTATAAACTTTCATCTTAGAATAGTTCAATGACAGATGACTACATAAAGAAGTTGTGGGATATTTTTCATTTATTTTATTATTTTTATTGGGGGTATTAATGGTTTACACTAAGTAAAGTTTTTGATATATGTGTAAAATTTCTCAATTTTTTGCAGAACATTCTCACCCTCAGCATAGGTTCTCCTCCACCATCATGCACCAGAACATAAACTCCCAGCCCCATGCCCCACAGTCCTTTATTTTGGTGCAATCCACAAAAGCCAGTCCAAGTTCTACTTTGTGTCCCTCCTTTCTGTTCTAAGTTCTCAATTTCTGTCCTTGAGGGAGATCATCCCATATTCATCCCCCTTTAGCTTGTCTCACTTAACATGATTCCTTATTTTTATAGTATTTGTTAGTTCTTTATAGCACTCAATATATTTCACTGAGATGCAACAACCAATGAGCTTCATGTAGACAATTTAGCAGAAAATTCTCTCTGCAAGTGAACCAGGAAAGCTGGTCATGTAAAAGAGAGGGGGAAAAGAGGGAGGAAAAATTACTAAATATTTAATTTAGTGCTTGAAGTTTATTCAAGAGAAAGGAATTAGGACACATGACATAACAAGTCAGTATTTCCTCAGACTAATGATGGACTCCTTTACAGACTGACTCAATCTATAGATTCAGCGACAGCAAAGATTTTGTCTCATGCCTCTGTTAATACACCTCCCAGTGTGATTCTCCCCAGGTTTGCATTTTCTGCTTCTGCAATAGCAGTTAAGTCTTCTTTGATAACCTGCAGAATGAAAAGGAGACACAGTGGAAGGGAAGAAGAAAAAGAGTTAGTCTTATGGAGATGCTCTAAGATACAATATATAAAACACTAGCAGATAATACCACTCAGGCAAGGATGCAGAGAACTCACTGTCATAAATGATGAAAAATTGTAATGGCTGTATGTAGGACATATCTTCTCTGACCCTGATCCACTCTGTACTTGCTTATTTCTTGCTACAGTTTCTAAAATCCATTCTACTTTGTGCTTGCACACATTTTTGAGCCCCACCTCCATAGTATGACATGCTTTAAAGGACATGGGACCCTGTGAACCTGTGGCTAGTCTCACCTGAAGCATCTTGAGCATCACCTTCCAAGGAGATAGACATGCCTGTATTCCCAGCACCAGGCTGGTCCATGGTGGTGTCTTCATCATCTGTCATGGGAGCCTGGTCCTCTGTCTCTGTCTCCTGGTCACCTGTTGTGGGCAACTGGTCAGATGTCTCACCAAGAGGTTGAGCCTTCCCCTGGAGGGCCAGCAGGAGAAGGACAGAGAGCAGGGCTAAGGTCCTCATGTTGTGAGTCACGTGGAGGTCAGGTCAAGATGATGCAGAAGTTGTGAGCATGGTGACAAGGTCAGTTTTATTTATAGTCTTAGAGGTGTGCCTCAGAGGCATAACAGATGGGTAAGGATATATACCAGACAACAGTGAACTGAGGCTACCTTGTACTCATGGTCTCTTTGATGCTCCTCTGTTCTGGTAACTTCAATTAACATGAGACCCTATGCTCAGTGTCTTTATTTGCTTCAAATAAATAATAATGATAAAAGTCCTGGTGTATACCCAACTCCCATATGCTTAAATATTTACCTTTTAAATTCCACAACACAAGAACAGAGTTTAGTGTGGAGAATGTGGAAAAATCCTAGTGTGGAGAAGAAATGACTTATTAGACTCAGGAGAAAGGAACTTGTTGGATTTTTTTTTTTTTGGTAAGGAGTTAATAGACTAAAATAAAAGGAAAAAGTTATTTCAGAAGCCCAGTGATTAATAGAATACACACCAGTTATAATTCCCTCTTTGAGAAATAAATATTCAAACAGTAACATTTTATAGTTTTCTTCTGAAATTGTTGAGTTTTTGTAATTACTGGGATTTCACTGCGACAGGGTGTTTTTTTTTTTTTTTTCAGATAGAAAGACAGAAAGATATTATAGTCCTGAAGCTTCCTTCAGTGTGGTGGGGATTTGGCTTGACTATGAGTCATCCCATGACAAAGGAAGTGTACCATTCAAGTGAGCTATCTTGCTAACTCTAAAATTGTTTATTTGACTGCTTTAATTTTAATTCTTGCATAGAGCAAAAATCTCAGTGTAGAAACGTGGTGAGTAAGAATTAGATAGTTTATTACCTCTGCCTCTCCAGCTTTTCTCCAGGAAACCACCTGTGGACATTGTTCTGTCATTTGCTTTTTTCACTCATACTTGAGTCTGATGCTGTACATAATCCCACATGTGTAGAGTGCATTATTGCTTCTGCAGCTTTATGTTAAAAACCAAAAATTCAGGAATAAGACTCAGAAAGAAAATGTAGCTTGCCTTTGTTTCTCTCCTCTCAAAAACAACTATTGCTAATGGAAAATTACATTGTTTTACAGAATGTGAATGGCATGTACAAAAGGGCAAAAATGGTCTTCAGGCTACCTCGTTCACTGAAGAACTCAAAATTCACTCCTCTGTAGAGCTAAGAAGTTGGATACCTGACAACTAAACCAATTCAACAATAAGAGGTTCTGCTACAAGGAAGATCCATGCTCATACACCTATAAATTAATTGTACCCAAGCTGACCCTCCCAACCCTAATAAAACCTTCTGCCCTAAAATCATGGAGACAGATTTAAGTTTTGCCTCCCATCTCTTTTAACTTTGTTAACTTTGCAGTAAAGATCTTTCTTTTCTCAAACTCTGGTACCAGAGTAATGATTTCTATCCCCATTGGACATAAACTCAGTAAAAATTAAGTAGACCCATGTGTCACTGTCTAGCTTCATTTTAATAAGTCATCATTCAATTGTTACCATTTTGTCATTTGTACACACTTTTAATTAAAAGTAATATTGCAATAAGCTTTTAAAAAATCTTTTATATATATAAAATATCTTTCTCACATATAGTAATATTTATAGAGTAGCTAATTTGAAGAATGGATCTTGCTGTATTTTTATTTTACTATTTTTTTAAGTATTGGAGTAAATGTTATATTTTTTAAAGATTTTCTTCTTAAAAATTAGTGATTTAATATAGATTTACAAAATGATAAGGTAATAGGGGTGTAATTCCACACTGTTCCCATCACCAGAGTTCTGTATCCACATACCCCTCTAGCAGAAACTGCAATAGTTCTCCCCAGGTCACAGATATGGCTTGACTATGTCTGTTTGTCTATCTATCTATCTATCTATCTATCTATCTATCTATCTATCATCTATCAATCATCTATTATCTATTTATCTATCATCTACTTAATATATAATCTATTAATCATTTTTACCTGTATCTATCCATCTATCTATATTTTTTAACCTATTTTTATTCATTTCTAAGTTCCTACCTTCACTTCCTTTCTAAGTCACATGTATGCCTATAGCTACTTCTGAGTGTCTTTCCTTTTTTCTCTTCTCTCTCAGATAAGTGAAATGGTAACTGACTTCCTGTGGTGTTTTCCAGATTTGCTTCCTGTCAGCTTTCTGGCGGGGTGATCTCCAGGAGAAAGGTAATGGACCGGTTCTTTCTCGCTCACGCAAGGGATGGCATGAAGTAAAGACACTGGGGAGACCTGCAGCGTGTTCAGACCTTGTTTATTACCAGGTGGACATTAGTTAAATAGAAAACCAAACGAAGGGAATTATTGAAATATGTCAGAAATTATAGGTTTCTTAAAAGTCAGCTTGCCCCTATGGTAGGGGGCTGGTTATGACAGGAATTTGATGAGATACATAAAGGCCTAGACTTCCCAGGCAGTCCAGTTCCCAGTTGGCCCACTCTCAAACAATTTTCCTCTAAATATGTGATGATTTCTTGGACTTAACATCCAAATCCTCAATCCATTTAGATTTTACTTTTGTATGTGGTGAGATGAAGTGGTTCAATTTCATTCTTCTGTATGCTTCAACCCAATTTTCTTAACTTAATTTGTAGAAGAGAATATTCTTTCTCCACTCAATATTTTGTGTCCCCTTATCAAAAATTATATCTCCATAGATATGGTGGCTTGTTTCTTGTCTTCTTACAAGTGTTGATACATGTTCCTCACAAATTTCACCCCATAGTATGCATAAAAATATTTCATATAAGCTTAATTTTGTCATTTACCAGGGACAGAGAGTATCTGGTCCATGAGCCTACCACCAAAACTCTGTGTCTCTACCCTTCTACCTCCCAAAGATAACCACTATAGTTCTCACAAAATGATACTGACAACTTTTATTTGCTACCCTAAGTACAAAATTAATTGCCCACAGGTGATAAACTGATCCTCTCTTTCAGCAAATTTCCTGCTGCCACATCATCATCTGTGTCTGTAATAATCATGCATACATATTTTGGAGGTGGAGTGTCTAAAATTAAGACCATGAATCCTGGAGAATAAGACCTGTGATGTACTGGGTGGGATACCATAACCAATCTTCTCCATGTCTCTGAAATCCAGGAGATCAACTTCTTCTCCTCATAGCAGTTGACTGTGGGCCAGCAGATGACTGTCTGTGACTATATGAGAGGATATTAATCATTATAATTTTATTTTCTTGATTATAAGATATAATTTCATAAGTGTAGACAGTGATAAAAATAGAATAAAGCAAATCACCATCACATGATATTTGTATTTGATAAAATATATTTATATGTTCAGACACATTAAATATGGAAAGCAACATAATGGAGAGAGAAGATGTAGGAAAGATTACTGTCACACTGAAAATTGGGAATAAGGTGGACTAGGGAGGCTTAAAATACTCAAGTGAAACTGAAGACCAGGTTAATAGGGTTAATTCTGGGTCAGGTTAGATCAGTGTCAGATAGCTCTAACATCATACTGAATACTACAATGGTGTATTTTTAGATGGATATCAATATTGAATCTGTAGTCTTGGAGTAAAGCAGTATTACTCCTCACGATGGTGAGCCTCACCCAATCTGGTGAGACCTAAATAGAACAAATGTTTACTTTTCTTGAGTGGGAATGTCTGCTGCAAGAAACCTGCAGTGAGGAGCTGCACATGGGACCCTAACTGAAACATGTCATGGCCCAGCCTGCAGACCATGGACTTCCAGTCTCTATGAGCATAGTCCTTGTATTGAATCTTTACACCAGTCACTTAATTTCTCTGCAAACCCTGATTAGTTTGTCCATCTAGGTGACTCTATTGATTTGTTCCAAGTCTTAACTTCATCAGTTTAGAAAAAGTATATATCAGCTATTGATCAAGAAAAGGTATTTGTGTGTCTTCAATAGGATTCATAAAGGTAGTATGGCTAGTATCAGGTTGACCTGTCTTTTGTAATACAAATGTCTACTTCTAGCATACCGTGTATATTAAAAACCTACCTATTTAGAAAGTTAGGCTTAATTGACTTTAGCTTATCACATAAAAGTGGGTATTAACTTTAGCTCTGTGAGTATTCTTTCACCCCTGGGTTGTTTTGACTGACTTATTGTCATTGAAAAATACCACTTTTTATAGGTTCATAATTATAATTCTGTTTGTTTTGTGGAATAAATTATAATTAGTGGATTCAGTGCCTTTGAGAGATAGAGTGGAGAGCTTTCCCTTCATTGGGTATTGGATGAAATATCTTTTAGGCTGCAAACAAAGATTAATTTTTCCTTGGTTACTAAGAAAGAGCCCCTCTGCTGACCAGGTTCTGATATCCTCTGCTCTCTGGTCCTTTTGGAAGATTCTTATGTTACCAGTGCTTTCTCTTCTGGGGTTCATGCTGGGAAATTGTGCAGATGCAGTCACATCTGCCATGTTGTGCCCTCAGGGCACTGTCAATTCCCCGTGATAGTTGGAGTGCTTTGGTTACTCCTCCCCCTTCCCATTCTCATGAGACTTATTATCCTACCCTGGAGTGCTATGGTTACTCCTCCCACTTCCCATTCTCACGAGAGCTATTCCCATAAAATCCCTCCTTCTTCCACCCCTCTCTCTCTTGCCGGCCCTTCACTTTGGTGATTAGACACAAGGAAGGTTGCTGTGTGAGGCGGCCATTTTTGCTACCTCCACGTGACCCAAGCTGCTTCTCTCTCACCCAATTCTGAGGTGCCAGCGCAAATAAAGATTTGTGTTCCCTCTTTGCTCCAGATCTCTTCTCTCTCTTCTCCGTGGCGCAGCTTGACAGGTTCATGTCTTCCTTTTTCCTGTTTTTACTTTACTTAGGCTTTAGTTTACACCATCTTGTTTATACTGTTAAAATATCTATGCTCAACACCTCTCCTTATAAAATACGACATATGTTAATTCCCCTGCACTTCTTAAAAGTAAGGAATATGCAACATAGCACAGTAGAATCATAATTTCCTCTCATTAACTTTGTGGCAGTCTCTCTTTGTGGAGTATGATTATGGATTATTAGAATTTTATTTTAAAATTATTCCCATTAATTATTTTTATTTTTCCAGTAATACTTAGATCTGGGTAGTTCTTATAATATAAACCATTCAGATATACTTCTCCATGTAAGTAACAAATCAGATGACAAAGCAAAAACAAATTTTAAAAGGAAAGAGGAAAAATACCACATACACTGAGATTAATGCTTAAAGTTTATTTTACAGAAGATATAAAGCATAAGGTCTACATGTCATGTCCAGGTCTATAGGCAGACTCTGGCACAGCTTTGGGTCTCAATCCACAAGCTCATCAGCAGCAAAGGTTGTATGGGATACCATTCAGTCTACACCATCCAGAGACACGCTCAAAGCGTTTACACCGGTTGCGTCTGCAGTAGCAAGTGCCTCTACTCTGTGGACCTGTCGGTAGAAGAGGAGGTTAGAAATAGTGGTAGGATGTTTCCTTTTTATAAATAAAAAAATTAAAAAAAAGAAATGGTGGAAGAAGGAGGAGCCAGTTTCATGTCAATGATAGGGTTATGTCTACACATAGTAGACAGAAGTCAGATCAAGTTTAGGTCATGTCTGTGTCTTCAGGGGTGAGAAAGCTTCCTGTATGTAGCTGAATGTAGCTCCTAAAGGATGGCAACTTTTCTGATCCTGTCTGCCGTGTACTTTCCATTTCCTGCCCTGGTTTATGCAATCCTCCCCTTGAACTCAGGCATGTCTCTCCTCACCCCACATCATGCAGACACATTAGAGCCCCACCTCCAGATAATGATCCTTTCAAAGGGATATGGGACCCTGTGAGCCTGTGGCTAGTCTCACCTGAAGCATTTCGAGCAAGACGTTCATCACTTTCCAAGGAGATAGACATGCCTGTGTCCTCAGCACCAGCCTGGTCTAGGGAGTTGTCCTTGTCATCTGTCATGGGAGCCTGGCCCTCAGACTCTGTCCCCTGGTCATCTGTTGTGGGCAGCTGGTCAGGTGTCTCGCCAAGAGGTTGAGCCTTTCCCTGGAGGGCCAGCAGGAGAAAGACAGAGAGCAGGGCTAAGGTCCTCATGTTGTGAGTTACCTGTTGGCTTGGTCAGGATGAGACAGGAATTGTGAGGGGAGAAGCAGAGTCAGCCATATTTATAGTGTGAAACAAAGATCTTAGAGATATGATGGGGGTTAGCAGGAGGAGGTTACATCATTCTGGGTGGTACTAAAGTCTCCTTGTCCTCAAAGTATCTTTGATGATGCTGTTCTGGCATTTTCCACTCTTCACAAGTCCATATGCTCAATGTCCACAGCTGTTACAATTGCCTGTTGATGATAAGGAATCTGGTATATTTCCCATCTGCTTGAATATTTATGTTTTAGATTCAAAAAGACAAGAATAGAGTCATCATTCATTATGATCAGGTAACAAATACAACTCTTTAAAAATTTTTTTTTTCTCCTCCAGGGTTATTGCTGGGCTCGGTGCCTGCACCATGAATCCACTGCTCCTGGAGGCCATTTTTCCCCCTTTTTGTTGCCCTAGTTGTTGCAGCCTCATTGTGGTTATTATTGCCATTGTTGATGTTGCTTTGTTGTTGGATAGTACAGAGAGAAATGGAGAGAGGAGGGGAAGACAGAGAGAGAGGGGGAGAGAAAGATAGACACCTGCAGACCTGCTTCACCGCCCGTGAAGCGACTCCCCTGCAGGTGGGGAGCTGGGGGCTCGAACCGGGATCCTTACAACGGTCCCTGCGCTTTGCGCCATGTGCGCTTAACCCACTGCGCCACCGCCCGACCCCCTTTAAAATATTTTTATTTGTGTTAATAGTAGGTTACAAGATTGTAAGATGACAGTGTATAGTTCCACACCACACCCACCACTAGTGTTCTGTACTCCTACTCTCTCACATTCCAAAGATAACCACTATAGTCATAAAAAGTTTGAGAAACAGTTTGTATGCTTCAGTTTGTTCTTTCTTGCAAGTTCATGTGTATCTAGATGCTACATATGAGGGAAACCATTTGGGAGTTGTCTTTTCTCTTTTACTTTTTTGCTAAGTATAATCTCTGGTTTCATCCATTTTGTTCCAAAGGACACAATGTCATCCTTTTTTGATTGCAGAGTAGTACTTCATGGAATATGTATCCCATAACTATATTAGCTAGTCATCTGTTAATGGGCATATTGGTTGCTTCCATTCTTTGCTACTGTGAATAGTGCAGCTATGAACATAGGGGTCCATATGTCCCTTCAAATTAGTGTTGAAGTGTTCTTTGGATAAATGTCTAATAGTGGTATTGATGAATCACAAAGTAATTCCATTTAATTTTGCTGAAAGACTCTCTTTATGCTCTTCTAGAGGAGCTACACAAGTTTCCATTCCCACCAACAATGTAGCAGAGCTATTCATTTCTCCACAACCTCTATGACACCCATCATTTTCTGGTTTGTTGATGTAAACCATTCTATCAGGTGTGAGATGGTATCTCAGTGTAGCTTTAATTCGCATTTCTCTAATAATAAGTGGAGTATTTCTTTATCATTCTGTGGGTCATGTATGTTTCTTCTTTAGAAAACTGTCTATTTAGTTCTTGGGCCCACTTTTTTATTGGGCTATTTTTGCTTCTTTTGTAGATCTGTACCAAATTCAGTATAGGTCTTTGGTATCAGCTGCTTGTCAGATGTTATCTTCTCCCATTTACTGGGTTGCCTGGTTATCTTTGTGTAGTTTGTTTTTGATGTATAGAAACACTTTGGTTTCATGTAGTCCCATTTATTCATTCTTGTTTTCATTTCTCATGTCCATGGGGTTTAGATTCCAAGTACATCTTTGATATGAAGATCCTGCAAAAATTCACTGATAGCTTTTTCTATAAATTTTTGAGTTTCTGGTCTAGTATTTAGATCTTTTTAAAATAAAAAAATTCAGTTATTTATAAAATGGAAATAGGCTAAGAGGGGTACAATTCCCACTACCAGAACTCTGTATCCCATCCCCTCCCCTGATAGCTTTCCTATTCTTTATCCCTCTGGGAGTATGGACTCAGGGTCATTATGGGGTGCAGAAGGTGGAAGGTCTGGCTTCTGTAATTGCTTCCCCGCTGAACATGGCCATTGACAGGTCAATCCATACTCCCAGCCTGTCTCTCCCTTTCCCTAGTGGGGCAGGACTCTGAGGAAGCAGAACTCCAGGACACATTGGTGGGGTTGTCTGTTCAGGGAAGTCTGATTGGCATCATGGTAGCATCTGGAACCCGGTGGCTAAAAAAGAGTTAACATTTAAAGTTAACATTTAAATTGTTGATTAATCATGAACCTAAAGGCTGGAATATTGCAGATGAAGGTTTGGGCTCTCCATTTTGGGCATAGCTAGTAGGTCTATTTTAGGTATATTCCAAAGGGCCCATGACTTTATTAGTTTTTGCCTGAGCCTGACATCTGAGTATCTAGATCTTTAATCCATTTTTATTGGACCTTGGTGTATGGTGTTAGGTGATTGTCTAGTTTCACTTTTCTTCATGTGGCTGTCCAATTTTTCCAGCCCCATTTGTTGAAGAGACCTTCTTTACTGTATTGAATGTTTTTGATCCCTTTGTCATATATTAGGTGGTTGTATATGTGTGGGATTAATTCTGGGATCTCAGTTCTGTTCCATTGACTCACGTGTCCATTTTTATTCTAGTACCATGCTGTTTCAAGTACTTTTGCTTTGTAGTAATAGTATGTACTATTGATTTGAGGTTGGTGAGTGTGATACTTATATAATTTTCCTTTTTTCCAGGAATTGCTTTGGCTAGATGTGGTTGTTTGTGGTTCCACACAAATATTTGGACAAATTGTTCAATTTGCTTGAAAAAGGCCTTTGTGGTCTTGATAAGGATTGCATTGTAATTGTAGATTGCTTTTGGTGGAATGGCCATTTTAATGTTTATTTTCCCAATTCAGGAACAAGGAATATCCTTCTATTTATGTGTGTTGTTCTTTATTTCTTTTAACAATGTTCCATAGGTTTTGTTGTAAAGGTCCCTTTTCTCCTTTGTGAGATTCACCACAAGGTATTTTATCATTTGGGGTTAAATTGTACATGGGATTGAATCCTTTATTTCACTTTTCTCTAACTTTTTGTTCTCATACAGAAATGCAATGGGTTTATGACTATTGATTTTATATTCTGTTATTTTACTAAATTTATTCATTATTTCCAGTATTTCCCCCACTGAGAATGATGTTAGCTATTTTTGTTATAAATGGTCTTATTATGTTGAGAAATTGTTATTCTATTCATAGTTCCTGCAGGGTCTTTATAAAAAATGGGTGTTGTCTTTTCAGCATCAATTGATAAGACCATGTGATTTTTATCTTTTTTTATTGATATGATGAATTACATTGACTAACTTGTGGATGTGAACCATCCTGTTTCCCAAGGATGAAACCAATTTAGTCTTAGTGAATTATTGTCTTGTTGTTAGGTTCGAATTATTAAGGTCTTGTTCAAGATCTTTGCATCAATGTTCATCAGGGATATACATTTTCTTTTCTGGTAGAGTCCTTTCTTGCTTTGAGTATCAAAGTGATGTTAGCCTCATAGAACATATTTGGGAGTGCTTGTCTCTCTCCAATTTTCTGGAAGAGTTTGAGGGGAATCAGTATTAGTTCTTCGAAAGTCTTATAGAATTTATTAATGTCACTGTCTGGTACTGGGCTTTTACTTTTGGCAAGATTTTTGATTATTGACTCAATTTATATTCTAGTGGTTGGCTTGTTTATCCTACCTACTTCTTCTTGGGTTAGGCTTGGCAGGTGGTATGATTCTAGGAATATATCTATCTCATTTGGGCTGTCCAATTTGTTTGCATAGAATTTTCATAATATTCACATATGATTCTTGGTATTTCCCATAGTTGTAATTTCATGTCTCAAAGAACCAACATTTGGCTTCATTGATCTTTTGTATGGTTCTTTTATTTTCGATGTTGTTTATTTCTGCTCTACTTTTAATGATTTCCATCCATCCGGTTGCTTTAGGATTCCTTTGTCCCTCTTCCTCTAAGTCTTTAAGGTGTTCAGTAAGGTTGTTTGTTTGAGCTTTTCCTTGTTCATTCTAATGTGTGCTTATATGGCTATATGTTTCCCTCTCAGTATTGTTTTGACTGTGTCCCAAATATTTTGATACCTTGTATCTTCATTTTCATTTGTTTCCAGGAACATCTGAATTTCTTGCTTGAGTGCCTTTTTGGCCCAGTGGTTATTAAGCAGCATGTTGTTGGGTTTGCAAATTCTGTGACTTTTGGTAAGTTTCTGATTGTTGTTTAATGTTAGCTTTATTCCACTGTGATCTGAGAAGATACTTAGGATGAATTCAATGCTCTTGAATTCGTTGGTACTGTCTTTGTGGCCTAATATGTGATCTGTCCTTGAGGATGCACTGTGTGGATTTGAAAAGAATGTGTATTTCTGTTTTGGGGGTGAAGAACTGTGAAAATGTCCAGGAGGTCTATCTACTCTGTCCATCTCTTTATTTAATTCTCTTGTTTCTTTGTTGATTCTCTACTTCATTGATCTGTCTAAGTGTGAGAGTGGGGTGTTGAAGTCTCCCACTATTATTGTATTACTATTGATGTATTTTTGTAGTTCTTTCAGGAGGTGTTTGATGTGTTTAGATGGGCTCTCATTGGGTGCATAGAAGTTAATAATTGTTAAGTCTTCTTGACTGATTGATCCTCTGATCATTATGCAATGGCCTTGCCTATCTTTTATTACTTTATTTAATTTAAAGTCCATTGTGTCAGAGATGAGGATGGATGTTCCTGCCTTTTTTTGTGGTCCATTAGCCTGTATGGTAGTTTTCCATTCTTTCACTTTAAGTCTGTGTTTGTCTTGTTGGGTCAGGTGGGATTCGTGCACACCGCATGTGGTTGGGTTGTGTTTTCTGATCCATCCTTCTACTGCGTGCCTTTTAATAGGTGAGTCAAGCTATTGACATTTATTGATATTATGGATTTAATATATTGCAGTGCCATTATTCTTATTTTATTTGCTCTGATATATGGCAAGTATTATGGTGATGTTCCTTTTTATATGAGGTCTTTTAGAACCTCTTTCAGGGCAGGTTTGGTGATGATTGCCTCCTTTAGTTGTTGCCTGTCTGAGAAGTTTTTGATCCCTCCATTTAGTTTGAAAGAAAGTCTATCAGGATATATTATCCTTGGTTGAAACCCTTTTTCATTCAGGGCTCGATAGATATCTTGCCATTCTCTTCTGGTTTTTAGAGTTTGAGTTAAGAAGTCTGCTGATAGTCTTATGGTTTTCCCCTGTATACAAGTTGTTGTTTTTCTCTTGCAGCCTTTAGGATCCTTTATTCTTAATTCTTTTCATTGCAACAATGATGTGTCTTGGTGTCTTCAGGTCTGAGTTAATTCTGTTTGGGACTCCTTGGGCCTCTTGTATTTTAATGTCCTTTCTGTTGTTTAGGTCTGAGAAGTTCTCTTCTATTATTTCCTCTAGGATGTGTACTTCCCCTTCCTCTCTTTCTTCCTCTGGTAGGCCAATTATACGAATGTTACTTCATTTGAGATCATCCCATATGTCTCTGTTGTTGTTTTCAGTGTCTCTTTTGAGCTCTTTTACCTCTTTTGTAGTTTTCTCTCAATCATTCTCTGTCTGGATAATTTTGCTTTTTGCTTCTGTTAATCTGTTTTCCCTTTCCTCAGCTTATTTCTTCATTTCAGTTATAGTATTATACTGTTCTGCTAATTGACCTTTTAGCTCAGCTATTTCAGCTTTCAGTTCTCTAATTACCTTGAAGTAGCTAGTATTTTCCTTGAGGGTCTCATCTGTTATTTCCCTATTTCTGACAGCCCTTTTCTCCATAGTTATCTTCATTTCTATAATTATTAGGTTTATTATTGCTTGCATATTTTTCTTATTTATGGTTACTTCTGATTGATTTGGAGTTTCTTCTGTGCTCCTGCCCTGATTCATTGTGATGGCCATTTTATTTGCTTTTGATTTAATCATTTTTTTTAATTGATGTGGTTTGTGTTTTTCTGTTCTATTGTACTTCAGTTGTTGTGTTTTGAGTACAAACCATGCTATACTAATTTTTTTTCAGAAATGCAGTTACCAACCTCAGAAATTACAATAGCAAGGATTAATGCAGTTAAACCAATACCAGTTAGCCAAACAACACCTCCAGTTCAAGAAATAAAAAGGAAAGAAAAAGGGAGTAGGGTGGTAGCACAAGGTCTATGCACATGTGGTGCAAAGCACAAGGACCAGCATAAGGATCCTGGTTTGAACCCCTGGATCCCTACCTGTAGGGGAGTCACTTCACAGATGGTGAAGCAGGTCTGCAGGTGTCGTCTTTCTCTCCCCCTCTCTGTCTTCCCATCCTCTCTCAATTCTCTCTGTCCTATCCAACAATGATGATAACAATAATAACTACAATAATCAAACAAGGGCAACAAAGGGAAATAAATAAATATTAAAAAAAGAAAGAAAAAGGAAAGAAAAAAGACAAAGCAAGAATACACAATTATGCAAATCTACTGTCCACTATAAGTTCTAAAGATAGCAAGAGGAGAAAGAAAAGTAGAAGAAAAAAGACAAAGCAAGAATACACAATTATGCAAATCTACTGTCCAATATAAGTTCTAAAGATAGCAAGAGGAGAAATAAAAGTAGAAAAGATACACACACACACACACACACACACACACAGAATCCATTCCAAGTCAGATTTCTTCCACAAAATAATTCACAAACAAGTGTCAGTGAATTCAGAAAGACAAAGAATGAGAAGAAGAAGAAGGAGGAGGAGGAGAAGGAGAAGGAGGAGAAGGAGAAGGAGAAGGAGGAGAAGGAGAAGGAGAAGGAGAAGGAGGAGAAGGAGAAGGAGAAGGAGGAGAAGGAGAAGGAGAAGGAGAAGGAGAAGAAGAAGAAGAAGAAGAAGAAGAAGAAGAAGAAGAAGAAGAAGAAGAAAAGAGCAGTGAAAAGAAAGAGGTTTTTTTTTTTATTAATTAGTTAGGAGGAGAGAAAAAGGAGGGTGGAGGGAAGAGGGACAGAGAAACAAGTTTCTCTCACAATGGATAGGACACCCAGTAACCTATCAATGGAAAAAGCAACAATAGTTAATTGTGGTCAAGCTGAAGAGGAGGGAAAAGGGGCATGCATATATAATAATAGCAATAATAAAATAAAATAGAGTAAAAAACCCTAATAGTCAGTTTGCAGCTTGAACCATTCCAGATTGGCTGCAGGCAGCCTGGTTCCCTTCCTAAACCAAGCAAAGACAAGAAGTATCTAAAAAACAAACAAACAAAAAAAAACCCTCCAGCTAGTCTTGTCTTTCCTAGGCAGGGCTGAAGCCCTGATTGGTCAGGGGGTCATTGAAATAGAGCTCAAGCCCCCTTCAGAAATAAAAGGAAAAGAAAAAGGCTTGGAATGACACCCCTGCTGAGCCAGGAATCTTGGTTAAGAAAATAGCTTCTCAAGAAGGCTGCAAGGAGCAGCAGGCCAGTCTTTGGGGGCTGGCTCTGGGATGGGGGAGAAGGGTGAGTTCAAAAATAGTCAAACCAAATATTTTCCTTTCTTTGTCCTTTTGGCTTCTGTTTGCCAGCCTAAGAGTGCATTATAGGACTCTTTTGGTGTCACCTTGACCACCCTTATTGACCCTTGTCGTGGACAGCCCAGATATCCTACCCTACCTAGAGAATCTCAGGTTGTAAGATGCTTCTTTTTGGAGCTCACACCAGGTGTTGTCTCCAAGTCACCATCATTAACAACAATAGAGAATGTTCCATCCTCCAAAGAGAGGCTGGACAACATATTCTATGCTTCACCTGAGGAGGATGGGTTCTAAAGAGTGAATCAGTGGTACAGGTATGTCTCTCTCTCTCTCCCCCTCTCTACCAACCGCTTTCTCCTTAATTTCTCTCTGTCTCTATCCAAAATCTATCTGTATACATATTGCTAAAAGAACTGGTTCAGAGGCCTAGAAATATTGTTATTATAGACAATTTAGGGTAAAATTCTACATCTAAGTAAAACACAAAGAGAAGCCATACGGAAAAGAAACACTTGGGAGGAAGAAAACTGCCAAACACACAGAATTAAATGTCTAAAATTTATTTAACAGATAGAAGGAAGACTGCAAGTCATGAAAAGCCAACTCTTTTATGGGTCTACAGTAGGAAGGCACACAGCTTTGGTTCTCATCCACAAAGTTCATTTACAGCAAAGATTCAGCTTGGTGCCACAGGGCCTTTGATTCTTCTCCTGGGGAGATCATGGTCTCTTCCTGCAGATGCATCTACTGTTTTCCTTAGGAGATACAGGTCAAAACACTGTGAGGACGGAGGAGAGAGACAAATGAGACATATTCATAAAGATGTTTCAAGATACATGAATCACTGTGAGAAGATAATCACAGGTAGGGTGTAGAGAACTTAGGCCTGTCTTCATTGATGAGGATTTTTGCCTGCTTTTTGTTGGTCATGAAGAATCTCCATATCTTTTTTTAAAAAATATTTATTTATTCCCTTTTGTTGCCCTTGTTTTATTGTTGTAGTTATTATTGTTGTTGTTGTTATTGATGTCATCCTTGTTGGATAGGAGAGAGAAATGGAGAGAGGAGGGGAAGACAGAGAGGGGGAGAGAAAGATGTAGACACCTGCAGACCTGCTTCACCACCTGTGAAGTGACTCCCCTGCAGATGGGAGAACTGGGATCCTTAAGCCAGTCCTTGTGCTTTGTGCCACATGTGCTTAACTCACTGTACTACCGCCCGACTCTCAAGAATCTCCATTTCTTTCATCCTGAACTAATATGTATTTATTTCCTGCCTTAACCCCAACAACACTTCCCTCTATTTCAGTGTCACCTGCTTCAACTCTATCTTGTGTGCAAATATATATGTGATATAACCCCAATTCTGTGTACTCCCATCCTCTAGACCTGATTAGTATGTAACTAGTTTCATCTGTAGCAACTTGAGTAAGCTGTTCATCACCTTTGATGGAGATGGCCATGTCCTTGTCCTCAGCCATAGGCTGGTCCAGAGAGGTGTCCTTATCAGTCATGGGACCTTGTTCCTGGGTTGTGGGCAGCTGGTCAGGTGCCTATTCCAGGGGCTAAGCCTGCCCATGCAGGGTCAGGAGGAGAAGGGCAGAGAGCAGGGTCAGGAACTTCAGAGTTACCTGGAGGTCAGGTCAGGATGAGAAAAGAGTTGTGAGCAGGAAAGCAGAGTCAGCTGTATTTCTAGTCTGAGAGGAGGGGCACAGAGACACCAAAGAGGAAGCATCATGTTTGCACAGGTGTGAGGTTGAGACTACAGTGTTCTCAAAGTCTGTTTGTTGATGGTTTGTTACAGAAGTTTTCATCAAAACAACACCAGATATTTATATGTGTACATGCCACATGTTGATAGATGTAATAAGAAACTAGGTCTACATTGTGTATATTATTTAGTTCTGACTCAAAAGGAAAAGACAGAGCTTTCACTCAGTACATAGGAGAACAAATGCCTCTTCTTTCCTGAGTTGGGCACAGGATCTCTGTAGGGCTAGATGCTGGACTAGCCCCTGGACCTGTGGATAGATGGTTAATCTCAGAACTCTGGGGACTATTTATCCCCTTAGGAAGGACTCTTTAGAAGTTCTGGGTGGGTGGGGTCTTAGGGTTCAAGGTAAAGAGAAGATAACTTATCTGGTTATTTACATAAACAGTTGGTCAGAATAAAGACAAAGATTTATTTCTGGAGGTATTGTGTTACAAAACATCAGCTAGCTGGGGAGGTAGTGCAGTGGTAGCACACAGGAGTTACTTGACATTTTTTTATTGGGAGAATTAATGATTTTAAAATCAACAGTAAATACAGTTCCTGGTGCATGTGTAAAATTTCTCAGTTTTCTGAAAAACACTTTCACCTCCAGCCTAGGACCTCCTCCACCATCATGCAAAGGACCTGAAATCTCCCAACTTCCAGAGTTCTTTATTTTGATGCAATACACTAAACCCAGTCCAAGTTCTGCTTTGTGTTTCCTCTTCTGTTCTTACTGCTAAACTTCTGTCTACAAGTGGGATCATCCCTTATTCATCCTCTTTTTGGCTTATCTCACTTAACATGATTCCTTCAAGCTTCATCCAAGATGAGGTGAAGAAGGTTAATTTATCATTTTTAAAAAATTTATTTACAAAACTACAAAATAATGGGGTACAATTCCACATCGTTCCCTCCACCAAAGTTCTGTGTACCCATTCCTTCCATTAGATACTGCAGTAGTTCTCCAAAGGTCATAGGTAAGGTGACTGTTATTTCTATAACTATCTGTCTGCCTGCCTATCTATCTATCATCTCTGTTTAGCTATCATCTATCTATCTATCATCCAATCTATCATTACCTATCTATATTTTTGTCCACTTTTTTCGATAGTCTTGTCTTCTCTTCCTAAGTCATGTCTACACTTATTACTATTTCCGAATGTCTTTTCTTTTTTCCTCTTCTCTTTTTGGGTTCTCATGGAATTGAGTTTCAGAGCATGGTAAGGACAAATATAACATGATAAATCCTAACCATGGGATTTCCAAAGAGAAACAAGCTCCCAACTAAGTTGGTCATAATAATAATTAGCTACTGCCTTTTAAAATTCTGAGACCATAAGACACCCCCCTCTTTAAAATCCATATTTCTCCCAGTCCCAGAACTTCTAGGGACTTTGCTTGTATTTCTTGATGCCTCTACTCTCAGTCACTTATCCTGTTATATTACCTCTGCTGATCTCAATTAAATCAATGCAACCAGTGCCACCATGGCCATGCTATGCTGTCACTGTCTTTTTGCTTCAGATTGTATCCAGAGATCTCAAGTCTGAGATGTCAGCCTTCCAACTCCAATAATCTGGTGAGATCTTTCCTAACACATGGGACTACCCAGTTTCATTTCAGAGAGCACTCTACCTAACAAAGTTAGAGATCCCAGATATAGGTTAGGGGAAACACATATATAAATTATGGGCAACTATATACCTCAAAGTAAAAATGCTTAATGATTATATCCTGTTTTATATCCCATAAAGTCCTCTGTGATTAGACTGAGATATAATAAGCTCAATAATCTAGTAGAATGGCTTAAAGAAGACGTCACAAATTTTCTTTTTTAAAAAACTTTCTTTATTGGGGGATTAACCGTTTATAGTTGACAGTAAAATACAATAGTTTGTGCATGTATAACATTTCCACATAACAGTACAACCCTCACTAGGTCCTCCTCTGCCGTCATGTTCCAGGACCTGAAACATCATACATTTTCTAATTAAATATTTACTACTCAGGCCTAGGCCTAGTCACCCTCATCACAGACCCCCTTCCTCATAGTCTGAACAAGACCCTAGCAGGGTAAAATTTTCTTTATTGAAAGCCCTTCTAATTGAGTGTTTTTATATGTATCTTGCCATTCTCTTCTGGCTTTTAGAAATTGTGTGGTGAAGTCTGATGACAATATTATGGGGTTTTCCTCTATGTGTGATTCTTTGTTTTTCTCTTAACAGGCTTTGGAATAATTTTTTTAAATCCATATTCCTTTCCATTCGAACTATGATGTATCTTGGTGTTTGTAGGTCTGGGTTAATTCTGTTTGGGACTCTCTAGGATTTTTAAATCTTTATGTCCTTTTTGTTGTTTAGAGTGGATTTTTCTTCTATTATATCCTGCTTTCTTCTCCTTCCTCTCTTTTTTTTCCTTTGGCAAGCCAGTGATACATATATTACTTCTTTTGAGGTCATCCCATATGCCTGTTAATATTTACAGTGTTTCTTAATCTCTTTTTTAATTCTGTTACTTCATTTTTAGTTTTTTTTTTCTAGCTCATCCTCAACCTTGCTAATTCTGTTTTCTATCTCAGTTGTTTTGGTCTCACTTCCTTCAACTCCATTCTTTAATTCAGCTATTTGTTACCATGTTCAGTTACAGTATTAGCTTTTTACTTTTTTTTTTTTTTTTTTTTTTTTTAACCAGAGCACTGCTCAGTTCTAGCTTATGGTGGTGTGGGGGATTGAACCTGGGACTTGAGAGCCTCAGACATGAAAGTCTCTTTGCATACCATTATGCGATACCCCCACCCAAGTATTAGCTTTTTAAGCTAGTTGAGCTTTTAACTCAGCTATTTCAACATTTAGCTCCTTAATTACCTAAATATAGCCCTTGTTTTCTTTCAGAGACTCATTTGTTGTTTCCCCATTTCTGATAACATTTCCCTCAAAAGCTGTCTGCACTCCTATGATTATCACATCAATTAATGTTTGGATGTTTTCCTCATTCTTATTTGCTTCTGGCTTGTTGGGATTTTTTTCTGAACTTCTATCCTGGTTCATTTCTGCAATATTTCTTTGAGGTTTGACAATTTTATTTGGTATCTTTAAACTTTGTGTCCTTGGTGTGACTCTTCAAGTATGTTATAAAGTGGCCTCTAGTCCGTTGGTTCCTGGATCCCTGAAGCCAGTCACCTTGTGGTGTGTCTCAGGAGTGGGTGGAGCTATAGTTCTAGTAGTGACACCACTGCCTTTGTAAGATGAGAGGTAGGATCTCTTGTGTTCAAATTGAATGGAGAAATAGATGACTAAAAAAAAAAAAAAAAGAAGTAAAATAAAACATTCTGTCCAAGTCCTCCCCCCATTTTTGGATGGGGTTATTTGTTGTCTTGTTGTTGAGTCTGGCAAGCTCTTTATATATGCTGGTTATTAAACTCTTATCTGATGTATGGCGTGTAAAGATCTTCTCCCATTCTGTGAGGGGTCTCTTGATTTGGGTAATGGTTTCTTTTGCTGTGAAGAAGCTTTTTAATTTGATGTAGTCCCATAGGTTTATACTTGGACAGAATATTCACCACAGAAGAGATCCAAAAGGCCGAGAAACACATGAAAAAATGCTCCAAGTCTCTGATTGTCAGAGAAATGCAAATCAAGACAACAATGAGATATCACTTCACTCCTGTGAGAATGTCACACATCAGAAAAAGTAACAGCAGCAAATGCTGGAGAGGGTGTGAGGTCAAAGGAACCCTCCTGCACTGCTGGTGGGAATGTCAATTGGTCCAACCTCTGTGGAGAACAGTCTGGAGAACTCTCAGAAGGCTAGAAATGGACCTACCCTATGACCCTGCAATTCCCCTCCTGGGGATATATCCTAAAGAACCCAACACATCCATCCAAAAAGATCTGTGTACACATATGTTCTTGGCAGCACAATTTGTAATAGCCAAAACCTGGAAGAAACCCAGGTGTCCAACAACAGATGAGTGGCTGAGCAAGTTGTGGTATATATACACAATGGAATACTACTCAGCTGTAAAAAATGGTGACTTCACCGTTTTCAGCCGATCTTGGATGGACCTTGAAAAAATCATGTTGAGTGAAATAAGTCAGAAACAGAAGGATGAATACGGGACGATCTCACTCTCAGGCCGAAGTTGAAAAACAAGATTAGAAAAGAAAACACAAGTCGAACCTGAAATGGAATTGGAGTATTACACCAAAGTAAAAGACTCTGGGGTGGGTGGGTGGGTGGGGAGAATACAGGTCCATGAAAAATGATGAATGACATAGTGGGGGTTGTATTGTTAAATGGGAATCTGGGGAATGTTATGCATGTAAAAAAAAAAAAAGAAGTAGAAACGCAAAGCAGAAATTGACTGAGTTTGGAGTATGGCACCAAAGTAAGAAAGCAGAAGTACACTAGAGTTTGCAGTTCCAGGTGTCATCAGGATGCCGGCCAGACTTCCCTGGATTGAAGACCCCACCAATATGTCCTGGAGCTCAGCTTCCCCAGAGACCCACCCTACTAGGGAAAGAGAGAGGCAGACTGGGAGTATGGACCGACCAGTCAACACCCATGTTCAGCGGGGAAGCAATTACAGAAGCCTTCTACCTTCTGCAACCCTCAATGACCCTGGGTCCATGCTCCCAGAGTGATAGAAAATGGGAAAGCTATCGGGGGAGGGGGTGGGATATGGAGATTGGGCGGTGGGAATTGTGTGGAGTTGTACCCCTCCTACCCTATGGTTTTGTTAATTAATCCTTTCTTAAATTAAAAAAAACTACAACAATAAAAAAAAGAAATGTAAAAAAAAAGAAGTAAAATAAAACAAAGCAAACAATCCCCTTCAACTACAAAACAAAACAATGAACAAGCAAAATCTCAAGAACCTAGAAAACAAGCAAACAACACACACACTCAAGAACCTAGAAAGCAAACAAACAACACACACACACACACACACACACACACACACAGAAAATAAACAAAACAAAAAGTAGTCAACTACAGCAAACAGAAGGAGCATACCAGAGAGAACCAGAGAAGTGTATTGGGGGAATTTATAGTCTGCATTTGTTCTTCACATATTTAGAGGTTTCATCATACATAACCCCAATAAATAATTGAGAAGAAAGCATGATTTTCAGTAATTTTAAACTTTATTCAAGAAAATTGAGAATTTCACATGTTAGGCAGAGAGAGAGAGAGGAGGGGAGAAAGAGAGAGAGAGAGAGGCCCTTTACTTACATGCTGGCAGGCTCACCTAGGCAGAGAGTGAGAGAGCAAGCTACACCCATAGGATTAGCTTATAAAAATTATAACTCCCATTTCCACTGCAACAATTTCCTTCCTCAGGTGTACCTAGAGAACATGTGTTCTGGCATGGTGCAGTAGTGTCTGTACTTCCTTACATACTTTCTGTCAATTCTGACCTCAAACCCAAAATTCTTTTTTGGGGTGCTGAAGGATAGAGTTTTTCACTTCTGGAACGACTTCCTGTTGAGATGGACTGTAACCTGGTCATTTCATACTCTCAGACAGACCTATTCTGTTCCTAATCTTTCTCTAGTAGTGTAGGGCTCTGGAGACATGAGATTTCTGGATACTGCCATGTAGTCATCTGTTCATGGAGGTCAGAATGGGGTCATGGTAGCATCTGGAACTTGATGGCTGAAAGGCATACAAATGTTTAATCAACAGAGGGCTAAAAATAGGACTAGAGCCAAAGAAACTCAGAATCAGAGAAAATAGGATGCCTATTTAGGTATAAACATTCTTCAGAGACTAGGTCTTTAACAATCTTTGAGATATTATCATAGGGAAGTCTTGAGAAATACTGGGAAGATGGCTTTAGAGCAGAGAGTGGGACTTGAGAACTGGAATAAGGCAGAGTGGCTCCCATATTGAAGTAAAATATATTAATATATAATTAACTGTACCACATCAATTTGACCTGTCTATTAATATTCAACAGGGAGCCTGCATGACCTCCAGGTCCCAATCAGTTTAAGCTCACACTCTATAGTCAATCTGGTGCTATGTCTGCATGTTGCTTGGTCATCCATCCTCAAGTGGCAGATTAGAGTAGCCCAGATACCCTTTAGAGAGTGGAGAAATCTTTATCAGTGTTACTTTTTAGTAACACTGATAAAGTGAGTGCAAGGTACTGAGAGACCTGCAATAGGACAGATAGAGATATCCTTTTTTTTTTTTTAATAATTTATTTCTTTATTGGGGAATTAATGCTTTACATTCAACAGTAAATACAATAGTTTGTACATGCATAACATTCCCCAGATTCCCATTTAACAATACAACCCCCACTATGTCATTCATCATCTTTCATGGACCTGTATTCTCCCCACCCACCCACCCACCCCAGAGTCTTTTACTTTGGTGTAATACTCCAATTCCATTTCAGGTTCAACTTGTGTTTTCTTTTCTAATCTTGTTTTCCAACTTCGGCCTGAGAGTGAGATCATCCCATATTCATCCTTCTGTTTCTGACTTATTTCACTCAACATGATTTTTTTAAGGTCCATCCAAGTTCGGCTGAAAACGGTGAAGTCACCATTTTTTACAGCTGAGTAGTATTCCATTGTGTATATATACCACAACTTGCTCAGCCACTCATCTGTTGTTGGACACCTGGGTTTCTTCCAGGTTTTGGCTATTACAAATTGTGCTGCCAAGAACATATGTGTACACAGATCTTTTTGGATGGATGTGTTGGGTTCCTTAGGATATATCCCCAGGAGGGGAATTGCAGGGTCATAGGGTAGGTCCATTTCTAGCCTTCTGAGAGTTCTCCAGACTGTTCTCCACAGAGGTTGGACCTTGATGTGGTCTAGGAGGTGGCACAGTGGATAAAGCATTAGACTCTCAAGCATGAGGTCCTGACTTTGATCCCTGGCAGCTCACGTACCAAAGTGACATCTGGTTCTTTCTTTCTCCTCCTACCTTTCTAATAAATAAATAAATAAATCTTTAAAAAAATAATAAAATATATCCCTAGTGGAAATGACCAGAGATGACAGACAAAGCTGTCTCTTGCAGGCAGAAAAGGCAGGTGGTGGCACACCTGATTAAGTGCATATGTTACAATGTGCAAGGACCCAGGTTAAATTCCCTGGTCCCCACCTGCTCGAGAAAAGTCTCGCAAGTGGTGAATAAGTGCTGCAGATGTCTCTGTCTCTCTCTTTCTCTATGCCCCCTTCCTCTCAATTTGTGTCTGTCTCTATCAAATAAATAATTTTAAAAAAAGGATCTCTTGCAGGTCTGGGCCAGTAGTATATATGGGGAAATTTTGTATTAGGGGGAATTTAATTAATTAATCCCCCAGGTGTTCCCAGGGAATGTGAGTTCTGCCATGATGCAATAGTGTCTGTGTTCCCTTAGGTACTTCCTGTCATTCTGACCTCAACAGAAGGAATTAACAAACAACAATATGTATATGCTCAAGTTGGAGAGGATGTTGGTCTGGTGAGGCTTCCTCAACTTCCTAAATTATCTATTTTTGCAGTTTTCTGATGCAGTGGTGAAACAAGTTTAGCTTGAAGGGGTGGCTGCCTAGTTGTTTCAGTGGGCAGAACAAGGCTTACACATGGCTATCTGCAGTTCATCCAGTGAAGAAAAGTTAAAGGTATCCACCTTGATTTCAGAACAAATGTACATTCTTTGGGAATATCAGCTATGGAATCTGCCCAAATATATTTCTCTCCACAGGGTATCTGTGTATAAGAAAACACATCTCAAATAAGCCGCCTCTGGGTTGGGGGTACAGTAGAGACTGTGCTATGTTAAGTGATCAAGTGAAGGTACACCAGTCATGGGAGCACCTTTGAGAAATAGGCAAACAATGATGTCCTGCAGTCTCTCTCTCAAATTTTCTGAGTTCAGGTATCTCCTACATGGACTTAGGTCTCGAGTCAGAAAACTGTGTAGACATCTCAGGTCACTATAAAGTTGAATTTGAACACAGCCAGGCTCATCTATTCTATAGAACACATACATGGTGGTTTGTGGATTCCTAAATTCATGGGAATTAAACCTTGAATAAAGAGACTCATTAGTGACCACTGAGGTGAAAACAATTAGATGAAGACACTGAGATCTAGGCAATTTCAGGACAGACTCACAAAGATATACTGACCCTTCACTCTTGAACCAGAATTGGGTGCCCTGTTAATGCATCTCACAATGATGCTGACATCTCTTACTTGCAGGCCTGAGCTGAGAGTTCATCACCCACAGGAGAGATGGCAGCTGTCATTTCCTCCACTGTAATTTCTAGTCCCTTCTCTCTGGCCACATCATCTCTGATGTGTGTAATAATTGTGCATGTTTTGGAGGTAGCGTGTCTACAAATGAAGCCAGGAATTCAGAGAATCAGATCTGTGATGGATGGGACACCATTATCAGTTTCCATCCCTATCTTCCTAATCTAAGTGGTCATCTGCCTCCCTCACTGTGGGGTGTGTGAATCAGAAAATTACTGAGATAATGAAACCAGGAGAGGAACATAATCAGTATCCTTTTATTCTTATGATTCTAAGATATTAATTTCACAAGTATTGACAAGAATCTAATTTAATAAAGGGATAACACAATGACATGACATTTGAATGTAGATAAAATATCTTTAAAATTAAGACACATGAAGTGTAGAAAACAATGCGATGGAGAACCTGATGGAAAGATGCAATTACTGCCACATTGAAGACTGGGTCCTTTAGCAGGGCATCAATATTAAGTCAAATGACTTGAAATAAAGCAGAAGTCTCTCTTTCCTGTGGATGGGCCTTATGAAATAGATGAGACCTGAATAGAGCAAATGCTGACTCCATCTGGGTGGAAGAACCTGCAGACATGATTTGCATATCAGCCCCTCCCTGTATTTAGTTCTTGATACAAGTCTGCAGACTGTGGATTTTCAGCCTTTATGACCACAGTCCTTGTAGTGAATCTCTCTGGATATGCACTTTCTGATGGCATGCTCTCTCTGCATAACCTAACCACCTATGTCCATTTAGATGATTTTATTAGTCTTTGTGATATCAGCACATTCTCCATCAGTGAAGATTAGGCTATAAACTGACTTCTGACTAGGAAAAGATATTTGTATATCATCAAGATGTTTCACACCAGTGTCATGGTTATTAACAGACTGTCCCATCCTTTATAATTAAAAGATTGTTTGTCATATGAAGTATATTATGTCCCTTTACTTTTAGAAATTTTGAGTTTAATGACTCTATATTTTCACATAAAAGTTGTTCTTAAACTTTGCTTCACAGTGAGTATTGTTTCATCACTGGAATATGTGAGCTTATTTACTGGCACATCCATAATATACTGACTTTCCCAAAATTTTATTAAAATATTTGGTACTTGTTATAATGAATGAACTCAGTGCCTTGAAGAGACAGAGAGTGGATACCTTCATCTTTATCAGGTAATGGAAGATGACATACTTTAGGGCACCAACAGAAGCCACATTTCCCTGTTCATTGGGCAGGATCCCCTGTCCTGACCAGCTTCTGGTCTCCTCTGTTCTCTGATAACTTGGGAAGATCAGATGATTTTCAGTGTTTTCTTCTCGCTGTGGCTTTAGTTAACTCCATCTTGTTTATATAGCTGGACAAGTATCTATATTAAACACCTCTTAATTACAAAAAAAATAGGATACATAAATATTAGTTGCCTTGTAGTTATTTTTTAAGATATTTAGCTAATTAATTAACTAATTAATTAATGAAAGAGAAATACACAGAGAAAGATATAGGGATAGACAAGAGCACTGCTCATCTTTTGCTTGTGGAGGTATTGGAAATTGAATCTGGGAACTTAGAGCTTCAGACTTGAAAGTCTTTTGTATAACCACCGTGCCATGCTATCTTGCCAGTCCCCTTAATATTCTTAAAATGAAGGATTATATGATCTTTATGTCTTTTATGTTGTCTAGAGAAGTTCTCAGCTATTATGTTCTAAATAATGCTTTCTTCCCCTCCCTCTCTTTCTTCCTCTGGTAAGCCAATAATACATATATTATTTCTTTTGAAGTCATTCCATAGGTCTCTTTTTGTTTTCAGCATCTCTTAATCTCTTTTTGAGATCTCTTACTTCTTTTTTAGTTGTCTCTAATTCGTTCTCGATCTTGCTAATTCTGTCGTCAGCCTCATTTATTCTGTTAGCTTCCCCTTCTACTGTTTTCTGGAGTTCATCTATTTTGTTACCCTGTTCTGATACTGTTTTAACTTGTTCATCTAGTGTGTTCTTAGCTCAGCTATCTCAGCTTTCAGCTCTCTAATAACCTTGAGATAATTAGTGTTTTCTTCCAGAGTTTCACTGGTTGTTTCTGCATTTCTGATAACAATTCTTTCAAACTTTTTACTCACTCCTGTGATTATTTCCTTAACTAGTGTTTGGATATTGACCTCATTATTTTGTGCTTCACTCTTTGGGGGGCTTTTAGCTTGACTATTTTCCTGATTCATTTCTCCAATATTTCTTCTTGTTGGTTTAACCATTCTATATAGTATGTTATGAGGTCCCTGTCTCAGTACTTTTCAAATTACTGATCACTCTTGCCTGGATTGACTTGTGTCTAAGAAGTAAGGTAATTAAACTGTTTACAGTTGTGGAAATTGATAGTTGTTTCAAAATTATTTTAATCCCTGAGTTGGAACTCAGTGTCTTAAAAGCCTCTCTTGTTCTTTTTCTTCCCTATAGGCTATGGGAGTTTGAGGGCTTTTAAACTTTAAGTAGGCTTCTTAGCTTTATCCCAGACTCCTGACCAAGAGATAAAGCAGGGTGGGGCAGAGATAAGCCAGTGTTTATGCAAAGAGGCTCTCACAGCCCCACTGATAGTCCACTGAGGTATAGATCTTCTCCTGAGTTTTCTGGTTAGTTCTCTGTCCCCTGGTGTCAGCACAGGGCCTCTACCCCGCTGCTCCAGACTCCAAGGGCAGCAGCAATGGAGACTCACAGTTGTATTTGGTGAGTCTAATGGGAGTCCTCTCTTCCCTTCATCCATCTTTTTGTGGGTGAAATAGACTGGAGGTGGTGTCTCAAATGGTAAAATGCTGGACTGTTATCAGCCACTTAATCTCTCCCTGGGCTCCTCTCTGTCCAGGAACCACACATATTTGCACTCACTGGTGATTTGGTGGGTTCCTGAAGTCGTTCTAGTCCTGTCTTGTTGCGGTCACAGATGATCTCCTTTGGAATTCCTAGTTGACCTGGAAGAGGAGGAAAATGAAGGATTATATCATGTAACTCACAAGAATCACAGCTTCCTTTCACTAATTCATGATATCTTCTCTCTTTTGAAATGTATATGAGTTAACTTGAATTTTATTGATTAAATTTTTTCCATTAAATGTTTTCTTTTGGGGGCTAGGTGGAGGTGCACTTGGTTAAGTACATATATTACAATGAACAAGGATCCAGGTTCAAGCCCCCAGTCCCCACCTATAGGGGGAAAGCTTTGCAAGTGGTGCAGTGCTGCAGGTGTCTCTCTTTCTCTCTCCATCTTTCTCTTCCTACCCTCTTGATTTTTAACTGTCTCTATCCAATAAATAAAGATAATAAATTTCTTGTACTGTGGAGTTCTGGATAATGCTAAAATAATCATCACTGGAATACAAAGTCTAGTTAACTCAATAATAGTCTACTCAGGAGATAACTATTCACATAAATAAAAGATAATAGGTCAAATTAGAAGTGAAAAGATAAGTTAATTTATAAAGTAGCAAAAAAAGATGTCAAATACTCCAAGACTAAAGTTTGAAATTTATTTCCAAAGAAGGAAGAAGGGCACAAAATGTTAATATTGTCTAGGTCTAGAGCAGAATCCAGTACAGCATTTGTTCTCACTGCACAGGCTCATCTGCAACAAAAGTTGTACAAGAGATCACTGATTTTACACCACCCATTGAGATGCTCCAGTAACTGGCACTTTGGGAGTCTGCAGTAGCAAGCAGCTGTTTTGCTTTTGCTTGTGGAAAGAAGAAAAAGTCAGACACAGTGGAGGAAGAAAATGTAGCCAGTTTCATGCAGGTAGTGTAGCCATTTGCAGTAGACACCAGTCATGTCAGGGTGTGGAGAGCTCACCTCTGTCATCAAGGATGAGAAAACTCACTGGCTGCATGTAGCTCATGTAGGATGACATCTCTGATCTGTCTGCCATGAACATTTTTTTTTCTTATCCAGATTCATGAAATTCTCCCCTCAAATTCAGAGCACCCTGATTCTCACTGCCAGCCACATCATGCACATTTTGAGCTCTGCCTCCATGTAAAGACCTATTTAAGGGTCAGGGGACACTGACAGCTTGTGACTGGTCTCACCTGCATTGTTTTGAGCAAGGTGCTCATCATCTTCAAAGGAGATGATCATGCCTGTGCCTTCAGCATCTGTTTGATCCAGGGAGATGTTCTTATCATCTGTCATGGGAGCCTGATCCTTTGTCTCTGTCCCTTGGTGATCTGTTGTGGGTACTTGGTCAGCGGACTCTCCAAGGGGTTGAGATTGCCCATGAAGGGTGAGAAATAGGACGGTGAACAGGGCTGTGAGTCACCTGGTAACCTGGTCAGGATGAAGTAGGAGCTGTGATCATGGAGGCTGAATCAGCTTTATTTATAGTCTGAGATGAGGGACTCAGACATATTGCAAAGGAATGGGAAGGGGTTACATCATGCTGGGGTGGGGCTTAGGAAACCATGGCCTCCAAGTCTCTTTGTTGATGCTGTGTCCCAGCGGTTACCATCCTACGCAAGTCTGTATACTTAGGTTCTGTACTTATTTCAAGTTTCTCTTAATAATAAGGGACCTGGTATGATATTGGAGAACATAGAAATGTCACGCTTGGCACAAGTACAAAGAAATAGTAGGAAGCAGCTTGTCATTTTCTCTCCATTCTTCTTGCAAACAAAAAATATGAACTCAAGTCACTCTTGCTTTTATGTTTATCCTAGCAGTTCCCAAAATTACAGTCAGAAAAGCATCTGCTTCTTGTGTCCCTGAGCAAAACAGTGTATTCTTGGAATAGATGCATTGAACCCTCACACAACTATTATCTCAATCATGGGCCTTTGATTGTACACTAAGTAAATATGCTCTGATGGCACTCTTCTGGGCCACACTTTCACTAGAAGATTATGGACCCCTGTCTTCCTGCTTGAACTCTTTCTTCTGTATTTTGGTCTCTTTCCTTTTCTCAATCATTGTATCTTTTACCAGGGTTTTCCTCACCCTAGCAGAGCAGGACATGCAGGTGTCACCCCAGATGAGACATGCAGTAATCAGGAAGTAAAGCAAAGTGGTTGTGATACCAGCAAGGTTAAAATAAGCCAGAAAAAGAAGAATGAGATGGGATGATCTCATTCATAGATGGAAGTAGACAAATAAGAACAGAAAGGGAAACACAAAACAGAACTTGGACTGAGTTTGGTGTACTGCACTGAAGTAAAGGATTTGGGAGAGGGGTTTCAGGTCTTGGTGTATGATGGTGGAGGAGGATCTGGTGGTGGGAGGTTTACAGTGCTTTGCAGAAAACTGAGAAATTTTACATATGTACCAATAATTGCATTTACTGTTTTAATTTCCCCAATTAAAAAAAAGTTTGTTGTGAGGAAAGAACTTGCATAATCTGTTATCGATAGTTAAAAAGAAGGAAAAAAAAGAAAGAAAAGGAAATTAAAGAGATAATGGCTGGGCTGTCCACGACTCTATTACAAAAAATAACCCTTAGACAGCTTGGGAGAATAAACTATCCATGTAAGATTATTAGAACCTGAAGATCAACTAATCTTAACACTTTCTGCTCTGTTGCTTCTAAGACAATAGGCTAATATAAATGTTCCTGGTCATGGGGGGGGGGGGAGAGGAAGAAAAACAGCTACAGGTTTTTTGTTTGTTTGTTTTAACCCCTTCAAATAAACCAAAATAAACAAATAAAAATATGTGTTTAACTTATTTTAACAAGGGAATACAGAAAACCTCTAATTTGGTCTTAATTACAGCTCAAATCAAAAAACAATATGCTCTGAGAAAACATAAATTTTCTTACAGCTACTAAGATGAACAACACTGATGAATTTTGTGTTTTGTTTTGTGAATTTTGTTGTGTCTGTTATATATAAAAATTTGGTATTAATTTAACAAAATTCTGAGAAGCTTCTATTATTAATGTTTATAAAAAATCCTCATGAGAACCAAAATTATTATTTTTTAAATTTTTTAAAAATTTATTTATTTATTTTATTCTTTTTTGTTGCCCTTGTTGTTTTATTGTTGTAGTTATTATTGATGTCATTGTTGTTGGATAGGACAGAGAGACATGGAGAGAGGAGGGGAAGACAGAGAGGGGGAGAGAAAGACAGACACCTGCAGACCTGCTTCACCGCCTGTGAAGGGACCTGCCTGCAGGTGGGGAGCCGGTGGCTCAAACCGGGATCCTGATGCCGGTCCTTGAGTTTAGCGCCACCTGCGCTTAACCCGCTGCACTACAGCCCGACTCCTGAGAACCAAAATTATTTAAGAGTTTACCTGAGATATCTGTCCATGTGTATGTATCTCGGTCCATGTATATGCATATGTGTGTCTGTATGTTTTGGTTAACCAAAACTGTGTTCAAAAACTTTAATACCATTTTTTTCCCTTGAAACAAGTTTCTAAAATTATAAGTAACCATATAAGTGTGTTCACATGAAATATTCATTATTGGCAAAATTTCTCATTTCAATTATTCATGAGACAAAAATTTTTTGGCCTAAGAAGCATTAAAATGATGTGAAATTAAATGTTTTTATTTATTTTTTACCAGAGCACTGCTTAGCTCTGGCTTATGGTGGTGTGGGGGACTGAACCTGGAACTTTGGAGCCTCAGGCACAAGAGTCTCTTTGCATAACTATTATGCTAGCTACCCCCACCCTTAAATGGTTATTTTTAAACAGTTAATCAATTATGTAAAACTTAGCTTAAAACTCTTTTTTAAAAAAATATTCTTATTTATTTAGTAATGACAGGGATAGAGAGAGAGAAAGAACCAGACATTATGCTGGTACATGTGCTGCTGGGGATTGAAATCAAGACCTCATGCTTGAGAGTCCATTGCTTTATCTACTGTGCCACCTCCCAGACCACAAGCCTAAAACTCTTTATAAGCATTAAAGTATCTCAAAGAAAACTATTCCTATCAAAGATTTAAAATATACAAATGTATAAAAGAAAACTAGGCTGCTCCAAAAGAAATGCAGGTTAGTAAGAGTTCTTATAGTTATAAATTGGCAATATTATCTTTATATCTCTATATTAAATTTGGCTTACTTATCTAAAAAAAAACCTGTAACTTTAAGGGTTAAAACTCTCTTGCTAGAGTCAAAAAAGGTTGATAACCTACAGTTGCAGCTCTTATTAGTCAATATATGACCAAGAGAGAGAAAAAAATAGTCACTTTAAAAACTGCTCAGTGGGGCAGAGCTCTGGCAGAAGCGGGGCTCCAGGGCACATTGGTGGAGTGGTCTGCCCAAGTTCGGTTGGCACCATAGTAGCATCTGGAACCTGGTGGCTGAAAGAAGAGTTAACATATAAAGCCATACAAATTATTGACTAATCATGAACCTAAAGGCTGGAATACTGAAGTCAGTGTTTCCATTTTATAAATAAAAATTAAAAAAAAAAAGAAACGAATGGCAACCAGGAACAGTGGCTTTATAGTTCAGGCACTGAGCTTCAGTGATAACTCTGGAAACAAAAAAATAAATAAGTAAAAAGTTATTTTTTTAAAAAAGTGCTTAATTCCAAGCCTGAGAAACAAGAGAATATTCTACTGACTAGAACTTTATCATGTACCAAATTATTTCTAAGTTTTTCTCTCCTAAACAAATGTATTAAACAATTAAATTTTATCTATAATTGTAAGGTTTGCTATTACTTTAAAGTTTTTGTCATCTTGGCTAAATAAAAAAATAGTAAAAGATTATACAATATGTTTCATAAACTACAGGTCACTAAAATAATACACATAGGTATGCATAATAAAAAATCTGTGATGTTAAAGAGAAAATTCTATCATGTAAATTGTCACGTATCTATAAAAATTTTATAATAGTAACCGTTTAATGACATAAATCATAGCGAGGACTTGTATGGTACAGTAAATCCTAACCATGGGATTTTCAAAATAAACCAAGATCCCAAATAATGTGGTTATAATAATAATTATCAATTATTGCCTTCTTAACTCTAACACAGCAAGTGACCTTCTTAATTTTCTTTAAATCTTTATTTCTCACAGTCCTGGAACCTCTTGGGGTTTTGCTTGTTTTTCCTCAAGCTTCTTTTGATGCATACCATTTAATACTACATCTGCTGACCTCAACCAAATCAATGCAAACAGTGCTACCCTGCCATGTTTTACTTTAGACTATATACAGAGATGCCAAGTCTGGGATGTTAACCCTTCAGCTCCAATACCCTGGTCAGACTTTTCCTAACTCATGTGACATTCACATTTCCATTTTCAGTACTAGGTTTATGGGATCTGGACTCAAGTTGGGAGGGAGTAGACTTAGGGTTTAAGTAGGATCTAAGGTAACCTTAATTTTACTTCATTTTACTTGTTTGATGATTCTAATAGAGATTGTTATAGTGGACAACAATAGTCCTTTAGTTGAATATATATATACATATACATATGTATATATATATATATATATATATATTGCCAGTGTATCTCTCTCTATATATTTCTTCTAAACATTATCAAGACATTAATGCTGCTGCTGTCAGGAGAAATGAGGAGATATATCTTAATTTCTTAATTGGGTAGATAAAGTGAGAGAAATGAAGTAGAGGCTATGGGAGGGTGTCTAGGCCTAAGTAATAAATATTTGATTAGACATTTTATTGTGTCTTCTTTAGGTCTTTCTACTTGCTTGCTGAACTTATTAAGTCTATATCCAATCATAGCAGACTATTGAGCATTTCTACCTTGAGGTATATAGTTTCCTCTAATTTATGGTTATATGTCTACATGTACCCTGTCCCTTAGGCCCTGGTCTATATCTAGGGTCTGGAACTTTGTTAGGGAGTGAGACATTTGAAATGGAGATATATCCAGAGACACCGAGACTGAGAAGTCTACCTTCCAACACCAATAATCTGGAGAGAACTTCCCTAGTGCATGGGACTACCTATTTTCATTTCAAATGGTGCATTCCCTAACAAGGCAACAATTTTTATTAGTTTATGGATGTATAAAACTATGAGACAACAAAGGTATAATTCCACACCATTCCCACCACCAATGTTCCAAGACCCCATTCTCTCCATTGGAACCTGCAGTAGCCCTTCCAAAGTCATAGATGTGGGTCAATTATTATTTCTATAAGTATAAATATCTATGTATTCTCATATCTTCCACAGTCCTGTCCTCCTCTCCAAGCCAAACCTACACCCACCGCCACTTCCGAATGTCTTTTACCTCTTCTCTCTCCCTTTCCTGATGGAATTGGAATTCAGAGCCCTCTGATCATCTTCCCCTAACATTTCTCCCCTTCTGGGAATATGAATCAAATGGGGTGTAGAGGTGGGAGTTCTGAATTCTATAATTGCTTCTCTATAATTATAATTCTTCTATAATTCTTTGGTGGGCATTGGTGTTAAAGGCTAAGCCATACCCCTAGCCTGTTTCTATTTTTCAGTAGTGGGATAGGGCTCTGGAAAGGTGAGGTTCCAGGACATATTGGTGAGGTCATCTGTTCAGACATGTCAGGTTGGAATCATAGTAGCATCTGTAACTTAGTGACTGAAAGGCGGTTAGATATAAAGCAGAACAAATGTTCAATAAACTGAAACAAAAAAGTAGGACTAGAGTAGATGACATTAGGGTTCTTGGGGTGGAAAGAAGCTAGGAAGTCTTTTTTTTTTAATTTATTTTTATTTTACCAGACCACTGCTCAGCTCTGGCTCCTAGTGGTGCAAGGGATTGAACCTGGGACATTGGAGCCTGAGGAATGAGAGTCTCTTTGCATAACCATTATACAATCTACCCCTGACCAGGAGTCCATTTTAAGAATGTTCCAAGTGGTCCATGAGTTGAGTAATTTTTGCCTAAATTTAGTAACTTATATACAGGAGGACTAAAAATATTTTATAGAAAGATGGTATCAGAGTTGAGAATAGAACTAGAAAGCTGGGTTAGGCAGAGAGTAACTTGGCCCTTGAAGAAAACATATAAATACAAATAACTATTTACCCCATCAATATGACCCAGGACCCATATATATTCACATTTAGCACAAAAGGCTGTGTAACCACTGAGTCCCTGTAAGTCTGAGCTCACAGTCCATGATCACAGCTGGGAACATGTTAGGCCACACTCACTTCAGGACCATTCTTCTTCAACTTGCAGTGTAAGATGATCCAGCTTTTCCTTCAAAATTGGGTCAGTCCTTACCATTATTATCTTATAGTGAGGATAGTACACTCAATACCTAGAGACTAGTATTGAAAAGGATCTCCTTCATTGGGTATTGGATGAATATACCTTCTAGGGTGCTGACAGGGAGCACTTTTTCACTGGTCACTGGGCAGGAGCACCTACTGGGTCCCTCTCCTCTTGGGTTTGTGAGGGAGACCCTGATGATGTCTCTAGTTTCAGTCTGGGGAAACAGACCTCACCGAGGCTTTAATTCACTCTGTCTTGCTTTAATAGCTAGGGAAATATTGTCTTTATATTCAACTCATCTACTTAACCTAAGAACTCATTCAACTCATCTACTTAACCATATCTCCTCCTGGGCAGCTGGTAACAGTCTGGCAGTTTGCCAGTTGAGAAGCCATGGTCTTGTTTTACCAACAAAAAGACTGCTGAATGGAGGAGAGGATTCTCCTAAGACTCACCAAATGTAACTGTGAGTCTCCATTTGATACAGCATCCAGAGGATGGAGAATCAAAGGAGAGAACTTGTGGTGAAATTGGGGGGGGGGCAAGAACTGACCAGGAAACTCAGGAGAGGATCTATAACCTGGTGGTCTAGCAGTGGGGCTGTGTAGTGGGAGCCTTTCCACAGTGTTTTCCTGATGAGAACATGGTGAATAATTACTCAGAACCTACAGACTATAAACAAGGCTTATAGGGCCTTAAGCCAGCCCCCCCCCACTCTGCTGCTTCCTCCATTGCTGATACTATGGTCTATTTACATAATAATTGTTTTGCCTGAAAGATCCCCACTATGTTATCCCCTCAGGGTATTGCTAATTCCCACCAGTTAAAACCATCGCAACAGTTGGTAAGGATGCTTCCACCTTCCCAGCATGCCCTTTGCCTCTCTCCACCCTTTTCCTAGCCATTCCATTTCCGACTTGCCACTTACAGTTTTTATCCCATAAAACCCACTTCTGTTCCTGGTTTCATTCTCTTTTCTCTCCCACATCCCAACCTGGAGAAGGGCTGGTGTGCAGAGCAGGAGGTGGCCATTGTGGTTTGGTGCCATATGGCCTAACTTGCTATGCTCACACCCAAATCAGGGGCGTTCCTGCATCAATAAAGAATTGTGTTCCCGTGCCACCACAAGTTCCTTGTCTCTCTCTCCCACGAAGCTAGCCTGGCAAGGACTTGCTTAGGGACTCACAGGGTCCAATAGTGCTGCCTAGCTCAGCTCTGGCTGACAGGAGAGAAGCTGAATTGAGCTTGGAGCTTTGGATCTTTGAGGTGTCTCTTTGCATAACCACTGTTCTATCTCTTCCTACACCCTGCTTTATCTTTTGGTCAGGAGTGAGTGATTAAGCTAAAAAACATACTTATAGGTAAAAAGCTCTCAGGCTACTATAGCCCACAGGGAAGAAGGGAACAAAAGAGGCTTTAATAGCCACTGTGCTTCAACTCAGGGATTGAGATAACATTGAAAAGACTGTTCAGATCCACAACTGTGAACTCTTTAAGTACCTTACTTAGATACAAGTTGGTCCAGGCAAGAGTGATCAGTGGACTGAAAAGTACTGAGAGAAGGACCTCTTAACACACTATAATAATAGTTAAACCAAGGAGAAACATTGGAGAAATGAACTAGAGAAAAAGTCCAGCTAAAAGCCTCACAAGGATTGAGGCACAGAAGAATGAGATCAATATCCAAATGCTTGCTGAGGAATAGTCACAGGAATGAGGAAAGAGTTTGAAACAATTGCCATTAGAAATGCAGAAATAACAAATGAGATTCTGAAAGAAAACACTAACTGCCTTGAGGCAATTAGAGAGCTGAAAGCTGAAATAGTTGAGCTAAGAGCACAACTAGTTGAACAAGCTAATACAGTATCAGAACAGGGTAACAAAATAGCTGAGCTACAGAAAACAACAAAGGGGAGAAAGAGTAGAGTAAATAAGGCAGAACAGAAATAGCAAAATTGAGGACAAATTAGAGAAAATTAAGAAAGAAGTAAGAGATCTCAAAAAGAGATTAAGAGATACTGAAAACAGCAACAGAGACTTATGTGATGACTTTAAAAGAAATAATGTAAGCATTATAGGCCTGTCAGAGGAAGAAAGAGAGGGAGGGGAAGGAAGGATTCTATAGAACATAATAGATGAGAACTTCTCTAGTCTAGACAACATCAAAGACATAAAGGTTCAAGAAGCCCAGAGGGTCCCAAACAGAATTAACCCAGACTTAAAGACACCAAGACACATCATATTTAGAATGGAATAAGGATAAAGAAAGGATCCTGAAGGCTTCAATAGAAAAAAAGAGTCACCTATAGAGGAAAACCCATAAGATCAGTAGCAGACTTCTCCACACAAACACTAAAGGCCAGAAGATTATGGCAAGATATATATCGAGTGCTCAATGAGAAAGGCTTTCAACCAAGACTACTGTATCCTGCTAAACTTTCATTTATACTAGATGGAGGCATCAAAACCTTCTCAGAAAAGCAACAGTTGAAAGAATCAACTATTACCAAGCCTACCCTGAAAGAAGTTCTGAAAAGTCTTCTATAAGCAATCAGATAACCATAAACATGTCATATGTCAGAACACTCTAAAAATCTACAATAATGGCATTAAAATATCATCTATAATATCAATAAATGTCAATAGCCTGAATTCACCCATTAAAAGGCACAGAGTAGGAAGATGGATCAGAAAACATAACCCAACCATATGTTGTCTGCAGGAATCCCACCTAATTCAACGAGACAAATATATGTTGGTGTGCTTCTAAGACCCCTTCTGTTTTATTGGTTTAATCCCCCCCTGCTGTATTCTATTTACTGTATTCTATTTACATAACATTACAGTTACAGTACAGTTCTATTTACATAACATTACATTATTCTATTTACATAACATTACATTACATAACAGTATGTAAATACATTCTATTTACATACTGTATTCTATTTACATAACCACTGTTAACTAAGCACTACCCTGCCTCCAGGGCATTGGTTTAATCCCCACTGGTTCACGATGTCTTTCTGCTCCACCCCCTCTCTTTGTCACACCCTGATTTTCACCAATTTCTTTTCGGTCCACCCTCTCTATGTCACATCCTGTTTCCACCCTACTTGGCGAGTATATATATATAAGGACAGGATTGTGATTAGGGATATCTTGGCTTAGATTGTGCTGCATTTCACATGAATAAAGAGATACTGTGTACAGCTCAGCCTTGAGTCTCTGATTGTCTGTCTCCCACCCGCAAAGCGAGCCCGGCAAATATAGACTCAAAGTGAAAGGATGGAAAACTACCATACAAGCCAGTGTACTGCTGGGGCTCACATGGAATGGCACCAGCCAGCCCTCACTGGCTCTAGAGGCCATGTGAATTAGAAAGAGGCATCGGGAAACATTCTGGTGTGAACATTCGTTTATTTGGAGAAGGGTACAGGTTTTTATAGAGAGTTAAACAAAGAACATTTTTCACATATATCAGAAATTACAGGTTTCTTAAAGGTCAGCTTGCTCCTATGGTAGGAGGCTGGTATGACAAGAATTGATGAAATACATAAAGGTCAAAACAATTAGTCTCCATGATGCAGGCACGTTGATTATCCAAAGGTATTTGAGAGAAGCATAGGGGTTAAACCAGTAAGGTGAGGTAGAAAAGAAGAAAAACAAAGCTTGATGTGAATCACAGATATCAAAGGAATGAGGAAATAGAATATGGGGTCTCACTGTCTGATGTAGGTTGGGATGTATGATAGAGTGTGTTCTCTTTTATGATCAAAATATGAAGTGGATGTGTGAACTTTGAGTGAACCCTAAAGCAGGCAACCATTTGGCCTGCTGCTAGCAGGGGGAACTAAGTGTGAGAGGCTTGTAGGCTTTCTGTGAGCTTGAGAGACTAACAAGGAGAAACTGAGTCTGGGAGACTTTTCCCTCTTGGCTCATCTCTATAAGGAGACAGGCTAACAAGTGGGGTGTCTTTCTAGACCTCCATCCAAGGATGGGAGATCTCCCCTAAGCTCTACCAAGCTTTCACATAGTCCCACAATGTACCACAACAGAAGGCAGGAACAGCTATGCTCATTTCTGACACGATAGACCTTAAAATAAAGAAAAATCTAAAAGATAGTGATGGGCATTACTTAGTGCACAGAGGATCCATCAATCAAGAGGACTTAATAGTTCAACATCTATTCACCCAAGGAAAGACCATCTAAATACATAAAACATCTACTAAAAAAGCTACAGTGATATATTCACAGCAACACAGTAATAGTGGGGGACTTAAACACACCACTCTCTCAACTTGACAGATCATCCAGGCAGAAAATAAGGAAATGAAGGAGTTGAAGAGATAGATGAACTAGAACTATTGGACATTTTCAGAGTAAAAATGGTGATTTTACTGTTTTCAGCCCATCTTGGATGCAGCTTGAAGAAATCATGTTAAGTGAAATCAGAAACAGGATGAATATGGCAAAACTCATTCACAGGCAAAACTTGAAAACTTGAAAAGCAATATCAGAAGAGAAAACACTAAGCAGAACTTGGATCGGAGTTGGTGTATTGCACCAAAGCAAAAGACTCTGGGGTGGGTGGCTGGCAGAAGTTCAGGTCCTGGAACAGGATGGCAGAGGACCTAGTGGGGTTATATCGTTATGTGAAAAATGAGAAATGTTATGCATGTACAGACTATTGAATTTACTGTCGACTGTAAAATATTAATCCCCAATAAAATATAAAAAAATTAAATGAGAGAGAGAGAGAGGGAGAGGGAGAAGGGGGGGGTAATGGAGAAACACCACAGTTCTTAGGTGCCATAGCACCTTCCATGTGCTAATAGGGGTCAAATCTGTGCTCCCTATAAGACAATGTGAGCATCCTTCCTGGGGAGCTCTTTCTTTGGCCTATTACCAGCTACCAAGATTAACAGGGAAAACACCCATTTCAGCACTTTTTTTTTTTTTAAATGTAGCATCAAGATTTTCTTGTCTTTATCACAAACAAAAGTTGAATGAGAATGGGATCACTTGGCCCTTTCTCTTCTCACCTCTTCCCAGCTTACTCTCCTGATTCCAGCATTCTTTCACATCTGCAGCCAAGCTCATGGCACTCCAGCCTCAACTCAATCTTCTATGTGTCTTTAGCCCTTTTCCAGAAAATAGGCTCATCTTCTCACCATAACCACTCTGCTTCTTGTCAGAATGCCACTTTGCCTGGGCATACAGGGAACCTTTGCCTTTCTTGCTGCACTGTGTCACTTATGGGCTAGATACTTGCCACATTGCTTACAGAAAGTCATTGTTTTTTAGGAACACTTAACTGTGCTTGTGATAGCACTGTCCTCATGCCAACGAAGGCCAAGAAGGTTTGTTGACCTGCTGAGATAGTGTACAAATAGATCAGAAAAGAAAGCAGAAAGAAAACAACAAGGAACCAATGTGTTCTTGTTAGTTAAGAATGGATAATATCAGGAGTCACACATAACAGAAAGTGCAAAGAAAATGTCAGGAATCTGGGTGACACTGTCCCTGTCATAGGACGGTGCTCTGCTTGTGAGCAAGGTCCCTGACTACCTGATTTTTGTGCAGTGGCTATTTACAAAATTTCCTTTTTAACTTTTGGCTTCTTCCTCTTCATTGTGTTGTTTTGAAGCTAAGATGATAACAACCATATAAAGTGCTTAGAGGAATGCCTGACATGGAAAAAACTCTGTGACTGCTACTTCTTCTAGTGTTTGCCCTTCTTCCGTAGCCAGTCAACAGCGTCAGGTTGAGCCTGATGTAGTTTTGAGACCTACTTTGAATCTGGAGAGGTGGCAGTCGTTGACTATGTGGGTCATAGTCTGTCTGTAGCAGCAGGGGCAGTTCGGGTTGTCTCTGGCTCCCCAGCAATGGAACATAGCGGCGCACCGGCCATGGCCTGTTCGATAGCAATTGAGGAGGACCCAATCATAACGTGTTAGGTCAAAGCCAGGTTGACGCTTACAGGGGTCTGTGATAAGGTGTTTGTTCTTTACCTCAGCTGACTGCCAACTCTGTTTCCAAGAGTCTGGAACAGAGAAGTTCAGTGTAGGCGTAGGGGACCAGATTGGGTGACGAGACGTCAAGCGTTGGACAGAAGGGGCGAAGATATCCGCGTATATTGGCAGGTCCGGTCGAGCATAGACGTGGGAAATGAACTTAGATGATGCCACATCCCGACGAGTATCTGGCGGGGCGATGTTGCTAAGAACTGGCAGCCATGGAACCGGGGTGGAACGGATGGTTCCAGAAATTATCCTCATGGAGGAATATAATTTGAAATCGACCAAGTGGACATGGGGGCTATGGAACCATACTGGGGCACAGTATTCTGCAGTGGAATAGCATAATGCCAGAGATGATGATCGTAGTGTGGAAGCACTCGCGTCCCATGAGGAGCTGGCCAGTCTTGCAATGATGTTATTCCTCGCGCCCACCTTTGCTGCAGTTTTTATCAGATGTTCGTGAAATGACAGAGTGCGATCGAGAGTAACGCCAAGATAGACTGGCTGGGCTTCATGCCGGATTCTCGTATCGCCAAGCTGCACATTAAGCTCACGTGAGGCCGAGGCATGGTGTAGATGGAAAACAGATAATACCGTTTTTGCAGTGCTAGGGATTAGTCGCCATTTTTTTACAGCAATCAGATATCAGAGACATGTCTTTCGTGAGTGTTTCCTCGAGGATGTTGAACTTGGATGCCTGAGTTGCACAGCAGACTGCTACTAGTGTCACCTTATGATGTTTCACAGCATCACATGATCAGCATCAAGATACATATAAGCATTTAGAAAGGTAGCTGATACTAAGTACATGTTCATAATTCACTTGTGGTGCTTGTTGGAATTAGTAACCTTGAACCAAATTTCTCAAATTAATGACTTCAGTTTTCCCTGTATAGTCCTCACCCTTACAGGATGCCACTTGGCACCAGATTTCTCACCTCTGTTCACCCAATTTCTCAGTGAGCATGCTCTGTCTCCTTTTCTGTTGTCACTGTGACTTCATCTAACCCTGCTGAGATAGCAGAGCCCATGAGCCTGAACTTTCCTGGGAGTCTCTACTTGGGTGTAGAATCATCTATGATGCTTCACTGCTCATCCTTGAGCACAGTTTCCATCTCTCTCTCTCCCTCCCTCTTTTACACACACACACACACACACACACACACACACACACACACACACACACACACACACACACACACACTGCTGTCTTTACTATGGGAGAAAGAGAGATGAGAACTCCACTCAACTCTGGCATATGGTGACACTGGATATTAAACCTGAGGCATTATGTATACAGCTCCTGTGATCTACCTAGTTGAGCTTGCTTTCTTCCTGCCCATCCTTGGCTATTTTCTGGGGTGTTTTCTTTTTTTTTCTTAGAAAAATCTACTGATGTTCAGTAAATTACTGTGAATTTAAAAGATGTTTAGAAGGCCAGAAAAATAGCTCACTTGGATAGTGTGTTTCTTTGATATGTGTATGACCCAGGTTTGTGTCAGGCTCCCACCATATTGAAGGAAGCTTCTGTGCCATGGACAAACTGTCTCTCTCTTTCTCTCTCTCTTTCTCTGCCTCTGTCTAAATAACAACTTTTTTGTAAATAATCATTCAGAATAAGACACTGCTCTACCCCTCCTTTTTTTTTTTTCCTACAGCAAACATTACTATCTACTGTCCTTAAACTTCAAACCTGCTTTTACTTATAATGGTGTCTTAGGAAGTGCCTTTCTTGTCCTTCCCTAATTGAATCACTTGTATTTCATGGCACCACGAAAGAGCAGGAAGTCCATACTATGGATAATTAATTGACCATAAGGCTTCCCTTGACTTGTGACTTAGGAATTTAACATGAGAGTGAATTTGACTTAGCTCCAAAGCCAGGTGCTAGGGAAGTAGTCTAACAGTAATTGTTTGTTATGTTAGGGTTTATGTTACAGAGCACAACTGATGCTTAGAAGTTCTGGGTTAAGGCTGCCACAGGCAAATAGCTGGTAGGTAGGGAGAGCAATTTATGGACCTTTATAAACATAAACCTTTCTTCACTTCTCATCCCCATCCTGATTTTAACTTTAACAGGGTCCTTAGGGAAGGACTGAATCCTTCCTGTCTGCACTTTCACCTGTGAATTCAGGGAACTGGATTAGTATCTCCAAGGGCCAATTATAACATTAAGGAGAGGTACAGAGATGGCGCCCTGGTAAAGCATACACATTAAAGTGCTCAGGGACCTGGGTTCAAACCTGTGGTCCCTATCTGCTGGGGAAAATATTTCTGGGGTGGTGAAACAGTGTTAAAGATGTCTCTCTGTCTCCCCCATCTCTATCATTTTCTTCCCTCAATTTATATTTCCATCCACAATAAAAATATAAAAAATAATCTAAAAGTTATGGTTTCGAGGTTTAGCAATGTTAAGTTACTATAGATGTTTCAGTGTACAATTCTACGTATAATTAAAGCATACAGATAAGCCATACGGGAAAAAGCAAAAACTAAAAAAATACTGGAGAGAAAGAAAACTGCCAAACATAAAGAATTTAGTGTCTGAAATTTATTCAACCAAGAGAAGGAAGGTTACAAATCATGAAGAGTCAATGCTTTTCTGGGTATACAGCAGGAAGGCAAACAGCTTTGAGTCTCGCCCACAAAGCTCATTTACAGCAAAGCTTTAGCTTGGTGCTACAGTATCCAATACGGCGCTCCCAGGGATCACACCTTCTCACTCTGCAGTAGCACTTCATGCTTCTCCGAGAGCCTGCAGTAGGAAGAAGAAGGTGAAACACTGTAAGGAAGGAGAAGAGAGGCAATGAAATACATGGCCTAAGAGACACGTATCAACTGAGAGAAGGTAATCACAGGTAGGGTGCAGAGAACTCAGGCCTGTCTTCACTGATGAGGGTTTTTACCTGCTGTTTTCTGGTCATGAAGAATCATCTATCATGTATTTATTTCCTGCCACAACACCAACAACCTTTCTCTCTAACTCAGCATCACCTGCTCCAACTCTATCCTGAATGTGAATATATATGTCATATAACCCCACTTATGTGTACTTCCTGTAAACCCCTAGACCTGATTAGCCTGTGACTAGTCTCACCTGTAGCATCTTCAGCAAGCTGTTCATCACCTGTAATGGAGATGGCCATGCCCTGCTCCTCAGTCATAGTCTGGTCCAGAGGGGTGTCCTCATTAGTCATGGGAACTTGTTCCTGGGTTGTGGGCAGCTGGTCAGGTGCCTCTCCCACGGGCTGAGCCTGCCCATGCAGGGTCAGGAGGAGAAGGGCAGAGAGCAGGGTCAGGAACTTCATGCTGGGAATTACCTGGAGGTCAGGTCAGGATGAGATAAGAGTTGTGAGCAGGAAAGCAGAGTCAGCTGTATTTCTAGTCTGAGAGGAGGGGCACAGAGACACCAAAGAGGAAGCAACATGTTTGTTCAGGTGAAGGGCTGAGGCCAAAGTGTCCTCAAAGTTTCTTTGATGATGGTCTGTTCAGGAAACTTTTATCAAGCAGAAGTCCAGATGTTTAGATGTGTACAAGTCACAAGTTGATAAGGGTTAAGATGCAACTGGGCATCCCATATGTTTAATTATTTAGTTTAGATTCAAGAAGATAAGAACAGAGCTTTCATTCAGTACACTAGGGAATAAATGCTTCTTCTTTTCTGAGCTGGGCCCAGGGTCATGGAAAGCTCAATCCTGGACTAGCCTCTGGCCCTGTGAATAGATGCCAATATCTCAGGACTCTAAGAGGGGGACTATTTTTCCTTTAGAAGGAAGTCTTTAGAAGTTCTGGATGGGTATATGGGGACTTAGGGCCCAAGGTAAAGAGGAGGTTTACCTAAAGGAGGAGATTTACATCAAGAGTTGGTTAGAATAATGACAAAGGACATATTTATTCTGGAGACACTGTGTTACAAAGCATCAGCTAGCTAGGGAGGTTTATAGTTGTAGCACAAATGATTTACTTTTTTTTTTTAATTTTTTTTATTTAAGAAAGGATTAATTAACAAAACCATAGGGTAGGAGGGGTACAAATGATTTACTTTTAAGAGACCCAGGTTCAATCCTTGGTAACACCAATAACTAGGCACAAACAGTGCTCTGCTAACTAACTGATCACATAAAGCACACTAGCCAAATCTTCCCCTTTTGAGAAACAGGCAAACGATGTCCTACAGTCTCTCTCTCAATTTTTTTTTTTAATTTCAAGTATCTTCTACATGGACTCAGGACCAGAGTCAGTAAACTGCATGGACAATTAAGGTCACTATAAAGTTGAATTTGAATTTGAACACAGCCAGGTTCATCCATTCCATGGAACACATGGTGGTTTGTGGAATCTGAAACTTTCCTAAATTCATGGGAATTAAACCTTGAATAAAGAGACTAGTGATCACTAAGGTGAAAACAATCAGATTCCAGATGAAGACACTGAAATCTAGGCAATTTCAGGACAGACTCCCAAAGACATACTTGCCCATTCACTCTTGAACCAGAATTGGGTGCCCAGTTCAACATCTCTCACTTGCAGACCTGAGCTGAGAGTTTATCACCAACAGGAGAGATGACAGCTCCCCTACTGTCATTCCCAGTCCTTTCTCTCTGGCCACATCATCTCTGATGTGTATAATAATCATGCATATTTTAGAGGTAGATTGTCTACAAATGAAGCTAGGGATTCAGAGAATTAGATCTATAATGGATGGGACACCACTACAAATTTCCTTCCCTATCTTCCTAATCTAAGTGGTCATCTGCCTTCCTCACTGTGTGGTATGTGAGTCAGCAGATGACTGACATAATGAAGCCAGGAGAGGAACATAATTAGTGTCCTTTTATTTTCATGATTCTAAGATATTAGTTTCAAAATGTAGATACAAACTGAATTAAAATAAAAGGATAGCACAATGATATGACACTTGCATTTAGATAAAATATCTTTATAATTCAAACATACAGATGTTGTTACTGCCACATTGAAGACAGGGACAAGGGCAGCATGAGGGAGATATAAGGGATTAAATTGATAAAACTGAATATAGGGGACTCTGGGTCATGTAGGATCTGCTTCAGAGACTGATCTAATATTATGATGGATTATCCTGTACCATGCTTCATTTATATTTGTATCTTTAGCAGAGGATCATTATTAACAAGGGATAGGGATGCATTGGATCGACCTTCTCGTGGTGCATCCTGTGAGTACCCATTCATTGGGGAAACTGATGATCCTTCCTAGCCAACTGAATCCACATGGATCCCAGTCACTTTCAAAGCCAGCAACAAGCAGCTCCTGACAGCTTTCAACCTGACGCTGTTGACTGGCTATGGAAGAAGGGCAAACACTAGAAGAAGAAGAACAAGGGATATTTCCCATCTTCTTGAATATTTATGATATAGGCTCAAAAAGACAAGAACAGAGCCAATACTCAGTACAGTCAAGTTACAAATATCTCTTATTTTACCAAAGATGGACTCAGGTTTCTGGAAGGCTACACTCTGGGAAACCATTAAGACTCAGGAAAGTTGTCTCTTGTGTGAGACACATGGAGGCTCTGGTTGAGTGTGTCCTGTTAGGTCAAGATGGACAGAAGAAGACTTCAAGTGAATGAACTCAGTGTTACTGATGATGTAAACTTGCATCACAATTATTACCATGATAAATTTTTTTTGATAAAAATTGTTTTCTTAACACAAGGTATTTGGATACTTTATGCTAAATTTGATTTTAGACTTTTAGTACATTTTTAAATGAGGTAATGTTGATTTATAAGTCTTCATATTTTAGGGATACATTTTACACTTTTCCAAAATTCAGCTTAGAACTGGCATACCAGTTGAGTGCACATGCTACCATGCAGTAGGACCATGGTTCAAGGTCCCAGTCCCCACTTGCAGGGAGAGAGAAAAGTGGTGCTGCAGGTTTCTCTTTCTCTATATATAAATATCCCCTTCCACTGTCAGTTTTATCTCTCTCTTAAAAACAAATACAAAACAAAACAAAAAAACAGGGAGCCAAGTGATGGCACATATGGTTAAGCACACACATTACAGTGCACAAAAACCCAGGTTCAAGCCCCCGGTCCCCACCTGCAGAGGGAAATCTTCACAAGTGGTGAAGCAGGGCTGCAGGTGTCTCTCTGTCTCTTTCCCTATCTGTCTCCCCTCCTCTCTCAATTTCTCAGTCTCTGTCCAGTAATAAATAAAAATAAACAATAAACAAAACAAACAAAAAACCAGAAAGATAAGTGGCTGCAAAAATAGGTTGATTTATCTATCATGCAGGCACCATGCCTCAGCAATAATCCTGCTAGCCTCCCATCCCCCCACTCCCCTCCAAAAAAAAAGACTCTCAGGGGAGCTCCATGGGAGTGCACCTGGCTAAGTACACACATTACAGTATGCTAGGACCCGGATTCAAGTGCCTGGTTCCCCACTTACAGGGGGAAAGCTTCACAAGTATTGAAGCAGGTTGCTGATGTCTCTCTGTCACTTTCCCTCTCCCCTTCTCCTCTCAATTACTTTCTGTCTACCCAATAATAAATAAATAAATAATTATTATTTAAAAATAAATAATAAATAAACTGAATAAAAAGTTTTTTTAAAAATGATAAAAATGGCCCTAAATAAATAAATATATATGTATGTATAACATATACAGGTATACATTACCATACCACACTCACCAACAAAGTGAGAGCCATCACTGAAACTACAGACCTCTCCAATATTTTTTATGTTTATTTTTTGAAATTATTTTTATTAGTGATTTAATATTTATTTACAAAATTACAAGGCAAAAGGGTATAACTTCACATCATTCCCTAAACCAGAGTTCTGAAACCCCAATTCCTCCACTGTAAACTATAGCAGTTTTCCTGTGGTTGCAGATGTGAGCTTACTATTATTTCTACAATTATCTGTTTATATTTGTATATAATTGACCTTTAAAAAAATTTTTTTACTTTTATTTATTTTCCCTTTTGTTGCTCTTGTTGTTTATCATTGTTGTTGTTAGTGCTGTCATTGTTGTTGGATAGGACAGAGAGAAATGGAGAGAGGAGGGGAAGACAGAGGGGGTGAGAAAGGCACCTGCAAACCTGCTTCACTGCCTGTGAAGCGACTCCCCTGCAGGTGGGGAGCCGGGAGCTCGAACCGGAATCCTTACGCCGGCCCTTGCGCTTTGCGCCACCTGCTAATTGACCATTTTTTAAGGTCCCATCTTCTCTTCCTTTCTAAGTCACACATAAACCTACTGCTACATCCAAATGTCCATCTCCATTTCCTCCTCTCTCTCTGGGTCCTGATGGAGTTCAGAACCCTCTGGTTATCTCCTCTCTATCCTTTCTCCCCCACTGGGAGTATGGACTGAAATTATTTGTGGGATGCAGAAGGTGAAAGGCCTGATTTCTGTAACTGCTTTTCTGTTGGATGTAGGCATTGGCAGGTTTATCCATATTCCCAGCCTGTTTCTGTCTTTCCCAAGTGGGGTAGGGCTCTGGTGGCCCTTTCGAATCTTTTACCCCCTCCTATAACACTTATTAAGTTTGCATGAGAATAAGAGTAGAAGCAGTTGTCTCATCATTCAGATGCATTGGTTTCACTCATTTCATGGCATTAATTTTTATAAAAATTATATCAAAATGGAAGGCAGTTGTTACAATTATTAGACACAATAATTTTAAGACAGAGAGTGAAAAACTTCTCTTTCATCAGACTAGGTCCTTTTGAAATGTGAGCTGGGACTGTAGTTTCACTAGTCGTTGGGCAGGGGCACCTAATTTTATCAGCTATTGGACCCCCTGCTCTCTGGTCTCTGATGGAGGTCTGATGCTGCTCTGATTTTAGTTTGGAGAGACAGTTCTTCCTTTTCCTATTTATACCTTATTGAGATCTTAACTCACTCTATCTTGTTCATACTATTAGAAAAGTATTCAGTGTTTGTACTTAACTCCTCTGCTTAGACTATAAAAAATACATGTTGACCTGTCAATGCCCATGTTCAGCTGGAAAGCAATTATAGAAGCCAGATCTTCCACCTTCTGCATCCCATAATGACCCTGGGTCCATACTCCCAGAGGGATAAAGAATAAGAAAGCTGTCAGGGGAGGGGATGGGATAGGGAGTTCTGATGGTGGAAATTGTGTGGAGTTGTGCCTGTCTTATCCTATGATCTTATCGGTGTTTCCATTTTATAAATAAAAATTATAAAAAAATACATGTTAATTCAACCATCTTATTTTCTTAATATTTACTTATTCCCCTTTGTTGCCCTTGTTGTCTTATCATTGTTGTGTTTATTATTTTATTGTTGTTACTGATGTCATCAATAGGACAGAGAGAAATGGAGAGAGGAGGGGAAGACAGAGAGGAGGAAAGAAAGAGAGACACCTGCAGACCTGCTTCACCGCTTATGAAGCGACTCCCCTGCAGGTGCGGAGCTGGGGGCTTGAACCGGGATCCCTATGCCGGTCCTTGCACTTTGCGCCACATGCGCTTAACCTGCTGTGCTGCCGTTAACTCTCCCATCTTCTTATCTTTATAAAGACCAGAGATGTTTCACAGCATGTATGAATTATGAGAGTAGCTGCTGCTTATATCCTGGCATCCCAAAGTCAGTGGGTTTTTACTGCCCCTGTTAGATGCTTCTGTGTGCCTGGTGTCCACTTTTGTCCTCATGTGTAATGATCGATGATATTAGAAGTGTCATAACCTCCCTTGATTTTTATCTAGTGGAATATTTACCAGTGGATAAAGTGGGAGCATGTGTGTTATTGAGCATCTTAGAGATCAAAGGATGCTCTTAAAAATTTTAAAATGCTTTGCCATGTGAACAACCCAAGTTCAAGCCTGGTCCCCACTGTAGTGGAGGAAGTTTTGGTGCTGTGATCTCTTCATTCTCTCTGAACTTCATGTTTCTATCTTTAAAAAAAAAAAAGGGAGGGGGGTTTTAAAATGTGGCTAGCAGAGAGTCATTGTGCATTGTCTTTGATACCCATGTGTTGTGTTAGAGACTAAATGGTATTTGTATTTCTGAGATAAAATGAACTGATAGCAGAATTCTGAGCTAATATTTAATTCACATTTGTGAGGACAAGCATGTGTTTGTCAGTATTAATGACTCAGATAATTGCTAAAAATGAATTCCATTTGAATTATATTGTCCTAGAACGATGAAAATAAAAATGTACTGATAGAAGTCAGGAAAACAATGAAGCAATTCTGAAATAAGGACTTAGTGGCCCAAGTAAAATGGACTGATGAAGTGTATGTATCTTGGGAAAATGTAGAAATACATCCTCTCCGGAGTTGAACAGTAGCAGGTTAAGCGCACGTGGGTGGTGCAGAGCACAAGGACCGACCGGCATAAGGATCCCAGTTGGAGCCCCGGCTCCCCACCTGCAGGGGAGTCACTTCACAGATGGTGAAGCAGGTCTGCAGGTGTATGTCTTTCTCTCCCCCTCTCTGTCTTCCCCTCCTCTCTCCATTTCTCTCTGTCCTATCCAACAATGACAACATTAATAACAACAACAATAAAACAAGGGCAACAAAAGGGAAAATAAATAAATAAATAAATATTAAAAATTACTAAAAGTATATATATATAAAGAAAGAAATACATCCTCTCTCTGAACAACAACAATCCTGTAAATCAGTTTTTCCTCAACAAAGTTATACTGAAGCTGGGGGTGGGGAGGGGACTCAGTGACTCATTTTAGTCTGTTTTAAATAATTTTCCATGTATGGTTGATGAAGTTATGAGTTTTAAGTCTATTGTTAAGAAAAGCTTAAAAGCCAGTAAAATAGTTCATTAGGATAATATGCTGCTTGGTTATCTATGTGTCTGACCTAGGTCCTAGCCCATCCCCCACTGTTCTGAAGGAAGCTTCAGTGTCAAGCTTTCACCCCTATGAAGCCCTGAGTATGACAAAAGAAATAAAATTAATTCTTAATAAAGAAAAATGAAAAGTAATAAATTGATTTTTAGCATACAAATTCCCAGTGAATTCAATTAAAACATATGTGGCAATTGATCAAGAAAGAAGACGAGACTATAAAATTTTATACAAATATATTAAAAATATTTATTTGAAAATCTTGGGTCGTACACATACCTGGTCTCATAGCTCCAGTTATCTTTTACATTTAGAGTGTGTGTGTGGCGGGGGGAGGGGGGGTAGGATAAGAGACAGAGGAGAGAAGAACAAAGGGAGTAGAGAGAGCAGAAAGAACAGTGGAGAGGTGAGAGAATGAGAAGGGGGCGTGCACTGGAGAAACACCACAGTTCTCAGGTGCCATAGCACCTTCCATGTGCTTCTTCTGCTTCTAGCGTTTGCCCTTCTTCCGTAGCCAGTCAACAGCGTCAGGTTGAGCCTGATGTAAAGTTTCGAGACCTCCTTTGAATCTGGAGAGGTGGCAGTCATTGACTATGTGGGTCATAGTCTGTCTGGAGCCGCAGGGGCAGTTCGGGTCGTCTCTGGCTCCCCAGCGATGGAACATAGCGGCGCACCGGCCATGGCCTGTTCGATAGCGATTGAGGAGAGCCCAATCATAACGTGCTAGGTCAAAGCCGGGTTGACGCTTGCAGGGGTCTGTGATGAGGTGTTTGTTCTTGACCTCAGCTGACTGCCAACTCTGTTTCCAAGAGACTGGAACAGAGAAGTTCAGTGTAGGCGTAGGAGACCAGATTGGATGACGAGACGTCAAGCGTTGGACAGGGTGGGCGAAGATATCCGCGTATATTGGCAGGTCCGGTCGAGCGTAGACGTGGGAAATGAACTTAGATGATGCCACATCCCGACGAGTATCTGGCGGGGCGATGTTGCTAAGAACTGGCAGCCATGGAACCGGGGTGGAACGGATGGTTCCAGAAATTATCCTCATGGAGGAATATAATTTGGAATCGACCAAGTGGACATGGGGGCTACGGAACCATACTGGGGCACAGTATTCTGCAGTGGAATAGCATAATGCCAGAGATGATGATCGTAGTGTGGAAGCACTCGCGCCCCATGAGGAGCTGGCCAGTCTTGCAATGATATTATTCCTCGCGCCCACCTTTGCTGCAGTTTTTATGAGATGTTCGTGAAATGACAGGGTGCGATCGAGAGTAACGCCAAGACAGACTGGCTGGGCTTCGTGCCAGATTCTCATATTGTCAAGCTGTACATTAAGCTCACGTGAGGCCGAGGCATGGTGTAGATGGAAAACAGATGATACCGTTTTTGCAGTGCTAGGGATTAGTCGCCAATTTTTACAGTAATCAGATATCAGAGACATGTCTTTCGTGAGTGTTTCCTCGAGGATGTCAAACTTGGATGCCTGAGTTGCACAGCAGATGTCATCGGTGTAGATGAACTTCCTTGAAGAAGTTTCTGGAAGGTCATTGATGTAAATATTAAATAGCGTAGGAGCCAGAAAAGAGCCCTGGGGGAGGCCACTTGAGACAAGTCTCCATCTGCTAGACTTGTCACCCAGATGCACCCGGAATCTTCTGTTTTGGAGAAGAAACGATATAGTGTTGGCCACCCATGGAGGCAGGCATCTTGAGATCTTGACTAGGAGACCACGGTGCCAGACCGTGTCATGGGCTGCTGTGAGATCAACAAAGACAGCACCCGTCTTTAAATTCTTCTGGAATCCATTTTCAATGTAAGTTGAGAGGGCCAGGACTTGTTCGCAGGTAGATCTTCCTGGGCGGAAACCAACTTGGGTGGGTGATAGGAATTTCTCTGTAAGATGAGAAATACGTGACAGAAGCAGCCTCTCAAGGAGTTTGTAACACATGGAGAGGAGAGAAATTGGTCTATAGCTGGCGGCCAGTGTTGGGTCTTTCTTTGGTTTCAAAACTGCTATTATCTTCCATGTGCTGATAGGGGTCAAATGTGAGCTTCCTATAAGACAATATAAGCATCCTCCCTGGGGAGCTCTTTCTTTGGCATATTACCAGCTACCAAGATTAACAGGGAAAACACCCATTTCAGCACTTGGTTGGTTAAAAAAATCTTTGTTTTTTTTAAATGTAGCATCAAGATTTTCTTGTCTTCATCACAAACAAAAGGTGAGTGAGATTGGAATCACTTGGCCCTTTCTCTTCTCACCTCTTCCCAGCTTACTCTCCTGATTCCAGCATTCTTTCACATCTGCAGCCAAGCTCATGGCACTCCAGCCTCAACTCAATCTTCTATGTGTCTTTAGCCTTTTTCCAGAAAATAGGCTCATCTTCTCACCATAACCACTCTGCTTCTTGTCAGAATGCCACTTTGCCTGGGCATACAGGGAACCTTTGCCTTTCTTGCTGCACTGTGTCACTTGTGGGCTAGATACTTGCCACATTGCTTACAGAAAGTCATTGTTTTTTAGGAACACTTAACTGTGCTTGTGATAGCACTATCCTCATGCAAAGGAAAGCCAAGAAGGTTTGTTGACCTGCTGAGATAGTGTACAAATAGATCAGAAAACAAAGCAGAAAGAAAACAACAAGGAAACCAATGTGTTCTTAGTTAAGAATAGATAATATCAGGAATCATACATAACAGAAAGAGCAAACAAAATGTTAGGAAGTTGGTACTCAGATAGGCTCTGGGTGACACGCTGTCCTTGTAACAGGATGGAGGTCTCCTTGTGGTGAAGGGCTTCTTCTGCTTGATTTTTTGTGCCTTGGCTATTTGCCCTTTGACTTCTTCCTCTTTATTGTGTTGTTGTGAAGCTATCATGGTAGCAACCGTGTTCTTAGAGCAATGTTTTGTACATGAAAAAACTCTATAACTACTGCTAATGGAACAGTCTGATGCTTCATAGCATCACATGATCAGGATTTCTCTATATGTTTCACTCTGAACTGTGTCTAGATATGCCAGGCCTGGGACATCAAGCTTCCAGCTTCATTACTCTGGTGAGATCTTTCCTAGTTCATAGGACTTTAGTTTCATTTCAGGTGGCACACTTCCTAACAAAGTTATAGAACCTAGATATAGACCATGAGATAGGGCACATGTACACATGTATCCGTAATATAGGGGAAAATATATACCTTAAAGTAAAAGTGTAAAATAGTCTAAGTAGAAAATAATTAAGTAATTTAAGGAGACTTTTTAAGGTCTTTCTACTTGCTTGCTATACTTATTGAGTCACAGCAGACTATTGCACACTTTTACTCTCTTCACTTACTCTCTATTTCACTTCCCTCAATCACACTAAGTCTAATCTTGTCAGACAAAGTAAAGAATGCCAAAGCTGGATAAGGGCAAGAAACCAGAATATTTCAATGATGGCCCTTTTGGTCACTACCAGGCCACCCATCATCTGGGGCCCTAGTCAGGGAATTTTGGGATTCCCACACAGATATGATAGGCCTAGACCTCTAACAAACCCCTCTCTCCATCATCACCAGTCATCTCCATCAGGAACAACATCACAAACCTTCTTGTGGGCCTCTACAGGACCTTGCCCTCAATGTAGAACAACAGTGCTAGAAAATGTCACTCTCCAAAGGCAGAGTCACCAAACTCTGCTACTCAAGGAAGACTGTTTCTGAAATGAGTACAGCTGAGAATGTTCCTAGTCATGACCATGGAATGAGAGTTCAGACCGACAGGGATGCAGAGGTTATATAGGCTCCTGTGCTATATATGAATAAATATGAGTCCTAGGTCAGATTAATGGTATGTACAGTTAATGATATTTATATACTTTTTCCTTATTTGGGAGCTGCTCTCTGCCATGATCCAGCTTTCTGGTCCTATTCTCAACTTTGACACCATTTTCCCAGACAATACTTTCAGCTCATGTGCATGTTAGCTGTCAGGATCAGGCAAAATTAGTAAAGTTGTGGGCCTCTTGTAATAATATGCCTAAAATAGACTTCCTAGCTTCTGGTATTAAGACCCCAAATTTCATCTGCTATATTCTTACCTTTAGGTTCCTAATTATTAACCAATGTATTTTGATTTATATCTAATGCTTTTCAGCCACTAAGATGCAGATGCTAACACGAACCTGACTTCCCTGGGCAGACAACCTCACCAATGTGTCTTGGCACCTTACTTCCTAGAACCCTGTCCCACTAGGGAGAGATAGAAACTGGCTAGGGGTATGGTCAACCTGCCAATGTCTGCTCAGTGGAGAAGCAGTTACAGAATCCAGACCTCCTATCTTCTGCATCCCATAAATATCTTTTGTCCATACTCTCAGAGGGGTAAAGAACAGGGAAGTTTCCAATGGAGGGGATAGGATATAGAACCCTGCTTGTGGAAATTATGTGGAATTGTATCCCTCTTATCCCACAATCTTGTTGATCATTAATAAATCACTAATAATAAAAAAATGCATCTAGGCACTTAGAAAGGTAGGTGACATGGGGCCAAGTGGTGGTGCACCTGGATAAGGGCACACATTACAGTACTCGGGGACCCAGGTTCAAGCTCCTAGTATCCACCTGCATGGGAAAGCTTCATGAGTGGTGAAGCAGGGCTGCAGGTGTCTCTTTGTCTCTTTCCCTCTCTATTTCTCTCCCTCCCCTCTCAATTTCTCTGTCTCAATCTAATAAATAAACACATTAACAATTAAAATTTTTTTTCTTTCTTTTTTCTTAAATTTATTTGTTGGATAGAGACAGTTAGAAATTGAGAGGGAGGGGGTGATAGAGAGGGATATAGACAGAGAGACACCTGCAGCACTGCTTCAACACTTGTGAATCTTTCCCCCTGCAGGTGGGGACCGGGGCCTCGAACCTGGATCCTTACGCACTGTAACATGTATACTCAACCAGGAATGCCACCACCTGCCCCCCCACATTAACAATTTTTTTAAAAGAAAGGTAGTTGACACTAAATACATGTTCAAAGTTTACTTGTAGTGCTTATTGATTTGCAACTATGCCTAGTTACCTTGAATCAAATTTCTCACATAAATGATTTCAGTTTTCCCTGTATAGTCTCACTCTTCCAGGATGACGCTTGGCACCAGATTTCTTTATGCACCCAGTTTCTCAGTGAGCATTCTCTGTCTCCTTTTCTGTCATCACTGTGGCTTCATCTGACTCAGCTGTGATAGCAGAGCCCATGAGCCTGAACATGGCTGGGAGTTTCTCTGCTTGGGTCTAGAATTTTCTGTGATGCTTCGCTGCCAATCCTTGAACACAGGATTCTCTCTCTCTCTCTCTCTCTCTCTCATATATGTAGTCTTTATTATGAGAGAATGAGTGAGACCAGAAAACCACTAGACTCTGGCCTATGGTGGTACTGAACATTAAACCTGAGGCTTTAAACCTTTCCTAGGATACTTTCTGGGGTAACTGTTTTTAGAAAAGTACACTGACATTAAGTGAATTACTATGAAATGTTTGTAAGGGCCAGAAAATATCTCAGTTGGATAGTGTACTTCTTTGCTTTGTACATGACCCAGGTTGGAGTCAAGCTGCCATCAATTGAAGGAAGTTTCAGTGTCATGAGCTCTTTATACTCTCTCTATGTCTCTATCTAAAAATAATAATTTTTTTAGTAAATAATAATTCAGAATAAAACACTCTTCTTTTTGCTCCCCAGGCCCCTTTTTTCCCCAGCATCAAACATTACTATCTACTGCCCTTAAACTTCAAACCTGCTTTTACTTAGAGTGGCTGTCCGAGGAAGTGTCTTTCTTGTCCTTCCCTAATTTAATTACTTGCCTTTCATGGCACCACAAAAGAGCTGAAAGTCTATACCATGGACGTTTGATTGATTGAAAGACTTCCCATGATCTGTGATTTAATAATTAAACATGGAAATGAACTTAACTGAGCTGCAAAGCTGGGTGCTAGGGAAGTAGTCTGACAGTAACTTCCCATTATGTTAGGATTTTGAGGGGTCTGGTTTGGGAGAAGAGGGTTTATATTCCAGAGCACAGATGGTACTTAGAAGTTCCAGGTTATGGCTGTCACAGGCAAGCAGCTGGTAGGTAGGGAGAGCAATATATTACATATAAACCTTTATCAACATGAACACCTCCCCCCAACACCTGACACCCATTTAAACTCCAACAGGCTCCTTTGGTCTACATTTTTACCTATAAACTCAGGACATTGGATCAGTCTTCCCAGAGCCAACTATAAGTTAATGGAGGAGCCAAATGGTGCTGCACCTGGTACAGTACACATATTAAAGTGCTCAAGGACCAAGGTTAAAGTTCAAGGTCCCCACCTTCTCAGGGAAAGCTTTCTGAGTGTCAAAGCAGTGCTATAGGTCTCTCTCTCTCTTCTCTCTCTCTCTCTCTCTCTCTCTCTCTCTCTCTCTCTCTCTATCTCTATCTCTCTCCCTCCCTCCTCTCTATCACCACATTACCCTGAATTTCTCTCTGTCTCTACACAAAATAAAGATATAAAAAATAAGCCAGTTGGTAGGGACTGCCCCATTCTTCAAAGGGAGTTTGTGTCAACATACTCTGCATGTAAGGAAGATGTATCCTGCAATGAGTGCAGCCTGGAACGTTTCTAGGTGTGACCATGGAATGAGAGCTCAGACCTACAGGGACACAGAGGTTACACAGGCTCCTGTGCTGAATATGGGCCTCAGATCAAATTGATGAGGCTTACAGTTAATAATATTTATATACTTTTTCTATATTTGAGAGATATTCTCTGCCCAGATCCAGCTTTCTAGTCCTATTTCCAACTGTGACACCATCTCTCCAGATAATATTTTTAGTCTACCTGCATGTTAGCTGTTGGGCTCAGGCAAAAATTATTAAAGTCATGGGCCCCTTAGAATCTACCTAAAATAGACTTACTAGCATTTTCCCTAATAGAGACACCAAATCTCATCTGCTATAGTCTTACCTTTAGGTTCCTGATTATTAACCAATTTATTCTGATTTATATCTTAGTGTTTTTCAGCTACCAAGTTGCAGATGCTAACATGACGTCAGCCTAACTTCCCAGGGCAGATGACCTTACCAAAGTGTCTGAGAACCTCACCTCAAGAGGAGTATGGATCAACCTGCCAATATCCATGTCCAGTGGAGAAGCAATTACAGAAGGTAGACCTTCCACCTTCTGCACCCCATAATGATCCTGGGTCCATACTCCCAGAAGGATAAAGAATCTCTCTTTTTCATTGAAAGTAAATAAATAAATAAATCTTAAAAATGTAAAGAAGAGACTTCAAGAAATAAAAGAATAAAAATTAAAAAGCAACTGTCCATGGAGAACTTGCAGATAGGAAAGTACGTAGTCCTTTAAGTTCATCCCTGGCACTTCATGTGTTAGACTGATATTCTAAATTTAAAAATTTTATTTTATTTATTTATTTATTTATCAGATAGAGACAGCCAGAAATTGAGAGGGTAAGGGGAGATAGAGAGGGAGAGAGACAGAGACACCTGCAATACTGCTTTACCACTTGTGAAGCTTTTCCCCTACAGATGGGGGCTGGGGGCTCTAATTTTTCTCATAAATAGATAAATATTCACCAGTAATTAAATATTTGCTTTTAAAAATGAATTTAAAAGTCCAATATAAGTTAGGAAGGAGAATCATATTTCTGTGCAGGGCAGTAAGAAATTCAGAGGAATAGACATTGAAAATTTAGAAAACTGAGGTATGAATAATAGAACAGGATCCCAGAAGGACAGATAATAGACTTTTCTAGTACCTGGAGACAGTGAGGTGTACAAGGCATGTCCACCCAGATCAGATTGATGAGGTTTGCAGTTAACATTTATATACTATTACCATGTTTTGGAGCTGCTGTCTTCCTAGATCCAGCTTTCTAGTCCTTTTTCTAACTATGACACCATCTCCCCAGACAATACCTTTAGCCCACCTGTGTGTTAGCTTTCGGGCTTAGGCAAAAATTAGTAAAGTCATGGATCCCTTGGAATATACCTAAAATAGACTTCCTAGCTTCTTCCAAGATGGAGATCCCACATATCATCTGCTATATTCTTATCTTTAGGTTCCTGACTATTAAACAATTTTTTCTCCTTTATATCTTAATGCTTTTCAGCCATCAAGTTGTAGATGCTACCATGATGCCAACCTGACTTCTCTGGACAGACAACCTCTCCAGTGTGTCCTGGAACCCCACTTCTCCAGAGCCCTACCCCACTAGGAAGAGATAGAAACAGGCTGGAGGTATGGATGGACCTACCAACACCCATGTCCAGTGGAGAAACAATTATAGAAGCCAAAACTTCCACCTTCTGCACCCCATAATGATCCTGGGTCCATAATCCCAGAGGGATAGAGAATAGGAAAGCTTTCAATGGAGGGGATGGGATATAGAACTCTGGTGGTAAGAATTGTATGGAATTTGTACCCCTCTTATCTTATGGTCTTGTTGATCATTATGAAATCAATAAAAAAATAAAAATAAGCCAAAAATGCTGGTTTCAAGAACTGGCAAGATTAAGTTACTATAGATAATCCAGGATAAAATTCTACAACTAAATAAAACATGTATACAAGCTATATAGAAAGCATATGAATGCCAAGCTTGGCACAAGTACAGAAGATTAGAATGAAGAGAAACAGCAAGCTGTGTCTCTCTATTCTCCTTGCAGACAAGAAACCTAAACTCAGGCCACCCTTGCTCTCATGTAAGTCTTAGATGTTCCCTAAATTATGGTCACAAAACACCTGTTTCCTGTGTCCCTGAGACCTTGATTATACATGGGCCCTTGATTGTACACTCAGTAAATGTGCTCTGAAGTCTTCTGGGCCACAATCTCACTAAAAGATTGTGCACATTTGTCTCCCCCACCCCATTTTTCACTATCTGTTGTGTCTTGCTCTCTTTCTTTTTCTCAGTTGTGTTCAGTCACTAAGGAGCTTCCTTTCCCTGTCAGTGCAGGAATTCATACTGGGTAGAGGGGGTTGAATAAACTGCCAATCACACCGAAATTAGTGTCTGCAAATTTTTTTATTATCATTGATAGTACAGAGACAGCCAGAAATCAAGAGCATGGGGAGTGATAAAGCGTGAGAAAGATACACCTGCAGCACCGCTTCACCAGTCTCAAAGCTTTTCCCCTGCTGGTGGGGACAAGGGACTCAAACCTTGGTCTTTCTTTGCACATTGTAATATGTGCTCAACCACGAGCAAAACCACTTAGCCCTATATCTGAAATTTATTTAGTAATAGAAGGAAGGTTACAAATCATGAAGAGTCAGCCCTTTTCTGGGTCTACAGCAAGATGGTCCACAGCTCTGGGTCTCATCCACAAAGCTCATTTACAGCAAAGCTTCTTTGTGGTGCCACAGGGCCCAATGTGCTGCTCCTGGAGATCACACTTTCCCACTCTGCAGTGGCAATTCATGCTCCTCTGATAGCCTGCAGTAGGAAAAAGAGGGTGAGACATTGTAAGGAAGGAGGAGAGAGGCAATGAGACACATGGTCTACGAGACATATATCAGCTGAGAGAAAGTAGGGTGCAGAGAACTCAGGCCTGTCTTCACTGATGAGGGTTTTTACCTGCTGTTTTCTGGTCATGAAGAATCATCTATCATGTATTTATTTCCTGCCACAACACCAGCAACCTTTCCCTCTAACTCAGCATCACCTGCTCCAACTCTATCCTGAATGTGAATATATATGTGATATAACCCCACTTCTGTGTACTCACACCCTGTAAAGCCCTAGACCTGATTAGCGTGTGACTAGTCTCACCTGTAGCATCTTCAGCGAGCCGTTGATCACCTGTAATAGAGATGGCCATGCCCTGCTCCTCAGTCATAGTCTGGTCCAGAGGGGTGTCCTCATCAGTCACGGGAACTGATTCCTCTGCTATGGGCAACTGGTCAGGTGCCTCTCCCAGGGGCTGAGCCTTCCCATGCAGGGTCAGGAGGAGAAGGGCAGAGAGCAGGGCCAGGAACTTCATGCTGGGAGTTACCTGGAGGTCAGTTCAGGATGACAAAAGAGCTGTGAACAGGAAAGCAGAGTCAGCTGTATTTCTAGTGTGAGAGAAGGGGCAAAGAGACCTAAAAGAGGAAGCAACATGTTTGCCAAATGAGGGGCTGAGGCCACAGTTTCCTCAAGTTTCTTTGATAATCATCTGTTCTAGAAGTTTTTATCAAGCAGAAGTCCAGATGTTTAGATGTGCACGTGTCACAAGTTGATAATGGTAAGATGGAATGTTACTATAGATTCAAGAAGGTAAGAACAGATCTTTCATTCAGTACACTAGGGAATAAATGCCTCTTCTTTTCTGAGCTGGACCCAGGGTCATGGAAAGCTCAATCCTGGACTAGCCCCTGGCCCTGTGGATAGATGGCAAAATCTCAGGACTTTAAGAGGGGGGCTATTTTTCCCTTAGGAAGAAGTGTTTAGAAGTTCTGGGTGGGTACATGGGGACTTAGGGCCCAAGGTAAAGAGGAGATTTCCTGAAGGAGATTTACATCAAGAGTTGGTTAGAATAATGACAAAAGTCAGATTTATTCTGGAGACACTGTGTTACAAAGCATCAGCTAGTTGGGGAGGTTTATAGAAGCATCACAAAGGATTTGCTTTTAAGAGACCCAGGTTCAGTCCTTGGTGGCGTCAACACCCAGGCACAAACAGTGCTCTGCTAACTAAGTGATCAAATAAAGCATACCAGTCACATATCCCCCTTTTGAGAAACAGACAAACAACAATGTACTACAGTCTCTCTCTCAAAATTTTTGAGTTCAGATATCTCAGTAAACTGCATGGACAATTAAGGTCACTATAAAGTTGAATTTGAATTTGAACACAGCCAGGTTCATCCATTCCATGGAACACATGGTGGTTTGTGGAATCTGAAACTTTCCTAAATTCATGGGAATTAAACCTTGAATAAAGAGACCCACTAGTGACCACTGAGGTGAAAACAATCAGATTCCAGATGAAGACACTGAGATCTAGGCAATTTCAGGACAGACTCCCAAAGACATACTTGCCCATTCACTCTTGAACCAGAATTGGGTACCCAGCTCATGCACCTCACAATGATGTTCACATCTCTCACTTGCAGACCTGAGCTGAGAGTTTATCACCGACAGGAGAGATGACGGCTCCCCCCACTGTCATTCCCAGTCCTTTCTCTCTGGCCACATCATCTCTGATGTGTATAATAATCATGCATATTTTAGAGATAGATTGTCTACAAATGAAGCTAGGGATTCAGAGAATTACATCTATGATAGATGGGACACCATTACAAATTTCCTTCCCTATCTTCCTAATCTTAGTGGTCATCTGCCTTCCTCATTGTGTGGTGTGTGAGTCAGACAATGAAGATAATGAAGCCAGGAGAGGAACATAATCAGTATCCTTTTATTCTCATTGATTCTAAGATATTAGTTTCACAAGTGTAGACATGGATCAAGTTAAAATAAAGGGAACCCACAATGGCATGACATTTGTATGCAGACAAAATATATTTAAAATTAAGACATTTGGGATGTAGAGTGGAGATGTGATGGAGAATATGGTGGAAAGATGTTATTACTGCCACACTGAAGACTGGGACCAGGGCTGCTAGAGGGAGATATAAAGGATTCAATTAAAACTGAAGATAAGTGACATATAGTATCTGTCTCATAGACTGATCTAACATTTTGCTGGATTCTCTTGTGCTATGTTTTATTTTATTATTATTTTTTTGGCAGGGCATCAATATTAAGTCAAGAGACTTGAAATAAAGCAGAGGTCTCTCTTTCCTATAAGCGAACTTTTGCAATAGATGAGACCTGAATAGAGCAAACGCTGACTCCATCTGGGTGGAAGAACCTGCAGACATGAGTTACACATCAACCCCTCCCTGGATTCAGCTCTTGATCCAAGTCTGCAGACTATGGAATTTCAGCCTCTATGACCAGAGTCCTTGTAGTGAATCTCTCTGGATATGCACTTTCTGATGCATACTCTCTCTGCATAACCTAACCACCTATGTCCATTTAGATGATTTTATTAGTCTTTGTGATATCAGCACATTCTCCATCAGTGAAGATTAGGCTATAAACTGACTTCTGACTAGGAAAAGATATTTGTATATCATCAAGATGTTTCACACCAGTGTCATGGTTATTAACAGACTGTCCCATCCTTTGCAATTAAGATATGTTTGTCATATGAAGTATATTATGTCCATTTACTTTTGGAAATTTTGAGTTAACTTTAGATTTTTTGCTACCAGGATTATAATATATATTATATTATATAGGGTTTGGTGCCTGAACCTGGAATCTACTGCTCCTGGTAACCATTTTTTCAGTTTTATTAGATAGGACACAGAGAAATTGAGAGGGGATGGGAAGATAGAGAGGGAGAGAGAAAGATGAGACACCTGAAGACCTGCTTCACCACTTGTGAGTAGACCCCCCTGCAGGTGGGAAGCCCAGGGCTCCAACTGGTCCTTGCAATTTGTACTATATGTGCTTAACCCAGTTTGCCACTGACCAACTCCCCATACCCCTCACCTCGACTTAAGATTTTCATATAAATATTGTTCTTTAACTTTGCCACACAGTGAGCATTGCTCCATCACTGGAATGTGTAAGCTTGTTTATTGGTACTTCAAGCACATATTTCCTTTCCTAGAATTCTACTAAAATATGATGTGCTTACCACAATGAGTGGACTCAGTGTCTTGAAGTGATAGAGACTGGACACCTTCTTCTTTACCAGGAGGATGACACCTTTTAGGGCACCAACAGAAGCCACATTTGCCTGGTTACTGGGCAGGAGCCCCAGTCCTGACCAGCTTCTGGTCTCCTCTGTTCTCTGCTAATTTGAGAAGATCTGGTGATGTCAGTGTTTTCTTTTTTGTGGTTCAGATCTTTCAATATTGTTGTGCTTCACTGTGGCTTTAGTTTATTCCGTATTTTTATATAGAAATATATATATGCAAGTATCTATAGTGAATACCTGTACTTATTATTAAAAAAGGCATATTACTTTCCTTACTCTTCTTGTATTTTTATTAATATTATTATTATCATTATCAATATTATCATTATTATTTTACCAGAGCACTGCTCAGCTCTGGTTTATGGTGGTGATGGAGATTGACTCTGGAAACTTTGTTGCCTCAGGCATGAAAGGTTTTTTTTCATAACCATTATTTTTTCATAACCATTTTTTTCATAACCCTTCCACTAACACCTCACTTCACTTTTTAAGATGAGAATATATGTAACACAACCTACTAAGTCACAGACCCCTTTCATTATTTTCATAGTAACAACCCTCTGTTGGGTGTGAATTAATAGCATTTTATTGATTAAAATTGTTTTTATTATTTTCCAGAATTACTTAGCTAAAATATGTTACTAGGATACAAAAACTAGATAACTTCAACAGATCATTCAGAACAAGGTATTTTTTCCCAGAGAAATTCTAACTAACATGTGGCTTGTGGTGGTACTAGAGTCTCAACCTGGAAACTTTGGTGCCTCAGGTATGAGGGTCTTTCTGATTAGCCACTATGCTACAATATGTGACCAGTCTCAGGACAGAATTATTCATGTAAGCTAAGTAAGCAAGCAACTCAAATAAAAAGGAAAAGAGACTTAGAAATTTCAAAATGCAAGAGAAAGCAATATGTCAAATACACTGAGTTGAATGCTTGGAGTTTATTTCACAGAGAGAAAGAAGGGTGCAAAATGTACTGGGTCAGACTTGTCCAGGTCTATAGACGGACTCCTGCACAGCTTTTGGTCTCAATCCACAGGCTCATCAGCAGCAAAGGTTGTATATGATGCCATTCAATCTACACCATCCAGAGAGACGCTCAGGGAATTTACACTGGGTGCGTCTGCAGTAGCAAGTGCCTCTACTCTGTGGACCTGTGGGTAGAAAAGGAGGTTAGAAATAGTGGTAGGAAGAAGGAGGAACCAGTCTCATGACAATGATAAGGTATGTCTACACATAGTAGACAGAAGTCAGGATAAGGTGAGGTCATGTGTGCGTCTTCTGGGGTGAGAAAGCTTATTTTATGTAGCTGTGTGTGGCTCCTGAAGGATGACAACTTTTCTGATCCTATCTGCTGTGTACTTTCCATTTCCTGTCCTGGTTTATGCAGTCCTCCCCTTGAACTCAGGAATCTCCTCACCCCACATCATGCAGACACACTGGAGCCCCACCTCCAGATAATGATCCTTTCAAAGGGACATGGGACCCTGTGAACCTGTGGCTAGTCTCACCTGAAGCATCTCGAGCAAGACGTTCATCACTTTCCAAGGAGATAGACATGCCTGTGTCCTCAGCACCAGCCTGGTCCATGGAGGTGTCTTCATCATCTGTCATGGGAGCCTGGTCCTCTGTCTCTGTCCCCTGGTCATCTGTTGTGGGCAGCTGGTCAGGTGTCTCACCAAGAGGTTGAGCCTTTCCCTGGTGGGCCAGCAGGAGAAGGACAGAGAGCAGGGCTAAGGTCCTCATGTTGTGAGTTACCTGTTGGCTTTGTCAGAATGAGACAGGAATTGTAAGGAGGGAAGCAGAGTTAGTTGTATTTATAGTGTGAAACAAGGGTCTTAGAGATATGATCGGGTATGATGGGAGGCGGTCACATCATTCAGTGCTGTGCTTGAGGTCATCTGTCCTCAAAATCTCTTTGATGAAGTTCTGTTCCAGTAATTTCCACCCAATACAAAACCAAATACTTAACATCCACACCTGTTTCAAGCTTCCATTGATGATAAAGAATCTCATATATTTCCTGTTTCCCATCTGCTTGAATATTTACCTTTTAAGTTCAAAAAGACAAAAACAGAGCTCCTATTCAGTGCAGTCAGGGAATAAATGTCTCTTCTCCTCTTAAGATAGGCTTGGGTTCTCTGGAAGTCTTGACCCAGAGTAGCTGTGCTCCTTTGTCTCTTGTGAGCAAAACATGGATATTCTGGTTGAATTAACTATATAAGGCATCCAAAGTGGAAAAGGCAGTACTACTAAGGTGAAGGACCTCAGTGTTGATGCAAACTTCAGACAGTTATTATCAGGTTAGATATATTTTTTTAAATCTAGAAACTTTCTTTTATTATGTCAAACAACCTTAGACACCTGCATTTTATATTACTCTTAGTCTTCGACTTCCACTGCTTTAAAAAATTGAGGTAATGCTGGATTATAAGAATATGTGTTTTAGTGGGAGCAGAGCCAAGATGGTGACTTGGAAACAACACTTGGCATGAGCTACAAAAAAAGTAGTGTACCACCTGGGATTCTCTGGATCGGGTAGGATAACTGGCACATTCGTGAAAGGGTAAATAAGGGGTTGTCAGGGTGACACCAAAAAAGAGTCCACTGATTTCCACCAGTCTTTTTTCGCTCCACTCTCTTTATGTCACATCCTGTTTCTACCCTACTTGGCGAGTATATATAAGGACAGGATTGTGATTAGAGATGGCTTAGATTGTGCTGAGTTCCACGTGAATAAAGACTGAACTGCGTACCACTCAGCCATGAATCTCTGGTCATCTCTCTCTCCCGCCCTCAAAGCTACCCTGGCATAACGGCGCCCTGAACAGGGACTGGCAGGTATCTATCAAGCCCTGAATGAAAAAGGGTTTCAACCAAAGATAATATATCCTGATAGACTTTCATTCAAATTAGATGGAAGAATCAAAACCTTCTCAGACAGGCAACAGCTAAAGGAAACAACCATCACTAAGCCTTCCCCGAAAGAGGTTCTAAAAGACCCCTTATAAACAAGAACACCACCATAATACTTGCCCTATATCAGAGCAAACAAAACATTGTTGAATAATGGCACTACAACACATTAAATCCATAGTAGCAATAAATGTCAATGCCTTAAACTCATCCATTAAAAGGCACAGAGTGGGATGATGGATTAGAAAACACAACCCAAACATATGCTGCTTGCAAGAATCTCACCTGACCCAACAAGACAAACAGTGACTTATTAAGTGAACTAAGTCAGAAAGATAAAGATGAGTATGGGATGATCCCACTCATCAACAGAAGTTGACTAAGAAGATCTGAAACGGAAACTAAAAGCAGGACCTGATCAAATTATAAGTAGGGCACCAAAGTAAAAACCCAGTGGTGAGGGGTAGACATGCAGCTTCCTGTGCCAGTGGGGGGTGGGAGTGGGCGGGAGGGATGGGTCACAGTCCTTTGGTGGTGGGAATGGTGTTTATGTACACTCCTAGCAAAATGTAGACATATAAATCAGTAGTTAATTAATATGAGAGGGGGAAAATCAATTGTATGTCTCAAAGTTTCTCAAAACACAAACTGAATCTTTTTAATATATAGGCTGTGTATTTGATATGCAGACTCTCTCAAAAGCCTAGACCAAGTAGATTAGAAGCATCCAATAGCACAGCTATATACAAGATACTGGATACTGTACAGCAAACCATAACAAAAGGACTTTTCAAAGTTAACCCAATTACCAAATAATGTGATGACAACATTAACTATCCATTGTCTTTTTGAACCCTAAGACAGCAGGAACCTCACATCTCCACTATAGAGCCCCTACTTCCCCCAGTCCTGGAACCCTTGGATAGGGCCCACTTTCCCGTATGCATCTCCCAATCCAAACCAAATAATATTGCATCCACCGATCACAACCTAACCAACGCAACGATTGCCACCTCAACATGCTTCACCTCAGACTGTGTCCAGAGACTTCACGTCTGGAATGACAACCCTTCAGCTTCATTACTCGGGTGAGCCCTTTCCTTTTATAGTACACTCTAATTTCATCTCAGGTAGTTCACTTTCTAACAAAGTCCCATAACCTAGATATATATACACCAGTTTCTGTGAGAGAGAGCTTATGTGCACATGTATCCATAAACTACTGCAAAATATATACCTGAAAGCAGAAGTACACTAGAGTTTGCAGTGAGTACCTCCCTAACACTTCCTCTCCACTATTCCAAGCTTGGGATCCATGATTGCTCAACAAATTGTTTGGCTTCATATGTTAACTCTCTTTTCAATCACCAGGTTCCAGATGCCACCAGGATGCTGGCTAGGCTTCCCTGGATTGAAGACCCCACCAATGTGTCCTGGAGCTCAGCTTCCCCAGAGACACACCTTACTAGGGAAAGAGAGAGGCAGACTGGGAGTATGGACAGACCAGTCAACGCCCATGTTCAGTGGGGAAGCAATTACAGAAGCCAGACCTTCTACCTTCTGCAACCCTCAACGACCCTGGGTCCATGCTCCCAGAGGGCTAGAGAATGGGAAAGCTATCATGGGAGGGGGTGGGTTATGGAGATTGGGTGGTGGGAATTGTGTGGAGTTGTACCCCTCCTACCTTATGTTTTTGTTCATTAATCCTTTCTTAAATAAAAAATTTTAAATAAAAAAAATAAAAAATAAAAAAAGCAAAAAAAAAACCAGTGAATTAAAGTGAAAGGATGGAAAAAATGCTTCTCTCAATTCATACCAAATGATAATACATCCACTGACCCCAACCTAATCAATAGAAGGAGTACCACCTTGGCATGCTTCACTTCAGACTGTGTCCAGAGAAGTCAGGTGTGGAATGTCAACCCTTCAGCCTCATTACTCAGGTGAGACCTTTAATTTCATAGGATTCTCTAATCCCATTCCAGGTGGTTCACTTCCTAACGAAGTTCCAAAACCTAGATTTAGACCAGGTCCCATAAGATAGTTCATATGTTTACATGTATCCATAAATTAGGTTAAAATATATACCTAAAAGCAAAAGTACACAACAGTCTTCAGTGAGTCAGTATAAAGTTCATAGTGAAATAATGTCTATTTAGACTTAGATACCCTCCTCACCTACTTCCTGTTTCACTTTACTCACTCACTCCAAAGCTAACCGTATCAAAGTAAGGACAAGAGACTGGCAGCTGAAAAACAGATACCCCTCAACTTTTCATCTGCACTACTCCAGCCTTTAGGTTCATGTTTAGTCATCAACTTGTTTGGCTTTATATGTTAACTTTCTTTTCAGCCACCAGGTTTCGGTTGCTACTGTGATGCCAACCGGACTTCCATGGACATTCAACCCCAACAATGTGTCCTGGAGTATCGCTTCCCCAGAGTCCTGCCCCACTAGGGAAAGAAAAAGAGGCTGGGAGTATGGATCAAACTGTCAATGCCCATGTTCAGTGGGGAAGCAATTACAGAAGTCAATCCTTCCACCTTCTGCACCCCATAATGACCGTGGGTCCATACTCCCAGAGGGATAAAGAATAGGAAAGCTATCAGGGGAGGGGATGGATACAGAGTTCTGATGGTGGGAACTGTGTGGAGTTGTACCTCTCTTACCCTTTGGTTTTTTTCAATGTTTCCTTTTTATTTAAAAAAAAATCAGTGTTTTAGGGGAACAGTCACTCCTCTTCTCAGTTTGTGTCAATGTACAACACAAATCACCAAGAAGCCAGTCTCCCTGCATCACAGACCCTGTGTTTCTCTCTGTCTTCTCACCCCTTCTCCTATAATATTTTTTAATTTAGATTTTTGGATAGTAAGTAAGTGTAGAAGTAACTGTCTCCACACAGACATAAAGCAACATTTAAGTTTTGCATTCTGTTCTGAACACAAACATCTCTTGAATAGATTCAGGTGTGGTCTAGTGTAATAAACTGTGTGGCTAGTCAGGCCTCTATAAAATTGAATTTGAATACAGCTAACTTCATCCATTCCATTACATACATAGTGGTTTTGGGAATCTAAGGCTTTCCCAAAGTCTTGGAGAAAATTTGAATAAATAGACCCTTCAGTGGATAGATTACTGGATAAAGTAGTTGTGAGATATATATTCAGTGGTATACAACTCTGCAATAAAAATTATGAGATTATATCATTTGAACAACATGGATGAAATTGGAGATGATTATACTATGTTAAATATCTAAAAAGGAGAAGGACAATTGCTAGATAGTTTCACTCATATGTGAAATTTAGATGAGTAAAGCAAATGAACATGAAAAAAAAATAAGCAAAATGACTCTGATTTCTTAAGAATTCTGGCCATGGGGTGGAGTGTGGAGGTGGCACGGAAGTTTGATGGAGAATGTGGCAACTTATACAGATCATGTGGTTATGAAATTATATTCAAGTAATATTAAAATTTCATGAAACACTGTTAAAACACTAATACAAAATAAAAACAGATTAAAACCAAGCTGTCTCATAATCTATGTTGGAATAACGGTGGCTCTAGGTAGGCATACAGAACTCCAGTGATGGTAATTTACATACATCATATATGGGTATGGGATTATACCCGAGAAGTATTATAGTTTAGTAAAACATGGTTAAATCAGTAGTAAAAAATTAAACAAGTAGAAGTGAAGATTTAGATATAACAATAAAATAAGATATTATGAAATCAACAAAGATTAGTACATATACATGAATGACTAAAGTTTGTGTCCATTTGTGAGAATATATAAAATACTTTGCCTTAATATATTAGATTATTCTATAAAATAAATGATTATAGTTGATCTACAATGGAAACAATAACAATGAAATAAAATAATTTTGTAACCTGTAAGGTCAAACATCCATATTCCCCATGAAGAAACTAAGACATTGGGAAATTAAAAAGACACCTATCAGGACATAATTGGTTGTGCAATCTTATTTTTTAGCCTATCAATTTTTATCAGTGATTTGATAGTGGTTTATAAAATTAAGATTAAATGTATAGTTTCACACAGCACCAACAACTGAAGTTCTCTGTCCCTACCCTCCTAATGATAACCACCATAGTTCTCCAACTGTGCAATCTGGAGACCAGAACTGAATTCCTGTTTCCTCCACCTTGCAGTAATACTGACATATCTCATCATCTATCTGGATCTGAGAGTTTTTCATCTACAAGAGAAATGGTAGCTTCCCCACTGTCATTTGCAATCCCTTCTCTTTTGCCACTTCATCATCTGTGTCTGTAATAATTGTGCACATTTAGGAGGTGGTCTGACTAGAAATAAGATCATGGGTTTGAAGAATTAGACTTATGATGGGTGAAACACCATTACCATTTTTTTTCTCTGTCTAAGTGATCATCTCTGTCACTTGCTGTGTAGTATGAATCAGCAGATGAATAACACAATGAAGCCAGAGGGAAGAAAGTAGCCAGTATCTTTTATTCTCATGATTCTAAGATATTAATTTCATAAGTATAGACATGAATCAAAATAAAGTCAAGCTATGCTGCTATGACATGATATTTTCATGTAGAGAAAATATTAAAATTTCAAATGAAAATTTTCATGTAGAGAAAATATTAAAATTTCAAATGAAATTTTCCACATGAAATGTGGAAAACAATGTGATTGAGAACATGGTAGAAAGATATTATCACTGAGATCAAAGTTGAATGAGGGAGTCTTAAGGGGCCAAGTGAAACTGAAGCAGGTCATGTAGGATCTGCTTCAGAGCCTGATCTAACAATACTTTTAAATCTACTGTGTTGTACTTTTTAGCAAGGAATAAATATTAAATCAGTAGGCTTTTAATAAAGTACAAATCTCTCTTTCATGTGGGTAAGCCTCATGCAACAGGTGAGGCCTGAACAGAACAATCAAAATTCACCCTGGGTAGGAGGAGCTGCAGATATCAGGTGCTCATAGGTTCTTCTCTGAAGCCAATGCCTAGCCCAAGTTTGTGGACTTTAACTTTTATGAGCATAGACCTTGTAAGGAATCTTTCTCAATATACACTTCCTAATGGTGTGATTTCTCTTCACCTCTGATTAGTCTACCCACCTAGATGACTTTACCGATCTGCCAGGTCAGAACCTTCTCCATCAGTGTGGAACAGGCTATAAATTGAATCCTGATCTGAAGGCACTTATATGCCTCCAAAATGATTGATACTTGTGCTGTTGTTATTACCAGGCTGACTCATCCTTTGTAGTACAAATGGATATTTTTTTATCATATCAAGTATGTTAAAGACATATATATATATATATATATTAGAAATTTTGATTTTACAGACTTTAGCTTATCACATACACGTTCTTAAAATTTGCACCACAGTGTGTGAGTACTGTCTCATCACTGGGATATGCTAACTTGTTTATTGGAGTTAAAAGCACATATTGCCTTTCACAGAATTTTATTAAAAATACTAGGGGCATAACATCATGAATTTACTCAGTTTCTTGAAGAGATAGAGAATAGAATTTTCTTCTTCATCGGGCAATGGAGGATGACACCTTTTAGAGCAATATTAGAGACCACATTTCTTTTTCTTTTCTTTTTTTTAAGAATTTATTTATTTATGAGGAAGATAGGATCAGAGAGAAAGAAGACACCACTCTGGTATATGTGCTGCTGGGGATCGAACTTGGGACCTCATTCTTGAGAATCCAATGCTTTATCCACTGTGCCACATCCCATACCATGAGACAACATTTTTCTAGTCACTCGATAGGAGCCCCTGGCCTGACCAGTTCCTGGTATCCTCTGTTCTCTGATAATTTAGGAAGACCGAATGATGTCAGTGTTTTCTTCTTTGTGGTTCAGATATTTCTATATTGTTTGTATCTCACTGTGGCTTTAGTGAACTCCACATTGTCTATATAGCTAGACAAATATCTATATTCAAAACATCTATTTATAAAAATAAGATACATAAAGATTACTTTCCTTGAATATATATTTTTATATTTTAAGTATTTTTTATGAAAGAGAGATATGGAGAGAAAAATACAGAGAGAGACCAGAGCACTGCTCACCATGGCTTGCTATGGTACTAGGGATTAAAACTGGGAATTTAGAGCCTCAAGCATGAAAGTTGTCTGTATAACCACCATGCTTTCTCAGCAGCCTCCTTGGACATCTGAAAATGATGGAAAATATGATATAACCCACTAGAATCACAACTTCTTTTTATTAATTTCATAATACCTTCTCTCCATTGAAAAGTGTACATGAATTACTTGAATTTTATTGATTAGAGTGTTCCCATTAAATATTTCTTTCTTAGTATTATGCACTGCTGGATAATAATCAAAATATTTGTCACTGAAATACAAAGCCTACTTAGTATAGTCTATTTAGGAGATAATTTTCCATATAAGTATAAACAAACAGTTAAGTCAAATTAAAAGGTAAAAGATAAACTAATTTAAAAAGTAAAAAAAGATGTCAGAGGCTCCACGTTTCATGTTTGAAGTTTATTTCCAAGGGAGGAGGAAGAGTACAAAGTGTTAACACTGTCTGGGTCTAGATGCAGATTCCTGTACAGGCTCATCTACAGCAAAAGTTGAACGGGAGACCACCAATTCGACACCACCCACTGAGACGCTCCAAGAACTGGCACCTTGCACGTCTGCAGTAGCAGGCAGCTGCTTTCCCTTGGCCTGTGGAAAGAAGAGAAGGTCAAACATAGTGGGGCGGGGGTGGGGGTGGGGAAACAAAGTGTTGCCAATTTCGTGCATGTAGTGTGTCCACTTGCAGTAGACACCAGTCATGCCACGGTGCGGAGAACATACATCTGTTATCAGGGATGAGAAAACTCACTGGCTGCATGTAGCTCATGTAGGATGACATCTTCTCTGATCTGTCTTCCATGGACTTTCTATTTCTTGTCCAGGTTCATGCAATTATTCCCTCAAACTCAGAGCACCCCACTTCTCACTGCCACATCATGCACACATAATTTGAGCCCTACCTCCATGTAAAGACCTATTTAAGGGCCAGGGAACCCCGGCAGCTTGTGACTGGTCTCACCTGCAGTGTCTTGAGCAAGATGTTCATCAACTTCAAAGGAGATGGTCATGCCTGTGCCTTCAGCATCTATTTGGTCCATGGAGGTGTTCTCATCATCTGTCATGGGAGTCTGGTCCTTTGTCTCTGTCCCCTGGTGATCTACTGTTTGCACTTGGTCAATGGACTCTCCAAGGGGTTGAGATTGCCCATGGAGGGTGAGGAAGAGAAGAACAGTGAACAGGGCCAAGATCCTCATGCTAAGAGTCACCTGGTAACCTGGTCAGGATGAAGTAGGAGCTGTGATCATGGAGGCAGATGTAGCTGTATTTATAGTCTGAGATGAGGGACTCAGACACATTGCAAAAGAGTGGGAAGGGGTTGCATCATGCTGGGGAGGGGCTTAGGAAACCATGGCCTCCAAGTCTCTTTGTTGATGTTGTGTCCCAGCGGTTACCATCCTAAACAAGTCTGTATACTTAGATTCTGTATTTATTTCAAATTTCTGTTGATGATAGGGAACCAGGAATAGTTATTTCTCATCTTTTTGATGCTCAAAAAGACAAGAACAGAGCTTTCATTCAATATAGTCAGGAAAAAAATACCTCTCTTTTTTATGAAGACGGACTTGGGTCTCTGGAGGGATAGAAACCTAGAAGAACCCTGGTTCAGTGGGTGGACAGTCAAACATCAGGACTCAGGAGACTTCTCTCCTGTGGGGACAGGGACACCCTTGTTAAGTGGACTCTAAAGGATCCAAGGTGGACAGAGAGGACTTTCCAGGCTCAAGTAGAGGAGTTAAGCCTTTTTTAAAAAAACTTTTAATTTATTATTATTATCTTTATTTATTGGATACAGACAGCCAGATATCAAGAGGGTGATAGGGAGACAGAGAGACTCCTGCAACACTGCTTCACCACTTGTGAAGATTCCCCCTGCAGATGGAGACTGGGGGCTCGAACCTGGGTCCCTGCACACTGTAACACGTGCACTCAACCAGGTGCACCACCACCTGGCCCCAGGAGTTAAGTCTTGATGATCAAACTTGAGCCACAGATATTGTGAGCTGAGACATTTTTGTATAAAAATAATGTCTGATCAAGGTGTATTAAGTATCTGAAGTTTGTATAGATTTTCATTACTTTTAAAAATTGAGTTAATACTCTTATTACATTTTATTTTTAGAACTATAGTTCACACCTCTTCAAAGCATGTTGACACACCGCAGACACCACCAAAGTACTAGTCTTCCTCCATCACAAACCTTGGGCCCTCCTCCATTCTTTCATTTAAATCATCCATAATATTGTTCTTTAAGGTTTGCATGACAATAAATGAGCAGTAATTATCTTCTCATTAGGATGTGTTAATCCTATTAATATCATATAAAATCCTTTTTTTGTAATATTTTTTAAAAAATAGAATGTACTTATTATAATTAGTATACTCAATACCTAGAGTATTGAAAAGGATCTCCTTCATTGGGTATTGGATGAATTCACCTTCTAGGGAGCTAACAGAGACCACTTTTTCACTGGTCATTGGGCAGGAGCACCTCCTGGGTGGGCCCCTCTCCTCTGTGATCTGTGAAGGAGACCTTGATGCTGTCTCTGGTTTCAGTCAGAGAAAACAGACTTTCCTTTTAATGTTCATACCTCACTGAGGTTTTAATTTACTCTGTCTTGTTTTAATAGCTAGGAAAATATTGTCTTTATATTCAATTTATCTGCTTAACTAAGTAGAATGTCACGTGTGAATCCTTTCCCCTACATACAAATAAAGAAGTCACATAGTCCTCTAAGTCCATCTTTTGTTAGATTCACCATCTACTTTTATAAATTTTCAGAGTAACTTCCATCCATTGAATGCTATTATACTTCATTTTTTTTTAACCGGAGCACTGCTCAGCCCTGTCTTATGGTGGCGTTAGGAGCTGAACCACTGAACCTGAGACTTTGGAGCCTCAGTTTTGAAGGTCATTTTGCATAGCCACTATGCTATCCTCCCACCTATAAATTAGTGAATTATTTTTATTTATTCACCAGGCCTTTTTTTTTGTAATTGCTTAATTTAACTATCCCTGAAAAATGCTTTTTTTTCCCTTTAAATTTCAGATTAAGACAGAGATAAAAAGACAAAAAAAGACAGAAGGAAAGAGAGATGGGAAGGAAGAGACACATAGCACCACTGGTGCATATATTTCTGGTGACACAAGTCAGGGAGAAGTCTTAAATCTGGGTCCTGTTACACGGTATGGCCTACATTCTATAAGGTGAACTATCACCTGATTCCTCTGAATTTAAGTTTATAGATTAAAGTTGCTGATTTTTTTCATTTCTCCAATATCATATTTATAGTTAGATTCTATAAGGCTTGAAATATGCATCACTCAACACCAAAACTAGTTAACATAGATCATTCAGGATAGAATGCACTAAGTTAACCACACAAATAAATATTAAGAAAAGTCTAGCAGGAGGATTCAAATAGATAAATGATTTGAGGCCTGGAATTCATTTCAGAAAGAGAAAGAGGAGTGTGTGCAGTGGGTCATTTCCTCTCCAGATACTCCCATGGAATCTTCTATAGCTTTGGGTCTTGGTCCAGAAAGCACAGGGTCAGCAGAGCACGGATATGAGACCCCATTGGTCATACAACTTCCAGAGTGATGCTTCAGCATAGTGCAGCCTCAGGGTCTGAAGTAGCACTTGACTTTTCTCTGATGTCTTGAGGAAGAAAAGGAGGGTCTAACACCTTGGGAAGGAAGGGAGAGTGGTGACACACCAATCTTATAAAGATTTAGTGTATCTCTTACACTAGAAAGCCCTAGTCAGCGTGTTGAAAACTCACACCTATAATCCATAATGAGAAACTGTGTGTAGATCATATAGGATTATGTTTCTGTGTGACCCTCATCTGTGATGTATGTACTCATTTCCTTTCTGAGTCCTAACAACACACCTCTCAAACTCAGGGTCATCTGGTCCTCACTCCACCTCATGCACACACTCAATAGCTACCCTTTTTTTTTTTTTCATTCAGTTAGGGAGGGGAACAGAGAGAAGAACAACAACCCTTTTGAGTGATAACACCTCTCATTGCCAGGTCACACCAGAGTCAATGTACATGTATCACCTGGTGAGTAGTGTTTCCAACCCACTACCAGTTCTTAACACTAATAAGGAAATGCCTATTTGAGCACTTGTTTAAAAGAAACTATATTTAATCTCCAAGATTTTTCTTGTCTTCACCATAAACAAAAGGTGAAATGAGAATGGGATCACTTGGTTCTTTCTCCTCTCATCTCTTCCCAGCTTACATCTCCCAGTAGCCAGCATTCTCTCAGCTCTGCGGCTCAGTGCATTCTGTCACAACTCAATCTTCTTTGTAGCTTTAGCCTTTTCCCAGAAAATTAGCTCAGTTTCCCCCACCACAACCACTCTGCTTCCTACCGTAACGCTCTTTTCCTGGGCATACAGGGAACCTTGCCCTTCTTGCAGCACTGTGTCATTTTGTGGGATAGATGCTTGCCACATTGCTTACAGAAAAGTCAGTGGGTTTTAGGGACGTTTACTGTGCTTGCAACAGCACTGTCTTCATACAAAGGAAAGCGAAAATGGCATGTTTTGCCTGCTAGGAGGACATACAAAATAAGAATGAAGCAAGGCAGACACCATGGAAAGACAAAAACTAGGAAGTCAATTTTTTTTCTCATTAATTAAGAAAGGGAAATGTTAAAAGTTATACTTAATAGACAGCATAAACAAAATGTCAGGAAGGTAGGCTCCAGCTGACACTCTGTCTCTGTCACAGGATGGAGCTCTCCTTGTGGGCTAGAGCCCCTTCTTGTGATTCCTGTGTGTGTGTTTGCAAAATTTCCTTTTTCCCCTCATTGCTCTTCACTGGATTACTATGAGGTTAATGTATAAAGTTCTTAAGGCAATGCCTGGCATGTGGTAAAAACCTCATAACTGCTGAAAATGTTAATTTATGATTCTAGTATTATCACATGATAAGATTAAGATGTAGCTAAAGACTTAAAAGGCAGTTGGTGTTAAGTACATTCTCAAAACAATCTTATTGGCGATACCCATGGGAACTGTGCCCCAGTAACTATGACTAAATTTCCAATATGAGTGATTTCAATTTTCCCTGTATAATCCCTAGTCTTCTAGGATGCCACTGGGGACCAATTTTTTTCTTCTCTACCCACACTTTCTCAGATAATACACTTGTTGTGTTGTCACCAGGGCTTCACCTTTCTGGACTCATTTTTTTGGGCACAAAGTGAGACATGGGAGGGTGGATAATAGATACCACAGCACAGAAACTTTCTCCACTATGATGGAGTTCTGGCTTGAACCTGAGTTGTAAGCATGATAAAGCAGACACTCTATCCTAGTGAACTATCTGACTGGTATTCAGAGAATATATTTGAGCTTTTTATCCAGTATCTTCCTGGGGATTTGATGAAATACCCTGAGATGACAGTGGGGGTGATTGAGAAAGTGTAGTCCTAATTTTAACCATTTCCTATGGATTCTGCCCCAAATTTAATTGCCTTGAGTTCTCATTTTGAGAAAACTTTATCTTTAGCTCTTTACTATCCTTGCTCAGTCCTTAATCTCTTGTTCTTCAAAACAACAATGATGACAGCAATGATAATGACAAATAAAAAGTTGATGGGGCCAGGTGGTAACACAATCTATGAGTACATACATTATCATGTAACTCAGCATCAATCCTCTGGAGCTCACCTACAGGAGGAAAGAAGCTTCATGAGTGGTGGAGCAGTGCTGCAGACATCTTTTTTCCCTTTCTTTCTGTCTTTCCTTTTTTTAAAAAAATTTTTAAAAATATTTATTTATTTATTTATTCCCTTTTGTTGCCCTTGTTGTTATATTGTTGTGGTTATTATTATTGTTGTCATCATTGTTGGATAGGACAGAGAGAAATGGAGAAAGGAGGGGAAGACAGAGAGGGGGAATGAAAGATAGACACCTGCAGACCTGCTTCACCGCCTGTGAAGAGACCCCTGCAGGTGGGGAGCCAGGGCTCAAACTGGGATCCTTACTCCAGTCCTTGCACTTTGTACCACCTGCGCTTAACCGCTGTGCTACAGCCTGACTCCCCCTGTCTTTCCTTTTTTAGTGATTTAATCATGATTGAAAAGATTGTGGGATAAAAGAGGTACAATTCATACAAGTCATTCATTTCCTACCACCAGAGTGCCATATCCCATCCCTTCCTCTATTAAGTTTCCCTATTATTTACCCTTCTGGGAGTATAGACTAAAGATCTTTATGGGGTACAGAAATTAGGAAGTCTAGCTTCTATAATTGCTTCTCTGCTGCTGGTGGACATTGACAGGTTGATCTATATCCCCAGCCTGTTTCTATCTTCACCTAGTAGTGTAGGGCTCTGGGGAGGTGGGGTTCCAAGACTCATTGGTGAGGTCATCTGTCCAGGAAAGTCAGGTTAGTGTCATGGTAACATCTGCAATTGGTTGGCTGGAAAGCATTACAAATTGCTAAATAATCAGGAACCTAAAGGTAAGAATATGAGATCTGAGGTCTTCATGTTGGAAGGAGATAGGAAGTCTACTTTAAGTATATTCTTTTTTTTTTAAGAAAGTATTAATTAACAAAACCATAGGGTAGGAGGGGTACAATTCCACACAATTCCCACCACCCATTCTCCATATCCCACCCCCTCCCCTGATAACTTTCCCATTCTCTATCCCTCTGTATATTCTAAGGGGCCCATGACTTTACTAATTTTTGCCTGAGCCCAATAGCTAAAATTCATGTAGGCTAAAAGTATATACCTTAAAGTAAAAGTGTAGAATAGTCTTCAGCGACTCAATAAGTACTGCAAACAAGTAGAAAGACCTATAAAAGACACCATAAAGTACTTAATCAAATATTTTCTATATTTCTAAACCTAGATACCCTCCTCTCCTACTTAATATTTCACTTCCATCAATCACTTCCACCAATCAGTCTAAGTCTAACATTGTCAGATAAAGTAAGGGCTACAAAAGCTGGATAAGGGCAAGAGACCAGCATACTTCAATGAAGGCGGCTCTTTTGGTCACTACCAGGCCACCTCACTATCTGAGATCCCAGTCAGGGAATCCTGGAATTCCCATACAGATATGATGAGCCTAGACCTCTAACAGATCCTTCTCTCCACCACCACAGATAGTCTCCATCAGAAACATTATAAAACACTCTTGTGGGGCTCTATAGGACTTACCCTCAATGTAGAACAACAATGGTAGAAATTGTACTACTCTCCGAAGGGAGGCTCGGTCAACTTATTCTTCCATCCGAGGATGACTGGTCCTGAACTGAGTGCATCCTAGAATGTTCCTAGCTATGACCATGGAACGTGAGCTCAGACCAATAGGAATGTACAGGTTACACAGGCTCCTGTGCTAAATATGAGTAGATATGAGCGCTGGGTCAGATTGATGGTGTTTACAGTTAATGGTATTTATATACTTTTCCCATATTTGGGAGCTGCTTTCTGCCCTGATCCAGTTTTCTAGTTTTGTTCTCAAGTCTGACACCATCTTCCACACAATACTTGTAGCCCTCTTTCCCATTTTATCCCCTCTTCCCTCTCAATTTCTTTTTGTTCTATCAAACAAAATAAATTAAATTAATTTACAAACATCCAAGGAGGCTGTTCAGTAGTTTGAAGCCCAAGACCCTGCATTTATTTCCTGGCACATTCTTGGGCACATTTCCCATTTCATATCTCCAAGTGTCTACGATTCTCTCTGGCTGTGGAAGGGGGACATTTTGGGTCTCAGGACTAGTGATTGTGCCCAGGGCTCCAGCTTTTTGTCATTTGCTCTGGTTTAAACTCTTGGCTCACTCGCAAGTTTTCTGCAGGGAAAGTCCACAACTAAATGTTAATTACGGGAGGTTGTCCCTTGCCCTTGGGTCACAGCCAGGAGTATGCTCCTTGTCTAGCAATTCCCACTCAGTGATCTTTCAGGGTCATTAGTGACCAAGTGAAAACAACATGGTCTGTCCATTAGAAGAATCTTCAGGAACAAAGGCTGTGCAAGCTGCCTGCTGCCTATAGGAGAGCAGGTGAGAGGGTACCCACTGGAGAACACCATGGCGAGGGCTAGGATAGGGCTGTAAGTTCAAGAGCAGCTGTTTTGAGGCTTGTGTTCTTAGAAAGATAATAGAATAAATATTTATTTAAAAAATAATATTTATTTGATCAAAAATTTTTGTTTATGACAATAAAAATAAATATTTAATTTATTTATAGTAAGAGGCATACAACAAGCCAGTGAAATAGAGAGAAACTAGAGCATTGCTTAGCTATGCCCGATGGTAGTGCTGGGGATTAAGCCTGGGACCTTGGAGCCTCAGCCATGAGGCTCATGTCTACTGATATAAAACTTTCCTGTGCCTTTTGTTTCTTTCTGCATGCTGTTCTGGGGCCACTTTTGTGGGAGAGTCCAGGATGTGTGCAGAAATGTTGTCGGATAGCTCCTGGCAGAATTAGACTCAAAGTCAAGGTCAGTTTCTGCTTGACTGCTATGTGGCCCTGTGCCCCACCTAGAGCAGTTTCCCTCCCACTACCCCCCACCACCCCCACCCCCACACCTCTAGGATGAGTCCCAGGAGAGGATTTAGCATGAGGTTTTGTGTGTGGTCAGGACTCTTGGTTTAATGGTTGTCTTTAGACATATTTGGTGACTGGCTTCAGACTACCACTCTCTCCCAGAGGCTCTCCAAATGAGATGACAGACTTCTTTTCAGTAAAGACTGGAAGGGAAGAGCATACCATTTTGGACTCTCCTGGCAATGGAAGTGTTCTCAGAGGTGATTGCCAGGCCAGGGAGGGACTCTGCCTTCTGTCTGAGCAGTGAAGCTCCTCAGAACAGAACAGGGAAGGCTCAGAAAAGTGTGGTGGACATTTTCAGGGGCTTAAGTGTTAACACACTGAGAAAAGAGGACTTCCAAATATCTGGTTTTGTGACATTGTCTCCTATTAAGAGGTTTAAATTATTCTCTGGTCCAGACTGAAAAACTTCCATGCTTAACAGACAAAGAGGAAAAGAATCAGTCTTACAGGCAAACTATTGGCCACAGATGATAAGACCCCCACTGAATGCTAGGAGCAAATAAATTTTCACTATATATATTACTGGGGGGTTAATGGTTTACAGTAAATATAATTGTTAATACATGTGTAAGATTTCTCAGTTTTCTGTAAGATGCTCTCACCCCCAGCCTAGGTCCTCCTTTACCATCATGCATCAGGTCCTAAATTTATTTTTAACCAGAGTACTGCTCAGGTTTGACTTACAGTAATGCTGGGCACTTAACCTGGGGCCTTGGAGCTTCAGGCATGAGTCTTTTGCATAACCATTGTATTATCTCTCAGGCTGTCAGTTATTTTTTGAGGATTTATTTAGTGAGAGGGAGTGAGCCAGAGGGAAATAGAATAACAAACATTATTCTGGCATATGCAATACTAGGGCTCAAACTTAGGACTTCACTTACACATGCCAGTCCTGTGCTCTAAAGCTTTTTACCATCTCCGGCAGCCATCCTGTGTGTTTGTAGTGTAAGAATAAAAGTGTACTCAGTGGGTCTTATTTTGTCAGTAAAGGTACAGAAAGCTCAGACTTCCAGAGGCCAGAGTTGGTGAACTAAGAAAAGCCAGCATTTTGTTTTCTCATCAGAGAAGAGAGAGCAGAAGTGCCTCTCCCCTACCCACCTCATGACAGGGTACTGGGATCACATTACCTAGAGTGCATGAAGTTATCAAAACAATTCAGGTGATATCTCTCTCTCTCTCTCTCTCTCTCTCTCTATCTCTCCTTTATCTTCTTCCATTCATTTCTATTTTCTTTTCTGAAAAATGTTAACATTTATGTCTGACACATTTTCCCCTTTCCTACCAAAATCCAGAGATTTCTCTTAGAACTTTCAAACATGGCAGACCTCAGCATCCCTAGACCTGAGGTCAATTTTCGCTGGCTCTGATTAGTCAATTGGAAATTCTGAAGTGAGCTGAAATCACCTCAATTTCACACCCTTGATAAGGGACAGATTCAGTATGACAGTAGCAGACGTTTTGGGTTTCTGTGATGTCAATGGAATCCTCCCAGTTCTTCCATAGCATATAGACTCCTTTCTGCTCCTCAGGGATATTTGAGCAGAAGTTACAGTTTGTGCTCAGTACCTGAGCTGAAACTCCTAATCAGGTCCTGGAAGAACAATCAAAGCCTTTTTATGGACAAGATAACATGCAGTGAAAAACAACCAAGGCATTTAATTTTTTTTTTCACTTAAAAAGAATTTCTTTTTGAAAAGCCTTATTTGTCATTTAGATATTAAGTAAGTCTATCTCTGCCATGAAAGGAGAGGAATAAAAGTAACAAGAGAGAAGAACACAGAGGAAGTGGAAGAAGTAAGGTGATTTCTGCACTGTGGTGACAGAAAGTTCTGCAAAATGAGAGGCTGTCAGCTATGGCTTTACCCCATGACAGTGCTTTGACCTTTCTTTTTTGGTGAAGTTTCTTCCTCTATAAAGTGAGTAAATTGGGCTGAATAATCTCTGAAAATTTCAGCTTTTGTTCAATGAATTTTTTTTTTGCCTCCAGGGTTATTACTGGGGCTCTGTGATGGCACTATAAATCCACTGCTCCTGGTGGTCATTTTTTTTCTCAATTTTATTCAATAGAAAAGAGAAAAATTGAGAGAGGAGGGGGAGATAGAGAGGGAGAAAGAAGGATAGACAACTGCAGACCTGCTTCACCACACGGGGGTCCTTGTGCTTAGTCAGGTACACCACCTCCTGGCCCACCCCACTGCATTTTTTTGAAAGAAGAGAACATCAATATATAGGAATCAAGAAGGGGAATTGACAATTATTTTCAGAGCTATAGCTTTCTGATTAAAAAAATCACTGAGAAGTCACACACACAGGGGCTGGCTGGTGGCACACATGGTTGAGCGCACATGTTACAGTGCACAAGGACACAGGTCCGAGTTTCTAGTCCCCACCTGCAAGGGGAATGCTTTGCAAATGATGAAGCAGTGTTGCAGGTGTCTCTCTGTCTCTCCCTCTCTATCATCCCTTTCTCTCTCACTTTCTGGCTGTCTCTATCCAGTAAATAAAATAAAGGTAATAAAATTTTTTTTAATTTCTTTAAAGAAATTTAAAGTCAAAATTGACAAGTCTCACCTTAGATAGAATATTGTGATACAAAACTAATAGCTTTCTCTTTGCAAGCTGCAGCCAATTATAGAATATCACAAAAAAAAAACAAGACATTAATAGAAGTGAAACCCATAAAATATATAGAAATAAAGTTACAAAAACATTCTGGATATACAAGAAAAAACTCATTGAAGGATAAAAAAGAATATATCAAGGACAAAACATATAAAGTAAAATCTTATTCTGCAGCTTAACTGTTCACATGTCACTTCATGACAGATGATAGCTGTTATTTCAAGGAGCAATTAACAGTTAACAAAGCAATGAAATTATGTTTAGGTCAGTGAAGTAATGTGAAAGTGATTTTTTAAAAGTGAACAGAGAATAGCCACAAATTCTGAGAATGGCTGGTAAAGGATATTTGATCTCTTGTAGCTGAGGAGCTGTGTTCACTAAAATCATGTGATGTTGACACAAGGAAGAGACAGCTCAAAGAGTCAGGGAGAATAGAGTCCCTTCTCTGGTTTGAAAATATCTAAGCATTTTACATCCGACATAGTTGTGTTAAGGTGCTGTGCCATATGTACAAAGTATCCCCTCTGCCCTCTCCTAGGATATCCTGCTATGCTTGAGCCTTCACACCTCATCATCTTGAGTTCCCTCGGTTTCCATCTTAGTTTCCCTCGGTTTTTTTCCCTCAGTTTTATGATTTGACTTCTCTCTTCTGTTTATAGCTCAATTCTAAGAGAGCAGAGATGTTAACTCCCACATATGTTTTTTTTTAAGGTTAGATAATGGAATTTTACAGAATGGGGCAGACATTCTCTGCTCTTCACTGTTAGAATCTTTAGCTTTTTCTTGACACTGTATCCCCATGATAAAGTCACACAAGCTCACATCAACTCAAATATAGAGAGGAAACAGGGCTTTGCCATGAAGAAAGGTCAGTATTTTTGTGGTCATTCTCACCAAGGGAAGGTCAAGGCAGTGGAGAATCAAACTCTATACAATCCTGGGACTGTGCTGAGTTCTTCCAATGGAGACCTTCAGCTGGTAACTGTGTCCCTTTGGTTCTCACCTCTAGATCTGCAGACACGTCACCTTGGTAACAATGAAATTCCTCCACATCTTCTTTGCTGCCCTTTTTGCCATCTTCCAGGTACTTCCCGGTAAATACCAATCACAATGCCTTTTATTAAATATCATGATTTTGTTTTTACATTCTATAAGTCAACCACAGTTGGAAGGTAAAACATTAGGAAGCTGCTCAGTAGTTATGCTGATAGCCTAAAAGAGCACATTGAGAAGTTGGAAATTGCTCTGAAAGCTGGTTGTTAGGCATTCATGACTACTCTTACTAGTACACTTAGTCAAGGAGCCCCAGCCTTGAGTCTGACACCTTGTTTCTCTTTTCTACTTCCATCTCCACCCCCTGAAAGTGAACTAAATTACTGAGGACCAACTGAGTTTTATCCCCTAGTTAGCATAATTTGAAATGGTACAGAAACAAAGATTCTCTATAGGGCCCTATTCCAAGAACCCTTGCCACTCATGTCACCGCAATAACTTTGAGCTAGCTGGACAATGTTGCAACTGGATGACTGGTTGAGTTTGACTGGGCAGGTGGAGCATCTGAAATGTATGAGGTAGTACTGACTAATGAAGCAGCACACCTGACCTTCAGGTATTGCCCAGCAGGAAGGACAATGTGGGCAATGTTACATATATTAGCACTGGCAAAGATGTGTTGTTATGTAGAAATGCAAAGGTGAAGCTCTTAGGATCAAACACATTTGTTCTTGGTGATGACAGAGAAAGATGAAGCATCCTAGGACCACGAGAGCTCCAATTTCATATAAGCATCTTTCTGTCTTTTCAGACAGTGTCAGGACACTCAATTTTGAAAGACCCTGCTATCTTCGAGGTGGAATCTGTATGAAGCAAGGAAATCCAACCTGTGAACCTTTCAGAGGACTTTGCCGAGCCTTTACCATTTGTTGCAAAGTCAAGAAGGGCTAATGGAAGCCACTCAGTCAAGGAGTCCCAGCCCTGGCTCTGACACCTCGTTTCTCTTGTCCAAATAAAATCAAACTATATTCACATCTAAGCAACTAAGTATTTTACTAAGAGGGGCTGATGGAAGCCACTCAGTCAAGGATCCCCAGCCCTAGATCTGACACATTTTCTCTTATCCAAATAAAAGCAAACAATACTCACATCTAAGCAACTGATTATTTTATCATTGAAGCTGATTAAAAAAAAACTGTGTCCTATGAAGGGGTAGACAGTTAAATGAATATATTTTTAATATTGTACCAAAGAATGAACTCAGGGTCTTGTGCACACATGAAGCCACTGAGAAGCTTCCCAGGTTCCATTTCTTCTTCTTTTTCTTCTTTTTTCTTAAAATAAGGTAACATTATATAATTCTAATTATTTTTTGTTTGTCTAAGAAAAATGAACTAAATGAATAACCAAGATTACTTTTATCACTTTCTTCCTGTATCATAAACATAAGTTTTATTTATTTATTTTTACTCAGCTCCAAAACTTCACTGTTTCAAGTTGCCTTTTTCAAAGAGAGATAGGGAGGCACAGGAAAAGGGAAGGAAATCACAGCACCAAAGCTTGCTTTAATGTTGTAGGGGCTAGGCTTGAATGTGGGTCACACAGAAGACAGCATATTATCCAATAGGATATTTTTATTTTATTTTTTTATTTTTATTTTATTTAAGAAAGTATTAATTAACAAAACCATAGGGTAGGAGGGGTACAACCTACACAATCCCCACCACCCAATCTCCATATCCCACCCCCTCCCCTGTATTTTTTCTGGCCTATGTAACTATTTTTATATTTAATCATGTATTTTTCTCAGTATTCTTTACTCAGTAACTTTACTTGTTTATTTTGCCTGGAAGAGCCCATGCCCCTGTAGGAGTGAGCTATCATCTGTACCTGGGGTGCTGCTTTGCAAACAAAGGAACTCTTCTAGGTAAATCTAGCACCAGGACCCAGATTTCCATCAATAAAACTAGAAAATGACTGTCAGGAGCAGTGAATTCATCATGCAGTCACGAGACCCCAGCAATAATCCTAGTGACAATTAAAAAAAATAATAAACATAAAGGAATGGAACTAGATACTAGGCAGTAAAAAATAAGCCCATGTAGTTTAGTTATTTATTGCAAAACAGGCACCAAGTTAAAAAAGAAAAACAGTCCGTATTAGGTAAAGAGGGGGTTAGTTACTACATAGTAACAAATACGTCAATAAACCAGAATGAGATAACAATTTTAAAGGTCTAAGTACTTAAACAAAAAACAAAACTTAATATGGCTATAGGAGAAAGTGCTACAGATTCACTCTCACAGATTTCAAACACTTCCATCAATCACACATATATGACCTATTTTGTATTTAATATATCCCTTTGTCAGTTCAGACTGCTTCAACAAAATCATCGTGCAGATAGTGATTATTTCAGAAAAAGGGATCAATTTTTCTAAGACTCTTGGGTCAAGAGTCTTAGTTCCCTGGGATTATAAATTAGGTTAAGCAGTGCCAAACTCCTGTGACAGTGGGAAAAAAGAAAAAAGCAGGCTGGGCAGAATGAAGGAGTGAAGTTCAATGAAGACCCTATCACAAGATCAGGGTCTGGTTTAAGGAAGAGAACTTGTATTCAGGTTTTGACTAAGAAGGGAAGTCCTCTGCTTTCACCTGCTAGGGAACCAAGTGATGTCTGAAAGTTCAAGAGTCAAACATGAGGTTTCATCAGTCATGAGATATAGCCATGGCTAGCACCCTGAATCAGCAGGCTCACATGGGGCAATGAACACATTTCATTGGTCAGATGAGGTGGGACTGCCCCCACTGAGAACTCATGGCGAAGTGTAGAAGCTTAGCATTGGACAGATCTCAAATGTCTTATAAAGAGAGGATCAGTTCTTCAGGGAGACCAGAACCTTGTGAGAAAAGTCATAGAGGTAAGTGACTGTTTCCATGTTACTAGTGTTAGAGCTATGATTGGAAAAATAGATTGCTATGCTGTGATTGTATTGTACCTGGAGCTGATGTAGCAGATTATACTAGCCAAATGAAAATAAATAGGGAAAAAGTCATGTAATGGTTTTTCATAAATATTCTATCATTTCTAGTTATTTTAATTCTTAAATATTCTATCATTTCTAGTTATTTTAATTTTTACAGTGTTCTATTTTTTCTATGTTTTTTATTAGTGATTTAATAAGGATTGACAAGATTGTGAGATAAGAAGGATACAATTTCATACAAATCCCACCACTAAACTTCCACATCTCCTCCCCTCCACTGGAAGTTTCTCTATTCTTTGTCCCTGTAGGAATATGGACCAAAGATCTTTATGGGATGCAGAAGGTGGAAGGTCTGGCTACTTTAATTTTTTCCTGCTGTACATGGACATTGGAAGGTTGATCCATACTTCCATCTTGTTTCTATTTTTCCCTAGTGGGATAGGGCTCTCGAGAGGTCAGGTTCCAGGACACGTTGGTGAGGTCTTCTACCTAGGGAAGTCAGGTTGGTGGCATGGTGGCATCTACAACTTGGTGACTGAAAAGTATTAAGATATAAAGCAGAACAAATTGTTTGATTATCAGGAACCCTACTGTCATTTTTCTTTATTGCTCTTCTACAAGGTCTTGATTCCAAAGAAAAAACAAACAGATCCCTCCAGCTCTGCATAAAGCTTGTTGTCAATGTTCTTATTAACTTCGTGGTCATTGTCCATTATCTAGATCCATTAGTACTCTAGTTACAATTGAATGCCGTCTTCTGCATTTAGTCACTTTAATCAGACCCATGAAAAAGGAAGTAATATTTTGGAGAGATAGGTCATCAGGTAGAGTTTCTGCTCTGCCATGTACATGGCCCAGGTTCAAGGCCATGTACCACATGGGAAGTGCACTGGTGATTCCAGTGCTGTGGTGTCCCTTCCTTTCTGTACCTGCCTCTCTAGATGAAAAAGTAGTCATGAAATGAAATCCTTCTTCTGAAAGACCTCCCCACAAAATGAGAAAGAATCAAAATTATTGTACTGATTGTTTTCTCTTTTTCAGGCTCTTCAGAGGAAGTCTGCATTGAATTCCCACTATGAAATTATCTTGCTTTTTCATCTTTGTCATCCTTTTCATCTCTCTAGTGGGGCCAGGTAAAGCCTCTCTGACATCTCCTTTCCATCTCTGGGTTTGTTCCCTTTCTCTAACTTGTTCCATTTTCACAAGAGAAATTGCTGGTTACCCAAAAGCAGAGTAGGGGAAAAATGCAAAAAGGGAAGTTTCTCAAGGTTTTTGTGGGGCTTGTACCTTCCAGTGGTATTCACTTGAATTACTGAAAAGAAATACTGGACCTCAGGATGAAAATAAAGGAACATGGTGGCCTGCTTCTTTGTCCGCTGATGTTGCCCTTACACACTTTTTTTTTTTTTTTGCTTCCCGGGTTATCGTTGGGGCTTGGTGCCTGCATGAATCCACTCTTCCTGGGGGCTATTTTTCCCTTTTGTTACCCAATATTATTACTATTGCTGTTGTTATTGTTGGATAGGGCAGAAAGAAATCGAGAGAGGAGGGGAAGACAGAGAGGGGGAGAGAAACATAGACACCTGCTGACCTGTTTCACCACTTGTCAAGTGACCCCCCCTGCAAGTGGGGAGCCAGGGGCTCAAACTGGGATCCTTACGCTGTCCTTGGTCATTGCACCATGTACTCTTAACCCACTGCACTACCACCCAGCTCTCCCTTACACATTTTTTTAGTTTTTTAATTTAAAATTTTTATTGGGGGATTAATACTTACTATAAACCATTAATCCTCCCAAGGACCAAGGACCAGCATAAGGATCCCAGTCCAAGTTCTGCTTTGTGGTTCCCTTTCTTTTCTTATTTTTCAACTTCTATCAGTGGTATCATCCCATATTCATCTTTCTCTTTCTGGCTTATCTCACTTAACACGGCTCCTTCAAGTTCTACCCAAGATGAGATGAAGAAGGTGAATTTATTATTAATAGCTGAGTAGTATTCCATTGCATATATATATGTATAGATACATATATATATATATATATATATATATATATATATCACAACTTTTTTTAAATTTTCCCTTTTATTGCACTTGTTTTTCATTGTTGTTGTAGTTGTTGTTGTTGTTAGACAGGACAGAGAAATGAAGAGAAGAGGGAAAGACAGAGTGGGGAGAGAAAGACAGACACCTGCAGACCTGCTTCACTGCTTGTGAAGTGACTCCCCTGTAGGTGGGAAGCCGGGGGCTTGAACCAGGATCTTTTCACCAGTCATTGCACTTTACGACATGTGCACTTAACCCACTGCGCTACTGCCTGACTCCCATACCACAACTTTCTAAGCCACTTATCTAGGTTAAGACACCTAGGTTGCTTCCAGTTTGGATACATACTTTTTAAAACTTCCACCTTCTGATGAATGGGAGCTCTCAATACCATCTAAACTTTACCTTGTGCCTTGTTCTAGAGGTGTGTTTAATGACTGGCTCTCAGAATGGGAAAATGCAAAGCTATTTTACAAGGAGGCACCTGATGTTTGTAGAGCTGTGGCATTTGAAGAGAAATGGATATATTCTACTTCACATCTTGTGTAAGGAGTGGTGTGGCTGAGCAGTCAGGAAGCTGGGGATGACCATCTGTGTGATCATTCCTGACATTATAGGAGCACTGGTGTCACAGAACAGCTTGACCAAGTACTGCAACTACAAGTCTGATGGGAGATGAGACCTAACTGGGACACATGTGGTGGTCCAGCAAGTCACTGAGAGTTAAACCTTTATTCCCGCAGAAAATCTGTGGCTCTCATTTGCTGCCATGTCCTATTTTGCTCTCACACATCAGTCCTCATGTCTTCATAACTATTCTAATAGTCCTGCTTACTGTAAATAAATTCATCTAATTAAATTAAAATGGGTTTATTTAAAACCCATTCCTATGGGTTGCAGGAGTGGCTTAGTCAGTAGTGCAAACCAGGATTTGCAAGTGTGATATCCAGTATCCCATCTTCAGCACCACATGTGAAGAGTTCTGACTTTGGCTATGACCATGGAAGGTGAACATGTGAGCCACTTGCCCCTGAGGACCCAGACAGCTCTGCAACCAATAGTTCATTATAAAAACTCTGAGGCTCTCTTTCTATTCTCCTCCCACTCCTTCTCCGTGATTGAAGCTGACCCAGGCAGCAAACTGATGTAGATCACTATTGCTGATTATTTAGCAAAGCCAGTTGTCCTGTCCACTAGGTCTCAGAAAACAGGCTTTTGCTGACTGACTGCAAGGAGAAAAGCAGAGGACAATGGTGGAGAGAGCTACTGATACCTTAGCTCATTGTTACCTTTATGAACTGTTATTCTGGAAAGTGCATGGAACAATGACAGTGAGCTACATGAATGGAGTATTTGAGAATTTTCCTTTTATTTGTGGGAACAAGTAAGAGAAAGGAAGAGATAATTAGAGTATCATTCCAGCACATGTTGTGTGGGAGACCAGACCTGGGGCCTCGGGCATGCAAGTCCTTGATTCTTCCCACTGAGTCAACTCCCCATCAGGAGAACCATCTCATTTTAATTTTTAGTTCAATAACAATATGTGAGGAGAGAGAGAGACCATTTTGGCACATTATGTGCTAGGGACTAAACCTAGATCCTCAGGTTTATGAAGCATGAGCTCTACTTGCTGGGCCACTGCCCAGGCAGCCAGGTAGAATTTTCATTTCTATAGAAATCTCTCTCTTCTCAGGCACCAGCCCTAATAATTCTGGGTTTGGCCTTTAAGGATTTGGATATTTGATCTTTGATCGTAACAGGCATATCTGATAAGCCCTGAAGTCATGATTCCTAGTCTGGGGGTCAAGGGTGGCATTTAGAGGGCTACTGACCCTCAATAAGTGGCATATGTTCATACATTTAAGCAAACATGTATGTGGATCTTTCTTCCTCAAACCTGGAGCTGTGATACTAACTCATTCTCACTGGGATCCCATACCAGGCAGATGAATGCACAACACTGTAATTTGTTGCCGCCAAAGGCATCTTTTGACGTTTCCACACTCACAGTGCTCTGAGGATTCACCTGCAAGCTCTTCAATGTCAGCTCAAGGGGAAGTCTCTGAAGCCTTTTCTCCCATCTTCCAAACAACAACACAAAGTATTCTATTTGTAACAGACTCTTAAAGACTGGCATTGTCTTGTTTAACAAGCAAGTTTGTGGAGGCAGGGGAGCAGGGAAGAAGGGATGTTTATGGCAGAATTCTTTAGTGAGTAATAACATTTAGGGAGTTCCTGGTTGGACTGAATTGTTTCCTTTCAAGCTTGTCTTTTCCAAATCCAATATCTTTGTTCTTTCTACAGGCTGTGGATATAATGAGATGGATTTCTGTGATTCACAAATAAGTGTATGCCTGAGGAGGAAGAAAAATTGCATTATTCGTATGCCAGGGATGTGTCCTGGAAGGAGTTTCTGTTGTATAAGAAGAAAATAACTAGAGGGCCAGTGAAATAGTTCACCTGGATAGTGTGCTGCTTTGCCATGTCTGAGACCAGGTTCAAGTTTGGACTCCACCAAGCTGAAGAATACTTCCGTGTTGTGGTCTCTTCCACTCTTTCTGTTTCTTTGTCTCCATCTTTAAAAAAATAACTAGAAGAATGTGTGTTTGCCATCTTTACAATGAACTAAGCAAACTGTTTAATGTAGCTACTCTGAATTAAATTGGAAGGCGGGGACTTTATTATGCCACTATCTTCATTCACAGATCCATCTAGCCTATGAATCAATAGTCTGTTCCTTTTCATTGATGCAACATATTCTGTCAGATGATGTATTACAGTTAAAGACCATCTGTGTTGTTCACTAATTTGGGCAGTTATATACATACAGGTTTTTTTTTAAAAAATGTTCTAAGTTGAATTTTATTTTATCTTGAACACACATATCATATTTAAACAAAAAAGTGACATTCATAATAATAGCTCACCTTAAGGAAAAAAAGATAGAAAAAAAAAAGTAGAAACATCCAGTAGCTATGGTTCTTACGAATAACTGAATTTATGTCACACAGACAATATACCTACAGGTTTTAAGTGAACACACATTTGCATTTAAATATCCAAAAGTAGAGTTCTACAATATCCCCCTAAAATATATATACAGGAAAATGTCTGTTTTTTTATTCAAAGCTGCCTTCCCATTTGCATTCCCAACAGTAGTACATAAAAGTTTATTACAAAAAGGAAGTCACTTAACATAATCATGTGGGTGGGGTGTACAGGACTGGTGGAGGGTGTGGTGTCTTGCCCATACCATGTAGGGGTGTGATATTATACCCCTGAAATCTCAAAATTTTGTGAAACTTGTCAAGTCACTTATAACAGAAGAAACAAAGTCAAAGAGAGAAAAGGTGAAAATGAATCTGTATTCTGACTACTTCCAAATGGGAGACAAAACAGATCACATTCCCCATCTGGCTTCTACTATTCAATTCAGAGACTATCTGGGTAAAAATAATTCTCTGACAGCTAAGAATAATGGTTGTAAAGGAATGTCACTATTTGGAATGATACCTGTGGAGAGAAGAAAATAATCACTACCCTCTAAGTCTTGGTTAAAGCAACAGGTTAGTTTCTGTAATATGAGGTCTGATTCTATGGGCTAAGGCCTTTGTGTTGACAAAAATTACTATGCATCATTAGTTTTTCAATAATCAGCTGGCAGTCCTTCCTTGCCTCAACAATCATTAAAGGTTGTGACAAAGAGAGCAAAATATCTTATGACTTACCCTACATATAGCCAATTTACACACCTCCTGAAAGCTCTAGTTTCAACACATAGGTTTATGGACATAGTCACAGATTCCAGGTGATTTGGGAAAAACCTTTTTCCACAGTTAAAGGTGCAAAAACTGAGACCAGGACAGGGAGTAAAGAGCCTTGTCCAAGGTTCATCAACTGCTGAGTGGATGACCGAACCCACCACTTAATCTTCCTCTATGTGTCTCAACTGAAGATACCTTGGATGCACACTACTAGAAAGGGATCCATTTGATGGTAGTGCTTTTATTAAAGAGAAATCAGCAGTGGTGAAGTTCATTTGCTGCCCTGGGTCCTTGGAGGCTGCAGTTAGAGCCTGCAGCAATGCTTGTTACGACTTTTACATGGAGCTGACAGGATGGAACATCCATGGGTCTTCTGGTGTTTGCAAGCACCACCCATGTTTTTACATTCCAAGTTTTTTGATTTCTTATCATACCCTGTCAAAAAATGGGAGGTGACAAAGACAAGATGTCAAGATGTGTTCCCCCAAATGACTGGAATTCATCTTATTCAACAAGGATCTGCAAATTCAGTCCAGAGATTTGACATATGAGTTTAGAACACTTTTTTCTTTTCCACATTTGTATTGTTGAAATTTCTTAAATAAAAATACTTGATGAAAAATAACAATAAATCCAAACTATTATCACCATACATATTTAAAATAGTCTCTTTTCTATTCTTTATTCTTTTTATTTATTTTTATTTATAAAGTGGACATATTGACAAGACCATAGGATAAGAGGGGCACTACTCCACACAATTCCCGCCACCAGAATTCTGTATTCTTCTTTTATTTAAATTTTTACTTATAAAAAGGAAACACTGACAAAAACCATAGGATAAGAGGGGTACAACTCCACACAATTCCCACCACCAGAACTCCTTATCCCATCCCCTCCCCTGATAGCTTTCCTATTCTTTATCCCTCTGGGAGTGTGGACCCAGGGTATGGGGTCAGTATTATCAGTAGGGCTTTTAGCCCTATTGATAGCCATGATAGTTCTTTTGTCCTTTCCTTCCTTCTTTCTTTTCTTCCTTCCTTCCTTCCTTCCTTCCTTCCTTCCTTCCTTCTTCCTTCCTTCCTTCCTTCTTCCTTCCTACCTTCCTTCCTTCCTTCTGTCCTTTCTGTCTCTCTTTCATCCTTTATTTCTTCTTTCTTCTATTCTTTTTCTTTCAACCTTTCATTCTCTCTCTTGCTTACTTGCTTTTAGATAGATCAGATACAGAGAGAAAGAGACCGGGGGGGGAAGAGAGGAGGAAGAGGAGAAGGAGACTACAGTTCTACTTCACTGCTCATGAAGCTCTTCTGTGCAGGTACTCTTATGTGGCATCCAGGGACTCAAACCTGGGTTCTTAGGCATAGTGAAGTGTTCACTCTACCAGGTGAACTATCCCTGGTCCTGTTCACACATAATCTTGTAGCACAGCCACCAGAGTACCACACTCACATAAATGCTGCAAGTATAGAAACTGACTGTATGGCAGAGCCCATGTAACTAGAATCTGAGCTACATAGCCCTTTGCAAAGGAAAAAAAAAACTTGACCTTAACAGTGTCTTGTCCTTCATTTTTGGATGAGGAAATTATAAAGCAGAAGAATGTGGTCATTTAACTAAGTCCCCAAACCAGGTTTGCATTTAATATGTTTTTCAGAAAAGCTTCCCCAAATGTCTATCTCTTTCTAATAGAAAACTCTTAATAGAAGTCCTATAAATCAGACAGCAAGTGTTAGGAGGAAGCAGAGCTAAAATATGGGATGGGCATTCACCCTCCTAGGCTCTGTGTCCTGAGCTCTATCCAAGACTATGACAACTCTTGTTCATTATGGCAGTTTATTTTATTCTTTGTTTTTTGCACTTCAAATATTTAATTTTAAAAGACAGACAGAGAGAGAGAGAGAGAGAAGCAGGGCATAATTCCAGCATATAGAGTGACAGGAATCAACCCCCAGTCTCATGCATGCAAGTGCATGCAAGCCCTTTGTTCCATATGCTGAGCCACCTTCCACCCCATTGTCTTGTGATATTTTAAAAAATGTATTTATTTATTTATTCTCTTATGTTGCTCTTGTTTTTTTAATATTTATTTTATTTATTTATTCCCTTTGTTGCCATTGTTGTTTTATTGTTGTAGTTATTGATGTCGTCATGGAGAGAGGAGGGGAAGACAGAGAGGGGGAGAGAAAGATAGACACCTACAGACCTGCTTCACCGCCTGTGAAGCGACTCCCCTGCAGGTGGGGAGCCGGGGCTCGAACCGAGATCCTTATGCCGGTCCTTGTGCTTTGCACCACCTGCGCTTAACCCGCTGTGCTACAGCCCAACTCCCGCTCTTGTTGTTTTATTGTTGCCGTCGTTGTTGGATAGTACAGAGAGAAATGGAGACAGGAGGGAAGACAGAGAGGGGGAGAGAAAGATAGACACCTGTAGACCTGCTTCACTGCTTGTGAAGCAACCCCCCTGCAGGTGGGGAGCCGGGGACTTGAACCGGGATCCTGATGATGGTCCTTGCGTTTTATGTTATGTGCACTTAACCCGCTGTGTTACTGCCTGACTCCTGTCTTGTGACATTTTAATTGCATAACCATGGCATATAGTGAACACCGGTCTTACAGAACACTGACTACAGTAATTCAGAAAGTATAGTGGGAATTGAGACAAATGAGAAGATATCTAAAGTTAAAAGAGCAGGCAAGCAACCAGGAAAAAACAGTAACTATGAAAAAATGTCATCAGAATTTGGAATCTGTGAGCACTCTGCGTAGTAGTGAAGAGTTTATACTCAATCCTTAACTGGAAGGCCTGGTGTTTAAGGCTTCTCCATCATTCTGATACTCCTTTGGGAGGTAAAGATTCTCCTGATGTTTCATAAGAAATAAGGTTCAGGAGTTACAGGCTTATAGATATGTGTCCATGTGCAAATTACAAGTTTAAATCATGCATATTTGCATTCACACTACACAATAGTACACAATAAAGTACACAATAGTCTGCAGTAAGTCAGTATAAAGTTCACAATGAGATAGTGTCTACTTAGACTTAAATACCCTTCTCACCTACCTCCTATTACATTTCCCTCACTCACTCCAAAGCTAAACTTACCAAGCAAGTACTGCAAAAGCTGAATAAGGGCAAGAGACTGGCATACTTTAATGATGACTCTTTAGTCACTATCAGACCATCCTATCATCTGGAGCACTAGTCGGGGAGTCCTGAGATTCCCAAACAGACTTGATGGGCCTAGTCCTCGAATAAATCCCTCTCTCCATTGTTACCAGTCATCTCTATCAGGAACAATACAATAGACCCCTTTTGTGGGCCCCCATAGGACCTTGCCCTCAACTTAGACCAACAATGGTAGAGAATGTTCCATCCTCCAAAGGGAGGCTGGACAAAAGACTCTATCTTCTTCCTGAGGAAGACGGGTCCTGAAATTGGGGCAGCTTAGAATGTTCCTTCTCATGACCACAGAATGTGAGCTCAGATCTACAGGGATGCAGAAGTCACATAGGCTTCTAAGCTGAATATGGGCCCCAGATCACATAAAATTGATGGGTTTTACTTTCAACAATATTTATACACCTTTCCCATATTTGGGAGCTACTCTCTTCCCTGATCCAGCCTTCTGGTCCTTTATGCAGGCATGATATCATCTCTCCAGACAATAACTTGGATCTGTCTACATATCAGGTTTCAGGCTCATGGGAAAAACAAAACAAAACTAGTACAGTCATGGGCCCTTTGGAATATAACAAAAATAGACCTACTAGCTATCTACAAAACGGAGAGCCCCCAACTCTTCATCTGCACTATTCCAGCCTTTAAGTTCATGATTATTTGACAATTTGTTTGGCTTTATATGTTAACTCACTTTCCAGCCACCAGGTTCCAAATGCTACTGTGATGCCAACCAGACTTCCCCAGGCAGGCAACCCCACCAATGTTTCCTGGATCCCTGATTCCCCAGAGCCCCACCGCACTAGGGAAAGAGAGAGACAGGCTGGGAATATGGATCTATCTGTCAACTCCTATGTTCAATGGGGAAGCAATTACAGAAGGCAGACCTTCTACCTTCTGTACCCCATAATGACCTTGGGTCCATACTCCCAGAGTGATAAAGAATAGGAAAGCTATCAGGGGAGGGGATGAGATACAGAGTTCTGGTGGTGGGAATTGTGTGGAGTTGTACCCTTCTTATCCTATGGTTTTGTCAGTGTTTCCTTTTTATAAATAAAAAAAATTAAAAAGTAAAAAAAAAAAAAGAAATAAGGTAAAAGGAGTTACAGGCTTGTAGATATTTGCCCATATGCAAATTAAATATATGTCATGCATATCTGAATTCACATTATACATATGAATGCATATATGAAAATATTATAGTCATATTTATAATTCATATCATATCATAAATATAGTATATTGTACTATAAATATATATGCATATATCTACCCATATATATTTATATATACATTTATATCTACATCAATATCTGTACTGTACCCATGGTTTATCAATATCTATTTATATAACCACATTTATACCTACATCTATATCTATACCCATATTCATACCTATATTAACCTGTATGTTTATACTCATTAAACGGCTTATGAAATAGACCTGAGTGTCTATTTCCTTGACACAAAATAGCATTTCTTCATTTTATAATTGGGTGCAGCTCTAAGACTCTGTTTAATGATTAAAAAAAATTTTTTTGGCATGAATTGAGAGAAACATACAAGAAAGTGAGCCCCTCCCCAGAGGTTCTAGGACTGGGAGAAATATGGGTTTTGTAGAGAATGGGGATGGTTCTTGCTGTCCTAGGCTTTAAGAAAGCATGTTTAATGAATTTTATAGTCTTGATGTGCTCCTTCAGTTGGTGATATAGTACTCCCTGGTGTGGCATGAATAACATTCATTGCAGTGAGGGCTCCATCATCTGTGCCTGAGAAGCCACAGTGAGCATAGAGTACTGTGGTCATTATCAATTTGTATCAGGAACAGAAGTGGCACCTTTGCTCTTTCAAATGATAGCATCTAGAGGTTGTTACCTAACACAACTGGGCCCATGCTGATATAAAGGTAAAAAGCAGAACATCCAGTTAATACTGGATTTCATACAAACATAAGTAATTTTTTTTAGTGCATGGAACATAATCATATTCAAAGGATTCATTATTTGTACATAATTCAATGAATGCATTTATTGTTGAGGTTGTTGAGTATTCAGTCAAAGTGTGGTCTTTGCAATCAAGCTTACCTATGCTTGAGTCCAGGCTTCACAGTCTACAATCTACATGACTTTGAAAGAGGTTGCTACATCTCTTAGTCTCGCCTGTACCCTGGGGCTAAATTAGACACTTAACCCATAATTACTGTTTGTATGAGAAGTACATATGAGATAGTACCTTGAAAGTTTTTTCTTGTAATGTTTGGTGTAATGGAAATGGTTAATGTAATGTGCTGTTATTCTTGGAGTTGTTTTTCACATTAAAATGATTCGTAAGTTGCAAGGCCCCATAAACATCACCACGACTAATTATGCTTCTACTGCCAACCAGTTAAGGTCAATCTTGGAACATTTCAAATTTCTTTAAGTTTCTGTTTTCTTTTCTTTTTAAAAAAAATTTTTAAAAAATATTTATTTATTTTCCCTTTTGCTGCCCTTGTTTTACTTTGTTGTTGTAGTTATTATTGTTGTTGTTAGATAGGACAGAGAGAAATGGAGAGAGGAGGGGAAGACAGAGAGGGGGAGAGAAAGACACCTGCAGACCTTCTTTATTGCTTGTGAAGTGACTCCCCTGCAGATAGGGAGCTGGAGGCTCGAACCGGGATCCTTACTCCGGTCCTTGCGCTTCGAGCCGTGTGCACTTAATCCTCTGTGCTACCGCCCGACTCCCTAGTTTCTGTTTTCTTAATATGTGAAATAAAATATGTTGTGTTTGCTCTGCTTTTTTCAACTCTGAGCTCCTCCACCATGTCATCATACTGGAACCACAGCTTACCTGATACCATCTGGCTACGACACACAAGGAGCAGAAAGAGAAGGAACAGTAGCCTCATGACTGGAAAATAAGTTAGTGAGATTTTAGGAAGAACTGAAGATGCCTGGTGGTGGATCTTTCTTCAGTGTACATCCAAGGGAGTAAGTTATCTGGGAAAGAGTGATATAATTTCAGCTCAAGAAAAGATCACTTTATTTCTTCTTTTTTCTTTCTCTCTTTCTCTTTCTTTCTTTTTCCATATATGTATTGCCTCCAGGGTTATCACTGGGCTCTATGCCTGCACTACGAATTCACTGCTGCTGGAGGCTATTTTTTCCATTTTGTATCCCTTGTTGTTATTATTGTTGTTGTTATTGTTACTGCAGTTGTTGTTGGATAAGACAGAGAAATCGAGAGAGGAGAGGAAGACAGAGAGGGGAGAGAAAGACTCCTGCAGACCTGTTTCACTGCTGGTGAAGTGACCCTCCTGCAGGTGGGGAGCCAGGGGTTCAAACTGGAATCCTTATATTGGTCCTTGCACTTTGTACCACATGTGCCTGGTCTCCTACATTCTTAATTTAGATGCTCAGGTAGAGTATAGTTTGAGGATCATTTATTTATGGACAAATGGCTACAGGTCCAAGTTTCCTAATACCAAAATGAAAGAGCTTTACAATAAGTAAGCATTTTCTCCTTGATTCTCATTTCTGCTTATAACTTTTGAGGGTTGGTGACCCCTCCAACTTTTTTTCTTTAAATCATTAAACACTTAGTTAAACTAGCAAAATATTCATTTACTTACTTGACAGATTTGTGAGTTGCTGTACCAGTCAAGTAAAAAAAAAAAGAAATACAAAGAGAATAGAATAGGAAAGAGAGAGGGAGAAAGAGAGAGAGAGAGAGAGAAGACATCTCAGCACTGTTCCATCAAACATGGAGCTCCCTTGCTGCTGTCCATGGTTCTCCCATATTGTGTGTCAAACTTCAAACCCAGGACCTGATACATGATAAAGTATGAGCTCTCCTGACTGTCTAAAGAAGGCTTAAAAAAAAGTAATAGGGATTGAACCCAGGGTCTTTTACATATAGTCTATAATTGGATCATTTTTCAAATTCAGTTTTTAATTTTTTTTTGAGAGAGGGGAGATTAGGGTAGAGAGAGAGTGAATGAAAGAAAGATACTACAGCATCACCCCATTATCATGGAGTTTCCCCTGGTGCTGTCATGGTGCTTCTATGTTATAGAGGGTCTCAAATCCAAAGCCTTAAGTACAGTAAAACATTTGCTCTATCTTCTGGCCCCAATCTCCCTGACTCTATAAGCTGAAAGTTTTTGTCCATAGTTTTCTCTCTTCTACCTGTGTACTGGAAACTACCTTCCTTATCAACTTCCTAAAATATTATCCACACACTCCCACTCCTTCATTAACTGCAGATGATAATGTCTGGAAGACCTACCTTACAGTTGGTTCCTTCACCCCCTGGAGATCCCCTGATATTTGTCTGACTAGGCAGGAATGCTGGAGAACAGTCACCATGACCACATAATCAAGGGTCAGATCATCCAGCAGAGGGAGAGGTGGGGAGGCTGTGCAGCATATTGTGACCTCTTAGGAGAGGATTCATGTTGGTGAAAGCCATCCAGCTCCCTTGCACATCTCACATCCTCTAACCCAGTGATGAGAGGAACAGAAGTGTGGCCCTCACACCACTTCTTCTTCTAGCGTTTGCCCTTCTTCCGTAGCCAGTCAACAGCGTCAGGTTGAGCCTGATGTAAAGTTTCGAGACCTCCTTTGAATCTGGAGAGCTGGCAGTCGTTGACTATGTGGGTCATAGTCTGTCTGTAGCCACAGGGGCAGTTCGGGTCGTCTCTGGCTCCCCAGCGATGGAACATAGCGGCGCACCGGCCATGGCCTGTTTGATAGCGATTGAGGAGGGCCCAATCATAAAGTGCTAGGTCAAAGCCGGGTTGACGCTTGCAGGGGTCTGTGATGAGGTGTTTGTTCTTTACCTCAGCTGATTGCCAACTCTGTTTCCAAGAGACTGGAACAGAGAAGTTCAGTGTAGGCGTAGGGGACCAGATTGGGTGACGAGAAGTCAAGCGTTGACGAGACCTCACACCACTGAATCAGAAGAACAAATAAGCAAAGTCAAGAAGTAGTGACTGATCAGAGGTGTTGTGTCAAAGAAGTGGAGTTTGCTTCTAGTTTTCACAAATTCAATAGGGAGACAAAATTGAGAGAAAGTCTTGTCTGTGAGTAGGCAACAGAACTGTGGCCCAAGACTCACATGGAAAGGCTGGGCTTGAACTGGAGTTCCAGCTGATTCACATTCAGCTTAGTTCGTGTTTCAGGTGAAGGGATCTTCCACTAGCTTGTGAATTCTTCTCTCTGCTTGCAGTTTCCAGTCCTGTAGAGGATCAGAACTGAAAACTACGTCAATCACATTATTTAGTCCAGGAAAATCAAAGAATGTGGCTCGTTGATGACAAGGGATGAATCTTGCCGGAGTGTTGTGTTGAGAAAAATTCAGAGGCTATGGGAAGACATCTCATCAAAGGGTGAATGAATATTATCTGGAGGTGGGTAACAGAAAATGACTCATTTTAAAACAGAAAAAAAACAAAGAGGTGAACTAACTTTCCCAAACCTTATCAGAAATGTCCTGCTGCCTTAGATAGAATCCAAAGTGGCACCTAATCTCATAATAACAAAGGTGATGGGGCCTAAAGGAGTCCTTCTTGGCTGCCAGGGATCTAGGAGCCATACCTCTCCCATTTGGTTTCTTTTGGGTGGCAGGCTTTGGCTTCTCCCAAGGAGAATAATGTCCCTTCCTAGTTCTGTTTCTCCTCTTCCCTGTCCATGTGTGCTCCAGGCATGAAAAGAGATGTGCCTAAGGACCCTTTCCCAACAACCCCATTGAAGATTTTTTTTCAATTTAGGGTCAATTTTGTAAGTAGTAGCTAAGGAAACTCAGTAAAAAGAACTGGTTGCAGTCTTCAAACTCAGTTGTTCCTTTGCTCTATTCTGGTAACAACACAATGAGGTATTTATAGATTGGCTCACTTAACAGACAAGGGAAGAGAGCTTTGAATATTTTAAATAACCCATGAAAGATTTTTTGCTCTTCTGTTAGATGAAAGTAATCATCATAATAATGATAAAATATTATAGCTACATTTTACTGATCACTTATTTTGTACCCAGAACAATGCTTGGCATATTTCAAATGACATCCTAAAATGCTCAAGTAATTAATGCGGAACTCTCCAACCTTCTAGGACCAGACTTCTTTCTAAATCCCAGTCAAACATCTAAACTTGTAGTGCTCAGGTATGATCGCCAGAAAGGTGGCTCAGTGGGTAGAGTACAGGACTTGTATTCACAAAGCCCCAAGTTTGACCCCCTGTACTGCACATATCATAGAGTTGCCCTGATTTTTCTCTCCTTCAATGAAGAAATAAAATGACATTTAAAAAAAAATTTTAATTTTTTTAAAATTTATTTTTATATTTAAGAAAGGATAAATTAACAAAACCATAGGGTAAGAGGGTACAATTCCACACAATTACCACCACCCAATCTCCATATCCCATCCCCTCCCATGATAGCTTTCCCATTCTCTATCCCTCTGGGAGCATGGACCCAGGGTCATTGTGGGTTGCAGAAGGTAGAAGGTCTGGCTTCTGTAATTGCTTCCCCGCTGAACATGGGCATTGACTGGTCGGTCCATACTCCCAGTCTGCCTCTCTCTTTCCCTAGTAGGGTGGGGCTCTGGGGAAGCGGAACTCCAGGACACATTGGTGGTAGAGCACCAAAGTAAAAACCCTGTGGTGAGGGGGAAGGTAGACATGCGGCTTCCTGTGCCGGTGGGGGTGGGAGTGGGTGGGTGGGATGGGTCACAGTCTTTTGGTGGTGGGAATGGTGTTTATGTACACTCCTAGTAAAGTGTAGTCATATAAATCACTAGTTAATATGAGAGGGGGAAAATTAATTGTATGCCTTGAAGTTTTTAAAACACAGACTGAATCTTCTTAATATATAGGCTGTGTATATGATATGTGGACTCTCTCAAAAGCCTAGACCAAGTAGATCAAAAGCAACCAGTGGCACAGCTATTTACAAGACACTGGGTACTATACAGCAAACCCTAACAAAAGGACTTTTCAAAGTTAACCCAATTACCAAATAATGTGGTGATAACATTAACTATCCATTGTCTTTTTTGAACCCTAAGATAGCAGGAACCTCACATGAAATTTTTTTTTATTTTTAGTAAATTTATTTTATTTTAGAAAAAATATAAAATGAAATTTTAAAAGAAACAAGCCTCCGTATATTATAGGTTAATCCCTGGTACCAATTCATGCTAGTGCTGAGCAGTGCTCTGCTCTTTTCCTTCCTCTTTCTGCCTCTTTGTCTCATAATCTATAAATCCTTAAAGAAACAAGATAAAAATAAATGGCAGTCCCTTTCAAATTTTTCTCACAAGTCCTAGTGTGCTCCCCTGACTTGTATCCAAACTCAAAACTGCCAGCATCTCTTATCACCATGGAACCCTCCCTCAGTTTTTCTGTGGCAGCTTTCTCCTCTAGCCTCTTATACTCTGAAGTTCAGTCCCTTGTCCCTCTGTCAGTGTCCTACATCCAGACAGTATTATATGTGACAAAACGTTGAGAATTTCTGGAAACAATGCATAATGGTGTCGATACAAAGCAGAAAACTGAACCATGAATTAGAGTTCTTCCTTCCCTTTGTTCCCTGCCAACTATCTCCTTGAAACCTTCTTCTTTTAGTGTCCCTCCTTCTACTGTCAGCCCCTTCCATGGAGCATAAGAATCTGCCACCTCAGGGGCCAGGTGGTGGCACACATGATAGAGAACACATATTATAATGCACAAGGACCTGGTTTCATGGCCCTGTCCCCACCTGTGTGTGTGGGGGGGGAGTTTTGTGATCGGCGAAACAGTGCTACAGGTATGTCTCCCAATTCCCTCCTCTCTTCCAGATTTATCTCTGTATCTATCTAATAAATAAATAAAAGATTTAAAAAAGAATCCGACACCCCAGGTATGTGGTATATCTTTGGCACTTTATACTGAACTGAAAAACAACTGAGAAACTGTTTGTTGAAATGCTGCTGACATTTGATTACTGAGGGCTCAAACCTCTGACTGGCAGAGACCATCTGGAGTGTGGGGGGAAAAGACTGACTGGTTCCCTTACAAGTCTATGTCCTTGTGCCTTTCTTTAGTCACCTCTCTATACACTGACTGTCCTTTCAGATACTTTAGAAGCTTCAAGTCTAACTACCCCTTGAATTATTTGAGTTTCTCACATGTAAACACATAATACACATAATAGAGCCTATGCCAAGTGTGAACAATCATTACAAATTCTACTTTTTGTTCGTTTATCTTTCATTAGTTAATTTCCAGGGTCCCCTCCAGAGAACCTCTGAAGCAGACAAAAGAGCTTTTATTCTCCTCAAAGCTTCATGGGTTTGAGTTCCTTGTGTTCATAAACCTCCTAACATAAAACTAAAATAGTTATTTTCAATAATGTAGGTATTTCAGATATTATTTTTGTTTTCTATTTTATTGGGGTAGCAATTGTATTTCTTTTTTAAAGTTTGTTTTATATTTGCAATCACGGTCATCATGGGTCCTTGGTGCCTACCTGCTGACTCCATTGCTTCAAGTGGCCATTATTTTCTTTATTTTCTTTCTTACAGAGGCAGAGAGAAATGAGAGGGAGCAAGGGACAGAGAAACAGAGAGAGAGAGAGAGAGATATAGCATTGCTTCACTGATCTTGAGGCTTCCCCACTTTAGAGACCAGGAATTGAACCCAGGTTCCCAAACATGGTGATGTGTGAGTCCTATAGGGTGTACAACCACTCAGTCCCTGTAATTCTTTTTCATTTATCTCTATATTATATCTAACAATATATCTATGCCATTTACATATATATCAATTGAAGAGATCTCTACCATCTATCTCTTCACAAGTCTTGTCTTTCAAAACTAAATGTTCCATTATATTTGCTTAAGTAATAGAGCACATTTTCAGTAAAATAATAATAATAATGATAATAATAATCACTTTCTTGTAATTTAGGAATGGCAGAAATTATCAACAAAAAATTATCACTTTCCTTTTGACCCATTATAGGTCCATTCTTTTTCCATATTACAGGTAAGGAAATTCACTCTGAAGCTTAGTCTTCATCTAAGTTCCCTTAGAAAGTAGCTTAAAAGACCTGGCTCCAGTGGCAAACATGGTTCTCTTGTACTCCATGCTATGCTTTCTCTCTACTGATCCATGTACCCAGGACAGCAATATTTGATGGAATTTGGTTTTTAAGTCCTTAGTGTGGTCACAGAGCACACTACATAAGAACCACAAGAACCAGAAGTCATGATTTTTGGTTTTGGGAGACAAAAGTTTAACCTGGTTTAAGTGTTACATGTCTTTGTACCAGCAGCATTTTCTTAATCCAGCGGTCACAGTGCTTTCTCCACCTTCATTTCATTTTCTCACGCAGCACTTAAGTTCACACCACAGATGCCAATCGACTTCATTCTTGCAGGGCATCTCTTTGGCAAACACAAGCCCCTCTTTGAAACAGCTCACAGGATTTCCTACATTTTTGGAAAAGCCTAAAAAGAAAATTTAAAAAGAGAAGAGAATGTCAGAAATTAAACCACTGTGGCAAGGTGACAAGCCACATCAGTATTTCCTTGAGTCCACCTCTAGGGACTTTTGTCCAATTCCATCTTGATAAAAAAAATCAAAGTCTATGATTACTCGAATACAGGCTTTTAGACAAAGACTGGCACTTCTGAGACTCAAGTGGAGTCTAGGTGAGTGAAAGGACCTGAAAGGTTCTATGCTAATTTCACAAGAAAGAAAATAAGGCAGGTGGGCAGAGGGTGGGTGGTAGAGCAGCTGGTTAGGTGCACATAGCGCAAAGCTCAAGGACCAGCCTAAAGATATGGGTTTGAGCCCCCACCTGTTGGGGGGGGTGTCACTTCACAAGTGGTGAAACAGGTCTGAAGGTATTCTTCTCTCCCTCTCAGTCTTCCCCCCCTCGATTTCCTTTTGTCATATCTAACAACAATGACAACAATAATAATAACAACAATAATGATGGGCAACAAAAAGGGAAAAAAATAGCCTCCAGGAGCAGTGGATTCCTAGTGTGGGCATGGAGCCCCAGTGATAATCCTGGAGGCAAAAAAAAAAAAAAGAAAGAAAGAAAAGAAAATAAGGCAGTCTCCTCTCTTCCATGAAGGATGCACTTCATGACCCCCTAGGGGATACCTGAAACCACTGACAGGATGAAATATATATAATTATAAAAACATAATTATAATATATGTTTTTTTGTTCATGCACACAGCTATGGTGAAATTTACAGATTAAACTCCAGTGAGGTTAACAACAATAGTAATAACAGAACAATTGTAGCAACATACTGTAATAAAAGCTGTGGGAAGTGGTCTCTTACTCAGGACATCTTATTGTTGGTAATGTTTTTGAACAGCGGTTAACCATGGGTAACTGAAACCACAGAACCAGAAACCAAGGAAAGGTGTGAGAAGTATGTATTAGGGGACTGGGGTGAGGGGGGGCATTGTACTATAAAAGCTTTGCTAAGTCATATTTCATAACAGCCTGGTGTTTTCAAAACCAGAGAGACGGTTGGCAGGGGTCTGTTTCTATCATCTCCCCAAGTTATTTAATGACTTAAGTTTTTAAGCTGAGTTGGGGGAAAAAAAGATGCAGCTGAAAGTGTAGCAGTTGCTTCATGAGAATGAAGTATCTAAGTATCTAAGAACCCTACAGCTGAAAATCACATTGGCAAAAACAAACAAAAATTTTAGTACAATTGATTGTAATTCCTGAGAGTTAGCTCAGATCTGGTCTAGCACTTAATTCATTATTTTTTGACTGATTCTCCTAATCCATTCTTTTATCCTGCTTTTGTTGTCTTTGTTATCCTGCTTTTTAGATTCCTTATGTCACCTTCCTTCCCTTCTGTTATTGACAAAATTGAAATATCATTAAAACTGATAAAATCAGGGCTTACCAACAGAATACTGAATCAGTATCTCAGATTTCAATCTCACATTTTCTTTGCCTCACCCCTTTCCCTCCTTTCTGCCTTCCTTTTTCTATTCATTTTGTTAATATCAAGGATGAAACAAAGTCAGACATGTAAAGTTAAAGCTGTTCTAGGAGGCTGCCAACCAGGTTTGACTAAGATCAGGGCTTTCTAGGATGTGTCTGAGGAACTTTAATTTAAAAAGAAAAGGTAGGAGCCGGCAGTAGTGCACCTGGTTAAGTGCACCACTTAATAGTAATAGGCTCAAGGATCTGTGCAAGTATGTGGGTTCAAGCCCCCACTCCCCATCTGCAGGGGTTACATTTCACAAGTGGTGAAACAGCTCTGCGGTGTTTATCTTTCTCTCTGCTTTATGTCCCTATCCGCTATTTCTTTCTGTCCTATCAAATAAAAAAAAAAAAAAAGGAAAAAACAGCTACCAGTAGCATTGGATTCATAGTGTCAGCACTGAGCTCCAGTGATAACCCTGGAGGCAAAAACATTAAAAAATAAACACACACAACTGGATAGATTTTCCCCTACAGTAGTTCTAAAGGACAGACTGAAATTTATTTATTTATTTATTTAATTTATATTTTTACCAGAGCACTGATCAGCTCTGGCTCATAGTGGTGTGAGAGATTGAACCTGGGACTTCAGAGCTTCAGTCATGAAAGTCTCTTTGCATAACCATTATGCTGCCTACTTCCCATACTCAGGCTGACCTTATCCTTCAGATTCTCTAGGCCATCCAAAATTCACCCTCTAGACCTAGAAATGCATAAAATGACATTCCAAAGTTCTTCCCTCAGACAAAAATCAAATTTCTTAATTTCATAAAACAAACATAAAGAGAAAAATCACAGCCAAGAAGCTAGCTCAGCATATATCTAACACAGTAAATGAAGAAACTATTATGTCCATCACAAATGGGTTCAGAACCTTCTTTCAATCTTGTTTAGTTCAAGTAAATGGGCCTGGGGTGGTTGAGATTACTTTTATTATTGACAGGAAGAAATTTCTAATGAAGTATGAAGCGAGGGCCAGTCAGGGTTGTGTAGGAAGTTCTAGAATTCAAGACTCCAGTGTAATCACCAGGAACCATTACCCTTAACCTGACTCTGCTTCATTATGTGTCAAGCAGGTTTGTCTTGAAGAGCATGTTCACAAATCCTTTCTCTAAATCCATTTCTGCCAAGTCTGCATACAGAAAACTTGAATATGAAAGAAAGCTCATCTATCCTGTGTCCAAATTAGTTGACTTTACTTTTGATGTTTACTATCTTTCTCTCATCTTTTGAAAGGAAAAGCAAATATCCTGGAGTGTCCCCCCAATTATGTCAGCATGCACCTCTTAAGAATAAGAAAAAAATTGCCACATAAAACACAATATAACCTGAACACATAAAATGCCAATAATTTACCAACAAGTCAAAATTCACACTTCTGATAAAAGCTCAGAAATAACTGAAATAAAGACAATAAATCTTCTTTTAGGGGAAAACTACTGTACACATGTCAAAAAGAGAATTTGTCAACCAGGATCACACCATATTCTCAACTGAGGATTAGGGATAGGTGGTTATAAGACAACTTAAGTATTTCATAGTGATTGTTTATAATTCGGATTTTTTCCTGAAATGTCAGGGAACTGATCAGTGGTTATTTGCTGTTAATCTGAGGAAGCAGTGTAAGTTTTGATTATGATTTCCAGAGGTATAAACAAGAGGTGATCAAGTCATGTGAGTCTTGGAAAATGAGTGAAGCTATACTACTTGTCTGACTAAACTGGTTTTGTCAAATTCTTCTGAGGGAATTCTCAAGCTGGTCTTTTAAATTATTTAATATAGGTGTGGGAGAGATAGCATAATCATTATGCATATGGATTTCATGCCTGAGTCATTGAAGTTTCAGATTTAATAGCCTAATACCACCATAAGCCAAGGCTGAAACTAAAGTAAAACTAAACTCTGCTAAAACTAAATAAACAAATAAAATTAAAACTTGATATTTTTATTAGTGATTTAATAGTGTTTTATAAGATTATATGCTTCTAGTGACTGACTCTCTGTAAGTGCTGTGTAACAGTTGAATATCTTCTTGTTCTAGATTGCAACACTGAGTTAGGTGACTGTGCCTCTGAAATTTTGAGGAATCATTTGTAAGGAAATACCACACATTGCTAAGAGGCTTTGAAGAAACTGAAGTTTATGTTTTCCAGTATGTTCATGTTCAATGTCAATCTTCTATTGGCTAAAATTACTACAATTAAAGTAATTCATTGGGCAGGCCAGGTGGTGGCACATCCAGTAGAGCACACATTTTACCAAGTGCAAGCCCCCAATCTCCATCTGCAGGTGAGAAGCCTCACAAGCAGTAAAGTAGTGCTTCAGATCTCTCTCCTTCTCTCTCCTCCTCTACCTCTGTCTCTCCTCTTGGTTTCTCTCTGTGTGTGTCCAAAAATATAAATATTTCTTTAATTGACACATTATCCTTTAGAAATTCTCCTTTCTAGAATAAAAGAAAAGTTTAAAAGAGAGAATCTTGGAGTATGGATCAACCTGCCAATGTCCATGTTCAGCGGAGAAGCAATTAACAGAAGCCAGACCTTCTACCTTCTGCACTCCATAATGAACCTGGGTCCTTACTCCCAGAGGCATAAAGAATAGGAAAGCTTCTAATGGAGGTGATGGGATATGGAACACTGGTAGTGGGGATTGTGTGGAATTGTACCCCTCATATCCTATAATCTTGTCAGTCATTATTAAAACAATTTTTAAAAAGAAATTCTTCATTAGATGGAAGAATTTCCACAACAGTGATAGAGGAACATTATTAACTGGATGTATCCAAACTCAGAGAGTCCCACAGCTTGGGTGAAACGGAAGTAGCTCTGCACCTCACAAACCAGCTATTTTCTGCATCATTTTCCATCACCATCAGCAGAAGACAAGGGTTCCTTTTACTTCATATCCTGACCAACATCTGTTATATTTTATCTTTTTATTGGGGGTTGATGGTTTACAATAAGCTTGTTGGCACATGGGAATAATTTTTCATCTCCCAATGATAAGTGTTTGCATAACATTCTCACCCCCAGATTAGGTCCCTTTTCACTACCAGGACCCCAAAAACCACCTGCTGTAGCCACCTCCCTGCCTTCCTTTCCCAGAGTCCTTTGCTTTGGTGCATTTCATCAAACCCAGTCTAAATTGTATTCTTTTTTCTTTTTTAAGCTCTGTTTCCTTTCAGTCCTTGTTTCTTAAGTTCTGCCTGTGAGTGAGATCAGGTGTCTAATGACAGATGGGTGGCCAAGAAAGTTGTATATATATTCTATTATTTATATTAGTAAATTAATATTGATTTACAAAATCATGGGATAATATAATTCCACACCATTCCCACCACCAGAGATTTGAGTCCCTATCCCTCCACTGGAAACTGCAGTAGTTCTTCCAAGATGTCGGCTATTATTTCTATAATTATCAGTCTATATTTACATATATTTGCCCGTTTTTATATTCCTGATTTCTTTTCCTTTCCTAAGTCACACCTACACCTATTACTATTTCCTAATGTCCTTTTTTTCCCCTCTTCTTTCTCTGGGTCCTGAATTGGACCCAAATAATTGGAATTCAGAGCCCTCTGGTCATCTTCCCCTAACATTTCTTGCCCCCTCTAGAAGTATGGATCGGAATGGAATCATAGTAGCATTTTTAATTTGGTGGCTAAAAGGTGGTAAGACTAGAACTTCTTAAAACACAGACTTAAAAAAAAAGGTGGTAAGATATAAAATATGACAAAGTGTTTTATAAACAGGAACCAAAAAAGTATGAATAGAGCAGATGCGATTAGAGCAGATTTCTTGGGGTAGAAAGAAGTTTATTTTAGGTATATTCTATGGAGCCTATGAGTTTAGTAATTTTTGCCTAACCTTGCTAGGTAACATGCAGGTAGACTAAAAATATTCTCTAGGAAAATGGTGTCAGAGTTTGAGAATAGAACTAGAAAGCTAGGTTAGGGCAAAGAGTCGCTCCCAAACTTGAAGGAAGTGTATAAATACAAATAAATGTTTGCCTCATAGATATAACCCAGCTCCCATTATCTATTCATATTTAGCATAGGACCTGGTGTAACCTCTGAGTCCCTGTCAGTCTGAGCTCACAATCCTTGGTCACAGCTGGGAACATTCTAGGCTGTACTTATTTCAGGACAATGTTCCTCAAGTGGCAGAGTAGGATGACCCAGTCTTCCTTAGGAGAGTGGGGCAGTCCTTACCATTGCTACTTTAAACTCAGAGCAAGGTTCTGGAGAGGCCCACAAGAGGGCTTATAAAGATGTTCCCAATGGAAGTAACCAGTGATGGTGAAGAAGGGACCTATTAGAGGTGTTGGCCCATATTTTCTATAGGAGAATCCAAAGATTCCCTGACAAGGGTCCCAGATGATGGAGTGGCCTGGTATTGACCAAATAGGCAGTTATTTCATGAGCCAGTCTCTTGCCCTTAACCAGATTTTGTAGTCCCTTATTTATCTGATGATCTTAGAGGTTCTCTCAGTTGTTAAAGCTTTGAGTGTCATTTGTTGATTCAATCTGGTATTAGTTTTATGGGGTCTGGCCTAGAGTTAAGGAGGAAATAGACCCAAGATTTTAGTGTGGTCTAAGTTAAGCTTATTTAATGATAATTAGCCCAACAGTTTGAGGTGACAGCTGATGCTTAGATAGAAGGAACATCTTTTAGATTAGTTGTTGACCATACACAACAAAGAAAACCATCAACAAAATGCAAAGGGAACATACAAATAGTTTGGAGAAAATGTTTGTAAACTAGAGGCTGGTTTGGCGATACATACATGTTACAATGTACAAGGACCAGGGTTCAAGCCCCAGTCCTCACCTATAGGGGGAAAGCTTCACAAGTGGTAAAGCAGGGCTGCAGGTGTCTGTCTCTCTCCCTCTATTCCTCCCTCCTCCCTCTCGATTTCTGGCTGTCTCTATCCAATAAATAAATAAAGATAATAACAATTAAAAAAAAACTATCACAAAACATAAATTTATTAAAAAAGAAAATGTTCATAAACTACATGTCTAAGAAGGGGGATTAGTATACAAAATAAACAAGGGAACTCACAGGACTCAACAGCAAAACAATAGAGCCTGATGTGAAAAATGGGCAAAAATACTGACAGACATGTTCCCATATAAGATGAATGGTTATTAGGATTTTGATGGATATTGTCTTGCATCTGTAGTTGTCTTTTAGTACACCTTAAATTTAAGGGGGGGGGGGGGGGATAATGCAAGGCCCGGCTTTGTCACAAGTTATGTCTGAGAATTGCTGCCACCTTGTGGGCACTCTATCACCATACAATGCAGAACTCATCTCTGTCTAGAGGGTGGGCAGGTACCTGAGATGTCTTGTAATTTCTTTCCTTTCAAAAGAAAAATTAAGAACTTTGTGGTGGTGGCCCACTTAGTAGGGCACACACGTTATAATATGCAAGGACTCCAGTTCAAATCTCCAGTTCCCATTTACAGGGCAAAAGTTTCACTTCTTTCCCTATCTATCTCCCATTTCCTTCTCAATTTCTCTCTGCCTCTATCCAAAATAGATAGTTTTTTAAAACTTAGTGAGCTCTATGTGGCCTCAGGTCTGTTCTTTGATTACTTTTGAGCTATATTATGGTGTTTTGTTATTACAGTATTTGCTCTAATGTACATTTAGTGCTTATTTTTTCCCTTCTGAGATTATGGAAACTAAAATTTGACTTGGCCACTCAAAGTTACAGTTAATAAAATGAAGAAGGCCTTTCTCTCTTTCTCCTTATCTCTCACTCTCTCTTGAGAGCCTACGTGTGTGTGTGTATCTTGCTTTGACCACTTCACTTCAATAAACATGCATCTCCCTGAAAAAAAAAATGAAGTAAAATAAAATAAATCTAGTTGCAAAAAAAAAAAAAACTTAGTGAGCTTCTCACTTTTCTGCATGCTTCTCTCAAATTATACCAACTGACACTGCATCTGCTGATCCCAACCCAATCAATGCAACCAGTGCCACCTCAGCATGCTTCACTTCAGACTGCGTCCAGTAATGTCAGGTATGGAATGAAATCCTTCAGTCCTCTCACTCGGGTGAGACCTTTCCCAGCTCATAGGACTCCTTAATTCCATTTCAGGTGGTACACCCCTTAAGAAACTTCAAAACCTAGATATAGACTAGAGCTCATGAGATAGGGCATATATACACATATCCACAAGTTAGGGGAAAATGTGTACCTTAAATCAAAAGTGCACAATAGTTTAAAGTAAGCCAATATATGTAGCAAGCAAGCAGAAAGACCCAAAATGACACCATAAAGTGCCTAATGAAATAGTTTCTACTTAGGCCTAGATACCCTCCTCACCTACCTTCTAATACATGACCCTCAATCACTCCAAAGCTAACCTTGTCAGACAAAGTAGGGACTACAAAAGCTGAATAAGGACAAGACACTGGCATACTTTAGTGATGACTCTTTAGTCACTACCAGGCCACCCCATCAGCTGGGGCCTTAGTCAGGGAGTCCTGGGATTCCCACACAGATATGACGGGCTAAGACCTCTAACATATCCCTCTTTCCATTGTCACTGTTCGTCTCTATCAGGAACATAATGGACCCCATTGTGGACTGTTATTGGAACTTGCCCTCAATGTGGATCAACAATGGTAGGAAATGTTCCATTCTCCAAAGGGAGGTTGAACAACATACTCTATCTACCACACAAGGAAGATGTGTGGTAGATCCTGAAATTAGTGCAGCCTGGAATGCTCCTAGCTGTGACCACAGAATGTGAGCCCAGACCTATCAGGATGCAGAGATTACATAGGCTCCTGTGCTGAATATGGGCCCCAGATCAAATGGATAGAGTTTATAGTTAACAATACTTATATACTTTTCCCATATTTGGGGCCTACTCTCTTCCCTGTTCCAGCTCTCTAGTCATTTTTCCAACTATGACACTATCTCCACAACAACCTGGGTCTACCTGCATATTAGATGTCAGGCTCAGGCAAAACTAGTAAAGTCATGGGCCCCTTGGAATATACCTAAAACAGACCTACAAGCTTTTTCCAAAACAGAGACCCCAAATCTTTGTCTGCAATATTCCAGCCTTTAGGTTCATGATTAGTGAATAATTTGTTCTGCTTTATAGCTTAACTCTTTTTCAGCTACCAGGTTCTAGATGCTACCGTGATGCCAACCAGACTTTCCTAGGCAAACAACCCCACCAAGGTGTCCTGGAGCCCTGCCTTCAGAGCCCTGCTCCACTAGGGAAAGAGAAGAGACAGGCTGGGAATATGGATCAAACTGCCAACACCCATGTTCAGAGGGGAAGCAATTATAGAAGCCAGACCTTCCACCTTTTGCACCCCATAATGACCCTGGGTCCATACTCCCAGAGGGATAAAGAATAGGAAAGCTATCGGGGGAGGGGAAGGGATACAGAGTCCTGTTGTTGGGAATTGTGTGGAATTATAACCCTCTTATCCTATGGTCTTGTCAATATTTCCATTTTATAAATAAAAATTAAAAAGAAAACTTAGTGTGCTTAGCAAAAACTCTGGAAATTTTATGAATCCTCCCAAATAATCAGCTTAAAATGGTTTAATTTGGAGAGACAGCATATGATTATGCAAAGGACTTTCATGCCTGAGGCTCTGTGGTTCCAGGTTCAATCCCCAGCACCACTATAAGCCAGAGTTGAGCAGTGCTTTGGTCTCCTTTTGCATATCTCTCTCTATCCTCTCATTAAGATATAATAAATAAATATAAAAAGACTACAATTAACCTATATTATTTACTGCAATTAACTTAAATTATTTTTAAATGGTTTATTTCATTTTTACTTTTCTTTGTTGTTATATTAAGAGAAAACATTTTATTTTACTCTATTCATATCTGCAGTTGAGTCTTTTTTAACTTAAGTGGCAGTTCATATTTTTTTATTCCAGAGTGGTTCAAAATAATTTACCTATGATGTATCTAGTGAGGTCTTTTTTATGTTCCATCTGCTTTTGTTTCATTGAGTGCCAAGTTTGTGAGTTGATGATCTCATTAACTTTGGAAAATGTTAGGCCATTCTTTTCTCAGCTATACTTTCCTTTGCTCATTCTTTTCTGATTCCTACACTCACACAATACATTGCTTGATATCTTGTCACAGGTCTCTGTCAGACTATTTTCTGTCTTCTTTTTTACTCTCTTTGCTTCCTAACTTCATTTTTAGGTGTTCATGTATTATCAAGGTTATCAATTTTTCTTTCGTAATGTCAGACACTATTCATTCAATTTAGCACACTTTTTTTTTCCACAGATGCTATGGCTGGGGTTTGGTGACTATACAACAAATTGACCACTTCCAGGGGGCCGGGCGGTAGTGCAATGGATTAAAAGCACATAGTGCAAATTCATCATTCCCAGTGGCCATATTGTGCTTTTTTTTTTTTCTTTCTATTTTTTATTGGATAGGACAGAGATAAATTGAGGGGAAAAGGGAAGATAAAGTGGAAGAGAGAAAGAGAAACCCCTGCAGACCTACTTCACCACTTGTGAAGTATCTCCCCTACAAGTGGGGAGTAGGGCCTCAAACCCAGGTCCTTGCTCAAGGTAACATATGTGCTTAACCCCACGTGTTACCACCTGGTCCCCTGAATTTAACATATTTTTTATTCAAGTATATAATTTTTTACCTTTGGAAGTTCCATTAAAATTTATTTTAGATTTACCAACTATATTTATTTAATAAGAGGGTATGAGGCAGCATCACTCCAGCATATGTGGTCCTGGGGATCAAATTTAGCACCTCAGGTATGCAAGTTTTGTACTCTATCACTGTTACACTTGGCTCTTTTTTAATTTATTTTTATTATTGACAGAGACAGAGAGAAATTGAGAAGCAGAAAGGGAGATAGAGAAGGAGAGAGACATCTGCAGCTCTGCTTCATCACTCGTGAAGCTTTCCTTCTGCATGTGGGGACCCGGGACTTGAACCTGGGTCCTTGTGCACTATAGTGTGTACTTAACCAGTTGTGCCACCACCTGGCCCCTCCACTTGGTTCTTGATGTTCTTCTCTTCTCTTACCATCATGAGGAGTTTTCCTTTTCAACCTTGAAAATACTTATAGCATGTGTAATAGCTCTCTGAAGTCACTCGTTCCTAAGCCTATCCTGTTGGTCTTCCCTGGAAGTCACTGTGCTGACTGGCTTTTCTTTTGGGTTTAGATAATCTCTTCCTGTTTCTTTGCAAGTCTGTCATTACTGATTGGATCCAGTTTACTCTAAAGCTGCAAGTAGGGAGTAAGGGACTATGTTGCTTCCATTTAGAATGAAAGAATGTTGGATTATATTCTGACTCCCATGTAAATTGTTTTCAGCAAGATTTTGTGTGATTTCTTTTAAAAACTTTCTTATCTTTATTTGCTGGATAGAGACAGTCAGAAATTGAGAGGGAAGGGGATGATAGAGAGGGAAAGAGGCAGAGAGATACCACTTCACCACTTGTGAAGCTTTCTCCCTGCAGGTGGGGGCCAGGGGCTTGAACCTGGGTCCTTGCATACTGTAATGTGCGCTCAACCAGGTGTGCCACCACCTGGCTCCCAGATTTTGCGTAATTTCAAGAATGATTTTCTTAAAATTTAGTTATAGTTGTCTTGTTGTTTGTTTAGCTAATCATTTTTTTTTTTTTTAAAGATAGAGACAGAGAGGTAGAAATGCAGAGAAATAATGAAAAAATCCACAGGACTGAAGCTTCCTCCAGTATGGTGGGAGCTTGAACCTGGGCAGAGCACACAGTAAAGCGGGCACACATTCCAGGTGAGTTAACTTTGTTGATGCTTGCCCAGTAGTTTCATGCAGAACTCACCAGCACTCCCTTTTTGAAGACTCTCTGGAACTCTTCCTGCTCTGTGGGTGGGGATGCACATTCTCCAGACCTGTCTGTGCTCCTGAAGTACCCATCCAGTCCTTTGTGTGTGTATGTGTGTGTGTGTGTGTGTGGGGGGGTGTTTACACTTCCCTTCTGGCTTCTGAAATGCCATCCAGATGGTCCTCAAATCAGAGCTCTGATCTCCCTCTAGAAGTCCCCTCTGCAGCTCTCAGAGCCCCAACCCCATCAGGATGCCTCTTTTTGGTTCCCACCCAGAATGTTTTGTGTTGTCTGGAACAGAATGTCTTGTGTTATCTCAACCTTAATGCTAGGCTCTTCATCTTAGAAGGACTGCTGATCTTTGGGAATCTTGCTTCCCATGCTTTGTTCTGGAAACTGCCTTCCACAGTGGTCTGGAGATAGACAGAGGTCTCCCCTTGTTTCTTCCTTCTCTCTACAACCACAGTGCTGAATAATTTGTTGTATGTGCCTCAAACAGTTGTTTTCAGCCTCTGTGTGGTTCCCTAGTCCCTGTCTATTGTGAGGACTACTCCACCTCTGATGAGATGTGGGGTCCAGGCCTGAATTTTGGGGTTTCAACTTCCCTCTTCCCCCAGGTGTTTTACATTTTCTTTCTAATGCCCTGAAGGGGGCAAGGTTGGGGGCTGGTTCTCCCCTCCCTTTGATGTCCCATTCCATGGAAACATTGAGATAGAACAAAAGTTAAACTTCAGTCCCTTCAGATTTGCAAGATGTCCTTCAATTCAATAAATACCTGTGGAATACTTTCATGCTCGGTGGGAAGGAAGGCCAAACATGATTAAGACAAATTCCTTTCTGTGTAAAAGCTCTATCCACTTATGGGGATGAGAAATATGCAAATATACCCAATGTCAAAGTCAAATGAGGTTCCTAAGTGGGACACACTCACTCCAGTCAGACCCTTGTTTGCTCCAGTTTGCCTGGGGTATCATCTGGGGAATCTAAAGGTCCTGGAGGGAAGTCTGAAAGTTCAGAGACAAAGCTAAAAGAGAGGTTACCTGCCAGGTATGGGGTCAGCTGGGACACAGGCAGCAGGAAGAGGTAGATAAAGAAGTTATGAGGGGGAAAAAAACAGATTTCACATTTTCTCCACAGCATAAAGATTTTTGAAGGATTTGGGGTGGTCCCTGAGGAAAAGCACAGATTCAATGTGAAGAGACTGTGCTTGAGAGAGAGCTGGGGAGCTTGAGAGCCTGTGAGCAAGAAAGCCAGGAGTTCCATTCACGGGGTATAAAATCTACCCTAGAGAAAGAGAGAGACAGGCTGGGAGTATGGATCAACCAGTCAACGCCCATGTTCAGCGGGGAAGCAATCACAGAAGCCAGACCTTCTACCTTCTGCACCCCACAATGACCTTGGGTCCATACTCCCAGAGGGTTAAAGAATAGGAAAGCTATCAGGGGAGGGGATGGGATACAGAGTTCTGGTGGTGGAAATTGTGTGAAGTTGTACCCCTCTTATCCTATGGTTTCATTAATATTTGCTTTTTACAAATAAAATAAATAAATAAAAATATCTCAGACAAAAGAAAATCTACCCTAGAAGAATCAGATCTAATACCCTGTGGCAGTTTAGGTCTCCTTGCAGAGCTCTCTCAAGGTTATGCTTGATTTAAATAAAGATGAATCAACTGCACAACTTCTCCAATCACCAGAGTAGAGAGAGACAGAAACAAGTTTCTAGTTATTATTTTTTTCTGAAAAAATATTTAATTAGCTTTCACATGTAGAAACTTCAAGGAGGCGTTTTCTCATCTCACACATATCCCCATCATGTCTGTGGGCTCTTTATTTCCTTCTTCGGCAACATTTTCGGCCCTTCATTGAACAGCTGCCTATAAGTTCCTCCCTTGGAAGACAGGACACTAACGCGCATCGGCCGCCTCTTGCTTTGCAGTAATACCTTTTCAGTGTGTCTATAACCCCTCCACTACCTGCAGTGGAAACATAAAACAAACAGGAAAGTTACATAAACGACTGTAATATCAGTACAAGGCTGTGCAAATTTCTCAAATAATAGATCATTGGCCCTTTTTTAAGGCTCTGATCCTTTTTTTCCTTTTTCTATAAATTCAGGAGAAAAGTAGAAGATAGGACTAAAGGGAACAGATGGTGGCAAACCTGGCAAAGAGCACACAATACCATAAATGAGGATCTGGGTTCAAGGCCTGGCCCCTACTTCCAGGAGAAAGGGAAGCTTCATAAGCTATGGAGCAGTGTTGCAGGTGTCTCTTTTGCTTTCTCCCTATTTCTATCTCCATCATGAAAACAAACAAACAAAAAAAGCAGGCCACTGGGTGGAGTTATCATGGAGGAACTGAGTCCCATTGATAACCTTGGTGGACATTAAAATCACTTAACATTTCTTTCTTTGCAGTGGCCAGGGAGATGTTGTGATTACCAAGAGTTCTCTTAGAAAGGGAAAAGTAGGAGGGTCCCTGGGTCTCCCAACCTTTACCTTCAACATCTAGGCTAAAAAAAAAAAAGAAAAGAAAAGAAAATCTATGTCTCTGTTCTTGTAGTAAGCCATTCTTTTCTGTAAGTCTTAAAGTTTTTGTTATTTCCTTCATGAATACTTATAGAAGCCTTTGCTTGAATAGGTGGTGATTTTATGAGACAGTCTCTTAAGACCAAATTAGACAAGAGTGAAAAACTTGCTTTCAGATGCTTGATGATCCTTGTCAGAAAAAAAAAAAAAAACTTTAGTAGACTTTAGTTATGATATTGTAAGTATACATGGTATAAAATTCCCTGAGGAACAGGGAAGGACCATGCCTGGATTATATGATCTCAGTTATGTGCCCCTCTCCTTTCCCAGCCCATCTTACCTGGAAGAGGCATGAAGACCAAGAAGAGAAGCACAAAGAGAAGATAGTGGATCCTCATGGTAGACAGGTCAGGCAAAGAGCTGAGACTGGATGGAAAGATATGCTGGTTGACTTTATAAAGGTTCCCAGGGATGGGTAGAAGGATGCAACAGTTGTAATTCCTGTGATATTACAATGGTGACAGTATGATGCTTCATACCATTATCCCTTACACTACAGAATACACCCACTCACTGGCAGTTCATTCCAAACCCAAAGGTGAAGCAAACTTGACCTGGGTGGATGGCTGTCCTAATGCCTTCCAGACTCCAGGAGGTTGGAGGTATCTGCTTCACATCTGGTTGTACATATAGGTGGGAAAGTCCTGCCTCTCTCTTTGAGAGCTATCCCAGGGATATAGATGATGTAGACTGGTTTCCACTAAATTTTTGTGAGAATTTTTATTCACCCTGAAGTCCTGGGAAAGCTTGAGCCCATATAGGATCTACATGAGTTCATCTTGGATGTGCTCAGAATCTAAATACATACTCAGAATGAATCTGTGCAGGTATTCCTGATGTGAAATGGAAATAAATCAGGCACATAGTGTCAGAGGCACCATACATTATTAATGAAATCAGCATGAAGTCATTATGCTTCTTAAACATCTATGAGAGTCAAAGATTGGAACTCAGCTGGTCTGCTTCTGGGAAGAGTCCACACTCCAATCTTCCAGATTCCATGAAGAAGCAGGGACACGTGATCTTCATTAGTCACCCAGGACACACAAAGAATAGCTAGTCTAGGACATTAACTGCAGGTCCCAGAAGAATGGGTTAACTGTAGATAGAAAATACATTTAATGATCTTCCTTGGTTGCCTTAACATATAGATAACATCAGCGTAGGCAGTATTTTGTCTGACTCCCTTTGCTCTGTAGAATTCCTAGAATACATGTTTTTAAAAACCTTCCCTCATGTATATATATTGAATAGTGTATCAAATCTCTTTATAAGGATCAAATCTTTGGATTAGTTCTTTTAGAGCCATTTGAGGACTGTTTCTAGATTTAATCATTTAATTAACTTAACTAAAATCAAATTTGTTCTATTTCCAGGTAATCTGGGGGGAAAGGTGGAAAATAGGAACTAGGTCAGAGCCCCTAGCCCTCTTCCGTTTGCCTTATGGATGGGAGTTTAATTTGGGTGAAATAGGGTTTAGACTTCATCACTTCTTGAAAGCTAACAAATTCATGAGTCAAGATGACTCATTTTACTTCATCAGAGAAGGAGAATGTTGGGGCAATGTACTGATGGACTGGTCTCTCCTGGGTTGTGGCATACTGTACACTAACCAGGGGCCAGTGATACTGAAGCCCTCTGCTTACTCATGGATCATGAGCCTGCAGGGGAGTCAGGGATGAGTGATTACCATTAGCTGCAGAACCTAGATTTTTTTGATTCAAGTGTCTTTCTTGTTTTTACTGTACAACTTCATCCTAGAGTGAGCTATACAGTCTACATTCTAATAACTTATAATGGCAAATTCCAGTTGCAGGACTCACACAGGAGACTATTTCATGAGAAACTACAATAATCCTTAAACATAAATTGTATTACTTCTTTAGTACCTAAATGTGAAACAGGAGGAAAGTGGGCCACACACACCTTACGATTCTAGCTCCTAAGTGCCATGATTCAAAAGATAATAATGTTAATTATTCTAATAATAATTGAGAATTGTTAAAATAAAGTTCAAGGGGCCAGATGCTAGTACAGCAAGTTAAGCACACATGGCGCGAAACACAAGGACTGGCTTAAGGATCCCGGTTTGAGCCCTCGCCTCCCCACCTACAGGGGCGTCGCTTCATAAGCGGTGAGGCAGGTCTGCAAGTGTCTGTCTTTCTCTCTTCCTCTCTGTCTTCTCCTTCTCTCTCAATTTCTCTCTGTCCTATCCAACAACAATGACAGCAATAACAACAATAATAACAAGGGCAACAAAAATAGGGAAAATGGCCTCCCGGAGCAGTAGATTTATAGTGCAGTCACAGAGCCCCAGCAATAGCCCTGGAGGCAAAATAAATAAGTAAATAAAGTTCACTGGAGCTCCTGAAAAACTCCCAGGAATTCCTGGATACTTTGTGATGTCCAAATTAATATAATTAGCATATTTATTTTACATATACTATGACCTTCCTTTCTCCTTTCTTCTTCTTCTTCTTTTTTTTTTTTTTTTTAACTGGAGCACTCAGCTCTAGTTTATGGTGATGAGGGGTATTGAACCTGGGACTCTGAAGCTTCAGGCATGAGAGACTCTTTGCATAACCATTATGTGATCTGCCCCCCCCACACACACACACATACACACATACCTTTCTTCTTTCTTACCTTCTCTAATTTTTTCTTGCCAACAGGTTTATCACTGGGGCTTAGTGCCTGCACAGTGAATCCACCATATTTGACAGCCATTTTTCTCCTTTTTTAATAGAGACAGAGAGAAACTAAGAGGAAAGGGGATGATAAAGAGGGAGAAAGAGCAACACCAACAACACTGCTTCATGGATCATGAAGCTCCTTCTTACATAGGAACTGGGGTTGAATCCAGTTCTCTACACCTGGAAATGTGTGTGTTCTACCAAGAGTACCACTGCCTGGTCCCTGGATTAGCTTTCACGTGAAACATTGTCATGATTTTAAAAGTTAGTACTCAGTCTTGAGTAATTCAATTAGTTATATTTGTCAATAAATTAATTGGTAGCTGAAGTCATCAGGACAGTTCACTATGTGCATGCAATCATAACGGATCTACGGAGGTTCCAGGCATCTTAGACTTGAGATTCCATTGCACCTCTGGGATTCTCTAAGCAAATTCGGAACATGGGTTACAGATAGAAGTAAGTGCCAGTTGTTGTTCTGGAGGCAGGGCTACAAGCAACAGCAGATGTGTTTCTTCCTCCCTTCTCCTCTCCACTCCTCTCCTCTCCTCTCCTCTCCTCTCCTCTCCTCTCCTCTCCTCTCCTCTCCTCTCCTCTCCTCTCCTCTCCTCTCCTCTCCTCTCCTCTCCTGGATCAACAAGGAACACCAAAGGAGTCCCCTGAGGACCGAAACAAAACAGGACCAGAACGACTTCTAGGACCCCCCAAATCACCGGTGAGTGCAAACACATGTGGCTGGTGGACAGAGAGGAGCCTAGGGAGAGATTAAGTGGCTGGTAACAATCTGGCAGTTTACCAATTGAGACACCACCTCCAAAAAGATGGAGGTGTTTCACCAACAAAAAGAAGGCTGAAGGGAGGAGAGGACTCCCCTGAGACTCAACAAGTACAACTGTGAGTCTCCATTCTTACTGCCCTCAGAATCTGGAGCAGTGACAGGGAGGCCCTGTGCTGACACCAGGGGACAGAGAAATAACCAGAAAACACAGGAGAAGACCTATACCTTGGCGGCATAGCAGTGGGGCTGTGAAAGTCTCTTCACATAACCACTGGATTATCTCTGCCCCACCCTGCTTTATCTCTTGGTCAGGAGTGAGGTATTAAGCTAAGAAGCCTACTTATAGTTTAAAAGCCCTCATCCCATAGCCTACAGGGAAGAAAAAGCACAAAAGAGGCTTTTGAACCACTGAGCTCCAAAGCAGAGATTAAAATACTATTGCAATGACTGTTAACTTCCACAACTGTGAACCCTTTAAGTACCTTACTTAGACACAAGTCAATCCAGGCAAGAGTGATCAGTAATTTGGAAAATACTGAGAGAGGGACTCAGAGCATAACATATAAAATGATTAAACCAACAAGAAAAAATATAGAGAAATGAACCAGGACAAGAGTCCAGCTAAAAGGCCCCAAAGGTTGAAACACAAAATAATGAGGCTGACATCCAAACACTAGTTAAGGAAATAATCACAGGAGTGAATAAAGGGTTTGAAAGAATTGTCATCCATACTCCCAGCCTGTCTCTCTTTCCCTAGTGGGGTGGGGTTCTGGGGAATCAGGGCTCCAGGACACTTTGGTGGGATTGTCTGCCCAGGGACATCTGGTTGGCATCATGGTAGCATCTGGAACCTGGTGGCTGAAAAAGAGTTAACAGATAAAGCCAAAGTGTTGAATAATCATAAACCTAAAGGCTGGAATATGGAGATAAAGATTTGGGGTCTCCTTTTTGTAGATAGCCAGTAGGCCTATTTTAATTATATTCCAAAGGGCCCATGACTCTACTAGTTTTTTTTTTAACTTTTTAAATGTTTTTTAATTTTTAAAAATGTTTTATTTATTTATTTATTATTGTATAGAGACAGAAATTGGGAAGGAAAGATAGAGAGGGAGAGAGACAGAGAGACACCTACAGCCCTGCTTCACCGCTCACGAAACTTTCCCCCTACAGGTGGGGACTAGAGGCTGGAACCTGCATTCTTGTGCACTGTAAAGTGCATACCCTTAACCAAGTGTGCCACTGCCTGGCCCCACTAGTTTTTTTTTTTTTTTTCTGAGCCTGACATCTGATATGCAGGTGGATCCAAGTTATTGTTTGGGGAGATGGAAAATGGATTCTGTAATTCCATTTTGGGTGGTTGACTTCCTAACATTGTCCCAAAACCTAGATATAGACCAGGTCCCATGAGATAAGACATATGTTCACATGTATCCATAAATTATGGCAAAATATATACCTGAAAGCAAAAGTACACAGTAGTTTGCAGTGAGTTAATATATGCAACAAGCAAGTAGGAAGACCTAAAAAGACACCATAAAGTTCTTAATGAAATAGTTTCTACTTAGACTTAGATACCTTCCTCATCTATTTCCTATTGCACTTTCATCAATCACTACAAAGTTAGCATTATCAAAGCAAGAACTGCAAAAGCTGATTAAAGGCAAGAAACTGGCATAATTTAATGATGACTCTTTAGTCACTATCAGGCCACCCCACCAGCTGGGGCCCTAGTCGGGGAGTCCTGAGATTCCCAAACAGACATGATGGGCCTAGACCTCGAACAGACCCCAATCCTTTGTTATCAGTCATCTCTATCAGGAACAAGACAATAGACCCTTGTGTGGGCCCCCATAGGACCTTGTCCTCAACGTGGATCAACAATGGTAGAGAATGTTCTATCCTCTGAAGGGAGACTGGACAATATACTCTATGTTCCACCTAAGGAAGATGGGTCCTAAAATTGGGGCAGCTTGGAATGTTCCTACTCATGACCACAGAATGTGAGCTCAGATCTACAGGGATGCAGAGGTCACATAGGCTCCTAAGCTGAATATGGGCCCCAGATCAGATCAAATCAATTGGCTTTACAGTCAACAACATTTATATACCTTTCCACCTTTTCTATTGTTACTTTTAACACTCCCTAACCCCCATTCAAGAGTCTTAAATTTCAGTTTCCATGTTGGATTTTGTCTTCAATAAATGCTCAAACCATCACAATATTATAGTCCTATTTCTTCCCTTGTGTAGATATCACCACATTGTCACAAATTAGAATCATACTTTGCTAAGCACTGTCCTCCAGTATATTTTATACACATCTTGGTATTTAGAATAAAGCAAGATCTGTGAGATGTGTGTTAGTTGCTGTGGAGTTGTGAGTTGCCATCAGTTTGTTGATGAGTTCCCACACTCATGTATTCTTCCATTGTTAGGTGTACATGTGAGGCAATTTCTAGCTTCCTGGACTTATCACTATTGTTTTCACAGAACTATTTCTGTCCAAAAGAAGTGACAGGAGAAACAAAACCTCTCCCTCACTATAGTGATAATCTTTTCTCATAAAAGGGTGGAAAAATGTAAGCTTTTTATTTTGAACCATATCTGGAAGTATTTTGTCATAGCAATGTATTCGGTCTCCAAGGAGTTTCAGAGTTTACCTTTGTGCTTAGTCTCATTTTCCCTGTATGGTATATTTGTACACTTGCTTATCTACTGAAAGCATCTGAGCTATGACAGCCGCTGTAGACCTAAGACAGAAAGCACTTCTCAAATTGGGCAGTGGACCTAGGAAGACATGGTTTTACTTCATATTGAGTAATTGAGTTGCCCATCCTCACCCAAATCCCTAAATGTGGTTTGATAATTTGCATCATCTGAGCATTTTTGCACCTCCCAGATATGAGCAAACATTACCGAGTCCTAGTCCTCAGTTTTCTCTGAGTACCCTTAAATTGTGAATATTTTATATGAAACTTTTCTTTATATGAAAAATGAGTTAACTTGAGTTGATGCTTAGGCTATATCAGGAAGGTTTGATCTATTGTATGAGAAAGAGTGAGAGAGAAAAAGAGATATAATATCAATAAAAAGGCAAATGGAGGGGTCCTGGGTGGTGGCACACCTGGTTGAGTACACATGATACAATATGAAAGGACCTGGGTTCAAACCCCTGGGCCCCACCTTCAGGTTGAAAGCCTTGTGAGTAGTGAATCAGTGCTTCAGGTCTCTCTCTCTCTCTCTCTCTCTCTCTCTCTCTCTCTATTTCCCCTACTATCTAAATTTCTGGCTATCTCTATCCAATAAATAAAGATTTTACAAAATCTTATATATATAAAAAAAGAAAGCAGCTAACATGTAAGTGGGCTAAGAGAATTGTCTGGGAAGACAGTGCCAGAGTTGAGGATAGGACTAGAAAGCTGGATCAGGACAGAGAATAGCTCCCAAATATGGGGAAAGTATATAAATAACATTAACTGTAAACCTCATTGATCCGACCTAGGGCCCATGTCTATTCATATTTAGCACAGGAGCCTGTGTAACTGCTGCACCCCTGTCAGTCTGAGCTCACATTCCATGGTCATACCTAGGAACATTCTAGGCTGCACTCATTTCAGGACCAGTAAGTAAAAATTAGTAAAGTCATAGGTCCCTTGGAATATCTAAAATAGACTCCCTAGTCTCTTCTAACATGAAGACCCCAAATTTCATCTACTATACTCTTACCTTTAGGTTCCTGATTGTTAAGCAATTTGTTCTGCTTTATATCTTAATGTTTTTTAGTCACCAAGTTGCAGATGTTACCATGACATCAATCTGACTTCCCTAGATAGACAACTGACCTTACCACTGTGTCATGGAACCCTACCTCCCCAGAGCCCTAGCCCACTAGGGAAAGGTAGAGATATGCTGCGGGTATGGATCGACCTGTCAACATCCATGTCCAGTGGAGAAGAAATTACGGAAGACACAACTTCCAGCTTCTAGACCCCAGAAAGGTCTTTGGTTCATAATCCCAGAGGGATAAAGAATAGGGAATCTTCCAATGGAAGGGATGGGATATGGAACTCTGGCGGTGGAAACTGTGTGGAATTGTACCCTTCTTATACTGCAATCTTGTCAATCATTAAATCAGCAATAAAAAAGGAAGCAAATGGGGTGGGGGGAGGCAAAGGGAGAGTATGTGAAATGAAAAGAAGGGACAAGAGCTGGACCTGAGGCTCCCATTGACTTCATGTGTGTCATTGGACTCATGTCTGGGTTGATTGGGTGAAGTAGATGTTCAGAGGTACAGTATTTTCAACAGAAGCCAGAACACGGAGGTGAAGAAGCACAGAGCAAGGAGTTTCTCTGTTAGAGAACACTGACTGGTCTAGTATGTCTATGGTCAAGAGGACAAGCATGTAGACAAGTCTGCATTTGACCTGTCAGACAAGTGACGATGAAGCCATAACTTCATGAAAGCTAGATAACTGAATAACGTCCTTTTCAAGTAAGAAAACACCGAGATGATTTACAGAACACAATTTTAAGAGATGATTCCGAAGATACATAGAAGTTTCTAGGGGTCCGATGGTGGTGCACCAGGTTAAGTGCGCTTTATAATACATAAGGACCTGGGTTCGAGCCCCCAGTCCCCACTTGCAGGGAGAAAAGCTTTGCAGTGGTGAAGCAGTGTTGTAGGTGTCTCTCTGTCTCTCTTTCTCTAGCAACCCCTACCCTCTTGATTTCTGGCTGTCTCTATCCAATAAATAAAGATAATAAAAAACTAAATGTTTCCTTTTTATAAATAAAAAATGAAAAAAAAGTTTCTAAAATTAATACTTTCTCACACTGAGTGGTTTCAACTTACAGGAATAGTAGAGAACCCTTTTACTCATGTGTCTCCTTGCTCCAGACTCACCCTGACACTTTTATATTTTCACCTAACCTTGCTTCTTCCCTTATCATTTTACAGGAAGTTTAACTCTTCCCCAGTTCTCTTCTCTCTGTACTTTGTAACCCACCTTTTTTGTTTGTTTGTTTGTATTTTACCAGAGCACTGCTCAGCTATGGCTCATGGTGGTGCTAGGGATTGAATCTGGGACCTTTCTGACCTCAGACATGAAAGTCTATTTGCATAAACATTATGTTGTCTTCCTAGCCCTTACTATTTATCCATAAACTGTTCCTTAACCCTTTCTCTCTCAGCTTTCTTCCCCACTGTTTCCTGCTTTATGGTCCATAATTATACTCAATTGTTTAGTTAAGGATAACCTACTTTGACCTTGTCTTTTCTCAAACCATTAACTTTATTTTTTATATTTTAAGATTTTTTTATAAGAAAATTTATAAAATGGAAATATTGACAAAAATAGGATAAGATGGGGTATAATTCCACGCAGTTCCCACCACCAGAACTCTGTGTCCCATCCCCTCCCCTGATAGCTTTCTTATTCTTGATCCCTCCAGGAGTATGGACCCAGGGTCATTATAGGGTACAGAAGGTGGAAGGTCTGGCTTCTGTAATTACTTCCCTACTAAACATGGGCATTGGCATGTGGATCCATACTCCCAGCCTGTCTCTTTCCCTAGTGGGGCAGGGATCTGGGTAGGTGAGGCTTCAGGACACATTGGTGGCGTCATCTGCCCAGCAAAGTCAGGTTGGCACATGGTAGCATCTAGAACCTGGTGGCTGAAAAAGAGTTAAGATATAAAGCCATGCAGATTGTTGACTAATCGTGAACCCAAAGGCAAGAATTCATTACCTTTATTTTTATTTTTTCATGATCAAATTTCTCATAAGGGTGGGTCACACTCATTTGCAATTGTATTCCCTCCTCAACCCTTTCAACCTAAATTTTTTGGCATCCATCTTTCTTCAATTTCAGTCATGACTTAGATTTAGATATCTCCAACTCAGATCTCTATCCCATATATGTCATTCATCAATTAACTTGCCATCTTTTCAACATGTGCTGCTTTTACTCTTCAAAACTTGTCCTTCTACTTTAGTTCAACATTCACAAATCTTCGTAGATACCTGCTCTCTGTAAGGACTTTGTGATCTGATACTGTAAAGTATATCAAAATAAATTTTGTCCTCTGGGTGAGGGAGGGTGGGCAGGTGGTGGCACACCTGGTTAAGCACACACACTACAGTGCACAAGCACCAAGGTTCAAGTCCCTGGTCCCCACCTGGAGGGGAAAATCTCACAAGCAGGGCTACAGGCTTCTCTCTGTTTCTCTCCCTATCTCCCTCACCCCTCTCAATTTCTCTCTGTCTCTATCCAATAATAAATAAAAAGTAAGTAAATAAATAAAATGTGAAAAAATAAATCTTAAAAGAAAAAATGGCCCATATGGCCTTCATAATTTCCCTGTCTCACGGTGGAAAAGACTTCCATGGCAGTTCGTGATACAAAAGGCATACACTTTTCATTTTTTTATCGTATCCCTTTAACTATTCTCTTTAATTCATTATGGGTGTTTTTCTTTCTTATGTCCTATAAGCTTCTAAAAGAGAGCTTCCGAAGAATTTTAACATTATCATAGCAATAATAATAATAATGGGGGTCACTGATCATTGTCATAGCTGACAATTAGTTAAAGATATACTATGCTGCAAGCCTGTGTTAAACAATTTATATGTGTTCGTTTCATTTGACTCATGTGTGATCCAGTAATGTTGATAAAGACTTAACTGCATTTGGCAGATGAAGAAAGAAGGCTTAGGCTAGATAGTATATCCCATGGTGTTAGTATTTTTGACATTTTTATTCATGGACCTCATTTCCTTGAAACAGATTTATAATGTCTTTTTCCAAATGGCTTCCATCTTTGTCATTTGTATGGTTCACATTCTCTGTGTTCCTGATCTTTATATCCATTTGAATATCATTAGCACCCTAATGCTATCTAGCATACCCTTACCTCATCTTGTAACCAAGTTTTTCTTCTTTAACAATCACCTTTACCTTACAATTACTTGGTGATATAGACCGGAAACTAGATACTTTCTTTGATCTTTGTTTGCTCTTTTCTCATCCTCTTCTTTCTCCTCCTCTTTTTTTTATTTTCCTCCTCTCCCTCCACTTCCCTCTTCCGCCTCCTTCCCCTTCTGCTTATTCTCTCTCTCCTCCTTCCCTTCTTCTTCTTTCTCCTTCTTCTTCTTGTCATCATTGGGGTTTAACTGATCTGGGCCAACTTTATCCAGAGAAAGAGAAAGACCGGGAGAAAGGTGGAAAGATATAAGAGCACCAAAACTGCTTCCAATGCATGGATTCCAGGCTCTAACCTGAATCAGGTGCTATATTATTTATTTATTCATTCATTCATTCATTCATTCATTCATTTATTCATTTATTCATTCACATATTCATCTATTATTAGAGCACTGATTGGCTTTGGTTTATGGTATTACTGGAGATTGAACCTGGGACCTCAGAGTCACAGGTATGAAATGCTTTCGCATAACCATTATGTTATCTCCCTGGCCCACTAGATACTTATGATTCTTCTCTTTTCCTAGTTCTTCAAATAAAATTATTCACATTGAGAAGTCAAATAATTCTACATAGGGTTTGTTCAAATGTCAATACCTCAAGATCCCACTCACTCTGGTTGAAAGTGATCAATTTCTGATTTTTCTTTTTAAAAAAATTTTGTTATTAGTGATTCAATATTGATTTACATCAAAATTACATGTCAACAGGGGTATAACTACACCATTCCCACCACCAGAGTCCTGAATCCCCAGTCCCTCCATTGCAAACCACTGTGGTTCTCCCAAGGTTGCAGACATGGGTTAACTGTCATCTCTACAGCTATCTATCTATGTTTCTATATAATTGCCCCCATTTTCTTCCAGGTCCAATCCTCTATTCCCCTCCAAGTCACACATACCCCTATTACTACATACAAATATTTCTCCCCTTTTTCATCCTCTCTCTCTCTGGGATTTGATGGAGCAGGAATTCAGAGCCCTTTTTTCCTCTTTCTCCTATCACTTCTCCCCCACTGGGAGTATGGATCAAAGTTGTTTTGGAGTGCAGAAGGTAGGTTCTGTCTTCTGTAATTGCTTCTCCACTGGATTTGGGAATTGGCAGGTTGAGCCATACCCCTAGCCTGTCTCTATCTTTCCCGGGGGGGGGGGGGGGGCTTTAAAGAGGTGAGGTTCCAGGACATATTGGTGAGGTTGTCTGCCCAGAGAAGTCAAGGTGGATTGTCCTTATTTAGGGCATGTTTTGAGCCACACTTGAAGCCATTGCCAAAACACCATAGTGAATTTCTTTCTACCGTTAATAGGTGGTTTCATTCCAATTGCATTCTTATGTGAATGAGAAAGGAGTACTCAAGTATTTTATTTATTTCTTCCTTTAAGTAAAAAAAAAAAAACTAAAAAAAAGGTGGGTGGGGAGAATACAGATCCAAGAGGGATGACAGAGGACCTAGTGGGGTTTGTATTGTTGTGTGGAGAACTGGGAGATGTTGTGCATGTACAAACTATTGTATTTACTGTCAAATGTAAAATATTAATTCCCCAATAAAGAAATTTTTAAAAAAGAAAGTCTTATGGGCCAGGTGGTGGTGCACCTGGTGGAGAGCACATGTTAAGGACCCTGATTTGAGCCTCCAGTCCCCACCCGCAGGGGAAAAGCTTTGCAAGTGGTAAAGCAGTGTTGCCGGTGTCTCTCTGTCTCTCTCCCTTTCTATCACCCCTTCCTTCTTGATTTCTGGCTGTCCCTATCCAATAAATAGATATTTTTTTTAAAATCAAGTTATTAAGTCTTAAACAATAAATATCAATTTAAAAAATCCCATGGTGTCAGGAGATGGCTCACCTCACAGTGTAAACCATGTTAACCATGCGTGATGGCATGAGTTTGAGCCCATCACCATATAGGTGCACCACGCAAAGGGGAGGCTTTCTGAGTGGTGAAACAGGGTTGTGATGTCTGTCCTCTTTCTCCCCATGTACCCTTCTCAGTTTTCCACCTTCTAAGAGAGAGAGAGAGAGACTCCTAGAAGAGTTAAGAAATAGAGAACATCTCTCTGAGTAACTAAGTTGACCATGTTTTTTTTTTTCCTGTGGGACCCAGTGCACAGTGGCTGCAAGCAGTAGCCTCCATGGTGGTGTATACAGGCTGTTCCTTGTACGGAGACAGTCTTTTCCAGAGGACTGTTATTTCAGGCCTGACCTCTAACTGCCCCTAATCTTAGGCTCCAAAGAGATACTGTTGAGTGCCTTTGGAAAAACCACAGGGTACAGTGGTCAGGATCCATAGCGGCTAGTTCATCATGTCCATTCACTCCAAACTACAGAATAAGGAGCATTTGTTTGAGACCCTGCAAGTTCAAGTTCCCTGACAACCATGATGTGGGGCCTTCCTAGTTGTGGTCACCTAGACAAATGGCAGACCTTACATTCATGAGATTCTCAAAGCTGCTATCTTCTAATCATGTCCAATTAACCCTATTTTCTACCAAAAACCAAAACTTAAGTGCAACCTTAAGTCACAACCTAGAAGATACTCATGTCAAAGTGCAATGCACTGTATTGTATAATTGTATAAGTTTATTATTCCTACAAAAATTAAACTTGCCATCTTATTCTATGTATTTATGTTCAATAAAGTTGAAAAAAAAAAGAAAGTAAAAGAAGTAGAGGACAGGTGGCCAGGTGGTGGCGCACCTAGTTAAGCACGCACAATACAAGGACCTGGGTTCAAACCCCTGATCCCCACCTGCAAGGGGAAAGCTTCGTGGGTGGTGAGGCAGGTCTGCAGGTGTCTCTCTGTCTCTCTGCCTCTCTATCTCCCCCTCCTCTCTCAATTTCTCTCTGTCTCTATCCAATAATTAATAAATAAATAATAATAACAAAGAAATAGAGGATATCCGTGAGTAATGTAAAACCAGCAAAGAATTTACAAGACAATCTGAATAAGATTATGATTTAAGGGAGTCAAGCGGTAGTGCAGCGGGTTAAGCGCAGGTGGCACAAAGGACAAGGACCAGCATAAGAGTCCCGGTTCGAGCCCCTGGCTCCCCACCTGCAGGGGAGTCTCTTCACAAGCACTGAAGCAGGTCTGCAGGTGTCTGTCTTTCTCTCCCCCTCTCTGTCTTCCCCTCCACTCTCCATTTCTCTTTGTCCTATCCAACAATGACGACAACAATAATAACTACAACAATAAAACAACAAAGGCAACAAAAGGGAATAAATATTTTAAAAAATTTTAAAAGAAGATTATGATTTAACAAAAAATCATAGAAAATACAATGTAATGGATGAACTAGAGGATTATAAGGTTGGAAGTTGGAGGGAACAAAAAGCTGAATTAAGGATTGTTATGCTTCTAATAACAATGTGATTAAGAGACTGAGAGTAAGAGCCACCTAGATACTACAGTTGACGTAGTTAAACAAGAGAGAAAAAATTAAATGTGAAAGGAAGGCCAGGGAGACTATTCTGTGAGGGGGTAGGGCATATGGTAGAATTATTTTTTGACATTGTACTATTTTATTGGTTTAACATGACTTACAATATTATGACTTTTTAAGGGGAGTATATCACAGCATATTTATATATGACTCACCATACCCACTATCAAAGTTTACAACAAAGTCACCCTTCTACCATCTTCTACTCTACTACTATTCCCTCCAATAACCATCATAGTTATCTAAAAGTGTAAGAGTTTTTATGCAAATTAGTTTATGTAAATATATCAGTTCAAAATAAATTTTACATGAATGAAGTCATATGACAGTTGTTTTTCACTTCCTTACTTATTTCACTTTGTATAATCTCCAGTTCTATTAGTTTTGTCCCCAAAGGTACATTGCCATATTTTCAATGGAAGAGTATTATTCCACTGAGTGTTTATTCCATAGTTTCCTTATCCATTCATCTGGCAATAAGCATTTGGTTGATTCCATATCTTGGCTATTATGATACTGTGAACAGTGATGCTGTGAACATAAGAATACAGATATCCTTTCAAATTAGTGCTTTTTTAATTTATTTTTTATTTAAGAAAGGATAAATTAACAAAACCATAGGGTAAGAAGGGTACAACTCCACACAATTCCCACCACCCAATCTCCATATCCCATGCCCTCCCCTGATAGCTTTCCCATTCTCTATCCCTCTGGGAGTATGGACCCAGGGTCATTGTGGGTTGCAGAAGGTGGAAGGTCTGGCTTCTGTAATTGCTTCCCCGCTGAACATGGGCTTTGACTGGTCGGTCCGTACTCCCAGTCTGCCTCTCTCTTTTCCTAGTAGGGTGGGTCTCTGGGGTAGCAGAGTTCCAGGACACATTGGTGGGGTCTTCAGTCCAGGGAAGCCTGACTGGCATCCTGATGGCATCTGGAACCTGGTGGCTGAAAAAAGAGTTAACATACAAAGCCAAACAAATTGTTGAGTCATGGACCCAAAGCTTGGAATAGCGGAGAGGAAGTGTTGGGGGGGGGGGCACTCACTGCAAACTCTAGTGTACTTCTGCTTTCAGGTATATATTTTGCACTAGTTTATGGATACGTGTGAACATATGCTCTCTCTCACAGAACCTGGTCTATATCTAGGTTTTGGGACTTTGTTAGAAAGTGATCCACCTGGGATGGAATTAGAGAATACTATGAAAGGAAAGGTCTCACCCGAGTAATGAAGCTGAAGGGTTGTCATTCCACACGTGAAGTCTCTGGACACAGTCTGAGCTGAAGCATGTTGAGGTGGCAATTGTTGCGTTGATTAGGTTGCGATCGGCAGATGCGATATTATTTGATATGGATTGGGAGAGGCATGTGGGAAAGTGGGCCCTATCCAAAGGTTCCAGGACTGGGGGAAATATAGGCTCTATAGTGGAGATGTGAGGTTCCTGCTCTCATAGGGTTCAAAAAGACAATTGATAGTTAATGTTATCATCACATTATTTGGTAATTAGGTTAACTTTGAAAAGTCCTTTTGTTAGGGTTTGCTGTATAGTACCCAGTATCTTGTATATAGCTGTGCCATTGGTTGCTTCTGATCTACTTGGTCTAGGCTTTTGAGAGATTCCGCATATCAAATACACAGCCGATATATTAAAAAGACTCAGTCTGTATTTTAAAAACTTCAAGGCATACAATTAATTTTCCCCCTCTCTTATTAATTAACTAGTGATTTATATGACTACACTTTACTAGGAGTGTACATAAACACCATTCCCACCACCAAACGACTGTGTCCCATCCCACCCATCCACCCCCACCGGCCCAGGAAGCTGCATGTCTACCCCTCACCACAGGGTTTTTACTTTGGTGCCCTACTTTCAAGTTAGTCAGATCCTGCTTTTAGTTTCCGTTTCTGATCTTCTTTCTCAAGTTCTGTTGATGAGTGGGATCATCCCATACTCATCTTTATCTTTCTGACTTAGCTCACTTAACATAATTCCTTCTAGCTCTGTCCAAGATGGGTCAGAGAAGGTGGGTTCATTGTTCTTGATAGCTGTATATCAAATTAGTGCTTTTATATTCTTCAAGTATAAAGACTATGGAGACATGACCATAAGATGTTTCCATTATTATTATTTAGGAATATCTATACCATTTTCCATAGGAGCTAAACCACTTTGCATTTCCACAAGCAGTGGAGAAATGGCATTACTATTAAGGACAAGAGAAAACAGGTGTTACCACCCAGAGGACATGAAGGCAGCCACACCCTTCTGTAAGTCAGGCTAAAGATATGACATATTATAGCAGGTTTAGACTGACTGAGGAATTTGGAGTTTTGACAGTGATGCCAAGCCATGTATCATTCCCAGAGTCTAAAATAATACCTGACAAGGTGGGGGCTTGTTGTCTTGATTCCCAAGGGCAAAAATCCAGAGTGGAATAAGCACATAAAGATTTTGTCTAAGATCACACTAAAGACATCCACCTACTCATCTGACAGCAGTATTTTCATTGCCAATAGAGTGAAGTGTGCAAATTCCTTTACTTCATGTTTGCACTTTTGCACTCAAATCAGGTTGCTTGACTTTCTTGTCAGGACTTTTATACTTTAGGTGTCTCTTACCAAATAACTGTGGAGCCGTCTCATTAGTGGGCTGGGTTGGTAGAAGTCATATATCCAAATGCAAGAGGTGGGACTGCAGGGGGATTTTTTTTTTCCTCCAGGATTATCACTGGGGCTTGGTGCTGAAACTATGAATCCGCTGCTTCTGGTGGCTATTATTTCCATATTACTGGATAGGACAGAGAAAAATTGAAAGAAGGGAGAGAGATACAGCAGAAGAGAGAAAGATAGACACCTGCAGACCTGCTTCTCCACTTGTGAAGCATCCCCCCTGCAGGTGGGGAGCCCGAGGCTAGAACCCAGATCCTTGCATGGGTCCTTGAGCTTAGTACTATGTGCTCTTAACCAGGTGTGCCACTGTCTGGCCCCTGAAAATTTTAAAACACATTACTTATCTAGAACTGGTGTTTGAAATGAATTAGTTGGTGTTTGTTACCATAAACATGGATGTTGGCAGGTCAATCCATACTTTCAGCCTGTTTATGTCTTTCCTTAGTTGGACAGGGCTCTGGAGAAGTGAGGTTCCAGGACACGTTGGTGAGGTCATCTGCCCAGGGAATTTACATTGTTGTCATGGTAGTATCTGCAATTTGGTGGCTGAAAAGCATTAAGATATAAATCACAACAATTTGTTTAATAATTAGAAACCTGAAGGTAAGACTATAGCAAATGAGATTTGGGTTTTCCATTTTGGAAAAGGCAAGTAGGTCTATTTTAGGTATATTCCAAGGGGCCTGTGACTTTACTAATTTTTCATGTCTGAGGCTACAAAGTCCTAGGTTTAATTCCCAACACCACCATAAGCCAGAGCTGGCAAAAAAAAAAAAGTTATATTATAAAAAAAGAAATGTGGACATGACTTGTTAAAAAGTAAAGAAATAAAGATAAAACAACCTTATCCTGGAGAGCTTTAGGAGCTTCAGGAGTGGACAATTTTCAGAGGGGAAAAAATGCCCCAAGTGCTGGGATTCCCGGCTTTCATGTTTTTCTTAGTCCCTCTCTTCCCATTAATTTGATTTGTCAGTTGTGAAGTCAGCTTGGTCTCTTGGTCCAGGTAGATGCAGGTGGGCACTTTGGTGGGTCATACATTCCCAGGTGATCCTAAATGCATAGTGCATGTCCTATCGGGTCCAGGTCTCCCCTCCTACTACCCTCATAAGTTTACTCTAACAACTTTGCAGGGAATACAAGCCTTCAAACATAACACAGACCCCACACAAATGCACAGTCTTTCACGGGGCTGCCTTGCATCTTCATGATGCCTGCCTCAGAGAGATTCTAGGAAGCCTCATACATTATACTTGTTTTTGCTTTGAGACCTTCCCTAAAACAGAGCAAAGGTATGTTTCCAGCCACAGGTTTTGGCCACTTTGAGACCCAATCTGCCCTTTGTGAAGTGCTGTGACTTAAAATGTGTTTTGCTTTGAGGGCTCATCAGTGCTCTCTTGCAAGCATTTCACAAGACACACCTGTTTTTATAAACACTATGGATTAGTGCCATGCTTTGGCTTTCTCACTCTAGTGATGTGCACAGCATGGCTCTTGGCACCTGCTCAGACCTGTAAACCCTGAGGACTTACCTACCTGATGAAAACATATAAAAACTAGGGTGTGTGTGTTTGTGTGTAGGGGGAGGGAAGTTAGAAAAACATCTAGATGTTTTGAATTCAAGCACATATTTTGAAAAAATAACTTTGACCAAACCAAGATTCTCATTCTCCCAGAGTTTGAGGAGGGGATCACCTGCTGCTCATATGTAAATTATAAAATTTCATGACCTGGGATGGCCAGGAAGATCTTGCTAATCTCCATGCAATGAGATGTGCCCAACTGCTTCGTTAGCACCTCCCAGACATTTTCCTTCAAGGGGATAGTGCTGAGTATCATAGGTTCTTTGATCAGTTCCCTGAAGTTTCCATTAAAAATCTAACTTCAGGGCTGGGGAGATAGCACCTGAGTTAATGCAACAGACTTTTATGCCTGAGACTCCAGAATCCCGAGTTCAGTCCCCAGAACCACCATAAGCCAGAGGCTGACCAGCCCTTTGAAAAAAAAAAAATTACCGTGGTCTGGGAGGTGGCACAGTGGATAAAGCATCGGATTCTCAAGCATGAGGTCCCCAGCTGAATGCCTGGCAGCACATGTACCAGAGTGATGTCTGGTTCTTTCTCTCTCCTCCTATCTTTCTCATTAATAAATAAATAAATTATCAAAAAAAAATTTCCTCACTGCCTCTTCCTGGGGACAATATGTAAGTCAGAGACGCCAAGCCATAGACCCATTGCAAAATCATACTCATTTCCAGCAAAGGAAACCATACATGTAACGAATATTTTCTCTTTATTTCAGTCTATCCTGAGCTCCCTGGTTTGTTGTTGTGGTTTTTCTTCCCCAGAAGAAAAGCTCAACTTGACTTTATGATGGTGCTAGGAATTGAATCTGGGACTTTCAGTGACTCAACCATAAAGGTTCTTCATTTTTGTTTTGTTTTGTTTTTTGCCTCCAGAGTTATCGCTGGGGTTAGGTGCCTGCACTATAAACCCACTGCTCCTGGAGACCATTTTTTCCCTTTTGTTGCCCTTGTTGTCTTTTATCGTTGTTGTTATTGCTGTCGTTATTGTTGGAGAGGACAGAGAGAAATCAAGAGAGGAGGGCAAGACAGAGAGAAAGACAGGCACCTGCAGACTTGCTTCACTGCTTGTGAAGCCACTTCCCTGCAGGTGGGGGCTGGGGGCCCAAACTGGTCCTTGTGCTTCGAGCTATGTGTGCTTAACCATAAGCACACTAGTAGCTGCACTACTGCTGGCCCCACCATAAAGGTCTTTTTGTATAGCAATTACACTGTCTGCCCAGCCCTTCCCTGTCTTTTCCTATTATCACAGATAACATGTGTGTCTTTTTCTTTGCAGACCTTTTAAAATTTTTATTTATTGTATTTCACTTTTTCTCACCAGTATATGATTTAATTCTGGCATCCAGGGGTATTGGGGGTTGAATTGGCAGCTCTGGTGCCTCAGGAAGAAAAGTCTGTTGTGTAAAACGCCGTGCTATATCCTCAGCTATGTAATTTGTGTCATTTTCTTTTCTGGTAAATTTTATTTATTTATTGGATAGACAGAAATCAAGAGGGAAAGGGAGATAGAGAGGAAAAGAGAGACACCTGCAACACTGTTTCACCACTCACAAAGCTTTCGCCTTTGGTGGAAACCTGGGTTCTTTTGCATTCTAATAAGCGCACTCAACCAGGTGTGTCACCACCCAGCCCCATTTGTGTCTCTTTCTAATCCTTTGCCCTGTTGGATTGAATAATCCTCTATGTCTTTCTTCTGCTTTTTCCTCTCCATATCTAGTAACCTGTTTCTGAGTTCATGCATCTTTGTCTCTTAGTGTATTTCCATCTATGCCTGCATCTACGTGTATCTATGGGTAGTATGTATGTGATATATGTGCACTATGTTTGATGTTTTTGGTGTGTATGTGTGATGTATGTGAGAGACAGGTACATATGTTCACTGTGTGTACATGTGATCTTCACAATGAGACCTGAACTACTAGCAGTCAGCACTTCACTGTTAGTAGAAAGTTAACTCTATGGCAGATAAAAGGACGATTTCCTGGAATGGTACTCCACAGCTGGGATCTCCCATTAGACTCCGGGCCCTGCTCTTACTCTTTTTAACTCCACAGATGTTATCAAATGTAAATGGTGCCATTTTTTTTCCAAAGTGCTAATAACAAATGTTAGCTAAACTATGAGAAGAGGTTGGGAAGTATCTCACTCAGTAGAGCAGATGCACTTTTTTGCATGAGGTCCTGGGTTTGGTCCCCAGCACAATATGGGAGCACCCTGAGTAAATTCTGTGGATAGTGGAGTGGTGCTGTGGTCTCTCCCCTCACTCTCTTCTCTATTTCTCTCCCTCTGAAAAATAGAAGAATTAAAAAAAAAAAAAAAAAAGGCTTGGTAAGGTCACTCAGTGGTGATATCACATATGCATTCAATCCCTGGCAATGTTAAAAACAAAATTAGACACTATGAACAGTGGACTTTTAACTTTACATTTACTGAATGCACTCTTCACACTTAATAATTACTATAGTGTACACTGTTGGTACTATGTGTAAGCCTGATAGAGCTTAGGGAGAACCACCCCCGTCCTTTGATGGAGGTCTGAGAAGATAACCTCTTGGTAAGTCTCTCTCAACCGAGGTGAGCATAAGGGGGGAAACTCAGACTTGGTTCTTTTCTTCTTGACTCTCAGGCCCACAGAAACCCCAGTACTTCCCTCCATTAACTGCAGGCCACATGGCCACAGATTCACTTATTCAAAGTGAATCTGATCACAGAATCTGATCACAGAAGAACACACCTTATCACACACTTCATCACACACCTCAGACCCCAGACAAGAGAAATTCCAAACGATATGGCTTTTTGATATCCATCTTCTCTCTGTCTCACCCTACGGGTTTAATCCCTATGCTTCTCTCAAATACCTTTGGATAATTAAGTTGCTTGCGTCATGGAGAACAACTGTCTTGTATCTCATCAATTCCTGTCATACCAGCCCCCTACCTTAGGGGCATGCCGACCGTTAAGAAACCTGTAATTTCTGACATATTTCAGTAATATTCCCTTCGTTTGTTTTTCTATTTAACTCATGTCCACCTTGCTAATAAACGAGTTCTGAGTTCTGAGTTAACATACTGGAGAGCTCCCTGGTGTCTTTTACTTCGTGTCACCCCTGTCGTGAGAGAGAAAGAACCAGTCCGTTACCTTTCCCCTGGAGATCAACCCACCAGAGAGACCACGACAGTACACCTGTACATGAGTGAAAAGGATGAAGTTTGCATATCCAAAAGCACGGTTAATAAAACAGTTCTTCAGAGTGCTTTGCTTGTGTAAACCACTGTGCTGTATCCTCATCTATTTATGTCATTTGTGTCATTTTTCTTTTCTCTTACATTGTATTTATTTATTGAATAGAGAAAGTCATAAATTGAGAGGGAAGGGGGAGATAGAAAGGAAGAGACACAGAGAAACAATGGCATATACTATATTTGTTTTGTTTTCTTTTGTTTTGTTTTTTGGTGATGATCTCTTAGTCTTAAAAGACCAGCCTTATTGGAGGCAGGGATGGGTGGGGGGGAGTATGTATCTCAGTAGTAGGGCCCAGGACTCACAGGCAGGAAGTACCAAGTTTGATCCACACAGTTCATATACCAGAGAGGTGTTTTGGTCTCTCTCTCTCTCTCTCTCCTTAATAAATAAATGAAAATTTTGAAAGAGATAATAAACTGGACAAAAGTATATATATTTTTAAAAGCAGTTTATCCCCAGTGTTTTCTTCTTCCTTCCAGCCTTACCCTTGCTGTCCCCTCCCACCTCCTGGGAGACCCACTGTGACCTACAGGCAGCACATGGGGGGTGACCCCCCCCATTTCTTGACACCATCAACTCTTCGCTTTCATCTTCACAGTCTGGAGTGCTTACCTGGGAGCACCAGGACAGTAGAGGTGTCAGGGGATATCCCAGCCCCAGAAATCATAGAAAGGAATCTGCAGGAGCTTTGTAACCAGAACACACTTATCTTGAAAGAGGTGGCTCATGGGTTCTATCTGGAATCCCTAGCCTCTTCCTGGAATACATTAGGCTTTGGAGGGCTATGTAGCCTTAACTCAGGCTAAGGAAGAACAGGGATCCTTAATTACTAAGTCTTTTCTCATTCCCCAGAGAGAGAGTCAGTCACTGTTCAGAAAGTAGGGCCTTTGTTTCCTGCTCCACCTCAGTGCTGGAACAATGGGTACACCTCCCTCTCCCTTTGTGACCTGGAGCAGGTGGAACTGGATTCTTCTAACTAGCATCCAAATAAATGACTTTGATTTCTTGGAGAAGTATGAGTAAGGGGAGCTAGGGCCTTCCAAGAAAAGCAATTACATTATGCCTTGTTTTGGGTCCTGATGAAATAGAAACTGACCTCTCAAACTGTAAAGAGGATGCTTTTCCTTTCATGCCACAACCCCCTTCTCCAAAGATGGAGCAAAAGCCAATCACCATATTCCAGCGTGCATGGGTGACAAATATATATGAAAGTGAGGTGATACTTGATTTCCACTCTTACCATCTTTATTTCCAAAGATATAGCAAAAAGATTTCATTATATTTTGGAGAAAAAGAAAGCACTGAAAGAGCTTTTTGTCTTGTAACTTGATTTTATTTTTGTAAGTTGATACCTGATGTTGAGGTTGACTTCAAGAACAACCCCAGATGACAATAATACTTCATAATACTGTGAGACACAAGTTGTAGAGGAGTGCAAAAAACAATCCTTTGAATTTTAAAATCTAACACATCAATTCCCCTTTTCTGTGTACATGTATCTTTTCCCTCTCCCTCTCATAAATGAGAATCAGGCTTTCCCTTGCTGACAAAATTCAAAATAGTACAAGGACAGATGGAGAAGTAGAGTTGGGGTTGGAGGGTCAGACAATGAGAAGGGGTAGAAGGAACTAGGCAGTAGATCTTTTCCGAAGTCTATGGAGGAACTAGTCATATTATTATTTCTTCTACTCTGGAGTGAATTGATTTCCTCTCCATCTAAGAGATGCCCATTTATGGCTTGGAAATCAACATAAATTAGCACTCAAAGCCTTGATGGACTTTATGAGAAAGCCAAAGCCTACAACACAGAAATATACAAATATGTAAAATATCTTAAAATAAAAATTTAATTTTACATATATTCTATTGGGAAGAGGAGGAAAAGACAACAGAGGAAGAATTCAAAGAGGACTAATGAGCCTATCTGTGGTATCAGCTGCCCAGAGGCTGGCTCTATCCAGCCAGGATGACCTGCCCTGTACCATAGCACTTCCAACACATTTACCCCCAAACTGACTTTTAAAATCATTTTATTGGTGGGGGGAGCTATCAGTTTACAATAGGGTTGTTTACACATAGTAACAATTTCTTTTTACCTTTTTAGATACTTATTTATTCCTTTTTGTTGCCCTTATTGCTTTATTGATTATTGTAGTTATTATTGTTGTTGTTATTGATGTCTTCACTGTTGGATAGGACAGAGAGAAATGGAGAGAGGAGGGGAAGACAGAGAGGGAGAGAGAAAGACACCTGCAGACCTGATTCACCTCTTGTGAAGTGACTCCCTTGCAGGTGGGCAGCTGGGGGCTCGAGCTGGGATCCTCATGCTGGTCCTTGTGCTTTGTGCCACCTGCACTTAACCTGCTGCGCGACCACCTGACTCCTGGTAACAAGTCCCTATCTCCCTGTGACAGGTGTCTGCAAAAGACTCTAACCCCCAATTTAACCTCCTTCACTATCATGCACCAGAACCCCAAAGTCTTGGTAGAATTTAAGAAACAGGGATAGAACTGACCTTTATGTATTAAGGTATTAGAGCAATAATGCATCTTACCAATTCTCTTATTAACTTTTTTTTACATTTTTCTTCCTTTACTGGGAGGATTAATGGTTTATAGTCGACAGTAAGATACAGTAGTTTGTACTTATGTAACATTTCTCAGTTTTCCACAGAACAATTCACCTCCCTCTAGGTCCTCCTCTTTCATCATGCTCCAGGACTTGAACACCCCTCCCACCCCGAGTCTTTTATTTTGGTGCAATATATCAACTCCAGTCTAAGTTCTGCTTAGAGTTTTCCCTTCTTTTTTAACCTCTGGCTATGAATGAGATCATCGCATATTCATCCTTCTATTTCTGACTTATCTCACTTAACACGATTCCTTCAAGCTCCATCCAAGATGGGGAAAAGAAAATGGTTTCATCATTTTTAGTAGCTGAGTAGTATTCCATTGTGTTTATAGACCACAGCTTGCTCAGCCACTCATCTGTTGTTGGACACCTGGGTTGCTTCCAGATTTTGGCTATTACAAATAGTGCTGCTAAGAACATAGGTATACACAAATCTTTTTGGATGGGTGTGTTGAATTCTTAAGGATATATACCCAGGAGAGGATTTGGAGGGCCATAGGGCAGGTCCATTTCTAGCCTTCTGAGAGTTCTCCAGACTGTTCTCCACAGGAATCGGACTAATTTAAATTCCAGTGCAGGAGGGTTCCTTTGACCCCACAACCTCTCCAGCATTTGTTGCCATTACCTTTTCTGATGTATGACATTCTCACAGGAGTGAAGTGGTACCTCAATGTTGTTTTTATTTACATTTCTCTGACAGTCAATGACTTGGAGCATTTTTTCATATGTGTGTCAGTCTTATGGATCTCTTCTTTGATAAATATTCTTTTCATATTCTCTCCTCACTTTTGGATGGGGTCATTTGGGTTTTTGTTGCTGAGTTTGGCATCGCATCAATTCTTAACTGTGCTCTTTCCTTTACTTTTGCATATCTGAAAGAAGCATGCATCACCTTGCTCAGCAGCCTCAGATCCAACAGCCTCAGCTGTGATTTTTCAGGCTGGAGCCAATTATAGTACCTTCTTCCACACTGTGCAGGAGCCCCAGGAAAGCTCTTACTTTGAATTGAAAATTTGTTACTGAGGAACATTTTCATTTTTATTTAATATTTTTTTATTTAATGTAGGATAAGAGGGGTACAATTCCACACAGTTCCCACCACCAGAGTTCCCTATCCCATCCCCTCCATTGGAAACTTTCCTGTTCTTTATCCTTCTGAAAGCAGGGACCCAGAATCATTATGGAATGCAGAAGATGTAAGGTCTGGCTTCTATAATAGCTTCTCCACTGGACATGAGCATTTAGAGGTTGATCCATACAACCACCCTATTTCTATCTTTCCCTGGTGGGGCAGGGGTCTAGAGAGATGGGATTCCGATTCCAGGGTACATTGGTGAGGTCATCTCCCCAAGTCCGGGAAGTCGGGTTGGTGCCATGGTAGCATCTGCAACTTGGTGGCTGAAAAGCATTAAGATATAAAGCAGAACAAATTGTTTAATATTCAGGAACCTGAAGGTAAGAATATAGCAGATTAGATTTGGAGTATCCATTTTGGAAAAAGCTAGGAAGTCTATTTTAGATATATTCCAAGGGACCCATGACTTTACTAGTTTGGGCCTGAGCCTGGCAGCTAACATGCAGGTGGGCTAAAGATATTGTCTGGGGAGATGGTGTCAGATTTGGAAATAAGACTAGAAAGCTGGATCAGGGAAGAGAGCAGCTCCCAAATATAGAAAAACTATATAAATATTGTTAACTGTAACCCCCATCGATTTGATCTGGGGCCCATATTCAGCACAGGAGCCTGTGTAACCTCTGCATCAGGTCTGAGCTAACATTCTGTGGTCATAGCTAAGGACATTCTAGGCTGCATTCTTTGCTGGACCCATCTTCCTCCAGTGGCAGAGTATGTTTGACCTATCTCTGTTACAAGTTCCAGCCACCTGATGTTCTGCTTGTGCCTGAAGTTCTGCTGTGAGCCTATAGGGGAGTTTGGGGGAACCTTGGTAAAGGGAAAGACCCTTAGAGTCTGTTCCATCTCTTCTGTGTGTCTAATAGGTTCCCATAGCAGGAGGCCATGCTGCTTCCGGAGTCACATTAGCATTCTGACCTTGACTTTAGACCTCCCAACTGGGAGATGCAGGGAACTTACTGAAGTCCCAGCCAGCCACGCCTTGGGTACTATGCATGTGTAAGCTGGGGTGCTGACTAGATGCCCCAAGAAAACGACCAGGCTCATTGGCTGCCCAGTGACAACAGTCAACAGACAACAGTCTGTGCAGATTCTCCAGCTGCTCCAGTTGTGCTCACCTGGCGATGTCACCACACCTGTTCCAGGCACAACCCTGAGTCATTTCTGCCCTCCCATATGAGCCTAACAGATGTGATTCTGGGGAGCCCTGGGTGGCGCACATTGTAGCCTCAGTCCTCTAGGAAAGGACAGCCTTATGTCACCCTGGAGATTCATGCCGCCTGTCACTTTGTCATTCTAGCACCTGTGGATTGTGATCATGAGGAGGGTGGACCCTGAGCACCTTGTAAAAGGAAGTTCAGAGGGACACATCATAAAAGGAAGGATCAGAGCTCAGTGATGACAGAGCTTCCTTCTGGTATTTCCCGGGTTCTGACAAATTCCCTGTCTCTAAATTCATACCTGGGTCACTTTCTGGGAAGGTAGAGACCACCTTTGTGGTCCATTATCCCCTTCCTTTTATAAGTCCTTCTCTACCTCAATGTCCAAAGCACTTGATGTTTCAGTCTTCAGTCCCTGCCCTACTCCAGGCACTGAGTCCCTGGGTTCCCATCTTCCACTGAGGGCTGGTCCAAGTACCTTTTCCTGAGGTCACTGCTGAGCTCACTCTTCACCTTCTCCCTCCTCCACCCTTCTACCTCCTTCCTGTTTCCTCCTCCCCACCCTCCTGGTGCACCGAAGATACAGAACTAAACATTCCAGAAGTAGTGGTATACACTATATTGATACTGGGTTGTCAAAGACACAGGTGACCAACAAGAGAAAATGTAGCTGCCAGGAAGGCACTTGATGTAGAAGTCTCATCTTTTATTATTGTTGTTGTTATTGCCACCAGAGATTCATCCTCTAGAGCAATGAGGTGGGGAGAGGAGAAAACACACACAGCATGGAAGCTTCCTTCAATGAGGTGGTGCTGTGCTCAGTCCCAAGCCCAGGTCACTATGCAGGTGAGTTATTTTGTTCTCCACAATTGCCTTCTCATGCAAGACTTATTCTTGTGCCACCAAGGCTAACTGAAATGTCTGTATCTCCTGCCAGACTCGGAAATCCTCAAAACAGGATCTAACTTCACTTGTATTCATGATATTAGCACAATCAGTGTGAAGTCACAGAAGAAAGAGAGTTATCTAGACTCAAACACAGGTCTTCAATCCATGGCTGATATCCTGTCTGATCCACAAGCTGAATGTGGATATCACCAGAAGTAGCCTCCTCTTTTTTCTCTCTCTCTCTTTTCCCACCCCTTATTCCCTCTCTCTTCTCCATCCTTTCTTCTTCCATTTAGTCTCCTTTTCTTTCTTTTCTTCATCATTATTCATTATTTCAAGTTCTGCTGCTTGTTTGACCCCATTCCCAGACAAGGTGATGCCGAATGACACTCACCGTCCATTCTGCTTAGACTAAAGTCGATTCATTTCCACAAACCTAAGAGTCCTGTTCTGTGCAGGGCAGGGATGAAGGAGACACTGTAATTAATTCATGCCAAGAAATGCAGGCTGCAAGTGTAGGTAATCCACCCTCCCTTGGTTATCAATCCGTCTTTGATTCCCATCAAAACTAACACTGAAGGCAGCAGTGCGCCCTCTGCTGATCATTATTGGTATCGACAGACTGCCGACCTAAACAGTCACTTGGCTCCACCTGCAGGGGGAAAGCTTTGCGAATGGTGAAGCAGCATTACAGCTGTCTCTCTGTCTCTCTCTCCCTCTATCATCCCCTTCCCTCTTGATTTTTGACTGTCTCTATGCAATAAATGAAAGATAATAAAAAATTTAAAAAGAGTAAATCTAAAAAAGTCAGTTGGCACTTTGAAAAAGATTCAGCAATTTGGGTGTACGCAAATTTGCTTTAGTGCCATATCAGACTTTTTAGGATCATACTCAATTTAATATTTTAAATATATATAATATGAATGGTGTAAAGGTAAGGTGGGACTGGAGTGATAGCTCAACAGATAATGCACGAGTCTCAAGCCTGAGGGCTCAGTTTTATTTCCCTACACTGCCAGGCCTGAGAGGTTCTCTGTTCATTTGATCTTTAATAAAAATAATTAAATTAATCTTTAGAAAATACATATGCAATAAGTGGATTACTGTTTCAGAGACAGAGTAAAAATGTGAATGTGAGTCTTGCACACTTCAGGTCTTGGGGGGATGGGGTACAGGGAGGGCCTGATCTGACTCCCCTGCCTCACAGAGGCACTTTCACAGGATACAAAAGGATCATATCAACACTACTACTAGTTACCTGGACCTCCTAGATACAAGCCCTCTTTAGACAAAAACTTCCCCAGGCCTGGAACAGGTCCTCAAATTCTCAGTGAGGGGTGTGAGTGCCCCATAAAGGCTTTGCTCCATGACACCCCACAAGTGTGTCTAATTATGTTTAGAAAATGAAAAACCAATGTGAACTGAGAAGGGCCCACAGAGATGCACAAGGCATTACACTAAATACTCAACGCTGGGAATAAACTCAGGACACATGTATTTCCTAGATGACTCTAAAGTAAATTCTGTTTAATCATCAGTAAACTGGACTCAGAAGTGAACAGAAATCCTAAAACAAGAGCTCTTATGAAGCTATCTGCTATTTGTCTAGAAATAACTGGGCTTGTGGTCTCATTCTTATATCACATTGGCTCTTCTGTTATACTTTTACACTCTTTGCTTATTAACTAATATCTATTGCTTGAGTGACTTATTCAAAGCACCAAGACAATGGCGGAGTCAGAGAAAAGCAAATTTAAATGATTAATAATCTTAAATTATCTTTATGAACAAAGTCCTACCTTTCTTTAGTTGCTCTGACGTCATTCTCTGGAAGAACATGGAACAGTGAGCACAGGATTAACTAACCATGTCAAAGATCCTGCTTATGTAATGCTGCTAGTTAATGAGGGACCTTTTATTAAACCTTCCATTGCTGATTTTCCTTTCATCTCAAAAGTGAAACTGCCTCAGTCTTTTTACATATTCCATAAGATATTGGTGTCCAACTATGGAGATAGCCTAAGAGTAAATGTTTTAAAACAATAGAAGTTCTTTACAAGTGGTCTATCATTATTACTTGAGGAAGCCATGGGGAGGGGACAGGACTTCTTAGAGTTTATGTGAGCACATAAGATAGGCCTGGTGGGATGAGAATATGGACTGACCAGCTAACACCCAAGTCCAGTGGAGAAGCAATTGCAGAAGCCAGACCTTCTACCTTCTGCACCCCATAGTGATCCTGGGTCCATACTCCCAGAGGGATAAAGAATAAGAAAGCTTCCAATGGAGGGGATGGGGTGTGGAACTCTGGTGGTGGGAATTGTATGGAATTGTACCCCTCTGATCACACAGTTTTGCCAATCATTATTAAATCAATGAAAGATCAAATAATAATAATAGTAAGATAAGCCTGGTGTTAGTTTTGATGACAAGAAAAGTAGAACTCTATGGAAACAAGGTCAGTGGATTAACTGTTCCTCTGCAGACAGATTTAGAACTTGATTTCTAGCCCATCTATTAGTAGATAAGAGGAACTTCCTGGAACAGTGAAGTAAATGGGATATTATTAAATTCAGGAGCTCCTACGGCATAGAAAAAGGCAAAAATCAGTAAGTTTTTAAGAATACTATCAGACATTCACCATTGGTGCTGAAGTCAACAAGTATTTATCTACTAAGTCACACTTTCTTCTGTGCCCTCAGTATACTACAATATTCCTCTCCCTTCCCCCCGACCACCCCCCACACCCGACTTCCAGAAGCTCACATTTTAGGTTCCAGATCTACTTAATTCAACTGTAGTTTAGCTTGGGTTTCTTCATTATTAACTGGTAGGCAGCACCTATTCCAGGGTTCGGAGCAGATTTCAGATTTCTTCTCCCCATAATGGCAGAAAAAAAGTCTGCAGTGTCCTTGTTGCATCAGGCAGATAATATTTCTAATTCCAGGTGGAACATCCCCTGTTAATATGATAGAATAGAATCAAAATTTAATTCATATGGCTCATTATAAAGGATGACCACAACTCACTGTCCAGCTCCAAATGTTTGCTACCTGCTTACAAAGTTAAGGAAGTAAGTGTCTTGGGACAAGTTCTAATTTAACAGAGCATCAGTGTCTTTGTTTGAAAACAAAATCAATAATCTATAGCTGAAAATGTTTCTGAGAGGACATGTATGCAATATTTTATTATGGATATTATTACACCAGGACTCTAGAACTCCCTACCAGTAGATGTGTGTTAATGCACTAGGGGAAAAGCACAGCAACTGTGGATGAGCAGAGCACAGTGATGGTGATGGGGTCAGCTTTGCTGTCTAGGATAATTATTAATAGAAATACTTCTGGGAGTTGGCAGTAGAGCAGCAGATTAAGCACACATGGAGCGAAGCACAAGGACCCGCTTAAGGATCCCGGTTCCAGCCCTCGGCTTTCCGCCTGCAGAGGAGTCGCTTCACAGGTGGTGAAACAGGACTGCAGGTGTCTTTCTCTCCCCTTGTCTTCCCCTCCTCTCTTCATTTCTCCCTGTCCTATCCAACAACGACAACATCAACAACAACAACAATAATAATAACTCAACAACAATAAAAAAGGGAAATAAATAAATATTTTAAAAATGCTGAAAAAAAAAAAAGAAATACTTCTGGGGCCCGGGTGGTAATGCAGCTGGGTGAGTGCACACAATGCTCCAGGACCCAGGCTCAAGCCCCCAGCCTCCACCTGCAGGAGGAAAGCTTTCACAAGTGGTGAAACAATGCTGCAGGTGTTTTTCTGTCTCTCTCCCTCCCTATCACCCCCTTCCTCTCGATTTCTGGCTGTCTCTACCAATAAATAAATAAATATAATAAAAATTGTTTAAAAAAATAGAGGCACACTTGGTTGAGTGCACATGTTACAATACACAAAGACTCAGGTTTGAGCCCCCATCCCCACCTGCAGGAGGGAAACTTTTCAAGTGGTGAAGCAATGTTGCTTGTGTCACTCTATCTTTCTACCTCCCCTACCTCCTCTCGATTTCTGTCTCTATCCAATAAATAAATATAATAAAAAGTTTAAAAAGAAATAGTTATGGTTCTCAGTGACCCAATTTTTTAAATACTTTTTAGTATTTATTTTCCCTTTTGTTGCCCTTGCTATTTTTCAGTGACCCGATTTTAAGGATTCTTATTAATCCTTCAGTGAAAAAGAAAAAGTAAAACCTTTTTCCCCACCGTGACTTGTGGATGAATAGGTTAAGTACCCCCATTTAATGTTCCTATTAAGAAAGTATTGTCGGGTGGGGGAGACAGCATAATGGTTATGCAAACAGACTCTCATGCCTGAGGCTCCTCAGTCCCAGGTTCAATCCCCCGCACCACCATAAGCCTGAGCTGAGCAGTGCTCTGGTGTTTCTCTCTCTCTCCTCTCTTCATCTCTCTCAAAAATAAAAAGAAAATTTTAAAAAAAAAGAAAAGAAAGTATTGTCTAGTTGGGAATGACTTAACTGCACAGCAGCAAGATTTTTGCTTTCTCATGGCCACAATTTCTCCTCTCTGTGGGGCATGGAGCCGCCATAGAAGATTCCTGTTCTCCTTCCTGCACTGAGATTTGTGTAGCTATCACTTTTTTCTGAAGATTTTTTCTCAGATGACAGTGATCAATTCTTATTTGTATTAGATAGAAGATGTCCCTTTGTCTTGTACTGTGATCCTGATAACCCATATTTATTTTATCTAAAAAAAAATAATAACTAGGTCCAGAATGATGTTTCTGCAAAGTGCAACATGAAAAGCTATTTTCTTAATGTGATGTAGTGATAGACACAGCTCTGTGTCTCCTATATTCTGACTGGACTCGGTATATACTCTAATATATACTCTAACTTAATAAATAATACACAACGAGAAAAAAAAAACTAGGGAACAACTACCAGATAGTCTTATTCATATGTGGAATGTAGCTCACTAAAGGAAATGAACTTGCAGAATATAAACATGAATACTCAGCCTGTCTCTTATACAACATGAGAATTAAGATGTTTAGGGGATATTGTGTGTATATGGGGGAAGGTGTGACAGAACATTGGTGGGTGGGTGGGTATGGTAATTTACATGTATCATTGTGGGTATAAAAATACACCTGAAATCTGATAAATGTATAAAACAATATTAAATCACTAAAAGCAAACAAGTAAAACTAGGATCTTGATAGGGCAGATGGCTGAACACCAGAAGGATTCATAATGTACCCACTAGCAACTTATAAGACCCCACTCCCCCACTCCCACATATAGAATCCTGACACTCTCTTCCCCATCTGTGACTGGAAGTCACTTTTTACACTTTCCAGGAAACCATTTGTTTACCTGAGTTCATTTGAGTCAAACAGATGATAACAGCAGAAAGAAAGAGAACCTTCATGTTTTGAGGCCCCCTTGGATCTCACAGCCCTGCAATGCAGAAAGGTAAATCTGATGAAAGAGGGGAAATGGTGTGGAGTGCAAAAGGCATACAAATGGAACATTAATAGGTCTCATAGAACACTAATCAGGAATGAGCATGTTTATCTGGTCTACTGAGTAAGGATGTGGGCAGGAGGTACTGGAAACTCTTTCTGCCTAAAAATAGACAAGCTTCTTAAGAGTTCAGATAAGTGGGTTTGACCATGCTAAGGTGGAAAGTCAGCAGAGTTGAACACCTAGGTGATAAATAGAGGCATAAACATGTAAAGACAGGTTCCTGAGACCAGGAGGGAGATAGTTCACCTGCTGGAGAATAAACTTTACCATGCATGAGGCCCTGGCTTTGTAGTATAAAACCACTTGGGAGCACCATGGGTGGTACTTGGGGAGTTCCATGGCTGGTGGCTTCCTACTATGATGTCTTTCCCTGTCTCTGATCTCTCTCTCCGTAGAAACAATGAAAAAATGTTTCAGAAAGTCTACACAATGGGAGACCCTGTGTTCATTCCTCAGTGCCACGTTAAATATTTATAAAATGGAAATATCGACAAGACCATAGGATAAGAGGGGCACAACTCCACACAATTCCCACCACCACAACTCTGTATCCCTTTCCCTCCCTTGATAGCTTTCCCATTCCTTATCCCTCTGATAGTATGGACCCAGGGTCATTATGGGGTGCAGAAGGTGGGAGGTCTGGCTTCTGTAATTGCTTTCCCACTGAACATGGGTGTTGGCAGGTCGATCCATATTCCCAGTCTGTCTCTCTCTTTCCCTAATGGGAAGAGCTCTGGGGAAGTGGAAGTCCAGGACATATTGGTGGGGTTGTCTGCCTAGGGAATTACTGTTGGCATCACGGTAGTATCTGGAATCTAGTGGCTGAAAAAGAGTTAAGATATAAAGCCATATAAATTGTTGACTAATCATGAACCTAAAGGCTGGAATATCGCTTATGAAGATTTGGGGTCTCTGTTTTGGAAAAGGCTAGTAGGTCTATTTTAGGTAGATTCTTTTCCCATATTTGGGAGCTACTCTCTCCCCTGATCCAGCTTTCTGGCCCTTTTTCCAACTATGACAACATCTCCCCAGACAATAATTTAGGTCACCTGCATATTAGATGTCAGGCTCAGGCAAAAACTAGTAGGGTCATGGGCCCCTTGGAATCTACCTAAACTAAACATTTTTAAAGAGACTCCTGCCTTCAAAAACCTGTGGCTTGGACTGTATCTGCCACATTTGAGCATCTGGACAGTAGGTATACAGCATACAGAGTATTCCTAGCAGGTGTAGAAAGTGACTCCCAACTGCAAAGGAGTGTGGGCATTCCATATATAGGTCCTGTAAGCTGCTGATAGGTGCATATGTATCTGTCTGGGGCTCAACTTTGGGTCATTGCCATCTGTCCTATCATGATACTAATTTTGCTTGTTTTTAGCGACTTAACATCGTTTTACAAATTTATCAGATTTCAGAGACAACATGGGTGTACAGCCAACAGAGACCTATATATCCAAGATATCCATCATAGTATCATTCATCCGTGCATTCCCAGTATACTGCAATAGAACAATGCAACAATATATCCATCCCCATGCAATACAGAGAATAGCAACAGAGGCAAACCACAGGATATGTATCACAAACACTAGACTGGTTGAGAAAAAGAAAAAAATGACTGGGTACAACACACTGTATTATTCAAAATTTTGTTAAATTAAATCTTTAAATGAAAAGTCAGGTTGTTGAGGAGTAGGCACAGTAGGCAGAGGGCTCATCTTACCATTAGTGAAACCCTGCGTTTGAGCCCTGACATTGCATGGGGATAACAAGGGGAGAACTTCATGGATGATGGAGTGGAGCTGTGTTGTCTCTCCTCTCTGTCACTGAAAATACAGAATAAAAACTCAGTCACAGAGCCTGTACAAGGCCCCAGGTTCATTCTCTGAGACCATATAAAAAGGAAAATCTGAATGTTGTCTATTTGTGAGGAGGACAGGATCTTCTCTCCTTTAGCTGTATTTATATATCTCTTTCCCTTTCCCTTCTTTCTTTCTTTCTTTCTTCCTTTCTTTCTTTCTTCCTTCTGTCACGAAGGAATGAACCAAGCCTATGTACAATATTGCCGAGTGACATCCCTAGTCAAATTTTACTTTTTATTTTTATTGTACCAGTATTGAAGATTGGCCAGATGCTCACAAGATTTGCTGTTCTACTACTGAACCACTTGCCCGTTGGTTAGCTGGTTGATTTGTGTGTGTGTGTGTGTGTGTGTGTGTGTGTGTGTGTGAGAGAGAGAGAGAGAGAGAGAGAGAGAGAGAGAAGGAAGAGAAGAGAGAGAGAGAAAGAAATCAAAGTACAGCTTCCTCATCCATGGAGTTCCACTTGTTTTGTCTGTGTAGCTCTCCCATGGTGCCTAGAATCAATATCAGAACCTTCTGTATACAGGCAAAACAGATGCTATGTTGTTAAGCCAACTCCCCAGATCCTGGACTTACATCTTTTTTGTATATATCCTGGAAATTTTCAAGTATGAACTGCATTCTCTGTTGTGTTTTGTTTTTTCCCTCTTGCCCTTGTTCTCACTCTTTATAACAACAACAAATACTTTTCTATATATGGTCTCCTGCTTTGTTTAACTACTCTGCCACAAAAACATCTGACCATGATTCATAGCTATCAAATGAATTTAGGCAAAGCAATTTCAGCCTTCTAGAAGTGAGCAAGGACACAGGTGGGCATGTGGGAATCCCAGAGAGGGAAGAGCCAGGTGCTCATTCTAAAAACTGTAGTCTAGAAAAATGGGTCTAAGCCAAAGTTACCCATTTCTCTGGCTTTTCTGTATCTTGTAAAAAAAAACATACAAAAATCAGATTCCAGGAGAAATTATTTGAGAACTAAAATTAACTACTTAGATGTAACTGTGAATTAAGTAATTATGAAATAAATGTCAAGATGCATGTGGTGATTAAACAAGTAATGAATCTGCTCAAAATAGACCTTGAATAGATCCCTCTCTCCATTATCACTGGTCATCTCCATCAGGAACAATGTAATGGATCCCTTTGGGGGAACCTATAGGACCTTGCCCTCAGTGTGGATCAACAATGGTAGGGAATGTTCCATCCTCCAAAGGGGGGTTGGATAACATACTCTACCACCTGAGGAAGACGGGTCCTGAAATTGGTGCAACTTGGACTATTCCTACTCATGACCACAGAATGTGAGTTTGGACCTACAGGTAGAGTTTACACAGGCTCCTATGCTGAATATGGGCCCCAGATCAAATAGATGGGGTTTACAGTCAATAATATTTAAACACTTTTCCCATATTTAAGAGCTACTCTCTTCCCTGATGCAGCTTTCTACCCTTTTTCCAGCCACGACACCATCTCCCCAGTCAATAACTTGGGTCCACCTGTATATCAGATATCAGGCTCAGGCAAAAACTAATAAAGTCATGGGCCCTTTGGAATATACCTAAAATAGACTTACTAGCTCTTTCCAAAATGGAGACCCCAAATCTTCATCTTCAATACTCCAGCCTTTAGGTTCATGATTAGTCAACAATCTGTATGACTTTATATCTTTTTTTAAAAATATTTATTTATTTATTTATTTACTTTTTGTTGCCCTTGTTTTTATTGTTGCTTTAGTTATTATTATTGTTGTTGTTGATGATGTCATCATTGTTGGATAGGACAGAGAGAAATGGAGAGAGAAGGGGAAGACAGATGGGGGAGAGAAAGACAGACACCTGCAGACCTGCTTCTCCACCTGTGAAGCTACTCCCCTGCAGGTGGGGAGCGGGGGCTCAAACTGGGATCCTCACGCCAGTCATTGCACTTGGCGCCATGTGCGCTTAACCCACTGCTACCGCCCGACTCCCATGGCTTTATATCTTAACTCATTTTCAGCAACCAGGTTCCAGATGCTACCATGATGCCAACAGGACTTCCCTGGGTAGACAACTCCACCAGTGTGTCCTGGAGCCCCACTTCCCCAGAGCTCTGCCCCACTAGGGAAAGAGAGAGACAGGCTGGAAGTATAGATCGATCTGTCAAGGCCCATGTTCAGTGGGGAAGCAATTACAGAAGCCAGACCTCCCACCTTCTGCACCCCATAATGACCCTGGGTCCATACACCCAGGGGGTTAAAGAATAGGAAAGCTATCAAGGGAGGGGATAGGATACAGAGTTCTGGTGGTGGAAATTGTACCCCTATTATCCTATGGTCTTGTCAGTGTTTCCATTATATAAATTAAAAAAAAATCAAAACTCTTATTTTTTCTGTGGAGCATTTGTACTGAATATATATGTTAAATATACCGTTTTTTAGAATTTATGAGAAGTTTGATTCAATCCTTAGGAAAACTGATTTCTACACAAACTCACAACCTAAGTTCAAATTTTCTGATGAATAATTATAATTCAGAATGGTCCCCTGTAGGTGTAAAAGTGAATATACATGATATAAGAAGTTATCGTTTTATTAAAAAATTCTAAAGAGTGGGAGTTGAGCAGTAGTGCAGCAGGTTAAGCGCAAGTGGCAAAAAGCACAAGGACCAGTGTAAGGATCCTGGTTCAAGCCCCCTGCTCCCCACCTGCAGGGGAGTTGCTTCACAAGTAGTTAAGCAGGTCTGCAGGTGCCTCTCTTTCTCTTCCCCTTTCTGTCTTCCCCTCCTCTCTCCATTTCTGTCTGTCCTATCCAACAACAATGACAGCAATAACAACAATGATGACAAAGGCAACAAAAGGGAAAATAAATAAATATAATAAAAAATTTTAAAAAAATAAAAACTCTAAAGAGTATACATAGTAAACCTAATAAGTTGGTCATTACTAAATTTGGTCATAACAAGTCATTTTGGTGAATAAGACAACTTAAAAGTATGTTTTATACTTTTTACCAATTCTTGCTATTTATACTGACCTTATTTAGATAAAAACTATGGTAAAGGAATGGTACATTTTTTTCTAATAGTACAGTTATTTATCAGTTATAAAATCATAACTTAGAGATTATTTTCTGTATAACTTGACAATTTTCAGTGGATTTTGGAGGAAAAAATAAGTTGGGAATGTGGAGATTCATCAGCCACCTTTTCCTCCACTATTTCTTTTTTTTTAATTTTTATTTATAAAAAGGAAACACTGACAAAAACCATAGGATAAAACGGGTACAACTCCACACAATTCCCACCATCAGAACTCCTCTCTTTCTAAGTCAGACTCAGAATGTAACTGATAAGGAAGAATTTCATAAATAGCTTTGGAGAAAACAAAGAAAGCAAACAAACAGACACAAACTAGAAAATCAAATTCTCTGAATAATCTCATCAATCTGATCCTATGCTCATTGGTCTGTATAATTACAGAGTTGAAAGGAACTAAAGTGCAGTTTGTCCTAACATAGAAAGTCATTATTCTGATGTGTGCTTTCCCACAAAAACAAGACAATAAAAGAAGAATAAAAGATATCCATGGTTATTCATGCATTTGGTAATATCAAATATTTTTATATATTAAAAGAAAATCTTACTACAATTTACAAGCTATCTTTTTTTTCAATAGCTCGGTAATCCCTTATTATTGTTCACCGTTGATTCAACACAATAATTGTTATTTCACTTAAAATAGTTGAGAAAAGGCATCAGATGGTGGCACACCTGGTTAAGCACTCACATTACAGTGTGCAAGGACCCAAGTTCAAGCCCCTGGTCCCTACCTGCAGAGGGAAAACTTCAGAAATGGTAAAGCAGGGCTACAGATGTCTCTCTGTCTCTTTCCCTCTCAAACTCTCATTGTCTCAATTTCGCTACCTCCATCTAATAAATAAATACATTTTTTCAAAGTTAAGAAAACAGAAATGTAGGGATCATGCAATTCTGAAGTGTATCATGGATGTTTCTTTTTATTCCTCATATAATTATTTTTGTCTGTACACACTTGACCAATTTTTTGTTTCTTTATTGGGGGATTAGTGGTTTACAGTCAACAGTAAAATACAATAGTTTGTACATGTATAACATTTCCACATAACAATACAACCCCCACTAGGTCCTCCTCTGCCATCATGTTCCAGGACCTGAGTCATCCCCTCCACCCCAAAGTCTTTTATTTGCTGCAATACACCTAGGGCAGTCCAAGTTCCACTTAGAGTTTTCTCTTCTGATCTTATTTTTTAATTTCTGCCTATAAGTGAGATCATCCCATATTCATCCTTCTGTTTCTGACTTATCTCACTTAACACGGTATCTTCAAGCTCCATTCAAGATGGGGTGAAGAAAGTGAATTCACCATGAACCTGAGACTTTAGAGCCTCAGGAATAAGATAATCTTTGCATAACTATTATGCCATCTACCCTGTTCACATATCTCAGTTTTCTACATAACAATTCAGGGCCCCTCTAGGTCCTCCTCTGCCACCATGTCCCAAGTTGGTCACAATTTTTAAATTTTACTATTTCCTTTCAACATCAGCACACATACGGATCTGTGAAGTCCAAGATATAGATGAATATAAGGTCTGGTACTTATAAGACACATGTGACAATCAAAAGAAACTTTTCAAGTAGATGGGTATATTTGAACATCTTATAACTGACAGATAAAAAAATAAAGATTTTTGTACTTTTCATACTTGCAGTGAGTGAAATTTTAGAAAGTGTCAAACACCTACAGGATATATAATATATATATGCCGCACAGAACTTGCATCATTCAATTTCATTATTTATTTTTTTATTTTTTTTCTCCTTGTTTATTTATTGCATAGAGACAGCCAGACATCGAGAGAGAGAAGAGGGTGATAGAGAGAGAGACACCTGCAGCCCTGCTTCATCACTTGTGAAGCTTCCCCCCTTCAGGTGGGGACCGGGGTCTTGAACCTGGGTCCTTGTGCATCGTGATATGTGCGCTCAACCAGGTGCGCCACCACCCGGCCCCTCAATTTCATTATTTAAAGCAGTTTTTCTATCAATCAGTCTCAGCATGAAGTTTGAGACAGTAGCTAGACTCTGTTTATTCTACTGCTATCTCAAGGCAATTTTGCTAGTGCTGCTCTAATTTATAAAGGTTTACAGCTTCCTTATTTTGACTATCCTAAAAACTGTATATTCTTTTGTGGTATGCTTTTACATATGTATGTGACAGTGGTAGATCTGATTCTGTATTAGGTTGATCTCTACTATGAGAAAAAGAAATCTTGAATGTCTATAGTATAATATAAAACTGCATTTGATTTTGTTGAAGTATCAAGGAAAAATTCTCAACACAACTTTAGAAACTTTCTTTTATATGCTCACATGTTTTTCCGAGCATAATCCGAGCATTTAAATGATTGATTTGATCTTCTTGATATAAAATTGATAGATTCCTAGAAATCAGGGTTTGGTTGAAAAAGGCAGAAGAAACCCGAGGTGGGCATTGCTCCATATATTGCTAATGTGAGCAGTTGCTTTTGTCAGATTCTGGGATGAATTCATTGAATGCAAATTATATTTTAAAAAGCATGACTTCCACCTTCATATATGCTAACTACTTATTGTCATATCTTTATCCCCATAGCAGTCACTTAATACTCATAGCTGAGTATCTGGGAGCTAGTTAGCTAGAGAAACTACAATATTAGTAATATAGAATTCACAGCAATACTCTAGACTTCATTAGGCCTTAGCCCAACCCTTCAATCATTTTTTAAATAGTCAAGTAACTAAATATTCCACTCACTTTCCATTTTCAAAAATATAATGTTTCACATTTGTTTCTTTACTGTAATGCCTATTTATTTATTTATTTATTGAGAAGAGGAATGACAGATGACAATTTGTTCCTTTGAATTTGACACATTAGAGGTTTCCTTGATGTGTAAGGTACAAAGAGATTACTCATCATTCTGGAGACAGAAAACATGACATGGTTTTCATATTCATACTATGTGACTCTGTGACATTTGAAGTCAGGCCCACCAGCTGAAGAGCAGGTAGTGGTAGGTCATTTTATCTTCCACCTCTTAGAATCATACTCATTCATACATACATATCCTGAGTGCAAACTGGTTATTTTCTTAAGTCAGGAGATAGGTCACCCAGTAAACACAAACCTTAAGAGAATCTGGGTTTGAGTTCCAGCACCACATGTGAGCAACATGGATGGCACCAGGAGGAGTGAACTCATTTGGAACATTACTTTCCATTTGCATTATTACTAATGAATGCCCTGGGTCTGGTAAGGTCAATCCTAAGACTCAAGAAGTAAGGCTAAGTCAGGCCAGTAGTGAACTCCCATGGGTGCATAGAAGTAAAACTAAAGTATGGCCTCTGTGGAAGTCACAGGAAGCCAAATGGGGGCAGTATTCACTCAGCCTTTCTACCCTGCACCCAACCCCAACTTGCTCTGAGTACTGAGGAGAAAAGAAACTTCCTGATGACTAAGGAACTCTGGAGGGGGTGGGGGGTGGTAATAAGGTGGGAGTGGGATGGAAGGGCCTGGGGGGCAACTGAGTCAAAGGATCAAAGGCCCTGGAAGGTTTTCCAGGTGCAGTGGGAGGACAGGACATTGTGTAGATGGTGGGAGTAGACAGCTAGCTATCAAGCATATTCACAGAGGATCCTTAATAACCTAAAGCAACTTGAACTTGTTAACTGAAAGACATCTTCTTACCAGAGTACAACAGGTGTCCATAAACTTCCTCATTGTTCAGGTCTTGCACCAAAAAATGTTCTGCAGAAAGGACAAAACAAAAAAAGATCCAGAGGCCTTGAGCACATCTCCAGATAAACTATAGAAATCACTCCAGAATGGTAGAAGAAATGTTTTTCTACCTGTTCTTTATGAATCCCAGAATAACCTTAAAAATTTGTCAGATATCATGGTTTATATGTCATATCATATTTAATGTTTTTTAATCTTCATGCACGAGAAGTTCTCTTGTGTGAATTTTGTGGCTCTCTCAGTGCAACTTAAGTCTATCCATATGTTGTCTTTGCCTGTGATCAAAGCACATCTTTGCTTATATAAGCCTGAATATTTGTCTTTATCTTTTAAAATGTATATCGAACTTTATTTCTAAAGTATGTTGAACATGCTAAAATCATGTGATCATTTGTGTTTTAAAAGATAATGTAAGAGTTTTTTTCTTTTTTGCCTTTGAATATGCCTTTCAAACTTAAATTTATATCAAATACAGGAAAATTTGTACTCTGTAATTTCTAAGACAGAAAAAAATCTCTCTCTTGCTTTTTGATGATTTTATTTACTTTCAAGTTTATTATACCTAAGGGATATACAGTAATCCATTAAGTAATATATATCTTAAATATTTGGATATATTTTTAAATTTTTTTTCAAAATATTTTGTTATTGATATGTCTTTCTTTTCTTGCTATCACCAGGTTTTGCAGCTCCAGATCAACTTTTTTAGATAGAAGGAGACAAGAAGAGAGACCATAGCACAGTGCCGTACTGCTCTCATCTGGTGTACTGAAGGCTCAAACTTGAGTCAGGCATATGGCATAACAGGCGTCTTCCCAGATGAACAATCTTAACCTCATCTTTTTCTTTATTTTTTTAAACTGATGTAAATAAGAATGCTTAACATAAAATTGACCCTTTTAACACATGTCTGTGCAGGTGGGGGTAGATAGCATAATGGTTATACAAAAAAAAAAAAAAATCTCTCATGCCTGAGGTTCCAAAGTCCCAAATTCAATCTCACAACCCCCAACAACATAAACCAGAGCTGAGAAGTGCTCTAGTAAAAAAAAAAAAAAAAAAAAAAAAAGTGGAGAACAGTCTGGAGAACTCTCAGAAGGCTAGAAATGGACCTACCCTATGACCCTGCAATTCCTCTCCTGGGAATATATCCTAAGGAAACCAACACACCCATCCAAAAAGATCTGTGTACACATATGTTCTTGGAAGCATAATTTTTATTAGCCAAAACCTGGAAGCAACCCAGGTGTCCAACAACAGATGAGTGGCTGAGCAAGTTGTGGTATATATATATATGAATACTACTCAGCTATAAAAAATGGTGACTTCATTTTCTGCCAATCTTGGATGGACCTTGAAAAATTCATGTTAAGTGAAATAAGTCAGAAACAGAAGGATGAATATGGGATGATCTCACTCTCAGGCAGAAGTTGAAAAACAAGATTAGAAGAGCAAGCACAGTAGAACCTGAACTGGAATTGGCGTATTGCACCAAAGTAAAAGACTGGGGTGGGGGGAGAATACAGGTCCAAAAAGGATGACAGAGGACCTAGTGGGGTTTGTATCATTATATGGAAAATTGCAAATGTTATGCATGTAGAAACTATTGTATTTACTGTCAAATGTAAACCATTAATTCCCCAATAAAGAAATTAAAAAATAAATTTTTAAAAAGTGGGAGTGAGGGGCAGAGGGCAAGGCTGTGGCACACGCAGTTAAGCACACATAGTACTGTGCAAGGCCTTGAGCAAGAATCTGTGCTCAAGTCCCAGCTCCCCACCTGCAGCATGGATGCTTCATGAGTGGTGAAGCAGGTCTACAGGTTTTTATTTTTCTTGCTTCCTCTCTACCTACCCCCCACCTCTCAATTTCCCTGCTGGCATCAAGCACTAGCAATAACTGGGAGCGGGAGGGGACTTCTGAGCTTATTATAGTATTGCTAACTATAGGCAGAATACACAACTGAGCTCTAGAACTTACTCATTATGTATAACTATATCCATATAACTCTTGAATAGCAGAACAACAATTTTTGAGAAACAGAAAAACTAAGTCAATGAGTACAGATATCTGGTGTGAGTGTGCATGTGTGTGAATTAAGTATGCAACGAATTGATTCAAGAAGAACTCTGGAGATGCAAAAATCTGTGAAACAATCTGTACATAGCTCTTTCTCCCTGACTTCCAAAATCCTGATCCAATGTTAGGCATTCACCTCTAGGTGATAACTAAAATATTGCAAGATCACCTGTGTGAGCTACATCTGTGTTCACATATTCTAGTTGAGGGGTTGAGTGTCAGGCCCTTGAGTCCTAGATCAAGTCCATTAAGTATACAACCAACATTCAGTGAAGCCTTTCCCTGGAAGTCTCCCATTCTCCTTGCAGTGAAAAATCTCCTAGTCGAATCCTGTTCATTTCTCCCCAGAATCCTTTTTAAAAGTCTTTATATTTACTTCCACTACATATTATTTTGATTATATCTGTGCTATAGAATATGTAACTGAAGGAAATATGCTGCGGCCTGATCCCCTACTCTCGCAGGAAGAAGTCATCTTGCTGAGACAGACTGAAAGGGACGTGCTGAGAATAAGCAGAGCCCTCACCCACACAGGAAGATTTACCCCTGCCTGCACCAGACACCTCCAACCAGAAATGGATCATAAATCCATGACCATGCCATGACCCTTCCTTCCCATGCCAGACAAAATAACAGGACTCTATAGAAGGCCCAATTGTCGGTCCCACAGATAGGCTCTTAGTTCACCCAGATGGGCTCTCCACCCTGATTGGGACTCCTTTCCCCCTCCCCTCTGTACCCTAACCCCCACCTTGGCTACTATATTAAACTTTCCTTTGTCTGTACTCCAGACTCTACTTACCTCATCTTGTGTCTCACAATTCTAACATTTTGGTGCTAAAACCTACTATCCTAACAGTAACTATAAAGCATCTCGTATTTCGTTGTTCTTGTTGTTTGGTTGGGTTTTTCTTTTGTTGTTTTTTTTTTTTTGCCTTAAGGGCTATTGCTGGGGCTCAGTGTCTGCACCATGAATCCACTGCTCCTGGAGGCCATTCCCCCCTTTTTTTTGTTGGACTTATTGTTATTACTGTTATTGCTGTTTTTGTTCATAGGAAAGAGAGAAATGGAGAGGGGATGGGAGACATAGAGGAGGAGAGAAAGACAGACACCTGCAGACCTGCTTCACTGCTTATGAAGTGACCCCCCTGAAGGTGGGGAGCCAGGGGCTGAACCAAGATCCTTAGGCTGGTCCTTGCGCTTTGCACCATGTGCGCTTAACCTACTACACGACCACCTGGCCCACTTATTTTGTTTTTTTATCAAATATTTGTCTCCTCAATTATTCCTGTTTCCAATCCATTCCATTCCATTTTGTACCTGGAACAAAACTAGGCACTCAAAAACATATATTTACAGTAAAACAATAAATTATTTTAATGCTCTCCTAGGAAACTTTATTGGTACAACCACATCTACCAGCAAAAATAATAATCATAATAACAACAATATTAAAAAATTGTGATTCTTTACACCCCCACTTAAATCTAACTCTTTTTTAAGACTGTGTCTACAAGTTCACATGCAGTCAGTTTTGGTCTTTTCCACTTGATACAATAAGTGTAGATTGTTGGGCACAGATGACAATTCCTCAGGCCCTCTCTTCTCAGACCATTCTGTAAGTAACCTGAGTCCAGACTGATGCTGTGTCCCAGGAGGAGAGGCAGAGGCTGGAACTGTGACTTCAAAGTCAGCAACCTCATATGTGCCGTATACAGCAGGCATACTTCTTGTGGACACAGTAGCCCACTTGCGTTTCCATATAATTACAGTAGTCCTGACAGAATCCTTCACTTTTCTTGCAGTTGACAACTTTGAGATCTGATTCAATTTCTGTAGAAATAAACACCCAATAAGAGTCTCCTAAGACCATTTGAAGAATCAGGCAGTGGAGATCTTAGCCCTAAGGGACAACTGGTGGAGGATGCAATGAAAGGGAACCAGACATCTTTTTCATATGATCTCACATACATCCATGCCATCATTCTGAAGTGTCAGTGTCTTACGCAGGACTGTGAAAGGATGAGGACCAGGATCTAAGTTTCCTTTCTGTCATTTCCTAGATGTGTGATTTCCAAGGAATTATTTCAAATCTCCTCAGTCCCCTCAATTCCCAAGTAGTAAAAATAACCCTGTCTTCTCTTTTTACTGGTGACACTTGCTGCCTGCTATTGACATTTGCTGTGTTTTTTCTTTCACTTGGGGGGTGTTGTTTAGAGGTGCTAGCGAAGCAGACTAATAAGTTTACTGATAAAAGGTTCAGTACCAAAGAGAAGGACAGCAGGATGAGGTAGATTGGCAGGACACCTGTTATTGTTTTTCTTTTGCCAACACCCCCTCTACCTCCCTGTTCTGCTTCTCGGGGATATCAGACCCATCTCTTCCTGTTTCACAGTCAGAAATGAGTATGGGGTTAAGGATGTGTTTTTGTTAACTACCCTCTCCTCAGGGTCCTACGGATGTGAAGCTGACCCCGGACAGGCATTGAGGCCAAAGCAGGAGACTGGGCCTGTTCTAAAGCTTCCAGAGATGTAGCTATAAGCTCTTGGCTAGTCTTCATTTTTAACAAGCCCCTCATTCAAGTAGCCTGGTTCTGTCACCACTTCCTGAGAGCATCCCCAGGAAATTAATTTCCTGTGACAGTTAGCAATCCTTCAGGGAAAAAAGTATACCCATGACCTAGGGTCAGGCCCAAACCTGGACATCTGACTCCCTAACATCTCCTCCAACTGTGGGGTTTGGGTGAAGTTAGGGATTGCAGAAGTGGCCTCTCCATGTCCCCACATCTCACAGGACTTTCAGTGTCAAGAAGAAGGTTAAAGACACCCAAGACCATTCTGACACATAACTCAAGCCACCCACCTGATATCTTTGTGGAACATTCCTGTCTCAGCCCTCAAACCCTGCCACCTGCCCCCCATCCGCACCATCAATCCCTTAAAGATCCCCCAAGTGGACAAACTCATCACCTGCTTTGTCACTTACCCAGGAAAGGGGGAGTTATTGGCAAAAGGTAGCGCTTCACTTGCTGGTGTAAAAAGTGAGACCCATTTGCTCCTTGTCTGGAGGAGTCTTCCCTGAAACCGCCAGTGCCTGGGTGGTCAGCATATTTGGCTCTGGGTAAAGCTGTTTAGGAGTAAATGAAACGTGGAGACTCTTTAGAAACCTCTCTTCAACATACCTTTGAAAATGAAGTTCAGATTCTCTGGGGCCAGTGGAAAAATGAGGAAAGGGATGTGGTGACTCAGAAGGTAGAAGGTAGTTAAGACAAGTGGAAGGGTTCTGGTGCCAGAGTTAACAAGACAGAGTTAACAAGAGTTAACAAGACAGTGTCGCAGGCTTCAAGGTTTCCTAAGAGAATAGACTTCATATTAAGTAATCCTACCATACAAAAAGTGGAAACATAGATAAAGAGACCCAGGAAATTTGGAGAGATGTTGACCGTGTCTACTCCCTGGGTTCTGGGGGTGGTATCGCAAGTCTTTGTGGATTCTAAGCTCACACAGCTTGTGTACTATTCTTTGGCAACTTAGATGTAATTCGATAAATCTGTCAAAGAGACCTGGGGATACAGCGTAATTGTTATATAAAAAGGCTTTCAGGAGTCGGGCGGTAGCGCATCGGGTTAAGCGCAAGGACAGGCATAAGGATCCCAGTTCAAGTCCCCAGCTCCCCACCTGCAGGGGAGTCGCTTCACAAGCAGTGAAGCAGGTCTGCAAGTGTCTTATCTTTCTCTCCCCCTTTCTGCCTTCCCCTCCTCTCTCCATTTCTTTCTGCCCTATCCAACAGTAACAACAATAATCACTATAACAATAAAACAAGGGCAACAAAAGGGAATAAATAAATAAATATTTTTTAAAACATTTAAAAATTAAAAAAATAAAGGCTTTCATGTCTGAGGCACTAAAGTCCCAAATTCAATTCCAAGGACCACCATCAGCCAAAGCTGAACTGTGCTCCAATCTTACTCTCTTTGTATCTCTCTCCCATTTAAATAAACACACAAATATTTTTTAAATAAATATTTTTCTTCTTATTAAGAAAAATAAAGTAGAGGATGGGATGAAGTGAGTTGAAAAGGGGTAAGGGCTCTTGTGTGTGTACATGAGAGAGAAAGAGAGAGAGAAAAGAGAAGAAAGAGTAGAGGGAAAGGAGCCGGGTATTGGTGCACCTGGTTGAGCGCACATGTTACAATGTACAAGGACCCAGGTTCAAGCCCCTGGTCCCCACCTGCAGGGTGAAAGCTTTGCAAGTAGTGAATCCGTGCTGCAGGTGTATTTCTGTCTCTCCCTCTCTATCTACTCCTTCCCTCTTGATTTCTGGCTGTCTATCCAATAAACAAAGATTTAAAAAATTTTTTAAAAAGCATTTAAAAATGTATAAAAGTGAGGAGGTGGAAAGAGGAGAGAGCAGAGCAGTAAGGGAGAGAGATAAAAGGTGAGGATTGGGAAAGGGTAGGGTATTTCCCAGAAGCTATACTGCTCATTCCCTTGGGAAATTACCATTATATGTTGTTGAGAAACCCTGAAACCAGGGCCAGATGGTAGCACACCTGATTGAGTGCACATTACAATGTGCAAGGACCTGGGTTCAAGCCTCCGGTCTCCACCTGCAGGGGGAAAGCTTTGCGAGTGGTGAAGCAGTGTTGCAGGTGTCTCTCTGTCTCTCTCCCTCTCTACCATGCCCTTCTCTTGATTTCTAGCTGTCTCTGTCCAATAAATAAATAAATAAATATAAAAAGTACTTTTAAAAAGAGAGAGAAACCCTGAAATCTATGGTCCTTTGGTCCTTCCTCAACAAATTATCCTCCTCTCTAAGAGAAAAGGAAATGTTAAAATGATATGAATGCAGTGTGAGGAGAGGGCATTCTCTTCCAGGAAGCCGGCAGAAAGGTCAGGATCTTTCACAAATGCTGTGAGACCCTTTTGCAAGGAACACATGCCCCCGGGACTTAGTAGCACACTGCCCAGCCTGGTCTCCCATCACAGAAACAGGCCTGTAGAGAAAACCTGGCCCCACACACAAGTCACACTTCTGCTTTACCTGGAAACAGCACCAGGACAACAAGGAAAAGGCTGGAAGAAGAGGAGCAGAACCACTTCATGTCATCCAAGTTGAAAGGACTGCCAGTGGAGAAAGATCCTGGTACTGTTGGCAGGCAGTAGGGCCCCTTTATAGCTGAGCTGAGCAAGGGACCTGGGCACATTCCAGAATAAACTCTCTTCCCAAAAGACACAGGTTGATGCATTCCCCCCACACACACACTCCCCCTCAGACCCCCTACACACTTTGAGCGGAACCAACACTGAGCCATCTATTTCAGAAAGTGAATAACATGCCTGAGTGCTTTGGGTGGTTTTGGTGAACACACAATGACAGAGGAAGAGAAGAGTCACAGGAAGAGGAAGGAAGGAGGTAAGATAAACAGGTCATCAGCACAAAGTCATCAGTTCCTCAACAGCTCCTCAGAAAAGCACTGCTGTACAATAGCATAGTGGCATTACACACTGTGTGACATTGCGGTCTTCTGGATGTATTTGTTTTGGTATGAAAAATCATACAGAGAAACATAAACCATTCAGGTATGATTTTCAGACTCCCCTCCCCAGAAATTATGCCAGAATATCCAAACCATTTCATTTTTCCCCCAATTAGGGTTATTCATTGGGGCTCTGTGCCTGCATGATAAGTTCACTACTCCTGGTGGGCATTTTCTTTCTTTTCTTTTTACTTTTCATTTTTCTTTCTTTCTTTTATAGGAGAGCAACTGAGAGGGAAGGTAAGTATAGAGGGAAAGAAAGATACCTGTAGCACTACTTAACTGCTTGGGAAGCTCCCTGCTGCAGATGGACACCAGAGATTTAAACCTAGTCTCTTGCATATGGTAGTGTGTGTGCATAATCACCAGGCCCCAATCATTCCAGTTTTTTTTTTTCCTCCAATTTTATTGCTGGGGCTTGGTGCCTGCACTACAAATCCACTGTTCCTGTGGCCACTTTTTCTTTCTTTTTTTTTTATGGATAGGACACAGAGAAATTGAAAGGGAGGGGAAGGAAAAATAGAGGAGAGAGAAAGATAGACACCTGCAAAACTGCTTCTCCACTTGTGAAGCAACACTCCCACCCCTGCAAATGGGGAGCCAGGGACTCAAACTGGACACTTGAGCGAGTCCTTGGGCTTCATACTATATGCACTTAACTCAGTACACCACTGACCATTCCCCCCCAGTTTTTTTGTTTGTTTGTTTGTTTTTTACTTATTCCTCATCTTTCCCCTCTTAAATGTCTCTTCCTGATTTCTCCTTTCTCCTCTAAGCCTCCTCCACTACTTCATCATTCTTTTCTTTCTTTCTACTTTTGATTTTAATTTATTTGAACATGGGTGGAGGAAAAGTGATGACAACAGAGACATGGGTATCTGGGGAAACAGTCATAAAGTGCAGGTGATTTGGAAGGCAGTGTGCCCAGAATATATGCCAGTCATGAGGTAAGAAGGGCTGCTTTGTAGGGATTGTGGGCAGTTTATACTAGCACTCCAATTCTACAACAGCAAGGAGTTACGAGACTGAGAGACCGAGACTGTGCACAGCCTCTTTAGGCAATCTTCTAATTCAAAGAGAATTAGAACACTGGTAAGGAGGGGACACAGTCAGCCCATGATAAAGGTCATTAGGTCACCAGAGTCTGATGGCTGGATGTTGGGAGAAAACAAAAAAGGTCAGAGGAGCAAAGAAAGTTAGTATTAACTCCAAATAGAGATCTCTCTTATTCCCTCAATAACACACTCTTTGTACTATTTGATGTTTATTTACTTTTTGCAGCTCCAGACTATTTTTTTTTTCATTCAAGTGGAGAGTCTGAGAGAAAAGGAGAGATGTCAGAGTGTTTCAGTTTTCTCTGCTGACATAGCACCTATAGTGTGGTGCTTGGGCTTGTAGGCAAGACATTGACCTTACCCAGTGAGCTATTTCTCTAGCTCTTTCATTTTGAAAGAATTATTTGATTATTTATTTTATAAGAGAGAGAGAGAGATCAGAGTATTGCTCCAGCATGAAGGCTTCAGGAATGGTTTACTTTATTATCCACTGGCATTTATTGCATAGATCAGTATTTTCCTTGGTGTTTGCAAGATAGTGAGATTCTCAACCTGTCACTCTTTCTTCACTTATTACTGGGCCACCTGGGTAAAGAGAAATTATTTCCTCATGAACATACTGGCTCCTCAGGCCTACGTTCTGGACAGGGAAGACAGGTGAAATAATATATCACTTTTCTTTACCAATTTTCAGGACAGTAACTGGGAATATCCCAGATCTGCCCATTGACAACATGACTCTCTGCTGCCCTCTGCTGGATAAAATCCTCCACCACATTCACTTGGATCAACTCAGCATCTTATTTCATCACAAACCCTGTCTGTGATTTTTCTTCCCAGAGTTCTATGTGTTGTATTATAGTACATGTCAAACAAGCCACACTTAATAATGATGTGTTATTCACTTTATTTAACAAAAGTAAATATAGTTTCAGTGCAGAACTTCTGATCAGAAAACCAATGGATGTTTTTGGAGTGAATAGATAAAAGTTTCATTTAGACTTGCCGATAATTAGATATTTCTTTGTTCTATTCTTAAAATCTTGAAATTCACATTTAACCCACTTTTTTCCTTGGAGCCATAGTCTCTTCCATTTGTGCAATTTTACCCCTCCTAAACAGACTTTTTCATTCAAAGACTAGGAGAGAGTAACAGAGAGAAGGAAAGATGTCTGGCATCAGAGATTCTCCGAATACTGTGGCACTCCCCGTGCAGTACCAGAATTTCAACTTTGGCTGCTTGCATAGCAAGACATGAACCCTATGTTGTAAACTAAGTCTCCATCCCCTTAATCCACGTTTCAGTTCTGCCAACCACAAACAGATAAGGTTTGCTTAGACCTCAGGAAGCAGTATTCTGTTGTAATCTCTTAATTAGCTCTGCCTTGAGTGAGTGCTCAAGCAAACCTTCATTGAATCATTGGATTAGTGACTCCCTTTGAGCTTGTTCTTGGTGTAAATCTTCAAGAAAGGAACTTCAGAAGTATGGTTGTCAGAAGCTCTAGGGACAGGATACAGCTGGATTTTCAATATTTCACAATTTTCAATAGGTTAGGATGCCATCTTTTCAGGCAGCACCAATTAGCATTCGGACACTTTCCAATTTTGGCCTCCTTTCCTTTACATTTCCTCTGGCAGCGAGCAGTTCCATAACCACATATGACGTTTGCATCCATGTCACTTCTTGCTGAATTATAAATAATTCAATGTGATTAATTGTACGAGATGCAGGTGGCAGGATTTACAAACCAGCTCCAGATGAAATTGACTATAGAGAGTGCTGGGATCCATGGTGGGGCAGTTACAGAGGCAGTGGCTTCCACATTTCCCTAGCTGATTATCTTGACTATTTAGTTCTCTCACAACATGATTTAAAAAGGATGTACTGGGTCCTGAAATTAGTGCAGCCTGGAATATTCCTAGCTGTGACCACAAAATGTGAGCTCAGATCTACAGGGATGCAGAGGTTACACAGCCTCCTGTTCCATATATAGGCCCCAGATGAAACTGATGGGGTTTACAGTTAATGGTATTTATATACTTTTCCTCTATTTGGGAGCTATTCTCTTACTTGATACAGCTTTCTAGTCCTTTTTCCAACTATGACACCATCTCCCCAGACAATAACTTGGGTCCACCTGCATATTAGATGTCAGGCTCAGGCAAAAACTAGTAAAGTCATGGGCCCCTTGGAATATACCTAAAATAGACCTACAAGCTTTTTACAAAACAGAGACCGCAAATCTTCATCTGCAATATTCTTGCCTTTAGGTTCATGATTAGTCAACAATTTGTTTTGCTTTATGGCTATACTCTTTTTCAGCCACCAGGTTCCAGGTGCTACCATGATGCCAACCTTAATTCCCTGGGCAGACAACCCCACCAGACCATGTGTCCTAGACCGCCCCCCCCATACCCCTACCCCACTAGGGAAAGAGACAGACTGGGAGTATGGATTGACCTGTCAACACCCGTGTTCAGTGGGGAAGCAATTACAGAAGCCAGACCTCCCACCTTCTGCACCCCATAATGATCCTGGGTCCATACTCTCAGAGGGATAAAGAATAGGAAAGTTATCAGGGTAGGGGATTGGATACGGAGTTCTGGTGGTGGGAACTGTGTGGGATTGTGCCCCTCTTATCCTATGGTCTTGTCAATATTTCCATTTTATAAATAAAACTTTTTAAAAAAGGATGTATTACCAGAAAAGGATGGAGGGGTAAGAGGAATAAGTAGATAGGTTATTGGAATGTGAGATGGCATTGGAACTTTGGTGGTAAAGCCGATGATTCTTACATATGTTACACAGGTATAAAGCCAACCCCTCACATACTATAATATTATGAACATATATGCTTATAACATTCATAATGTTGTCAGACACTTTCTTTTTTCCACCAGGGCTATTATTGCTGAGACTTAGTGCTTGCACGACAACTCCACCATTCCCAGTAGTTTTTACTTTTTCTCTTTCAATTTTCTAATAGATATAGAGAAGATGTAAGAGGGGGTGGTGAGAAAGAGAAACCTGCAGCACTGCTTCATCATTCGTGAAGGTGGGACGGGGGGCTTGAACTCAGGTCCTCACTTATAGCAATGTTTGTACCACCTCCTAGACTCTGCACATTTTAAAAATATGTTTATTTTTAAATATATTTTACTTATTTGTTTATTTATTTTTGGAGGGAGACAGAAATTGAGGGAAGCAGGATGTAGGGAGAGAGATTTGCAACACTGTTTCACCATTTGTGAGGCTTTCCCACCCCTGCAGGTGGGAATTTAAGGCTTAAACAGGAAGCAGCGGCTCAAAACCCCGTCCTTGCACAGGTCCTTCCACATAGAGCTATGTATGCTTAACCAGGTGCACCACCGCCTGGCCCCACACACTAGTTTTCCAAGAGAGGGTTTTCTTTGTAAGCATTAGTACCATAAAGTCAACCTTACTTCTCTAGACCGTATTATATGCACATCATTACTGTATGTAATATTCCAGTCAAAATTCGGGAATATAGTCATTATTTCCAACTGGACCTTGTTACAAGAAGTAATTCTTGCTGAATTCATGCAGATAGTGACCATTAAAATGATGACTAGTACTTTGCAAATCTGAAGAGATTAGGAAAGAAAAAAATGTTACTTTTTTGTTTATAAAAATATAATCTAAATTCTTTTATGTATAAGTAGCTTAAAAGGAAGAGAAGTTCTTTATATCTAGACAGTAGAACATTGGAGAACCAGAAATGTTATAAGATAATATTAATAAAAGCTTTAATTATTATGCAGCAGTTCATTCAGTCCCGCAGAAATAATCTTACCTGACTGATGTTAGGTTTTATGAACTTATCAACTTCCCTACTGGAGTTATTAAAATCCTCACTCAATATAGTGGATTGTTCTTGAAGTTTTTCAAGCAAATATGCTAGTTAGACCTGTGAATATTTGCAAAAATATTTTAATAAATAAGAGTGGAGGGTGGGGGAGATAGTATAATGGTTATGCAAACAGACTCTCATGCCTGAGGCTCCAAAGTTCCAGGTTCAATCTTCCACACCACCATAAGCCAGAGCTAAGCAGTGCTCTGGTGTTTCTTTTTCTCTCTCCCTCTCTCTCTCTGCATATATCTCAAAAATAAAGTAAATAAAATTACTTTAAAAAAATAATGGAACAACTTTTCAATGTGGTAAAAAAAATTAAAAATATTTATTAACAAACCCTAATATCTTTATTATCACTATACTTTATACAAGTAAAAATAAGTAAGTAAAAATAAAAATCCAAGGGGATGAGTGGTGATGCACCTCACGTTACAGCACTCAGGGACCCAGGTTCACGCCCCCAGTTCCCACCTGCAGGGGGAAAGCTTTGCAAGTAGTGAAGCAGTGCTGCAGGTGTTTCTCTATCACTCCCTTCCCTCTCGATTTTTGGCTCTCTCTATTCAATAAATAAATAAAGATAATGCAAAAAAATTTTAATTAATAAAAATCCAAAATTATGTCAACTCAAAGTTAGGCTCAGCAATGAATGATTCAGTAGTTTTTCTCATTTAGAATTAAAGTAGATATTAAGTTATTGAGTATCTCAATAACTCAATATTGAGTTATTGAGATATTGTTATTGAATATTTGATCTTTAAGGATCAAATATTCAAAAAATGAGGACCCTAATTTAGGAATATGTTACAAAACATAATTAGTTTTGAAAAGTCAATTTATAAAATACTTGTACCAATTAGATTGACTTTAACATAACTATATTTAGATTATTTATAAAAATTGATATTAAACATTATAACTACCATCTCAATTTATTTCCCTATCAATTATATTTAACTTTATTTATCTAGTAAGTCTAAGTGGAATAAACTATATGTTCAGATTATATTTCAGGCTGATAGCTCAAAAGACACAAGTGTTTTATTATTATTATTATTATTATACTAATAGTTTTTACCAAAGATTTATTCAAATCACATGAATTGGAAAAGCTATTTAGCTAATTTGTTTATCTTAGCAACATTTTCGTATTTTAGGAATACTTCATTTGTATAAGCACTTCTTCCTCTAAGCTAATCAGAATAGAGCTAGTTTAAGGAATTTTGTCAAATGATATCGCAGAACCTTTAGGAAGTAGAAAAATAGCTATATATATATTTATGATGCATGCATAACCATAGACAGACATAAACAAGTAACTTATAACTTCTACCTAAAATTTTAGCCACAAGCCAGTAAAACATAATAAAAACTCATTGGTTAGTATATAATGTTGAAACCTGAATTGCGTTTCTGTCTGTCTCAGAGTCCACAGACACAGCCACTACTCCAGCCTGACCATTTTGAATTGTGTTTCTAACAAATGGAACAAATCAAAGATACATGATCAATAAGGGCTAAAATATTCTACCAGTGATTATGGAGAAGACTTTCAAAGTGTTTATTTGTTCTGATATGCAAACTTTCAGAGACAGTGGTATAGAATAAACAGGCTGAGAGATCTTTTCGAAATAGCAAGTCAGAATATGTTCAAAGTCCATCAAAAAAGGTGGAATGTCCCTTGTGTGTTTACAAGTTGTCCCATATCTTTTTTTTCCCCCTCATTTCAGCTTCAGAGTTACTTTTAAGTTTCTGAGTCCTTTGAGACATGAAAAATATGGGGTCTTTGTGGTGATGGAAATGTTCCTCCTCCCTGTCAATATTGCAGTGTAGGGGGAAAAGATTTGTAAGAGGTACAGCGAATTTTCATGTATTGTTGGTTTTTTAACTATTATTATCTTTATTTATTGGATAGAGGCAGCCAGAAATTGAGAGGGAAGGGGGAAATAGACAGTGAGAGAGACAGAGATACCTATCAGTTAAAAGTCCATTAAAGTTTTTTTTATTATCTTTATTTATTTATTGGATAGACAGATGGAGAGGGAAGGGGGAGATAGAGAGGCAGAGAGACAAAGAGACACCTGTAACACTGCTTCACCACTTGTGAAGCTTTCCCCCTACAGGGGACCAGGGGCTTGAACCCAAGTCCTTGCGCATTGTAATGTGTGCTCAACCAGGTGTGCCACTGCCCAGCCCCTATGTTGTTATTTTTTTTTATAGCTATACGTAATTATTAAATTAACTCAAACAAACAGATGCTAATAGACTCACTGATTTCAAAGGGATTAAGAATTGGACCTTGAGGACATAAGAGGGAGATAAGCAAAGACTTCTGGCCCAGCCAGGAATCCAACCTGGATGTTAATCAAGGATTATGAGAGGAGCTCCTTCTCTGAAGTAGATAATGCTAGAGCTTAGAGTCAGTTTATAGAAAAAGTAGTAGCAAATCAGTTTAGGCCTGGTACCTAGGTTACCGAAGCTATTGATATTAACAATTATAAAGGAGATGTCTACATCTCCTGGTCATCAGAAAACTTGATTCTAGTCTTACAGAAAGGGAGGAAAGGGGCTGGATGATAGTATACCTGGTTGAGCGGACATGTGGGCCTGGGAGGTGGCACATCTGGTTGATTGTACATGTTACAATGCACAAGGACCTGGGTTTGAGCCTTTGGTCCCCGCCTGCAAGGGGAAAGCTTTGCAAGTGGTGAAGCAGTGTTACAGGTGTCTCTTTGTCTCTCTGCCTCTCTATCTCCCCCTTCCCTCTCCATCTGTCTATCCAATAAATAAATAAAGATAATAAAAAAAAACTTTAATGGACTTTATAACTGCCCCCACTAATAGAATAGAATTAAGGTGAATAATTTAGACAGGCATGCAAGACATGAAAGTGCTTGATAAACAGATCATTTACTTCCCTATTCATTTTTATTAATAGGCATAGACCTATCTGCTCATCATCTTCCATCTATATCAACCTACCTATATCACTCCCTATCATATATATTTAAAATATAATCACCTATCTCACTTTTGAAAAAAATCTGTTTTTCATCTATCTCAACAGTTGGTTGAGGCCAAGTGCCCGGGTGCAAGCTAAAGTTGTATTGAATCATAGTCTCTTCTAGTTCCTTTAAAAAGAAACATCAGATATCTTTATGACAATTCCTATACCTATATAAAAAATTACAACAGCAATAGTTAAAAAAATCAAGAGGTAGAAACCTTCAAAATTAACTACTCATGTTTCTCTTCTAAGTGAAGTATGTGGCAAATTGATAAAATATGGGCATTTATTTCGATTCAAGTGCCTTCTTGATGTGGAGAATAGGGTCTACAAATAAAGCTGGCTTATCCACAATTAAGTCATCCTGAATTACCCTTCCATGTCATTTCTGCCAGCATGGTTCGAGCAACAGACAGCATTTCTGAGCTTTATGGCAGAGGCCAACAAGTTCTTCATTTTTCTTACAATCAGCCGAGCATCTCCCGTCAAGCCTGATGCATTTCTCATCCAAGAATTTATTCATGGCTACACAAAGGAAGGAACCACTGGGGTTAGTTCTCTTCTCACATAGGACAAGCTATCTGTTAGAGTTATGTAACTCTTGAGTGAAGACTTCTTGAGGAGCTGTCATGAGTGCCTTATCCTACCAATTGATGAGAGACAACTGGGGTACAAGTTTCATGTCATTTTTCTGTTTGCTAGTTTGTTTGTCATATCGGATAAAATACCAGTAAACATAGATTTGTCTTCTAATATTTGGGGTTAGACTATGTGGGTACATTCGGCAATGGAAAGTACTGTTCTTTTCTAATAGTGTTTTAGGCAATATTAACATGTTTAATAAACACCTTTGGGGCCTGTGGATTCCCCAAATACTTCTTAGTAAGAGGAGAGCAAAACCTGAAACTGAGAAGATGACTCAAGACTGGAGGGTAAAAAGAATAAGTGAGGGGGCCAGGTGGTGGTGCACCTGATTGAGCACACATGTTACAAGTGTGCAAGGACCAGAGTTCAAGCCCCCGGTCCCCACCTGCAGGGGGAAAGCTTCACAAGTGATGAAACAGTGCTGTGGATATCTCCCTGTCTCTCCCTCTCAGTCTCCCCCTTCCCTCTCAATTTCTGGCTGGTTCTATCAAATAAATAAAGATAATAATTTTTTTTTAAAAAAAGAATAAATGAATGGGGGGGAAGTTCACTGCAGTGGATAGAATTAAAGTGGTTACAGAATATCTCTTCATCACATTCCATCAAAATAGTTCAGTAGCAGGAAAGGGGAGTATGCTGGAAAATATTTTCCAAGCCTTGTCTTATGTTATTCTGTGCAGAATATTGCTTCTGACCTTGCTACTTTACTGGTATGCATCATAGATTAGCAAGTTAATAATGAACACAGCTCATCAGTATTAACATTTTATAGCTGCTTAATTATTTTATATGTAAGGACAGTGTCAAATGTACACAAATGGCACTCAGTGTCACTCTATGAAGGACCAAATTCATGTACATGTGAAATTTACAACCTTACTGACTCATGTTGGCCTGTGCTCTGGTCATATATAATATCATCATATAAGTTTATATGGTTAAATATCAGATAATTCAAGTCTCTGTGAGCTGGTGTTCCCATTGCATAGATCCATGCTCTCTCAGCTCTCTTAGTATTTTAAGATTATTTCAGGATATTAAGCCCAATTCACAATTTTGACCCAGAAAGAGAACAAATTCAGAAAGAGAAAGACCATTGATACCTACATATGCCTAGACAGATTTCATTTAGCTATATAGTATAATTTTGTACTATATAATTTTGCATAATGTTGAAGAATATAATAATTAAGTTTAATAGGGTGCCTTGGTCAATTGCTAATATGTATATCAGTGCCAATAGGATGAATATGATATGGTCTAATGCAGGTCCCAGATTCCCATTTACTTGACACAAACTCTCAGCCCATAGTCTTCCTGCAAACCAAGCACAAGACACACACAGCTGGAGAGGAAAGGCCAAGAAGCAGATTCTCCCTTTAGAGCCTCTAGAAGGAATATATACAAACACATAGTTTTTAGCCCTGTTTGATCTGTTTCTAACTTCTGAGAAGAGGATTCTCTTGTCACAGAATTGTCCATACATTTACATATAGAAAGATTCATTTTTCATGACCAAAAAATTTATCAGAAGTCTTGGGAACTCCAGAGTCTAACTTTCTTTCCCAAGTTCCTTGTGGCTGATCCTGCTCCATTAATATGAGACAGCACTCAAGGATATGGCTCTCACTAGCCTTGCTAGTCTTGCTTCCTTCCTTAAACATTAGGATTTTGACAGCCACTTTGTCACATTTGGAAAAGAGCAGAACTTCATTGAGTCATTGAGCCAGTATCTGGATGGATCTGCTCTGGGACTACCCATATCTAGATTCCTCATTCTAAATAATAACCAAATCTCTCCATTTATTTCAATAAACAGCTTAAGAGTGACTTTTAAAAATGACAGGTACCCCCCCCTAACACTTCCTCTCCACTATTCCAAGCTTTGGGTCCATGATTGCTCAACAAATTGTTTGGCTTCGTATGTTAACTCTCTTTTCAATCACCAGGTTCCAGATGCCACCAGGATGCTGGCCAGGCTTCCCTGGATTGAAGACCCCACCAATGTGTCCTGGAGCTCAGCTTCCCCAGAGACACACCCTACTAGGGAAAGAGAGAGGCAGACTGGGAGTATGGACCGACCAGTCAACGCCCATGTTCAGCGGGGAAGCAATTACAGAATCCAGACCTTCTACCTTCTGCAACCCTCAATGACCCTGGGTCCATGCTCCCAGAGGGATAGAGAATGGGAAAGCTATCAGGGGAGGGGGTGGGTTATGGAGATTGGGTGGTGGGAATTGTGTGGAATTGTACCCCTCCTACCCTATGGTTTTGTTAATTAATCCTTTCTTAAATAAAAATAAATGAAAATATACAATATTAAAAAATGATAGGTAACATCACTTGCATTTGGCACATATTTTGACTTCTGAGTTCTAGAAGATGTGTCCTTTTGTTCTCAAAACCTGGAAAAGTCTAGTCTTGACTTTTAATTTTGGGGGAGGAGATCTAATTGCAACCATCAGAGATGCCTAGAAGCATGAAAACATAAAAAGAGTTCTGCTGTAGGATGAACATCCCATGTCACTGCAGCAAATGAGCTGGGCTCACATCCATCTTCACTCTTGTTTCTATATGGGACTCTGAGAAGCTGCTTAGGCCTACTGAGCTTTAATTTCTGCATCTATAATATTTGTGTAAAGCAGACCTTCTGAACCAAGAGAGTTGGTCCAAAGTCATGAAATTATAGGCAAGACAAAGTTTCCTTTAAAGGCTCTAGGCTTAGAAATCTGTATGTGAAGCTTTTGTTCTAGTATCCACCTTATCTTCTACCATAAGTTTCTTTAAACATTTACTTGCTACTACTTTGCTCTACAATTTTCATATTTCTTCATGAATACTGACACCACAAGGTATCTCTCCTGGTATACCTAGGCAATAATGAAAATAAATGAAAAAAAAATAACCCCACAAAACTGTAGGCTAGGCATTAGGGACAAGTCATATCACATGGCCAGTGTCCCCCTGTAGAGTCCTATGTATTCTAGAGTCAATCATATCCAGGTTTCCTGAGGCAAACCCACCCTCGGAAAAACTTCCTCCAACAGCCTTCCTTGCAAAGGTTCTCAATTTACCTGGGCCCAGAAAGAAGAGAAGAACAAAGAGAAAAAGGAGAGTCCTCATGATGTCCAGGGTCTTGAGAGGTCAGCACAGTGTCCTCTCATAAAGAGCAACAGACACCCACATTTATATACTCTTTAAGCCAAAGAGCATCTTGATCAGTGAGGCATGTCAGGGACGAGGGCATCGCCATGCTCAGCTGAGTCCAGCCCACACAGCCCAGTGCATGCCACCCAGTCTTACAATCTTATCATTTTCCAGATTCTGTAAAATTTTTCTGAATAAGATTGCTACCTCAACATGCTTCACCTCAGAATGTATCCAGAGACTTCACGTGTGGAATGACAACCCTTCAGCTTCATTACTCGGGTGAGACCTTTCCTTTAATAGTACACTCTAATTTCATCTCAGGTAGTTCACTTTCTAACAAAGTCCCATAACCTAGATATACACCAGTTTCTGTGAGAGAGAGCTTATGTGCACACGTATCCATAAACTACTGCAAAATATATACCTGAAAGCAGGACTACACTAGAGTTTGCAGTGAGTACCTCCCTAACACTTCCGCTCCACTATTCCAAGCTTGGGATCCATGATTGCTCAACAAATTGTTTGGCTTCATATGTTAACTCTGTTTTCAATCACCAGGTTCCAGATGCCACCAGGATGCTGGCTAGGCTTCCCTGGATTGAAGACCCCACCAATGTGTCCTGGAGCTCAGCTTCCCCAGAGTCACACCCTACTAGGGAAAGAGAGAGGCAGACTGGGGGTATGGACCGACCAGTCAACGCCCATGTTCAGCGGGGAAGCAATTACAGAAGCCAGACCTTCTACCTTCTGCATCCCTCAACGACCCTGGGTCCATGCTCCCAGAGGGATAGAGAATGGGAAAGCTATCAGGGGAGGGGGTGGGTTATGGGGATTGGGTGTTGGGAATTGTGTGGAGTTGTACCCCTCCTACCTTATGCTTTTGTTCACTAATCCTTTCTTAAATAAAAAATTTTAAAAAAAAATGGTTGGAGGGAGACAAGAGTGGGCAGACATTGATAACCACATGTAAATATATGAGTCAGCAGGAATGAAAGATTTAGAATCTGGCAGTTTAGATTTTGTTTCCTTGACAGGATAACTTTAGTATGCTCACATGCAAAATGAGAGAGATCATATAATATACATGACTAGAGTCAGATGGAATCTGAATTCTAGCTCCAAAAGTTATAAGCTGTGTCCACTTGGCAAATTGCTTGACCAAAGTATATAATTTATTATTTTAACATTTGAGTCTTTCTTTTAAAAATCTAAAAATAGAAATACTATATGACTCAGTGCTAACCACTATTGGGCATTTATGCAAAGAATATGAAAAAGATGACCTTAAAAGACTATCTGCAGGGCCAGCCTTGGCACACCCAGTAGAGTGCATATATCACAATGCTTAAGGACCTAAGTTCAAGCCCCAGGTCCCCATCAGCAAGGGAAGTTTCACAAAAGTTAAACAGTGTCGCAAATATCTATCTCACTCCATATTTCCCTCTTCCCTCTCAGTGTCTCTTTGTCTTTACCAAGAAGAAAGAAGAAGAAGAAGAAGAAGAAGAAGAAGAAGAAGAAGAAGAAGAAGAAGAAGAAGAAGAAGAAGAAGAAGAAGAAGAGGAAGAAGGAGAAGAAGAAAAGGAAAAGAAAATGGTGTCAGGAGAAGTGGATTTGTTGCGATGGTACCTAACCCCAGAGACAACCCTGGTGGCAAAAGTAGTAATAAATAAATAAATAGATCTGCAAATCTATACTGATACACTAATAACAACATCAGTCACAATAGCCAAGGCATTGAAACTGAATGTCCATTGATGAACGGCTGGGTAAAAGCATTATGGGATATATGTTCAGTGGAATGCCGTAAATAACTGTTTTTTTCTTTTTATTTATATTTTGGATAGAGACAGAAAGTGAGAAAGAAAGGGGAGATAGGGAGAGAAAAAGAGAGATACTTGCTTCAGCACTCATGAAACATTCGCCCTGCAGATGGGGACCAGGGATTTGAACCCTGGCCCTTATACATTGTAATAATGTATGATCTACCAGGTGTGGCGCCATATAGCCCCTTTTGCTGGGGCTCAGTACTGGGACTATGAATCCACACTGCTCCAGTAGCCATTATTTCCTTTTTATTATTACGTTTCCATCTATTTTAATTGAGGCAGGGGAATAAAGAGGGAGAAACAAAGATAGGCACCTAGAGACCTACTACACTGCTTGTGAAATGTTCCCCCACACCCTGCAGGTGGAGAGCCAGGGTCTCAAACCCAGGTCTTTGGGCATGGCAATATTCCCTCCACCAGCCAGTGCACCACCAGCCCCCATAAATAAATTTTTTATAAAGATGAATTTATGTCTTTCTACGCTAAGTGAAATAGATAAAGAAGTAAAAGACAAACCCCATGGTTTTATAACTAAATCCCTGTAACACTAATACCTCCTTTCACCGGCTGCTTGCAGCCTGGATCCAGTTGTAGTTGACATCAAATAATTGGATTACTCAAAATTACGTCAATTTTGTTCTTCTGAAATTCCTCCTCATTTTCTGGCTTAAATAAAACACTTTACTTTTTACTTTTGTATCCCCTCCTCCAATGAAACAGACTTGAGACACTTTGTTTTTCCCTTCCTTCTTGGCCAACTCAAGATCATTCCCCTCCCCATCCTAGGCCCTAATCCAAGCACCAGTGCTCTTGTGTTTGATTTCAGCTGTGCATCAGATGTAAAAAGCTATAATCAATCATCTCACCGGTAGCAGCTATATTCATATATGACTTACCAATAACTAAAGCAAACCAATACCCTCCAAATACAAAGAGGGAATAACATAAAGGTTTCCAAAGAGTCCCCCATGCCTGAGATTCTGAGGTCACAGGTTCAATCCCTAACACCACTATAAACCAGATGTGAGTAGTATTCTTATAAACAAACAATAGATAAATAGTAGTAAAGAAAGCAAAAGGAAACATAGCTCAAACTCTGCAAAAACAAAAATAAGCACCAAAAAAGAAGAAGTAGGTTGACAGGAAAAGAGAATAGAGCATAGCATTTTATAGTGTGATCGTACCAGAACTTGGTAATGGGTGCAGGGAAGTTTCTACACATACAGAGGCAGGAGGTTGTACCTCCTCAATTTATTTTTTTAATATTTATTTATTTATTCCCTTTTATTGTCCTTGTTGTTTTTGTTGTTGTTGTTGTAGTTATTGATGTTGTTGTTGGATAGGACAGAAAGAAATGGAGAGAGGAGGGGAAGACAGAGGGGGAGAGAAAGACAGACACCTGCAGACCTGCTTCACTACCTGTGAAGCGACTCCCCTGCAGGTGGGGAGCTGGGGGCTCGAACCGGGATCCTTATGCAGGTCCTTGCGCGTTGCGCCACCTGCGCTTAACCCACTGAGCTACAGCCCGACTCCCTTTATATTTGTTTTGTAAACTAGTGATAAATCGAAAAAATTTTAATTGAAAAAAATTGAATTTTACCATGTTATATTAATATATGCTTTAGTGAAATATACATCACGGTTTTTGTTTTGTTTTCATTTTCAAGCTATCTAGCTTCCTGTAAATTTGCTATATATTTGATTAGGACTTCATGTGTTATAGTGTTCTAATGCTAAAATATATCTAGAAATATATATATTCTCAGAAATCTCAAATAAGAACAGTGACATTCTCCTTCATACAATAAAGAGCAGACTTCGACTAACTTGATAAACTGCTCCCTAATTTGGAGTAAGCCAGGTAAGTGGTGTAAAGACCTGAACTATCACTTTAATATCTATCCCTTGAGTGATAGGGAGTGAGATACCTTCCTTTCTTTAAAAAAATAAAGTCAAGAAAACAAAAAACCCCAGGGCCAAGCAGTGACACACTTGGTTAAGCACACACATTACAGTCTGCAAGAATGCAGATTTAAGCCCCTAGTCCACACCTGCAGGGGGAAAGCTTTACGAGTGGTGAAGCAGGGCCGTAGCTATCTCTTTGTCTCTTTTCCTCTCTATATCCCCCTGCCTTCTCAATTTCTCTCTGTCTCTAAGCAATAACAAATAAATTAAAATGTTTAAATAAAAAAAGAAAACAAACACCCCTCCTCATTACTTCACTTTTATTATAACTACTAAAACTTGAAATACCTTACAAACATGTATTACAATTATCATGGTAGCACCAGGTTGAGCATACAGTTTAACATGTGGAAGACACTGGTTCAAGTTCCTGGTCCCCACCTACAGGAATGAAGCTTCACAAGCAGTGAAGCAGTAAAGCAGTGCTGCAGGTGTCTCTCCTTCTCTCTCCCTCTCTGTCTCACTCTTCCTTCTCAACATCTTTCTGTCTCTATCAAAAAAGAACATATAAAATAAGAGGCCATCAGGAGAACTGTATAATTGTCATACAGGTACTAAGCACCAGCAATAACCCTGTTAGCAGTAAAAAAAAAAAATTACTATAGTACTCTGACAAAAAGCAGAGTCTCTTCAACAAATGATGTTGGAAACAATGGGTTGAAACATGCCGAAGAATGAAACAAACCACTGTATTTCACCAAATACAAAAGTAAATTCCAAGTGGATCAAGGACTTGGATGTTAGACCACAAACTATCAGATACTTAGGGGAAAATATTGGCAGAACTCTTTGCCGCATAAATTTAAAGACATCTTCAAAGAAACAAATCCAATTACAAAGAAGACTAAAGCAAGTATAAACCTATAGGACTACATCAAATTAAAAAGCTTCTTCACAGCAAAAGAAACCACTACCCAAACCAAGAGACCCTTCACAGAATGGGAGAAGATCTTTACATGCCATACATCAGACAAGAGTTTAATAACCAACATATATAAAGAGCTTGCCAAACTCAACAACAAGACAACAAATAACCCCATCCAAAAATGGAGGGAGGACATGGACAGAATATTCACCACAGGAGAGGAATTGCAGGGTCATAAGGTAGGTCCATTTCTAGCCTTCTGAGAGTTCTCCAGACTGTTCGCCACAGAGGTTGGACCAATTGACATTCCCACCAGCAGTGCAGGAGGGTTCCTTTGACCCCATACCCTCTCCAGCATTTGCTGCTGTTACCTTTTCTGACATATGACATTCTCACAGGAGTGAAGTGGTATATTATTGTTGTCTTGATTTGCATTTCTCTGACAATCAGAGACTTGGAGCATTTTTTCATGTGTTTCTCGGCCTTTTGGATCTCTTCTGTGGTGAATATTCTGTCCAAGTCCTCCCCCCATTTTTGGATGGGGTTATTTGTTGTCTTGTTGTTGAGTTTGGCAAGCTCTTTATATATGTTGGTTATTAAACTCTTATCTGATGTATGGCATGTAAAGATCTTCTCCCATTCTGTGAGGGGTCTCTTGGTTTGGGTAGTGGTTTCTTTTGCTGTGAAGAAGCTTTTTAATCTGATGTAGGTTTATACTTGCCTTAGTCTTCTTTGTAATTGGATTTGTTTCATTGAAGATGTCTTTAAAATTTATGCGGAAAAGAGTTCTGCCAATTTTTTCTTCTAAGTCCTTGATCCAAGTCCTTGATCCACTTGGAATTTACTTTTGTATTTGGTGAAATACAGTGATTCAGTTTCATTCTTCTGCATGTTTCAACCCATTGTTTCCGACATCATTTGTTGAAGAGACTCTGCTTTCCCCATTTAATAGTCTGGGCACCTTTGTCAAAGATTAGATGTCCATAGGTGTGGGGCCTCATTTCTGGGCTCTCAATTCTATTCCCTGCAATTCCTCTCCTGGGGATATATCCTAAGGAACCCAACACATCCATCCAAAAAGATCTGTGTACACATATGCTCTTGGCAGCACAATTTGTAATAGCCAAAACCTGGAAGCAACCCAGGTGTCCAACAACAGATGAGAGGCTGAGCAAGTTGTGGTATATATACACAATGGAATACTACTCAGCTGTAAAAAATGGTGACTTCGCCATTTTCAGCCGATCTTGGATGGACCTTGAAAAATTCATGTTAAGTGAAATAAGTCAGAAACAGAAGGATGAATATGGGATGATCTCACTCTCAGGCAGAAGTTGACAAACAAGATCAGAAACGAAAACACAAATAGAACCTGAAATGGAATTGGCATATCGCACCAAAGTAAAAGACTCTGGGGTGGGTGGGTGGGTGGGGAGAATACAGGTCCATGAAGGATGATAGATGACATAGTGGGGTTGTATTGTTAAATGGGAAACTGGGGAATGTTATGCATGTACAAACTATTGTATTTACTGTTGAATGTAAAACATTAATTCCCCAATAAAGAAATTTAAAAAAAGAATATTCACCACAGAAGAGATCCAAAAGTCTGAGAAACACAAGAAAAAATGCTCCAAGTCTCTGATTGTCAGAGAAATGCAAATAAAGACAACAATGAGATACCACTTCACTCCTGTAAGAATGTCAGAAAAGGTAACAGCAGCAAATGCTAGAGAGGGTGTGGGGTCAAAGGAACCCTCCTACACTGCTACTGGGAATGTCAATTGGTCCAACCTCTGTGGAGAACAGTCTGGAGAACTCTCTCAGAAGGCTAGAAATAGACCTACCCTAAGATCCTGCAATTCCTCTCCTGGGGATATATCCTAAAGAACACAACACATCCATCCAAAAAGATCTGTGTACACATATGTTCTTGGAAGCACAATTTGTAATAGCTAAAACCTGGAAGCAACCCAGGTGTCCAACAACAGATGAGTGGCTGAGCAAGTTGTGGTATATATACACAATGGAAAACTACTCAGCTGTAAAAAATGGTGACTTCACCGTTTTCAGCCAATCTTGATGGACCTTGAAAAATTCATATTAAGTGAAATAAGTCACAAATAGAAGGATCAATATGGTATGATCTCACTCTCAGGCAGAAGTTGAAAAACAAGATCAGAAAAATAATAATAATAATAATAAGTAGAACTTGAACTGGAATTGGTGTATTATACCAAAGTAAAAGACTCTGGGTTGGGGGGGGAGAATACAGGTCCAAGAAGGATGATGTATTGTTATATGGGAAACTGGGGAATGTTATGCATGTACAAACTATTGTATTTACTGTTGAATGTAAAACATTAATTCCCCAATAAAGAAACTAAAAAAAAATGCTTGTTTTGTTATTGAAAACATGGTTTTCTTTTTATTTATTTATTCCCTTTTTTTCCTTTGTTGTTTTATTATAGTTATTATTGTTGTCATTGTTGTTGGATAGGACAGAGAGAAATGGAGAGAGGAGGGGAAGACAGAGAAGGAGAGTAAGGTAGACACCTGCAGACCTGCTTCACCACCTGTGAAGCGACTCCCCTGCAGTGGAGCTGGGGCTCAGTCTGGAATCCCTGTGCCAGTCCTTGATCTTTGCACCACCTGTGCTTAACCTGCAGTGCTACTGCCCAACTCCCAGAAAACATGGTTTTCTTATGTGATCTGAATAAGATCATTAATCTACTTCTTTAGGCCACACTGATCTTAATAAGTGATCAAATTCATAAATAAATATAAGCTGTGGAAAAATCAATTACTTTAGGCTGGAAACACCAGATAGCTACAATCCTAACCACCTGGCCAAGGTTAATATCAAGCATGGCTGATCATATTCATGCCATATTCCCCTGGCATGGAGAATGAAATAAGGAGGCTGTTTCACCCAGTATAATCATGATTAGACATCAGATAAACTCAAATTCAGTAGTTTAGCTAGTAAGGTTTCAATGTTAATTTATATTCATAATGATTAACAGGGAAGCTAAAATTAGCAATAGTTGAGGAAAGGGTATATGAGAACTCTTTGTACAGTCTTTGTAATTTTTCAGTAGATTTAAAATTATCCCACACTAAAAAATGTTATTTAAAAAATTATTGAAGTTCTCACTTTAACAGCACATACACTAAAACTGGAACAATACAGAGAATATCCTCATGGCCCTATGCAAGGATGATGCATAAACCAAAGCATTCCATATATACATAGCTATTAAAGACTATTTCATGTATCCTTAGCCTTGGTCACCATGACATTTTGTTAGATATTTGTGTGCTTGTTGGTTATGTATTATGAATGATCTACTTTTTCTTCTTCTAGCGTTTGCCCTTCTTCCATAGCCAGTCAACAGCGTCAGGTTGAACCTGATGTAAAGTTTTGAGACCTCCTTTGAATCTGGAGAGGTGGCAGTCGTTGACTATGTGGGTCATAGTCTGTCTGTAGCCACAGGGGCAGTTCGGGTCGTCTCTGGCTCCCCAGCGATGGAACATAGCGGCGCACCGGCAATGATCTACTAAAGAATGATAGATTGAAAATACACAGTTTTCTATTTCTTTCCAAACCTCACTTATTATTAATGGCTAATAATAATTGTTTATTACTAAGGAGATCAAATGCAAAGTACACTAAGATACCATCTCACATATGTGAGAATGGTTATTGTCCAAAAGACAAAAAACAAGTATTGGAGAGGGAGTGGAAAAAGTCATCCACCTCTCTCCACAACTTGACTACAAGAGACCTTACCTCTCATCTTCCAAAGGCAATGGAGTCAGCATTAGAATAACAGCCTCACCCACTTCTGAAACACACCAAAAGTGACTGGTATCAGGGATAGAGTAACCAAAAGCCAGAGGTTACCTCACACAATACCTGAGTAGTGGCACCCAGGATACAAATTTCAAAAGTCACCAAATATAATGCTAAAAAAAAAAAAAAAACCACAGAAATGAACCAGAACAGAAGCCAAGAGAGATATTTCAATGATCCAGAAGCAAATAAGTATGAGGAAAAAAACATCCAAACATTAACTGAGGCAGTAATCACAGAAGTGAGGAAACTTTTGAGGGAAATATTATCATAAATGGGAAAACCAAGGGCCAGATATTGGTGCACCTGGTTGAGCACACATGTTACAATGCAAACGGACCCTAGTTGGAGCCCATAGTCTCCACCAGTAGGAGGAAAGTTTCAAGAGTGGTGAAGCAGTGCTGCAGGTGTCTCTCTGTCTCTCTCCCTCTTTATCTCCTTTTGTCTCAATTATCTCTGTGTCTAATAAATAAATAAAGATAAAAAAGTTTTTAAAAATATGGAAACAACAAATAAGACTTTGAAATAAAAGATGAACTATAAAAGATGTAATTAGAGGGTTAAAAGCTGAAATAGATGAGTTAAGAGTTCAGTTTGCTCCACAAGCTATCTCTGTAACTGAACAAGGTTAAAAAAAAAAAAAAAGTTTAAGGAAAACAGCTGAGGAACATGTAAGAGTAGAATGTCTGAAACAGAAAGCAGGGCCGGCAAGGTTGAAAATGAACTAGAGGAAACTAAAAAATAAGTAAAATAAATTAAAAAAGAGATTTAGAGACACTAAAAATAACAGCAGAGACATATGGAATGACCTCAAAAAAAAAGTAATATACAGGGGACCAGGCGGTAGCACACCAAGTTAATCACACATAGTGTGAAGTGCAAGGATGGCTCAAGGATCCCAGTTCAAGCCCCCGGCTCCCCACCTGAAGTGGGGGGATGGATCTTCACAATCAGTGAAGCAGGTCTGCAGGTGTCTATCTTTCCATCCCTTCTCTTTCTCCACCTCCTCTCTCAATTTCTCTATGTCCTATCCAACAACGACAGCAGAAACAACAACAATAACAGCAACAACAACAATAACAATGGAAAATAGATGGCCACTAGGTGCAGTGGACTCATAGTGCAGGAACCAAGCCCCAGCAATAATCCTGGAGGCAAAATAAATAAATATAAAAAATTAATATACATAATATTGGCTTGTCAGAGAAAAAGAGAAAACCAAAGATTCTGCAAGAGAAAACCAAAGATTCACATACAGAGAAAAAAAAACATAAGATTGTCAGCAGATTTCTCCATGCAAACTCTAAAATCCAGAAGAGAATGGCAGCAAATACTTTCAGCACTCAATGAGCCACGCTTTCAGCCAAGAATACTATATCCTGCTATACTGTCATTCAGGTTATATGGAGAGATAAAAACTTTCTCAGATAAGCAATAGTTGAAGGAATCAACCATCACCAAACCTGCTCTGCAAGAGGTTCTAAAAGGTTTTCTATAAACAAAAACATCACCAAAAATATGCCATACATCAGAACACTCAGAAAGAAAGTTTATAATAATGACACTGAAATATCTTAAATCCATAATATCAATAAATGTCAATGACCTGAACTCACTCATTGGAAGGCACAGAGTAGGAAAATGGATTAGAAAACACAACCCAACCATAGGTTGTCTGAAGGAATCCCACCTAATCCAACAGGACAAACATAGACTCAAACTGAAAGGATAAAAAGCTATCATACAAGCTAATTGACAACATAGAAAGGCAAGAGCAGCTATTCTTATATCTGACACATTAGACTTTAAAATAAATAAAGTTACAAAAGATAGAGATGGATATTACATAATGATCAGAGGATGATCAGTCAACAAAGAAGACATAACAGTTATTAACATCTATATGCCCAGTGAGTGACCATATGAATATGTCAAACATCTACTGAAAAAGCTACAAAAATGTATCAGCAGTAACACAGTAATAATAAGTTATTTCAACAACCCACTTTCTCAAATTAGCATATCATCTAAGCAGAGAATTAATAAAGAAACAAGAAAATTAACTTAAGAGTTAGATATATTAGACCCTACTGATGTTTTCAGAGTCCTTCACCCCAAGAACAGGCATGCATATTATATTCAAGTCCACATGGGACATTCTCAAAGATAGAACATATATTAGGATAAAAAAGATAGTGTCAACAGATTCAAGAACATTTAAATCACCCCAAGCATCTTCTTAGACTACAGTGGAATTAAACTAACACTTAACAATAAATAGAAAATTAGCAGAAGTTCCAAAATATGGAAAATCAACAATACACTACTTAACTATTGGATCAGAGGAACTCAAGGACTAAATTAAAATGTGTCTAGAATCAAATGAAAATGAATACACAACTATCAAAATATTTGGGACACAGCTAAAGCAGTACTAAGAGGGAAATTCATAGCCATACAGGCACACATTAGGAAATAAAAACAATTTTTATAGGGGATGGGTGGTGGTGTGTCTGGTAAAGCAAACATGTTACAGTATACAATTATCTTTGTTCAAGCCCCGAAGTCCCCACCTGCTGGGGGGAAACTTCATGAGTGTTGAAGCAGTGCTACAGATATCTCTCTACATCTATCTATCTCTATCCCTCCCCTCTCAATTTCTCTCTCTCCCTATCTAAAATAAATAAATAAAATTAATTAATTTTAAAATAAGATTTCCATATATTCTAGTCACCCTACTTCTGGATACTTACCCAAACAAACAAAAATATTAACTCAGATAAATATATGCATAACCATGTTTACTGAAGCATTATTCACAATAGCTAAGAACTGGAAATGACCTAAGTGTTAATTAACTGATGAATGAATACAGAATATGTGGTCTGTATACACAATGGAATATTATGTAGTTATAAAAAGAAGATGAAATCTTATCTTTGCAATAATATAGATGGACTTAGAGGATATTAAGCAAAGTGAAAATAAAAACAAAGAAAGATAAGCACCATATGATTTCATTCATGTGTGGTCATAGAGAAAAAAATCGATGAACTAAGTAATACACTTTTAAACCATAAGCAGCATGCTTCTGGCCCCTAGTAGGGGGAGTTGTAGGATGCTCTGCTCTTCCAACTTTCCAAGAATTGACATTTCTTCCCCTATGCCAGTCAGAATACCCCAGGTACAAAGCTGCATGGAGGATAAGGGTTAGATCTATCATCTCAGCCCTTGATCCTGGGAAATGGAGCATGTGAATGGGCATTGTGTATTGATTCACTTCACTAACCAAGGGCCTATCCCATCACTTGCAAATATAAGTGAGTTTCTTATTTGCCCAAAGAAATCCCAAAACTCTGTTCTAAAGAGTCTTCTATCAGAGATGGCTCTGAGTAGAAAGGCAGTTTCTCTTGTTTTTGCTTTTCTCTTCATTTTGGCTCAATTTCCACTAGGTAAATGAAAATTTGTGGGGCTTTGACGGGACAGAGCATAGAGAATCATTATTCTATTAGGTATCACCCTGAAGTTGAGAGTAATGATCAGCAACTTACTGAGCTTACCAGGGAAATTTCTTGAATCTTCAGTAGCATTTATAAGACCAAATAACTATTTCTTCTTTAAAAAATGTTTGTAAAAAATGTATTGCTAGTAACCAGGATATGAACTCCAAGAAATAGAAAAAGGTTGCAACTTTCTTCTTGGGACTTGCTGATGATTGACACATTCAGTTACATATTGAAGGTGGGAATGCTATTTAATGCAATGCCATGTCCTATTATTGATTTCCATACCTAAAATATGTTTGAATTTTGAATGCAGGGGGCCAGGCAGGACTTGAATATTCCCAGCCATTTCCAGGAGGTAAGTTCAATTTCTTGTATATACTTTCAACTTCTAGGAGCTCTATCCTGCCAACTCTTTGTGACTTCCAGAAATAAGAATATAACAATGAAAGTAAAATTACTTGAAATTCCAGCCCATTGACTATTGTCTTCTCTCCTTCTTGCTCTCCAACATTCTACTGAGAGTTCCCATTTCACAAAGAAATCTTTTTGTTACTGGATTTCACTCTTGACCATAGAGATTTGGACACAATGTCTTTTTTCCTTCGTGTTTAGGGTGTTATCTAACAAATTGGGGTCATATAATAACATTTGAATCAGCCACCAAATATTGCTCTGAGGGTCAATCTATCATTTCTTCAGAATCTGCTCCTAAGTCCAGTGAAGTGCATTATAAATATGTACCATTGGTTTAAAGAAGATCAAGTAAAAAAAAAAAAAAGACTAGACAAGTCACCATTTCAGAAGTCATTTTTAGTGACTAGTCAACTGATTTGTTGTTGTTGTTGTTGCTATTATTTGTCACCAGGTGATTACAGGGACTTGGTGCCTGTGCAAAGAATTTATTCATACTGATGGTCTTTTTTTTTTTTTTTTGCTTTCTTCTATTTGGACAAAGAGAAATTAACAGGGGAATGACGGATAGTGATAGGGAAAGAGACACCTGCAACACTGTTTCACTGCTGATTTTACTGGTGAAGCTTCCCCACAGTAGGAATACTTGAGCATGGGAACATGTGTTTTCAACCAGGTACACCACTGTCTGGTCCCTGATCTTGCTTACTTTATTTTATTGACTCATACAGGAGGTAAGCTTATAGAAAACTGAAGTATCCCTGTTTAATTGCAAAACAAAACAAAAAAGTCAAAATATTTGGGCAGAATTTCAGAGTGGAAAATATTAAGGTGATTACTAGTCTACATGTGATTACTGCACATTAGACAATCTATGTTGTATGGATTATGCCACTTAATCTTCAAAATAATTCCTAATGAGGAGGTTGGCACTATCCTAACCACCATGTACTGCTGATGAAGTCCATAGTGGGAACATATTCAATAGTTCTGCTCTAGGAAGCCAAGTATTAGTGGCTAAGTGAGCCTTACAAATCAGGAATTGAGTCACAAGTCTCAATTCTCTGATTCCCAAGCAGGTCAGATAGTTCCTACCAACCTTCTTAGCTGAAGAGATATATAAAAATTTCTGAGTGACTATACACTGGCACTGACAAGTTCACTTAGACAACACCTGAAAAGACCAGAGCTGCTGAAGATGATCAGTGAGAACAACTACACAGAAATGAAAAATACAGAATGTGTTTCTAGAATGTCAAACAAGAAAGGTAAGATTAAGCAGCAATGTGAGAACATGTAACCAAAACAGAAACTGAACCTGGGAGTTTTTAACTCTATCTTCAAAGTTCTTAACCTACTGCGCTACCACCAGAACCCCATCTTCAAAGTTCTTTAAAAGCCACAGGTAACTTTCCTATTTCCATCCTGAACACTGTACAGGAGTTTCAGGTATGTATACATATATATGTATTAAATTTTGTGGTTTTGTTTTCTGTATAATCTGTCTTGATTTTTTTTTTAGACCTGTACCAGGTTTTTACACACGGAAAATAATGATTGTACCTCTTTCATACTTAAAAATTAACACCCTTCCCAACTCCATGCTACAGAAAACTCTTTGGAAAATCCAGACTGGTTCTCCAAAACACTCTCTATAATCATAACTACAACCATCACTTTTCAGGCTGGCAAATTAATATTCTTGCTTTGTCATGCATGTAATCCAGGTTTGAGTCCAGTCCTCACCACAATGGAGAAAGCTTCAGTGTTATTCTCTCTCTCTCTCTCTCTCTCTATTTCTCTCTCTCTTCCTCTTCCTAATCTCTTTATCTCTCTGTTCTCTCTGTGTGATATATATGTATATATATATTTACCTTGGAGTGGTGAAGCCCTAAGTAGAACAACAGTAACAAAAAAACTTCCCTTTTGCCAACTCTGATCCTCCCCCTTTCCAATTTCCAGAGAGTTCTAGCAAAGTCATAACAATAGTTCTTTCTTGGCATTAGGTGAGTTTGTTGCATGTAAACCATGCAGGCTTGGTCGGGGCAGATGCAGAAGGTATTGCCATGAGGATGAGAAAGCTGATGGAAATTGCAGGCTGAACTTCTTCTGTTGCCGACCAAGGATCCAAAAAGCCAAATGATCATCTGAAGAGTCTGCCTTTTTCATATAAGTGGGAAGCTGTAAAAGATAACACACACCACAGTCATATTCTACCTACCTATCTAAAGGTATTAATTTTCACAAAATAGAGCAACAGATATGAAATCCACATCTAAGTTAATGGAGTTATAGTCCTTCAGAATATAAGAAATTAGTTTTACCCACACCATTTCTTGGCCTACCAATGCATTATCAATAGTTGATTTTAGTATTTGTGGTATATTTTTACTAACTATATTTGACATGTAACATTGTATTAAGAATGATTGAAGGGACAAAAGCCTCTATTCACATATTGTACAATATTTTAAAATAAAGCTTTTGTGTAAACATAAGGTGTATGGCATGTTAATTTGATACATTTTTATATTGTAATATGATTGCTGTTATAATAATGTTTATCACTTCAATTATGGTTAACTATCATGTCATCTTTGATAGTTGGGCTAATTATATTTTAGTTTCTATGGTAATAGTAGCACAATATTGGTGTCTATATTCATTATGCCACAAAGTAGATCTCCTTGACTTATTATTTGTTGCAAGTTTATACTTTTTTTAAAACAAGATTTTAAAAAATATTTATTTATTTTCCTTTTTGTTGCCCTTATTGTTTTTATTGTTCTTATAGTTATTGTTGTTGTTATTGATGTCATCATTGTTGGATAGGACAGAGAGAAATGGAGAGATGAAGGGAAGACAGAGGGGGGAGAGAAAGATAGACACCTACAGACCTGCTTCACTACCTGTGAAGTGACTCCCCTGCAGGTGGGGAGCTGGGTGGAAAGTTTGTATTCTTTTTTTTGTAATTTTTATTTATTTATCTTCCCTTTTTGTTGCCCTTGTTGTCTTTTTGTTGTTGTTGTTGTAGTTATTATTGTTGTAGTTGATGTCGTCGTTGTTGGATAGGACAGAGAGAAATGGAGAGAGGAAGGGAAGACAGAGAGGACGAGAGAAAGACAGACACCGGCAGATCTGCTTCACCGCCTGTGAAGCGACTCCCCTGCAGGTGGGGCTCGAACCGGGATCCTCATGCCGGTCCTTGTGCTTAGCGCCACCTGCGCTTAACCTGCTGCGCTACAGCCCGGCTCCCAAGTTTGTATTCTTAAACATCATCACATTTATCCCTCATTCTTCTAATCACTCTTTTTTTATGAATTGGACATTTTTTTAAAATTCTTATTTATAAAATGGAAATATTGACAAGACCATAGGCTAAGAGGAGTACAGTTCCACACAATTCCCACCACCAGAACTCTGTATCCAATCCCCTCCCTTGATAGCTTTCCTATGTTTCATCCCTCTGGGAGTATAGAGCTAGGGTCATTATGGCATGCATAAAATGGAAGGTCTGGCTTCTATAATTGCTACTATGCTGAACATGGGTGTTGACAGGTCAATCCGTACTCCCAGCCTGTCTCTTTTTCCCTAGTGGGACAGGAGTATGGGGAGGTGGGGTTCCAGGACACATTGGTGGGGTGGTCTTCCCAGGGAATTCAGGTTGGCATCATGGTAGCATCTGGAACCTGGTGGATGAAAAAGAGTTAAGATACAAAGCAGAACAAATTATTGACAAACCATGAACTTAAAGGAAAAAATATTGCAGATAAAGACTTGAGGTCTCCATTTTAGAAAAAGCTAGTAGGTCTATTTTAGGTATATTCCAAGAGACCCACGACTTTACTAATTTTTTCCTGACTCTGACATCTAATATGCAAGTGAACCCAAAGTATTATCTGGAAAGATAGTATCATAGTTGGAAAAAGGACTAGAAAACTGGATCAGGGAAGAGAGTAGCTCCTAAATATAGGAAAAGTTTATAAATATTGTAAACCCCATTGAACTAGACAATCTTTTAAGTTTTACTTGTAAATTATAACATTTGCATCAGGTTTTGTTGTTTATTTTTTCCAGAGCACTGCTCAGCTCTAGCTTATGGTGGTGTGGGGGAATGAGCTCTATTAGTCCTGTGATCAGTGAGCCAACGTTGATTGTTCGGTTTTAGCAATGAAAACATTAGAGACTGAACACTACTTTACCTAATATATGTATGTGTTACTGTATGTATGCGCTCAGATCCATTTCTGTCATTTCAGATAGCTAGACAAATTGTTTTTCACTATGAATCTTAAAGTATAATTATAAGGTTTTTCTTTTCCTTGCCTCCAGGGTGCTTCATGCCTGTATTATTCCACAATTTCCAGCAGATTTTTTCTTTCCAGATAGAGGGTTAAAAGTGGAGAGAGTGAGAAAAATGGAGAAAAAATCAGAAGGGCAGACACCACACCACAGTGCTGCTTTATTGCTTGTGAATCTTCCCCTTTACATGGTCCTCTCATGTGGTGACTAGGTATTTGAACCTGGGTTCTTGCACATGGATATTTTTGTGCTCTATCAGATAAGCCCTTAGATACAATTTTTACATATTTATTATTATTGTTTTATTTAAATATTGTATTAATTTTATGCTATAAAACAGAGAGAAATTGAAAGAGAAGGGGGAGATAGAAAGGGAGATGGGTAAAGATATACCTGCAGAACTGTTTCACCACTTGTGAAACTTTCCCCCTACAGATGGGGACCAGGAGCTTAAAATCTGGTCCTTGGACCTTGCACAGGTGCACTACTGCCTGGCCTCTGTATGTATTAAAAAACGACTATTTAAGCATGCCTGGCTAGCGTGGGGGTGCTTCATCCCCGGCGCATGCTCTCTGGGTTGGAGGGAACTTGGCCGGACTCAGCCTGGGCTGCTACTCATTTAGGGAAATAGATGAGTCAGGAACCAAACATGTGGTGCGAGGTAATGCAAAAGGATCTATTGATCAGAGAGCCAATGCTTTTATAGGACAAAACCGGAAGTGACAAGTCAGAAACAGAAATGGCTAGGAAAGAAGGTAGAGAGAGTCAAAAGCACTGGGAAGGTAGAAGCTTCCTTAGCAACTGTTGTGAGGGTTTTAACCAGGGTGGGATTAATGTTACCCTGCAGGCAGGGCGGGTCTGGTTCTCCAGGTAGAAAGAAGATAGATCAATTGGGATGGGTGGGGATCTTTCAGGCAAAACAATGATTATGTAAATAGGCCCTAATATCAATAATGCAGGATCAGCCAGCATGGGGGCTGGCTTAAAGCCTGACATAAGCATCTGTTTCTAACAGTGAAATGTATCTAGCAGACTGTGCATGAAGTATTAGATAAATAGGAAAAGAAAGGGAAGGGTAGCTGTAGATTATATTGGAATGAAGGTACTTGAAATTAAGTTTGAAGGGAAACTAAAAGTCTAAGCAGAGATGTAAAACAGAGTATTCCAGGATAGAAGATAAGGTTATCTACCTTACTCCCCCATGAATGCAATTTAGGCAAAGTTTATTTCATCAGCCCACACATTATTCAGTGGAGCATGAAAAAATGTCATCCTTAATAAATACTACAAACCAAAATTTCCATCCAGTCCTTTCAGCTCTAGGATTTGTTTAAATTGTCTTCTCTTGATTTCAGAGGTGAATTTCAATTCAACTACTGCACCTCTTCTTTCCCTCCAGTCCACTGACCCCTGGAACAATGAGAATCTTTGCATTTATATTTGCTGCTTTCATTCTTCTTGCTCAGATTTTTTCAGGTAAGAAATAATTTTTTACAAGTATAAGAATGACTCTATAGTCAGTATCTGTCTTCTGATATGATAACTCAGCATTTACAAAGGTGCTTAACTCATCCCTGTGTTGGAAATAAGTTTCCCCAGAGCAATTCACTCACTGGCAATCTTTTCTTGAACTCAGACCCAAAATGAGATCACAGTAATTCAGATTATCTCCAACCAGAAACAAATCTACGCAATTTCTCTAATAGCTATAACAAGGAATTCAAATATACATCTCTAATTTTGAATCTAGCTCCTTCTTCTGCAATCCCAAACCTATCTTCACTATATACCAAAACGAATGCTTGAAGATGAGAAAATATTTTAGAGGCAAACTCCAAACTCACTTGTTAATTTATACAGGTACATCTTTGTAGTCTAGGTTACTTAAAATAGCATATCCTTTTCATTTAAATTGTTTATTTTATTAAAAAGCATAAGAGAGAGAGAGAGGAACTACAAGATCATTCAATTCTAGGACATCTGGGGTCTTGGACATGCAAATCTTGTGTTCTAACACATTGAGTTATCTCCCAGCCATGGTCCAATAAAGCATATTATTAAGAATCTATTTTCAGGGGCTGGGTGGCAATGAATCCACTCAAGCACACATATTACCATGCAGTTGGACCCTGGTTTGAGCCCTTGCCCTCCACCTGCAGGGGAGATGTTTCATGAGCAGTGAAGCAGGTCTGCAAGTGTCTCTACCTGTCTGTCTGACTGTCTATCTATCTCCCCATTCCCTCTCAATTTCTCTCTATCCTATCAAGCATAATGGGGGTGGGGGAGGAAAAAGAAATAGCCACCAGAAGCAGTGGATTCATAGTGCTGGCACCAAGCCCCAGCAATAACCTTGGTGGCAGTAAAAAATGAACAAATAAATAAAATAAAATAAAATCTATTTTCATGTTCACTAGTTAGTTCAAAATCAACCTCAGATTATTTTGAATTTTGTGGCTATTACATATTACGGGAAAACTGCATCATTTAAATCTATGATTATTTTGCTTAAGTCAATGACTCATTTGAAATGTCTCATTTTGCTCAATACATTCAAGACTTAATCTTTAGGAAATCTTTATATGTGTTTCTCCTCAACATTCCTTTATACTTCTATTATAAAGTTGTTGTTTTTTAATTTTATTTTATTTTATTACCAGAGCACTGTTCAGCTCTGGCTTATGGTGGTGCAGGGGATTGAACCTGGGGCTTTGGAGCCTCAGGCATGACAGTCACTTTGCATAACCATTATGCTATCTACCCTCTGCCCCTTTTTTTTTATTTTCTAGGTAAGGTATTTTTTATCATTTTATTGGAGAGGGTTAATGGTTCAAAATAATCTGAGGTTGATTTTGAAATAATTAGTGAACGTGAAAATAGATTCCACTGCTCCTAGTGGCTATTTTTGCATGACCATTATGCTTATCTCTACCCAGCTCAACACTTTTTCATGATAACACTAAACACTATAACTTGGTCTCTTTGTTCTGAACAAAGGAACATTGCCTCTACCACTCTGAATGTTCCTGATAAATTGTTTAAAATGTCATTCCTTTGATAATCTTTTTATGGGGGGAGCAGGGAGTTAATGATTATTGGTTTGTAATATACTTATAAGCACACATATACAATTTCTCCTCTAACCAAGATAGGTGTCTAAAAAACATTCTGACCCCCATATTACGCCCATCATTTTCTGGGTACCTGAACCAGAAAGGCCTCTCCCCCTCCTTCCTGTCCTCTTTCCTCAGAGTCCTGTGCTTTGGTGCAATACACAAAACCAATCCAAGTTTTACTTTATATTTCCCCTTTCTGTGCTTGTTTAAATTTTGACCACAAGTCAAACCACCCCATATTCATTCTTTTCTTTCTGACTTATCACACTTAATACGAGAGGCCTGTGCAGTATTACTGGGATGTTTTGTTTTGTTTTCCTTTGTATCCCACAATTGGAAGCTTCACAACTAAATGCCAATGCATATGGTCTATCATTGATATTTTTACAATGTAAATAAAAGTCTTTGCCATTTGTAATATGAAAAGCTATTAATTTAGAAACCAGAGGAAAAAACATTTATTGGAATTAGGTCGTATACAAAAGAAGAATTATTTTGACTTGAGCTGGGTGATGGTGCACATGGTCAAGTGCACATATTACCATGCACAAGGACCCAGTTTCAAGCCCCCACTCCCCACCTTTAGGGGGTCCTCTTCATAAGCAGTGAAGCAGGTCTGCAGGTGTCTATATTTCTCTACCTCTATCTTAGCATCCTTTCTCTATTTCTTTTTTATTTAATTTTTTTATTATTGGGTAGAGACAGAGAGAAATTGAGAGGAAAGGGGTATATAGGGAGAGAGAGTGACACCAGAAGCCCTGCTTTACCACTCATGAAGCTTTTCTCCTGCAGGTGGAGACCAGGAGCTTGAACCCTGGTCCTTGCACATTGTAGTGTGTTTAACCAGGTGCACCACCACCAGCCCCCCCCCTCAATTTATCTCTGTCCTATCTAAAAAAAAAAAAGCCACCAGGAGTGGTAGATTCATAGTATCTACGCCAAGCCCCAGCTATAACCCTGGTGGCATAAATAAATAAATGGAAGGAAGGAAGGAAGGAAGGAAGGAAGGAAGGAAGGAAGGGAAAGAAAGAAAGAAAGAAAGAAAGAAAGAAAGAAAGAAAGAAAGAAAGAAAGAAAGAAAGGAAGAAAGAAAGAAATAAAGAAATGTTTTGGTTCTATTATATCCTAGAAACGATTGTGGTAGAGGCTTAATTTCTGCTTTTAAATTTTCTAATGAATATCAGATGAGGACACTAAATATTGGGGATCCAAACTTAAACATGGCTATTCAGGAATGTCTATTCTCTAGATTTATACTCTGGGTTTCCAGACAACTCAGTACTCAAGGATTCTGAATATGACCTGAGTGACATAATGTTGCATTCCAGCAATTAACTACCAGGTAACTAAGATGGATGCTTTCTTCACTTAGGCAGGGCAGGATTTTACAGATCACAATACTGTCAGAAGATGGATGGTCGCTGTGAAATTGAATGTCTTTCCTTTGAAGTGAAGATTGGTGGTTGCAGATCTGATTTGACTCCACTTTGCTGCAAAAGATTAAGTAAATATTAATGCTCAGAAGAAATCATAACAAGAGGTAAAGATGTTCTTGCTGTGTCAGACAGATGTGATAAACATTTCATTGTATTTATATATTTTTTTCAAGTTTGGGAGCCACTCTCTGCTTTAACCTAGCTTTCAAGTTCTATTCTTTACTCTTGATATTATCCTCACAGACAATATTTCTAGTCCACCTCCATATTACCTGCCAAGCTCAAGCAAAGATTACTAAAGTCCCTGGGCTGCTGAGAACAAACCTAAAATAGGTATTGTAGCTTCTTTCCACCTTAAGGCTCTATTCAGTTTGGTCTCTTTTTATTAAATATTTTGTCCCACTTTATATCTTACTGCCTTTAAGTCATTAAGTTCCCTATACCGCTGCAATCCCTTCCTGACCTCTCTAGGCAGATGACTTCACCAATATGTCCCTGAACCTCACCTCTTCAGAACCCTACCCTACTAGGAAAAGATAGACAGGCTGGAAATATGGAAAGATCGGCCAATGTCCATGACCAGTGGAGAAGCAATTACAGAAGCCAGAAGTCCCTCCTTCTGTACCCCCAAAAATTTTTGGTCCATACTCCCGGAAGAGAGAAATGCCGGGTGGGAGACAGAGACGACCAGAGACTCATGGCTGAGTGGTAGGCAGTTCAGTCTTTATTCATGTGGAATGCAACGCAATCTAAGCTAAACTATCCCTAATAACAATCTTGTCCTTATATATATATATATACACTCCAAGAAGGGTGGAAACAGGATGTGACGTAGAGAGGGTGGAGCAAAAAAAGATTGGTGGAAATCAGGGTGTGACAAGGAGAGGGGGCGGAGCAAAAAGAGAGTATGAACCAGTGGGATTAAACCAATGCCCTGCAGGCAGGGTAGTGCTTAGTTAACAGTGGTTATGTAAACAGAATACAGTGTTAAGCAGGGGGGATTAAACCAATGAAACAGAAGGGGTCTTAGAAGCAAAATTTAGAAGCATACCAACAGAGAAATATTGGGGGAAGATGACCAAAAGGCTCTGAACCTTAATTCCAATAGAACCCAGAACTTTTGTGACCAAGAATCTTTGTTTTTATACCATCATTGAGAGGAAAGATAATCAGGGTAATACCTGAGGAAGTCAGGCACTCTTTCTCTTATCTGAGAGGGAAGAGAAATAAGGAAGGACATCTAGAAGTTGTAATAGGTGTAGCTACGGCTTAGAAAGTAAGTGAATGCAGCCACCTTAGAAGTGAGTTTCCACTGGAGAGGGATGAACTTTGGTGGTGGGAGTGGTATGGAATTGTACCCTTATTATCTTATAATATTGTAAATCACTTTTAAATAATAATTTTTTAATTATTCTTGCTGTGACCTTAGTATGACAAACATCTCTGGATCTTCTTTCTCAGACACTTAAGTGTTTTCTGAAGTTGTTAGTTCAGTTTCTGATGCTACAGAGAAAAGTTATTTCTATGCTATAAAATCCTCGAGGGAAGGCTTCATGTGTTATTCACTTTCACATCCTCTAAGACTGTTAATTTTTGAGCAATAAATGCATAATTAAATCAATAACCAAAATATGTGGAATGGAAAGATAGGTCTGAGATTCAGATGGACAGAGTTCTAAAGTCATAGCCTTGGCTTCAAACAAATGTGTGACCTTGAGTCTTCTGTGCTAAGATTCTTGTATCTATAACATGAGAAAATTCGACCATACTGTAAATGATTATTTGCTAGATATGCACTGTAATTGCCTCAGTAGTAACATAGCCATATGCTCTCCTCCACCTTTACAGACATTGCTCTATAATATCTTCTGGGAGTCAGGCAGTAGTGCAGCAGATTAAGCACAGGTGGCACAAAGCACAAGGACTGGTATATGGATCACAGTTTGAGTCCCCGGCTCCCCACCTACAGGGGAGTTGCTTCACAAGTGGTGAAGCAGGTCTGAAGGTGTCTATCATTCTCTCCCCCTCTGTCTTCCCCTCCTCTCTCCATTTCTCTCTGTCCTATCTAACAATGAAGACATCAAAAAGAACAATAATAATAACTACAGCAATAAAACAACAAGGGTAACAAAAGGGAATAAATAAATAAATATTTTTAAAAATTTTTTAAAAAGATCTTCTGTTCCATGTCTGATGTAAAACATCAAATTTCTACCAAAAAGAAAATTGGCCTATGTCAAATTTCATATTTGCTACAGATTGAGTAGCAATTTTCTTCTGCTCATTTGCAATGGGAACTTATCAAACTATGGTCTAGAAAGTAAGGTCCTAGAGTGAATATAATTTAATAATATCATCATAGATGAGGAGCTCTAGGCTCAAGGAGATCACTTAGCTAATGATTTAGTTACACCTATGTTCAGGGTTCTGGATTTTTGGTCTTGACTTATTAGTATAACTATTAAAAAATAACAGTGCATTTTGAACAGAATGACAATGACCTAGAATTAAAAATAAAAAGGGATAATGCTAAGGCAAAGAAAGAGTTACCTAACCAAACTATAGGAAGAAGAGAAGCCAAGATAACAGGAAGCCTTGATAAAGGCCCCCACACCCCTGAGTGGTATATCCTATCCTGACAGGTCATAAAACTTTTAAATACTATAGGATAGGATAACCTTCCTCCAGACACAGCTATACAAGAAAAGATAACAGTAACTAAGGCAACCAGACCCTGAACAATAGGTACAAATCTCACCCCCTTAACCTTGCAGCCTATTTCTATGAGAATGCTTTTTGCTTTTAGCCTGTAGCCCTCTATATAAGCTGTACCTACCCTTTGTTCAGGGCCTAGAATTCTTTGAGAGCATGAGCTCTTTTTGTGGCCCATTAATATAAATAAAGTTTCTCCTCTGTCCAAATCCTCATATCTCTCTAGTCTTGTTTACAGCATCAGACCAGTCCTTAAGATTAAAAAGAATGTTATAGCAACCTAAGTGAGCAGTTAGATAAAGGAAAAAGTTGAAATAATCTGAAAATAAAAGATATTTTCCAAAGCCCTCTAGATGTACTGTGATATTTGTTCCTTGAAGGCAATTATACAGGCAAACTGGAACTTACCTTTGGCCAAACTTGCCTAAGATTGGAGCCCCTAGGTTTCAGGCAGAGCAAAATATGTTTCATGGGCTTTTTTTTTTCCTTTATCATACCAGAGTATTATAATAACACTTCCAGAATAGAAAAAAAAATCTCTCAAGCCTAGAGAATTTTCTTTTTTATATAAACTGGCTTGCTGTATAGATATATATATATATATAGAAAAAACAACAGCAATAACATGAAGCACAATTTCTGAAACAAGACAATATGCAATTGTCTATGACTAATATTCATTTTTCTGTCTCTTTGTGAAACAGGCAGGATTAGGTTTAATCTGCAGAGACATCCATATTCTGGGTATGGAGACCAACAGACTCTCAGGCAGAATGTAAATTGCTGGCACGAACTAGAAATATTGAAGTACAAATACAACACCACCTTCAACTCTGGAAATCTGACTAATGGATTTGGAGGAAGCTGACTCTGAATAAACGTTTGATATTAATCACTTGTCAGATGTGAATGTACAAATATTATCTCCCAGTTACTGAGTTGCCTCTTTATCCTAGTGTAGTTTGTTTTCAATGTGTAGAAACTTTTTAGTCTCATGTAACACCATTTGATTACACTTGTTGTCAGTTCCTATGGCTAATACATCTTTAATAATGAAGAGCCTGAATTTCACTGATATTTTCTTGTTTAAATTTTATAGTTCATGTGGCTGCCCAATTTCCTAGCACCATCTGTTGAAAAGCTTTCTTGAAGGTTTTAAGTGATTTTGTCCCCTTTGTTATATATTATGTGGTTGCATATGTGTAGGCTTAATTCTGGGCCCTCAATTCTGAGCCACTGATTCAAGTATCTATTTTTATTAAAATACCATGCTCTATTGTTTTGTCATGCAAACTGAAGTTGAGGAGTATGATACCTCCACATTTTTCCTTTTTTTTTTTTTTTTTTTTCCTCAAAAGTGATTTGGGTAGTCATGACTTTTTCTTGTTCCAGAAAAATCTTTGGATGAGCTGTTCAATTTGCTTGAAAAACATCATTGGGATCCTGATAGATTTGCAATAAAATTGTAGGTTTCTTTGGGTAGAATGATATTTATTTGAATATTTATTTCCCGGAGACTTCCAGAGGCGGGGCTTTGGAGCAACAGCAGATATGTTTCACTCCTCTCCTCTCCCAGGTCAACTAGGAATACCAAAGGAGATTACCTGGGACCACAACAAGGCAGGAGTAGAATGACTTTGGGAATATACCAAATCACTGGTGAGTGCAAACTTGTTGGTTCATGGACAGAGAGGAGACTAAGGAAAAATTACTGGGGCTAAGGCCCATTTGTACTCCTGAGTGCCTGGTAACAGTCCAGCAGTTTACCCGTTGAGGCACCATCTCCTATCTGTTTTGCCACCAAAAAGACTGGTGAAGGGAGGAGAGGACTCCCCTAAGACTCACCAAATGCAAATGTGAGTCTCCATTGACTACTGCCCTCAAAGACTGAAGCATCAAGGGGAGGCCCTGTGGTGACATCAGGGGACAGAGAACTGACCTGTAAACAAACTCAAGAGAAGATCTACATTCTGGGGGTCTATCAGTTGAGCTGTATAACTGGAGCCTTTCTACACTATTCTCCTGATGAGAACTTGGTAAATAATTGCCTCAGAACACACAGACTATAAACGCACTTGTTTAGACACTCACAGGGCATTGCAATGCTGCCCACCTTGGCAGAGAAGATGAATTGAGCCCAGAGCTTTGAATCCTTGGGGAGTGGAGTCTCTTTGCATAACCACTGTGTTATCTCTCCCCACCTTGATCTATCTTTTGGTCAGGAGTGAGTGATTAAGCTAAGAAGTCAAATTATAGTTAAAAAGATCTCAGGCTCCCATTGCCTACAGGGAAGGAAAAGAACAAAATAGGATTTAACAGCCACTGTGCTCCAACCCAGGGATTGAAATAATATTGAAACAACTGTTAATTTTCACAACTGTGAACTCTTTAAGTACCTTACGTAGACACAGTCAATCCAAGCAAGAGTGATAGTAATTTGAAAAGTACTTGGAGAGGAATACCAAAGGAGATCATCTGGGACCACAACAAGACAGGATTAGAACAACTTCAGGAACCCACCAAATCACTGGTGAGTGCAAATACATGTGGCTCGTGGACAGAGAGAGGAGCATAGGGAGCGATTAAGTGGTTGATAACAGTACAGCAGTTTACCAGTTGACCTCCAGTCTGTTTCACCAATAAAAAGACAGCTGAAGGGAGGAGAAGACTTCCCTAAGACTCACCAAATGCAACTGTGAGTCTCCATTGCTACTGCCCTCAGAAGCTGGAGCTTCAGGGCATGGGGTAGGCGGGGACTGTGATGACAGCAGGGGACAGAGAACTAAGGAAAAAACTCAGAAGATCTATACCTCAGTGACCTAGCAGTAGGTCTGTGAGAGTCTCTTTGCATAACCACTGCATTATCTCTCCACCACCCTGATTTATCTCTTGGTCAGGGGTCAGTGATTAAGCTAAGAAGCCTACTTATACTTTAAAAGCCCTCAGGCTCCCATAGCATACAGGGAAGAAAAAGAACAAAAGATGTTTTTAAGCCACTGTGCTCCAACTCAGGGATTAAAATAATATTGAAACAACTGTTAATTTTCACAACTGTGAACCCTTTAATTACCTTATTTAGATACAAGTCAATCCAGGCAAGAGTGATCAGTAATTTGAAAAGTACTGAGAGAGGGACCTCAGAACATAATATATAAAATGGTTAAACCAACAAGAGGAAATATTGGAGAAATGAATCAGGACAAGAGTCCAGCTAAAAAAAAAAAACCCAAAGATTGAAGCAAAAATGATGAGGTCAACATCAAACACTAGTTAAAGAAATAATCACAGTAATGACTAAAGAGTTTGAAAGAATTGTCATCAGAAACAACCAATGAAACTCTGGCAGAAAACACTAATTATCTCAAGGTTATTAGAGAGCTGAAAGCTGAAATAGCTGAGCTAAGAAGACAACTAAATGAACAAGCTAAAACAGTATCAGAACAGGATAACAAAACAGATGAACTCCAGAAAACAGTAGAGGGAAGAGATAACAGAATAAATGAGGCTGAAGACAGAATTAGCAAGATCAGGGATGAATTAGAGACAACTAAAAAAGATGTAAGAGATCTCAGAAATAGATTAAGAGATACTGAAAACAACAACAGATACCTATGGGATGACTTCAATATATATATATATATGCATTATTGGCTTACCAGAGGAAGAAAGAGAGGGAGAGGAAGAGAAAACATTCTTCAGGACATAATAGCTAAGAACTTCTCTAGTCTGGAAAACATCAAAGACATAAAGGTTCAAGAAGACCAGAGGGTCTGAAACATAATTAACCCAGACTTAAAGTCATGAAGATCTTTACATGCCATACAACAGATAAGAGGCTAATAAACAAAATATATAAAGAGCTTTCCAAACTCAACAACATGAAAACAACCCCATATAAAAATGGGGAGAGGACATGGGCCGAATATTCACCACAGAAGAGATCCAAAATGCTGAGAAACACATGAGAAAATGCTCCAAGTCTTTGTCAGAGAAATGCAAATAAAGACAATAGTGAGATATCATTACACTCCTATGAGAATGTCATACATCAGAACAGGTAGCAACAACAAATGCTGGAGAAGTTGTGGGGTCAAAGGAACCCTCCTGCATTGCTGGTGGGAATGTAAATTGGTTCAACATCTGTGAAGAGCAGTCTGGAGAGCTTTCAGGAGGCTAGAAATCAACCTGCCCTGTGACCCTGCGATTCCTCTCCTGGTGATATATGCTAAGGAACCCAACATACCCATCCAAAAAGATTTGTGTATACCTATGTTCTTAGCAGCACAATTTGTAATAGCCAAAACCTGGAAGCAACCCAGGTGTCCAATAATAGATGAGTAGCTGAGCAAGTTGTGGTAGATATACACAATGGAATACTACTCTTCTATTAAAATGGTGATTTCACCGTTTTCAGCCTATCTTGGATGGAGCTTGAAGAAATAATGTTAAATCATTATAGGCCTTGACCTCTAAAGGGTCACTTCCATAAAGAACAGCATGTTGTGGGCCATCTCAGGATCTTGGTTCAACTATAAAGCAAATACAGTAGGAATAACCCCAGTCTCTAAAGGGAGGCTGGGTATCCTACCCTGCCAATTAGAAAAAAAAAAACTGGTCCTGAAATGAATTCAGCCTTCAATGTTCCTCAGATGTGACCATGAGCTATAAGCTCAAACCAATATGGACTTAGAGGTTACACAGGCTCTGGCACAATATAAATAAGCATTTACATATGGGCCCTGGAGCAGATGGATGGAAGTAAATAGTAAATTTTAGCCACAACTTTTTTTATAAGAAATGGGAGCTACTCCCTTCCCTAATCTAACTTTCTAGCCCCTTTCTCCACTCTGACACCATTCTCTCAGGCAATATTCTCATCCATCCCCAGACTAGCTACCAAACTCAAGCAAAACTAGTATAGTTGTATGCCCACAGGAACATGCCTAAAATGGTTCTCCTAGCTTTCTTCTACCCTAAAATCCCTAATCTCATCTGCTCTTATCCTACGTTCTGGTTCCTGTTCACTAAATATCTTGTCTCAACTTAGGTCATGCCACCTTCCAGACACCGGGCTGCAGATGGTACCATGACCCCACCCCAAATTCTCTGAGCAGATGACCTCACAAATATGTCCTGGAACCTTGCATCTCCAATGTTTTGGTCCACTAGGAAAAGATAGAAACAGGCTGGGGGTATGGATCAACCTGTCAATGCCCATAATCAGCAGAAGAGCAGCTACAGAAGCCTAAACTTCTACCTTCTGCTCCCCATAAACAATCTTGATCCATACTCACAGCAGGGGAGAAGTGGTAGGATGAAAATAAGAAGACTCTGCACTCCAGTTCCATCAGCACCTAGAGAGAGAGAGAGAAGTAAAAAAGAGAGGGACATATGGAGGTATTTGTGATGTTATGAGTGACTTAGAGGGAAAGAGAGGATTGAATCAGAAAAAGAAGGGGAAACTATGTATAAATATGGACAGATAGTTGTAGAGATGTTTGGCCCATGTCTAAAACTTTAAGGGAACTGTTGTGGATTGCGGTGGGGAGACTGAAGATTCAGAACTCTGGTGGTGGGAATGGTGTGGATTCAAACCCTTGGTGACATTTAACTCTGTAATATAAAAATATTAAAAAATATATGTTAAGTGATGTTGGGTAATTGTGCAGATGTGGTTGAACATTGGCAGGGCCCACAAACCATTATATTTTCATGAAAGCTTTATTTACAGATATCCACCGTATTACCCCCTCAGGGTATCACCCATTCCCAGGAGAGCTGAAACCCTAGCAACCATTGCTATGGAAGCTTTCTACCTTCCCAGAGTGCCTTGTTTTCTCCACCCCCTTTTCTAGCCAATCCCATCCCAACTTGCCACTTCCAGAATTTCTCCCATAAAAGCCCTCCTGCTTCCACTTTCTCTCTCTTGCTCCTTTTTTCTCTTCAGTGACCTGACCCAGAGAAGGGCTGCTAGGCATAGTGGGAGGTGACCATTTTGCTAGCTCCACGTAGCCTAAACTACTCTACTCTCGCCCATTTCTGGGGTGTCTGCGTGAATAAAGATTTGTGTTCCCACTCTGCTCCAGTCTCTTCTCACTCCCCCCCGCCCCCGTGAAACAACCGGTAAAGTGAAATAAGTCAGAAAGAGAAGGATTAAAATGGGATGATCTCATTGACAGGCAGAAGTTGAAAAACAAGATCAGAAGAGAAAACAAAAGTAGAATCTTAACTGTAGTTGGTGTATTGCACCAAAGTAAAAGACTCTGGGGTAGAAGGAGGGCAGAGTACAGGTCCTAGAAAAGGATGACAGAGGAACTAGGGGCAGTTATATTGTTATGTGGAAAGCCGAGAAATGTTATGCATGTAAAAACTGTTGTATTCACTGTCAAATGTAAAACATTAATCCCCAATAAAGGAAGAATAATAATGTTTATTTTCCAACAAAGGGACAATAAATATTAGTCTATTCTGGGTGTCTTCTATTTCTTTAAACAATGTAATACTTATCATTGTAAACAGTGTTCAAAGACTTCATAAGATTTACCCCAGGTATTTTATCATCTTGGAATGGATTATATGGGATTGAATCTTTTATTACTATTTCTTTTTATTCTTTGCTTGTATAAAGAAATGCAACAAATACATGTGTAATTATTTTATATCCAGATAATTGAATGAAGGTGTTAACTATTTCCAGTAGTTGAATAATTGAGTCTTTGTGATTCTCTACTTTTTAGAGCCTGTACCATTAACAGAGGACACTGCAGTCCATCTAACTTCTATGCAGAAGAGCAGCCAGACTGGAAGCACCTTACCTGGCCTTCCCTGGCCTAGCCTGGACAGACCTGGACAGCACTAGTCTAGGCTGGATTCAAACCTGAAACCGTAGTAAGCTAGCCCAGAGGCATACCACTTAACTACAGCCTGAACTCTACTTACCAGGCTTCTCTGATTCCTCTAATGATCTCTGCTAGATGAGGGACAGCTGTATAGGCATTGCTTTCCTTCACTCTAAGGATGGCACAGACAGCAATGGTTCTGAGAGGCTATAGGAACAATGCACTAGGCACTCTTTAATCACAATATTCTAACACAACGTGAAGACACAGATACTCAATTCTTGGCAGTACTTCAATGCCTTGATCAACACATTTCAGATCTTGAGGAAGATAAAATTTCTTTAACTTCTGGTGCCCGAACATGGGGCCACCGGCTCCACACAAATGGCAAATGTACAAAGGCACCCCAGATAAGTATACAGCCGCTTGTATCTCTGCAGCCTTGTGTTTAATGAAGGAACTGTGGTTCTTTTTATCCCTCTTCTTATTTTTCTTTTTTTTAATTTATTCCCTTTTGTTGCCCTTGTTGTTTTATTGTTGTAGTTATTGATGTCGTTGTTGTTGGTTGGAACAGAGAGAAATGGAGAGAGGAAGGGAAGGCAGAGAAGGAGAGAGAAAGATAGACACCTACAGACCTGCTTCACCACTTGTGAAGCGACTCCCCTGCAGGTGGGGAGACAGGGGCTCAAACCAGATCCTTTCGCCAGTCCTTGGGCTTTGCGCCACATGTGCTTAACATGCTGCACTACAGTCTGACTCCCCTCTTCTTATTTTTCTGAGACCCCTCTGTCATGGGCAACCTTCCTCCTTAACAAGAGTATTCCTAAACCCTCTACTCTTTTTGCTCTAGACAGTTTCTCTGTCTCTGGGACATTTTTCTCTGGGCCACACCTTGGTTCCTCTTGACCGTGATCATAGCATTTGGGAGATGTGCGGGGAGGGCGGGTCCTCCAATATCTCTCATAGAGAAGGGTGACTCTAACTTGCAGAGCCTTCTCCAGAACCTTGGCAGTCCCCAAGACTGGAGACACATGGTTCATTCCACCCTCCTGAGTCCATTCTTCCTTCAACGGGGAACCATTTTGGGGAATAGGTGCCTGCAGCAATCCTGCAGGAACAGTCAGAACCGTCCTGACTGGGATTTTGAGGCCCTTTTTGGAGTAGGACACCCTCTGGGACTCATAATGTGACATGGTGGGATCTGAAAAATCTGGCTTAAAGAGCCCAAAAAACAAAACCTCCCTACCACTTCTCTCTCCCCGCCTCATTCTCTATGAATATCTTAAGCTTGCTGTCTGCCCCCTCTGCTTTCAGTTGTATTTTGTAAGAGAGTGATTTGAATAACAGAATTCTTTGTATGACCCATTTTTCTCAAAGTACTCTGAAACTTAATTGACTTTATATAAAAATGCTGGATGCAGCCATGATTTCTGGAGACGTCCAGAAACAACCCTTAAAAAATTTTTTTTCTGTCTTCTTTTCTCTTCCTCTTTTGATTTTTTTTAAGTCTTGGTATAAATGTGAAATGTTTAGTCTTAAACTGTGTGAGTAAAATAAGGCAGTACAGATCTAAATTTGTGTTTCACATGATATGTCTTCATAACAAAAGTTTTTCTCTTCCTGTGTGTTATAGACTACATGTTTATGTGTGTGTTTGAAGTTTGGTAAACATTAACTTTAAGGATAAAAGTGTAACTTTAAAGCTACATTCTTACCAGGCAGAGTTAAATGAAGGAATTTTCAACACAATTCTCATAAAAGTAAAATTATGAGAAAAAAATAGCTAAATTAACTGAGTATTTAAGGTAAAAGTCAAAATATTTAACATGACAATTCATCATCTCCAAAATTAAAATACAAATTCTCTATATAGGACATTTTTGGAGGACCCCCATAATGCCCTGGGACTAATCTTGTGGAAATTAATCCACAAAAAATCTGGCATCAATCTGGCATTGTAAATATTCTAAGAAACATTGTCACTAACATGTGTTAACTCTCTAAATAACCTGGGTTTATTTAAAGTCTAAGGTAAAAATCAGCTAAAAATCAATATATTTTTGGTCTGAAGATCCTGCTGCACAGAGACTCCTACATGAGACTAAATAGGTTAACCTTTAAATTTATTTTCTTTAAAATTCAAACAGTCTTTCAAAATAGGTTCTGCACACCTGGGGTGTGACTCCATCTTAAATGGGTGTAACAAAAGGTAAAAAAAAAAAAACTCTATTGATATATAAAGCTTTCATATACCTTCTCAATTAAGAGGTAGAACCAGCCCGGGTGAGTGATAGATCACACAATGGTTATGCTAATGATTCTCATCCTGAGGCTTCTAACAATGATTCTTCTCTTTACCTTTCCACATTTTATTGAGCTTTAATTGTTTAAAAAACCTTAAAATCATACTAAAAAGACCTTCCAAAATTATAAAGGTACTTAAACCAGTTATAATCTTCGAGTTATCAATTATAGTAAACTTCTAATTTGTTATAAGTTTTTTTCTTTACAAATAAATGTTTTCAGCTATGTCAAGCCTTCACATGAAGAAGCATCTGCTCACATGGTAAGGTATTAAACTATATAGAAGTCCCGCCATATACAACTTATGTAAATTAACAACAACATTCACATATTTTTCTACACTTAACTGGTGCCACTATAGGCCTACCTTTGTCAGTCAACAATTTAAAGGCTTTTTTCATTTATAACATCACCCATACTACAGACATCCCTTATAACCCCCTGTTGTTGAGAAACTGTTGTTGAGAAGGCCCATCAAACACCAGGACCAAATAAAGTAAAGAAAAAAGGGGGATACAACAGCCAATATTCAGTTAGCTAAGGTACTAACTACATTAAACCTCCTTTAATATCTATAAACCCTCGGGAGTGGTTTCTGCATGTGAGCCAGAACGTACAGCCTCTGGTTGTCAGTGGACTCACCTGTTTGGGGAAGCACTTTGCTGGACTCCACAAGGATGGAGTGGAATTCTTCTCTGAGCCCCGGACCTGGAAAAAAGATGTTCGCCACACTGCAAAGCTCATCCAGAGAAAGATGGAAGCTCCTGAGTAGCCTCTTATACCTTGCCACTGCCCCACCCTAATCCAGTCTCAGGCAGCACATTCCCCATGCTCACCCACTTGCAGGCATCCTTCCACTACTCTAAGCAACTCTGAAGAAACCCACCCTAATCCCATCTCTGGCATCCAGTCACACCCTACCTGCTTGGCAGGCTCAGAGACTCCATGCTTCTCAGCCCCCTGGGGCCTAGAATTGCTCCCTGCAGGTCGGCCCACTCACAGATGGAGCTCACGTCACACACACCCAGATAGATGTGACTCTTAGCCCACTTGGCAGGTGCTCTTGGTCTTGGACTTCTCTGTGGCATCTGTTGGGGCAAGTGGGCAACAGTTTCATGCTCACATGACTTCCTGGTTGATGTCTTTCCAGGCATATTCTCTTCACAGCTTTTCATCTTCACACTGAGTTCTCAGGGGCATGATCAAGTGGTAGTTCTAGGCAGTGCCTTCTTTACTGGTCATGTTCCCCTTGCCTAATATGAGGAAAGCTGCCACATGACCACGGGTTTCCTGTCTCTGAATCTCCTGGTCCTCCAGTCAGTACTTACTTTCCCCAGATTTGGGAGCTACTCTCTTCCCTGATCCAGCTTCCCAGTCTTATTTCCAACCCTGACACCATCTCCCCAGTTAATACCTTTGGCCCAACTGCATGTTGACTGTCAGGCTCAGGCAAAAATGAGTAAAGTCATAGGCCCTTTGGAATATACCCAAAATAGACCTACTAGCTTCTTTCAAAACCCCAAATCTGACCTGTTACATCCTTGCCTTTTGGTTTCAGATTATTAAACAATTTGTTCGGCTTTACATCTTGGTGCTGTTTCAGCCACAAAGTTGCAGATGCTGCCATGATGCCAACCTGACTCCCTGGGACAGACAACCTAGCCACTGTACCCTGGAACCCCTTCTCTCAGGAGCCCTGCTTCACTAGGGAAATACAGAAACAGGCTGGGAATATGGAGCAACCTGCCAATGCCCATGTTCAATAGGGAAGCAATTATAGAAGCCAGACCTTCCGCCTTCTGCACCTCATAAAGACCCTGGCTCCATACTGCCAGAGAGATAAAGAACAAGAAAGCTTCCAGGGGAGGGGATGGCATATGGAACTCTGGTGGTGGGAAATGTGTGAAATTTTACCCCTTTCATCCTATGGTTTTGTCCATATTTTCTATTTTATGAATAAATTAAACTTTAAAGAAGGAATCAGATTAAGAAGTACAAAGGAACCACAAGTTAATCTGCTTACCCATATCAGTGATCATAATAAAATATCCCACTATTGTTTCCAAAATAAATAAATAAATATTTATTCCTCTCCTACTTTTTTCTTCTCTTTCTTTACCTTTTCTCCTTTGTGGCTATTACGTTAGATTGTTCAAGTAAAGGAAAAGTCACAAATATGAAGTAAAATTATCTGAATCATTTATAAGTCTCAAAAGTGCATCTATAAGTCACTTAAATTTATTTAATTATTTATTTGGCAGAGAAATTGAGAGGAAGGGAAAATGGTAGGATGAAGAAGAAAGAGTACGTCAAGCCCCTGGCTCCCCGCCTGAAGGGGTGTCAGTTCACAAGCAGTGAAGCAGGTATACAGCTGTCTATCTTTCTCTCCTCCTCTATGTCTTCCCCTCCCCCTCTCAATCTCCCTCTCCGTCGTATACAACTACAACAATGGAAAAATGCTGGGCACCAGGAGCAGTAGATTCATAATGCAGACACTGAGCCCCAGCGATAAACCTGGAGGCAAAAGAGAGAATGACAGAGAGAGAAGGAAAGAGAGAGATGGAGACACACAAAGAGAAAGAGGGAGAGAAGAAAGAATATCAACTGGAGGAATTCACAGTTGCCTGTGAAGCTCTCCCCCTGTAGGTGGGGACCAGGGTCTATAAACCCAGACTTTTGCGCACATACTATGTGAACTCTACTAGTTAGACCACCTCCTGGATCCTGAACTTTGTCTCTAAACTATTTCAGTCTTCCCAACATTACATTCATTGTTGGGGTGTGTGCAAATTGGTTGAAATAAGTGCAGAGATATGTAGTCTACTGTGCAAATAAATGTGACATACTTTGAAGAATAGTATTCAAATCTACTACAGAAATGATTGATGTCTACTAAATTCTGTTTGCTCTGAGTTTTTAAACTGTAGACTATGAGATAAAGAGTTGAGAAAGCACTCTTTGTTTGATATCTTGCTGGGGAATAAATTGAGAGTTTCAAGTTGTGACCTAGGGATACAACCCAGGTTCCTGAGCATGTGCCCTCCACAGAGTGCATCACTGTCCACCACCTCCTGTGCATGCACAAGAGCAATGTGACTGGAAGCCCCTACCCTGGGCTGGATCCAAACCTGACACCTCAGTATTGCTAGCCCAGGGGTCTACCACTTATCTACAGCCTGAGCTCTGCTCACCAGGCTTCTCTGATTCCTCTAATGATCTCCGGTAGAGAAAGGATAGCTGTGTAGGCATTGCTTTCCTTCACTCTAAGGATGGCACCGACAGCACTGATTCTGAAAAGCTGTAGGCACAATGCACTAGGAACTATTTCATCACAATACTAGAACACAATGTGAAGACACAGATACTCAGTGATTGACAGTACTTCAGTGCCTTGATCAACACATTTCAGTTCTTGTGGAAGATAAATCTCCTTTAACTTTATGATATTAGAATTTGACTAGGAGAAATAGTTCTTCACATTTCTTCTGAACACCATCAACTAGAGTTGTCTTGGTCAGTGGAGTGAGCATGTGGCTGAGAAGCAACTGTCGCTGAGGTGGGGCCTTAGCCATTTAGAGAGTTCAGTCCATCATCCATTCAATGTTCTATCAAGATCTATAGAAGACTGGACTAGAGCTCAGTCTGGCTCTATGTGTGTGGTGTGTGTGTGTGTGTGTGTGTGTGTGTGTGTGTGTGTGTGTGTGTGTGTGTGTGTGTTTGTGTGTGTGTGTGTGTTGGCAAAAAGAAGAGGTCACACCCAAAGGAAAAAAATTCTTTCCTTTGCTGGTGGCACTGAAGGATTGAGTAACAGGAAGACCAGATTTCCATCCTTAGAGAGCTATAAGTGCTCTAGGGTTCCAGTGCAGAAGCAGGTGTCTTCCCCTATCTGGGTCAGCCAAGACAACTGGCATTCCAGTCTCAGGGAGCATGCACTCCTCTTTGTGTGTTGAGTGTTGACTTGTTCAGGATTCAGAGTCTCACAGAACATTGTTCTTCTAGTGGTTTATTTATATACTTGAGTGTTGATTTCTTGGATCCGGAGTGAAACTGAAGAAGTATATATTAGGTAGAAGGTAGAGAGAAAGAGAGACCTCCCAGTACTGCTTGACTACCCATGAACCTCTCACCATCTTTACTGTCCCACCCCATGCCACCCTCTTCTTGTCCAGATCCTCAGCAGACTTGATGACTGCTCACACTTGAGTCCTCTGAGTCCTTTATCAGGAAAGGGTTGCCCAAAGGATGTAGGTGGGGGCTAAGGTTACTAGATGCCCTGCAATGTCAAGGTGAGTATAGGGAACAGTCACAATGAAAGAAACACCAGGCTAAGCAGTTATTTCACACTAGGAGCTTAGTCCTATGAAGACTGTATCATCCCCTGTATAGAATAGAGAGCATGGGAGCAAGAACATCTCCCTTGGAACTCCTGACCAGCAGAATCCTGAGGGAAGTCCTGGCAGAAAGCAAGAGGTCAGATGAGTAGCTATGTCCCACTGGAAACTGATTTGACATGCAATGAAATGCCAAGAGCCCAAGTGAGGAAGAGTCTGGATATCATGATGATAAACTGCACAGGACCCCAGAGCCTGGTGGATGGGATGTGCAGAGATGGATGGTTGGCATGGGAGTGGGGTTAGGGACCACATCTCTGCACCTCTCCCCTGCTCCACCCCCATCAACCCTGCCAAGCTCCTGCTGGCTGGCAGAGGGCTTCACTTGGTGAGATCAGGACAATCCAGGGTCCAAGATCACAAGGCTAGGAAAGAAAAGTCTCAGTCGAGAAAGAGGTGCCATGTGCAAGAATTTTATTTGATACAAGCAGAGGCTCACATTCTCCAGGGAAAGGCATGGGATAGACAGGGAAGTGACAAATTCTTCCAGGTGGTCTTCATTGACACTGGGTTCCAAGATCCCAAGTCTATGGCCAGTTGAGTGTGTATGTACTCTACTGGCAGGTGCCAGCCAGGGAGGTGGGGCCTTGGGCCTTGGGCCGGGGAGGTGGGGCCTTGAGTTCAATCCATGTCCTTGATCCCTGTGATACTCTGCATGTCCAGATCCTCAGGAGACTCAATGGGGGTTGCTTCCAGCTCTCTCCCTCTCCCTCTCCCACTCCCTCTGTGTGTGTGTGTGTGTGTGTGTGTGTGTGTGTGTGTGTGTGTGTGTGTGTGTTTCCCCATTAAAGAAGATAATAGTGCTTTTGTTGGCAGGGAGGACTGAAAAAAGGTGCTGCAGCGGGGGAAGAGAAATCCATTCTTGGAGAGAAAAAGGTGTTCCTGAGTTGCAGTACAGCAGCAGGTGTCATTCTCTGACTGCCAGGACCATTCATTGCCAAAGGCAGGCAGACAAGGTGGCAGTGCTGGGATCACTGAGGCAAAGGGTGTGTGCACACATTTTGTTACGTGGTCTCAGGTTCTGGGGGACAAAGCTCTGTGTTCATGTGGGGGTATTTCACTGCCAGTCACTGTCTTCAGAGGAAGAGGAGACCTGCAGATCCATGTACAGCTTGTGGAGGGGAGAAGGGCTTCCTGGGCCCTGAGGCTACCTCAGAGAGGTGGAGTTTGTGGCTTGTAGGGCAGGTGGTGCTGGCCTGGAGGCCACCTCTAAGGAGCTGCAGCTCCAGAAACCCTGGGGTAGCCTCTTGAAGAGCAGGACAAGGGGCTGGTGGGGAGGCTGGGACATTCCAAGAAGTTGGGGCATGGTGCCATCTAGGGCACTCTCCAGACTAAGCCTGGGCTCATCAGGCTTCCTGTCTCTGTCCTGTGCACTGGGCTTTGTCTTCCTTGGCACCTGGATTGCTGCTGCCACCTCAGAATGACTGGATTTCATACTCACTGGAGGCTTGAGTCTGGGCTTGGGGCCCCAATCTTCTCTGAGCCTATCAGTCTGGGGGCTGGGCTGGGGACTCAAGTCTGGATCTCTTGGTGGGGTTCTGGCCTATCTCTCAGGCCACCTGGGTACTTCTCTTGGCTGGAGGCAGGAAGTGGGCTTCCAAAGCCTGGCCCTGTGACTTCAGTGGGGCAAGAAGTCATGAGCTTACTGGGAGGGCATGGCTCTGCTGAACTCCCAGGGCAGGAGAGTCAGAGGCAGCCTGGACGCCTTGCGGGGAGAATGGTGGCTGCCTGTCTTCATGGACCTCCACCAGGATATGAGCTTCTGAACCACAGGGTCTCCATGCTGTGCCAGGGGTGTGAGCCAGAAGGCCTTGCTGTCTTCTCTGCTGAGAGGATGAAGGAGGTAGACTGGTCTTCAGGAGCCTGGCTTTTCTGGGGCTCGAGCATGGCTTGGGTCCAGATTCTCCTTGCCCTTCAGAGATACAAAGTTCTGGGGCTTCAAGAGCATGTGTCCTTGTCATATGGGGCAGCTAAGGTTCCGAGCCTTGTGCCCAAAGCACCTTTGCACTGCACTCCTGCCTTGCACTTCACCTATCAAGAGAGGAGAAAGAGATGTTGAGTGGCTGAGCACTGGCCCAGTCAGAGTGCCCATGGAGGCACACGATGTGAGTGTGGCCTGTTGTGGGGAAATCGTGAGGGTGTGGTTGAGTTTGGCAGGGCTTGACCTGAGGGGATATCCATCCTCTTGTCTTATCAGACTTATGAGACTTATTATCCACATAATCATTGTTTTGCCTGAAAGATCCCCACCCATTCCATTCCGTAGATCTATCTTGTTTCTACCCTCAAGACCCTCCCTGCCTGCAGGGTAGAATTATTAATTCAACCAGTTAAAAGCCTTGAAACATTTGATAGGGAAGTTCCTACCTTTCCAACACCTTTTTGTCTTTCTCCACCCCTGCCCTAGCCATTTCCGTTTCCAACTTGCCACTTCCAGGTCTGCCCTTTAAAAGCCTTGGCTCTCTGATCAGTGGAAAACAGGGTGTGACTAGGAGAGGTGGCGGAGCAAAAAAAGAGTGTGAACCAGTGGGGCAGTGGCAAGGTATAGGAGGCTGCTCAGGAGCTTCCATCTTTCTCTGGATGAGCCTTGCAGTGTGGTGAACATCCTTTTTTCCAGGTCCAGGGCTCAGAGAAGAATTCCACTCCATCCTTGTGGAGTCCAGCAAAGTGCTTCCCCAAACAGATGAGTCCACTGACAACCAGAGGCCGTAAGTTCTGGCTCAAATGCAGAAACGACTCCGGAGGGTTTGTGCTGGGGGCAGGGGGCTGGGGAGTGGGGGAGTGGTGGAGTGGAAGGGATATCTATCTCTCTGTGTGTCTGTGTGTCTCTGAGACGATCTGTGTCTGTGATCTAGGAAAAGCCACAGGTCTGCACAGGAGGCAGAGTGTGGGAAGCTGTGAGTTGGGGAAGAAAATGGCTGGTGTTCCCAGAGAGCTCTGTGCCCACAGCAGCTTCAAAGCTCAGATCCTCAAGAAGAAGCAGGATGTCCCTGTGCTTCACAAGGCTGCACCAGGAGACCGGCAGGATCCCAGGGTAAGCAGGTTCGGGGGGAAGAGGGCATGGGGAGAGCAGGGGCAGGCAGGGCTGCGCTGAAGAAACTAGTTGGCTTGAACTCTTGGGGTCAGGGAGGGCGCAGGTCACCTAGCCTGTGAGAGTGCTTGACAGGGTATTTCCAGCAAGGAATGCAGGTATGATCTCTGATCCTGACATATTCAGAACCAATCTTCCCTCTGAGTCAGCTAGTCCATGAGGTTTCCACCTCACTTCCTTGACCTCTGTTCACACAGTCTTGAGAAGGGAACACACCAGTTTCCAGCCACACCTGCTTGGTCTTCTCCATGGTGAGAAGACTTATTTTGAAAAGCTGTAGGCACAATGCACTAGGCACTCTTTCATCACAGTACTCTAACACAATGTGAAGACACAGATATTCAATGCTTGGCAGTACTTCAATTCCTTGAATAACACATTTCAGTGAAATTACCCAAAGGAGATTCTATAAATCTCTTACAAAAACTAAACCCTTTCACTCTTTATTTTATAAGCTTTCCAGTCCTGTGAGGATAGTCCAACAAAACTGTAGTTTTGTGACAGTACTTCTTCTTTCCCCTTGTAGAATGTTACGTATATTAGGCTCACATACTATCACTGTAATTGTGAGTAAAGATAGTCTTTTTGTTTGTTCAACCCCTACATTTTAAAGATTTCAAAGTTTCTTGGTCATGTGTTCAAAGCCATGCATAAACAGCCAAAGTCGAGGCATTAACATTACCTGGATCTCACAACTGCAGAAACTGAAACTAACTGAGGACAAGTATGTCTTGAGGGTTTTTGGACAGTGTACCAGAGACAATATGGGTCAGAATGAATGATATGGGTATTGAAAATCATTGCTTGTGGACCATACTAAAAACTATAAAATAAGAGGGGGCAGGCAGTGCCACATTGGGTGAGTGCCCTTATTACCATATGCAATGAGTCAGGTTCAAGGCCCTACTTCCCACCTGCATGGGTGATGCCTCATGATCAGTGAAGCAGGACTACAGGTGTCTCTCTCCTTCTTTATCCCTCCTCCCCTCTCAATTTCTCTCTGTCCTAGCAAATAAAATAGAAAGGAAACAAAATTTAAATGGCAACAGGAGTGATGGATTCATAGTGCTAGCACTCAGCCCTGAGATAGATGATACTGATGGCAAAAAAAAAAAATGTGTAAGATCAAAATATCCCATAATGGTATTCTGGGTTATGGATTCAAGAATCTTCATGTGACGAGACTGAATTTATCCTAGAAGCTGGCACTGTATAACATCAGTCATTTGGTATCTGTGGAAGAGTATGACAACAATGATCTTTATTCAACAAGTATCCAAAAGAGATACCACTTATTGCACTCTTCTTTCAGCATTCATTCAAATTATTTTATAGTTTAAAAAACTATTTTAAAGTAGTTTACTTATAAGTTTTTTTTTACATTTTGCTTTAATGAAACACACAGAGAAAGAGAGACCAGAGTGCTGCTCAGCTCTGGCTTTGGTGGTACTGGAGACTGAACGTGGGACCTCAGATCCTTAGACATACAAGTCTTTTGTATAATCATTATGCTATCTTTCTAGCCCTATTTATACCTTAAGAATATGATTTTCCTGACCATGTCTTTCTTGTGTCTTAATCTCTAATATTCAAGACTGTGCAGGGGAATTTGATGAATTTTTTAAACAAATTAATGAAATTACTAAATATTTTAAGTAACTATTCTGTATAGTAATTTTGTGGCTAAAAATTCATTCCTGGTTATTATGCTAATTATTTATTTCCAGATAGTTGTTCCTATTTATTGTTTAAATATACTAAGGTTCAGGCTACTTTGGGAGTATATTTCTCCTTTGTTAAAAGCAGCAATGGTTATTTATTCTTCTCTAACTTTACCCTGCCACATCAACAAGATGAAAATCTTTGTGTTTTCAGTATCGGAATCTTCTTATTCTGGCTAAGAACCTTCAATAATTTTGATGTTCCAAGTGTTTTTAACCCAGCTATCTTACAGTGGTGATCTTGTTCTTCCTCGGCTTCCTGTCTTGAAATTTAAAAATTATGCATAGTTCTTCAGCACAGAAACCAGAATCAATATAGCTTTTCTCACCAATACACACACACACACACACCAGCTATGCAAATCAGTTGTAATTTTCCAGTCGAAGCACTAGAGAGATAAAGTGGTTTAGTTGCATGTTTCAACCCAGTTTTCCCAGCATCATGTATTGAAGAGACTCGCCTTTCTCCATTGAACAGTTTGTCTCTCCTTATCAAAAATTAGATGTCCATAGGTGTGGAGGTATTTCAAATTTGTAAATTGATTGAATTATAACACAGGATCTGAATTATTAATGCATCACTAATAATAACTTTTTAAAATATTAAATCACCTATAATGTTAGACCAGAGGAACCAGAAATAGTCATATCAGTATCTAAGATATAGTTATTTGTAAATAGCATTAAATGACATAAATCACAGTAAGGTTCTGTATAGTACAGTAAATCCTAAACATGGGATCTTCAAAGTAAACCAAATTCCCAAATAACTTGGTTATAATAATAATAATAATTATCTATTGCCTTCTTAAACTCTAACACAACAAAGAACCCTCCTCTTTCTCTTTAAAATCAGTATTTCTCCCAGTTCTGAAAGCTCTGGGCCTTTGCTTATTTTCCTTCATGCTTCTCTTGACCCATACCGTTTGATTCTGTGCCTGCTGACTTCAACCAAATCAATGCAACCAGTACAACCTTGACATGATTCACTTTAACTATGTCCATAGATGCCAACCCTGGGATGTCAAACCTTCAGCTCCAATAGACCTTTCCTAACTCATAGGACTCCTTAGTTCCATTTTGGGCACTGCACTCATCACAGAACTTATATATTGACCAGGACCCAAGTGATAGGGTATATGTGCACATGTATCCATAAGCTAAGGGATAATATATACCTTAAAGTAAAAGTGCAAAATAGTCTGCAGTTAGGCTGGGAGTATTGATCAGTCAATGCCCATGTTCAGCAGGTAAGCAGTTGCAGAAGCCAGACCTTCCACCTTCTGCATCCCACAATGACCTGGGTCCATACTTCCAGAGGGATAAAGAGTGGGAAGGCTATCAGGGGAGGGGATGGGATACGGAGATCTGGTAGTGGGAACTGTGTGGAGTTGTACCCCTCTTATCCTACGGTTTTGTTAATGTCTCCTTTTTTAAGCAAATTAAAAAACATTTTTAATAGTCTGCAGTTGAGCAAAATTAAATTCAATAAGTGCAGCAAAGCAAGTACAAAGACCTAAAAAAGACACCATAAAGTACTTAGTCAATTTTTTTGTTATTGTATTTATTTTATTTATTTTTTTACCAGAACGCTGCTCAACTCTGGCTTATGGTGGTGTGGGGGAATTGAACCTGAGACTTTAGAGACTTAGTTGCATAATCATTATACTTATCTATCTCAGCCTGGTTATTGTATGTAACATCATATATATCATAGGTAATAATAAGATTATATCTATGGACCTTTTGTTTCTTTTATATGAAAAAATGTGCATTTTTTAAACTAAAATTGTTAAGTTATCTATAAGTAAGAAATTCTGCTAATCTACCAAGTCATCTTTTGGGTTGTCAAAAAAGTCATGATGCTTGGCATAAGGATCCCTGTTCAAGGCCCCAGCTACCTACCTGTAGGGGAGTTGCTTCACAGGTGATGAAGCAGGTATGCAGGTGTCTGTCTTTCTCTCCCCCTGTCTTCCTCTCCTCTCTCTATTTCTCTCTGTCCTATCCAACAACAATGACATTAACAACAATGACAACAATAATAACTATGTCAATAAAACAACAAGGGCTACAAAAGGGAATAAATAAAATATTTTTTGTAAAGTCATGATGCTTTTTGCCTAGGAAAATATAGAATAATAGAGTGGCCAGGCAGTGGCACAATGGGTTAAGCAAACATAATACAAAACACAAGGACCTGTGCAAGGATCCTGGTTCAGGCCTGGGCTCCCCACCTGCAGGCAGATCACTTCACAAGCTGTGAAGCAGATCTGCAGGTGTCTTTCTGTCTCCCTCTCTATCTTTCCCTCCCCTCTTAATTTCTCTCTGCTTATCCAATGGCCAAAGAAAGAAAGAAAGAAGAAAGAGAGGGGGAAGGAAAGGAAGAAATAAAAAGGAAAAATAAAATGGCTGCCAGGAGCAGTGGATTCATAGTGCTGGCACTGAGCCCCAAGGGGTAACCCTGGGGGCAAAAAGAAAGTATAGAAAAATCATCATTACTTGTTAACATGAAGATTATGGTGCAGACAGGGCAGTAAAGGCAGATATCTAAACTAGAATAATAGTCACAGTTATAGAATACACTTTATCAACTATAGAAGATCTGAACTCGGTTTTTTTTTTGTTGTTTTTTTTTTAAGTTTTTATTTATAAAATGGAAACACTGATAAGGCCATAGGATAAGAGGGGTACAGTTCCACACAATTCCCGCCACTGGAACTCCATATCCCATTCCCTCCCCTGATAGCTTTCCTATTCTTTAATTCTCTGGGAGCATGGACCCAAGGACATTATGGGGTGCAGAAGGTGGAAGGTCTGGCTTCTGTAATTGCTTCCCTGATGAACATGGGTGTTGACAGGTTGATCTATACTCCCAGCCTTTCTCTCTCTTTCCATAATGGGGAAGGGATCTGGGGAGGTGGGGCTCCAGGACACATGGTGGGGTTGTCTGCCCTGGCAAGTCTGGTTGGCATCATGGTAGCATCTGGAACCTGGTAGCTCAAAAAGAGTTAAGATAGAAAGCAGAAAAACTTATTGACTAATCATGAACCTAAAGGCAAGAATATTGCAGGTGGAGATTTGGGGTCTCCATTTTGGAAAAAGTTAGTAGGTCTATTTTAGGTATATTCCAAGGGCTCTGATGTTGGGCATTAAGCCAGCCTCCCCCCCATCCCACCCCCCCACATCCTGCATTGCTGATAGTATGGCCTATTTACATAGTCATTGTTTTGCCTGAAAGATCCCCACCCATTGACCTATCTTCTTTCTACCTCAAGACCCACCTGCCTGCAGGGTAACATTAATCCCACTGGTTAAAACCATCGCAACAGTTGCTAAGAAAGTTCTACCTTCCCATTGTGCCTTTTTCCTTTCTCCACACCCTTTCCTAGCCATTTCCGTTTCTGACTTGCCACTTCCGGTTTTATCTATAAAAGCCACTTCTGTTTCTGGTTTCTCTCTCTTCCTCGTCCAGACCTAGAGGGAGGAGGGTAGGCATGCAGGGTGAGGCAGACACTGGCCATTGCGGTTTCTGGCTCCACGTGGCCTAACCCATTGCACTCACACCCAACTCTGAGGCTCCTGCATGAATAAAGATTTGTATTGCTACCACCACGGGCTTGGTTCCTGGATCATCTCTCTCTCTCCTGCCCACAACACCAACCCAGCACCCCATGACCCAACTAGTTTTTTCTAGTGCTTGACATCTAATATGCAAATGACCTAAGCAATTGTCTGGGGGGGATGGTGTCAAAAAGTTGCAAAAAGGACCAAAAAGCTGCATCAGGGAAGAGTAGCTCCCAAATATGGGAAAAATATGTAAATATTGTTAACTGTTAACCCAGCAATCTGATCTGGGGCCCATGTTCAGCACAGGGGTCTATGTTACCTCTGTATCCTTGTAGGTCTGAGCTCACATTCTGAGGTCACAGCTAGGAACATTCCAGGCTGGGACAATTTCAGGACCCATCATCCTCAGGTGATAGATAATGTTATCCAACCTCCCTTCAGAGAATGGAACATTTCCTGCAACTGTTGATTCACATTGAGGGCCAGATCTGATAGGGGCCTAAAGAGGGGTCCATTATGTTGTTCCTGATGGAAATGACCAGTGCCAGTAGTGAGAAAGAGAGATCTGTTAGAGGTCTAGGCCCATCGTGTGGGAATCCCAGGACACCCTGAATAGGGCCCCAGGTGGCCTGGTAGTGACTAGAGTAATCTTTAAAGTAATACAGTCTCTTGCCTTTATTCAGCTTTTGTAATCCTTACTTTGTCTGACAAGGTTAGCTTTGGAGTGATTGAGGGACATGCAATAGAAGGTAAGTGAGGAGAGTATCTAGGTCTAAGTAGAAACTTTTTCATCAGGATTTTTTTTTTTACCAGAGAACTGCTCAGCTCTGGCTTATGGTGGTGTGGGGGATTTAACTTGAGGCTTTACAGTCTTAGGCATGAGTCTCTTTGCATAGCCATTATACTATCTACACTACACACTTAACAAATATTTTCTACTTAGGGCTACATATGCTCCTCTCCTATTCCCTATTTCATGTCCCTCACTCTAAGTCTAGCCTTGTCAGAGTAAGAGATACAAAATCTGGATGAGGGCAAGAGACTGCCACACTTTAATGACAACTTTTTGGCCACCAGGTTGCCCCATCATCTCAGGCTCTAGTTGGGGAATCTTTAGGTTCCCACACAGATATGATGGGCCTAGACCTCTAATAGATCACTCTCTCCACCATCACTGGTCATTTCCATCAGGAACAACATCATAAACACTCTTGTGCTCCTTTACAAGACCTTGCCCTCAAAGTAGAACAACAGTGTTAGAAACTGCCCCACTCTCTGAAGGAAGGCTGTGTCAACATACTCTGCTACTCAAGGAAGACTGGTCCTGAAATGAGTACATCCTAGAATAGTCCTAGCTGTTAACCATGAAATGTGAGCTTGGTCTGACAGGGATGCAGAGGCTTAAGTCTCTTGTGTTAAGTATGAATAGGCATGAGCCCTAGGCCAGATTGATGGAGTTTACAGTTAATATTTATATACTTACTCCCTATTTGGAAGCTACTCTATGACCTGATCCAGCCTTCTAGTCCTATCCTCAACTGAAAACATCGTCCCAAACAATACTTTTAGCCACCTGCATATTAGCTATTGGGCTCAATCAAAAATTAGTAGTCATGGGCCCCTTGGGATATACCTAAAATAGACTTCCTAGCTTCTTCCCACACAAAGACCCTTTGTTCCATGTGCTCTATACAAGAATTTTTCAAGGGCCATCCAAGATCAGCTGAAAATGGTGAAGTCACCAACTTTTTAGCTGAGTAATATATATATATATATATATATATATATATATATATATATATATATATATATATATATGTGTGTGTGTGTGTGTGTGTGTGTGTATACCACAACTTGCTCAGCCATTCATCTGTTGTTGGGCACCTGGGTGTCTTGTTGAGTTAGGTGGGTTTCCTGTAGACAGCATATTGTTGGGTTGCTTTTTGATCCATCTTCCTATTCTGTGTCTTTAATAGGTGAATTCAGGCCATTGACATTTATTGATATCAAAGACTGAAGATATTTTAACGCCATTCTTGTAGAGTTTTAGAGTGTTCTGATATATGGCCTATTTATGGTGGTCTGTCTATAGGAGACCTTTCAGAACTTCTTTCAGGGCAGGCTTGGTGATAGTTGATTCCTTCAACTGTTGCTTGTCTGAGAAAGATTTTATGCCTCCATCTAGTCTGAATGAGTCTAGCAGGATACAGTATTCTTGGTTGAAAGCCTTTCTTATTGAGCACTCAATAGATATCTTGCCATTCTCTTCTGGCCTGTAGTGTTTGTGTGGAGAAGTCTGCTGCTAATCTTATGGGTTTTCCTCTGTAGGTGACTCTTTGTTTTTCTCTTGCAGCCTTCAGGATCCTTTCTTTATCCTTATTCCTTTCTATTCTAAATATGATGTGTCTTGGTGTCTTTAAGTCTGAGTTAATTCTGTTTGGGACCCTCTGGGCTTCTTGAACCTTATTGTCTTTGATGTTGTCTAGACTAGAGTTTTCAGCTATTATGGCCAGAACAATGCTTTCTTCCTCTCCTTGTCTTTCTTCCTCTGGTAAGCCAATAATGTATATATTATTTCTTTTGAAGTCATCCCATAGGTCTGTTGTTTTCAGCATCTCTTAATCTCTTTTTGAGATCTCTTCTTTTTTAGTTGTCTCTAATTCATCCTCAATCTTGCTAATTCTGTCTTCAGCCTTATTCTATTCTCTTTCCTTTTTACTGTTTTCTGGATTTCATCTATTTTGTTTTCCTTTTCTGATACTGTTTTAGCTTGTTCAGCTAGTAGTGTTCTTAGCTCAGCTATTTCAGCTTTCAGTTCTCTAATAATCTTGAGATAATTAGTGTTTTCTTCCAGAGTCTCATTGGTTGTTTCTTCATTTCTGATGACAATTCTTTCAAACTCTTTACTCACTCCTGTCATTATTTCCTTACCTAGTGTTTGGATGTTGACCTTATTATTTTGTGCTTCAACCTTTGAGGGGCTTTTACCTGGACTCTTGTCCTGGTTCATTTCTCCAATATTTCTTCTTGTTGTTCTAACCATTTTATATAGTATGTTATGAGGTCCCTCTCTTAGTACTTTTCAAATTACTAATTACTCTTTCCTGAATTGACTTGCGTCTAAGTAAGGTCCTTAAATGGTTCACAGTTGTGGAAATTAACAGTTGTTTCAATATTATTTTAATCCCTGATTTGGAGCTCAGTGGCTTAAAAGCTTCTTTTGTGCTTTTTCTTCCCTGTAGGCCATGGGATGAGCTTTTAAACTATAAGTAGGCTTCTTAGATTAATTACTGACCCCTGACCAAGAGATAAAGTAGGGTGGTGCAGAGATAATCCAGTGGTTATGCAAAGAGACTTTCATAGCCCCACAGCTATGCCACTGAGGTATAGATCTTCTCCTGAGTTTCCTGGTTATTTCTCTGTCCCTTGGTGTCAGCACAGGGCCTCCCTGCCGCTGTTCTAGATTCTGAGTGCAGTAGCAATGGAGACTCTCAGTTGCACTTGTTGAGTCTCAGGGGAGTCCTCTCCTCCCTTCAGCTGTCTTGGTGAAATGACTGGATGTGGTGTCTCAACTGGTAAACTGCTATACTGTTACCAGCCACTTAATCTCTCCCTAGGCGCCTCTCCAAGCACCACACGTGTTTGCACTCACCAGTAATTTGGTGGGTTCCTGAAGTCGTTCGAGTCTTGTCTTATTTTGGTCCCAGGTGGTCTCCTTTGGTATTCCTAGTTGATCTGGGTGAGGAAAGAAACACAGCTGCTGCTGCTCGTAGCCCTGCCTCCAAGAATATGGAATCTCCTAATGGAGGGGATAGGACACAGAACTCTGGTGGTGGGAATTGTATGAGATTGTACCCCTCTTATTTTACAATCTTGTCAATTACTATTAAGTCACCAATAAAAGTAAAAAAAAAATTCAAAGAAAAGTTACAAAAGAATACCCCATAAAACCAAAAACAAAAGGGGGGGTTCTCTAAAAAAGAGATACATCTGGACCAAAACCATATGAGGAAACACTCCAATGCACTCATCATTAAAAAAATGCAAAATAAATCCACATTGAGATTCCACCTCAAGGATTCAGGTTTGTGGCGCCCTGTGCCTTGACCCACCGTGGAGCTTGACAAGGTCAACTGCCATGGCCATGAGGATGACAGACTTCAAGGAAGCTGCATCCCTGGGAATGGGCTAAGACGCCACAAAAGGAGTCTATGTTAAAATGTTTTGATTAGAAGATGGCACCCCACACACAAACATAATAAACCTATAAACCCAAAAAGTATAGTTTCCACAGTCATGACTGACCACAGCCCTGCTTACAAAATAGGTGACATTTCTCATGATTAATATCAACTGTTTATAGAATTTAGATGAGGAATCATCCACAATATAGTCATGATCTATCAGCTGTTACCAGGTGTGCACTCATAATACTCATGCTCCAAAAATCCTAGCCAAAAGAATTTGCAGGACAAACAAGTCACTGATAGCCAGCTGATTATAAAAATGTCAAGGGAAAAACAAATTAACTAAAAACAAATAGTGCTGCATGAACAGTACAGAGCAAGAATTATGATTCTAGGCAAAACTACAAACCCCAATATTTATCTTTTTGCTTTTGTTTTGTACCAGTGTTTATGTAACTGTGAAACCGTATAAAAGCAGAAGTTCTAATTAAGTAAAATTGAGTTAAGTTTTTAAGAGAGATGATTATACTTGAGAGTGTGTAGATAAAACTAAAAAAATGTTACAGTAAAGTGAAAGTAAAAAAAAACTGCCATGTCCCACTCAACTCCAGAACGACGGGTCTGACAGGGTCAGCACCCAGAAAAACTCTCTTCAAAGAAGAATTCTGAAAGTGGGTCTTGGCATCCTGAGCAGATCTAAATTGGAAACTCTGATTGTTGTTTTCATTATGTACATGGTAATGATGCTGTGTAATCAGGGACAAACAGCCCTTGTTCCCAGATCAGATATAGATGAATAAGAAATGAGGTGTACAAAGTTATGGGTCATCAAATACATAAAGTTTTAAGAAAAATTCTTAATAATACTTACCTCCTCTTATGAAAGATGTTAAAACTCTACGTAAAATACTATCTGCTAAGCCTGTTACTCAAAAATACTTCACCCCATGAAATATGATATTTCTGTAAAACCGCAAGGCCATTAATTTCTATATTCAGATATTGTTTATGTAAGGCTGAAAGATATATAAACTCTCACTTGCTAAATAAAACTTGAGTTCAGATTCACCCTCCAATCCTGACCCACCCTGGTGGTCACCTTCGGAGTTCCCTGATCCTTTCTGCTGCTCCTCCGCCTGAGCAGTCTGTCACACAGGTTCAACACCCTCCCCCCACTTCCCCCACCATGTATCAAACATGCTAGTCCAAAGTTATAGGACACAGAAACCTAATAAATGGTATGAAGTTCACTGTTGACGTAGGTGGAAAGTTTGAATATATGTAGCTGAGCTACATAAGAAAATGTTGGAAGAGTCAGAAAGTTAGTCTGAATTTCTAACTCATATGCCAAAAGTGAAGACCCAAATCCATGTATTTATAATTACATAAAAAAGAACTAAAACATCACCAACAAATTATTCATCAATAGGCTTTATTATATATATATATATATATTTATAATTAATGATTGGGAAAGTTGAATCAAATTTCATAAATAATCCTGCATTAAGGATTCCCCTATCATTTATTTTGAATTTGTGTTATTCCTCTGTGAAGTAAACTTCCTCAAAATTCTAAATTAAATACTATCTAAGATTGTTTCCTTCATTGTTTTCAGATGTGAGATCTAACTGAAGATTTCTCCACTTTAATTTTAAGACTATATTATTCTTAGCAGAGAAACTTAATGTTAACTATGAAATCAATAATCACTGAATACGTCCCTTCATTAATGACTCTTTTTTTGTATTATCTTGAATCCTCATTTGTTTCAAATGTGCAACTTTATGAATAAAGTACTTCTTGTTACTTCATGAATTATTTCTCATATATTACTTGATATTTCTCATATGTCTTCATGTTTTTACATCTTGTTTTAAAATACCCCTTCACTATATTTTTCTTATGCATTCATTGTGGCTAAGTATTTGTTTACAGTGATTATAAACCTAGAAATTATATGAAGTATAGTCTGTTCATGTTGTTTCACTATGAATTATAAATAAAAGCATTCCCACATTGATTATAAGTCTAGGGTTTCTCCCTTATGGAATCTTGTAGTGTGTTTCAAGTTTAGAGCTGTTACTGTAGATGTCTTCTCTCTCTCTCTACATATATATATATATATATATATATATATATATATATATATACATATACATATATATGTACATACTCACATGTACATATATATTAATATATATGCACATATATATGTGTCTATATACATACATATATACATAGTATGAGTCCTCTCATCATATCTGGTCAGACTGACTCAAGGTCTTGCCACAGGAATATCATACGTAATGATTCACTTCTGTGTATATTAAATGCATAAGGATGACAAAAAGATCTACCAGTTGAAGACTTTCTTCTATGTGTGAGTCCTTCTGGAGTGTTTTAATATTAAACCTAGATTGAAGTTTCTTCCACATTCATTACAATTATAATGCCATATCATCTCAGACCAGAATATTTACTGAAGGCATTCAAAATTCTCTTCCCAGTATGGGTTCCCTCATGCCGTCTAACAGCAGAACACTGGCTGAAAGCTTTCCCACATTGATGACACTCATATGGTTTCTCTCCTGTATGAGTTCTCTCATGCCGTCTAAGAGCAGAACATTTACTAAATGCTTTTCCACATTGAGGGCATTCATATGGCTGCTCTCCAGTATGTGTCCTCTCATGTTGTCTGAGGTTAGAAGACTGACTGAAGGCTTTGCCGCATAGGTGACATTCATATGGTTTTTCTCCGGTGTGCGTTAGATTGTGTTTTCTAAGGTCAGAACTTTGAATAAAAGCATTCCCACAGATATGGCATTCATATGGTTTCTCTCCAGTATGAGTCATCTCATGTCTTCTAAGGCTAGAGTAATTACTAAACGCTTTCCCACATAGATGGCACTCACATGATTTACCTCTTTTGTTAATCTGCTTATGCTGATTAAGGTAAAACTTGTCACTGAAGGACTTTTTACACTGCTTGTTTACAGACAGTTTCTTTTTCATATTAGTTATCAAATGCTGACTAAATGTGGAAATATGGTTAATATCTTCTCCTATGTCATTACATTCAGTGGGCTTCTCTGGAATGTGAGATGTCTGCTTTTGGGGAAGGAGAAAAAAATCTGTTAGTGGTTTGTTGACACACATTTATGCATTCATTTTTCTATATATGCATCCTTAACTAGTCATTCAGTAAGTCTCCAATTAAAATCTTTCCAGTGTTGTTTGCATGCACATGTACTCCTCTGAACACTGCTTTTCTTTTATAACATCTCAACTACATATTAAGTTGTCAGAAAAGTCATGATGCATTTTTACACAGAAAAATTTAAAAAAACATTCTAATTTTTCTGACAACCCAACAGCTTTTAGGTTGCTTTTGAATGTTTCAATATATTTCAAAGACTAGGCATATAAACATTATTTATGTAATTGTCTTTTTACTAAGAACCCAAGTTAAGGTTTTCAGCTCAAATTAATCTCTTCACTAAATTCAAACTATCCAAAAAATATGTAAAATTGAAATTATATGAAAGAAATTTTGAGAACCAAAATTATCATAAAAAATAAAATTAAACTATCTAAAAGTTTTGCTCAGAAAGACTATAATACCAATTTAATGTAAATTAGGCTACTGTGCTCAATTATTAACATCCTACTGCAAGCTTTTTAATTTAGTTGACCAGGGTTAATACCCACAAAACTTACCACTGGCTTGGCTTTAGATGTTTCCTTTCTGTTACCATGTTGTTTGGTAACCATTTCTTGTTCTTTAAGGGCATTTTCCCTGCCTAAAATTTTAAATATATATTTTAGCTAGATTAGAGGAATGAAGGTATTGAATAACACTAAGACCCATAGGAGTTGGATGTTCAAGCACGAGGTCCCAAATTCAATCTCTGGAATCATATGTGCCAGAGCAATACTCCAGTTCTTTCTTATGCTTGCATTAATAAAAACTTTAAAAGGAAATTTAAAAGGGAACTTTTTTTCTTTTTCTTAATTTTTTTTTTGTTATTGGATAGAGACAGAGAGAAACTGAGAGAGAAGGGGGAGATAGAGAGGATGAGAGACAGAGAGATACTTGCAGACCTGCTTCACCGCCTGTGAAGTGACTCCCCTGCAGGTGGGGAGCTGGGGACTTGAACCGGAATCCTAACCGGTCCTTGCACTTTGCACTACATGCGCTTAACCCGCTGTGCTACTGCCCAACTCCCTAAGGGTAAATATTTTAAGTGAAAGAATATTATGCTGAATAAAAACATAGAGCACGGACAACTAAATATTTTCAGGATTGAAATATGAAAAAAATTAAATGGAGATGAGATCTTGAACAAAAAATTAACACCTTCAAAGGGTACAATCAGTACTAGAGTTAAGTGGAACATAATTTCAGTAAGTACATAAATATCCTTTTCCCTAAAGTCAAATAGCAGGATGACAACAATTCTGACTGATAGGAATAATGACAATATCTAAAGAATTTTTTCAATGCTCTTCATCTATAATTTAAAAATTATTATTTACCAAATCTTTAGTTGATATTTCTAAAGATACATTTGTTCAATCATTGATCAGGTACCTCATACTGAAAGAACAGGTTCCTATTTCTCACCTAGACTCTGACCTTGAAGAAATCTGCTTACTTCACTCCATAGGTCTTCTTGCTCCAAATGTAAAAGCACATCTGATTTAGAATGCTGATAACCTGTCCATGAAAAAAGGGGCATGGATTTGAGTTATTTTCTAGTTAATGTGCATCATCAAGTTCAAAACACTAGGGAAGAATACATAAAACATTTCAGCCTGCAAGACTTTGACAAAGAATACATTAAAGGTACTGCATCAAACAAATAACCCAGATCATGTATACAGAGTGAGAACCTCTGGATGCTGATGACCATGTCTAAGTTTATAAACAGAATTAAGACATCTCAGTCATTTCAAAAATATCTCCAGAGTAGGTTAGATATTATTTTAAACAGAACAAAAACAGCTAGTGAGCATGAACACCCACAAACCTCCAGAGTAGAGTGGCTAAAGCAGCAGCTTATGTATGCATTCAGAAATAATCACTGAGTTTCCAGTTCTGCTCTGAGTATTAAAGACTGAGTAGCAAGAAAAAGCATTAGATGGGAGTTGCTATTCCATTCTAGTAGGGTAGCAAACTACATGTAGGTAAGATGTAAAAACAAAACACCTTTATGTCATATTACAGAGTCCATGAAAGAATCAGAGTAGAGACTGGAGTGGGATACTTAGAACTTGTTTTAAATGTCAGTTGATTGAATAAATGGATGAATGAATGAGTAAATACCTATCTGTATATATATTAAAACATTGATAGACTCACCCATGGAAACCAGATGACTGATATTTTCCAGCATCACATCTCTGAATAAACTTTTCTGAGATATGTTCAATAGGGCCCACTCTTCCTGGGTGAAATCTATAGCTACATCTTCAAATGTTACCGATTCCTAAAACATTGTATATATTCTGGTTAGAGCAATCACTACCAATATCAACAGCAGAGAGGATGAAATGACATTACTTAGGAAGGGGTGGGAACTGATGGGTATATAGAAAGATCAAACAATTTGAGAGACAAAGTTTATTCTCACTGACCTGGTGCCTGCCTTCATACCCATACTGAGATATAAAATATAAATTAATAAAACTTTATTCTGAAGGAATATCACATAAAGTATGATTAGCATAACCTTAATTTTTTCAAAATAAATGGGTTATTATGATTCTTATATAGATTATAAAACTTGCACTTGAAAATTCATAACCAAATCTCTTCCTAAGTTCTAAGTTCAAGTAAATGTGCATCATAAGACAAACATTAACTATATTGATTCAACTACGATTATACATTTTCCTGGAAAAACCTATTTCCTCATCCATTAAATGGCTTAACAACTTGTTATGAGTTCTGAAGACCCAATGGACTACTCTAATAATTTCTTTCTAAATAAACATTAAATATCAATTGTCAGTCTATTACTTATGAAAATGAGAATCTTAAGCATTCTCCAAAATTTATAAGTCATATAGAATCTGGTATCAGTAAGTATATGCTAACTCAACTCTAGAGGACTCAGGTGTACATATGGTAGAAGACCAGCAGCATAAGCCAGAAAACTCCAAAGTGACTTTACTAAAGAACAATCCCAGTTCACCATGTTTGTGTTAACAAATTTTTTCTGGGACCTTCTCTCTGATATTCCATTTCCGAATATGAAAAAGGTTAACCCCAAAAGAATTTTTAAAAATTTTATTATCTAAGAAGGTTCAAAAGATACATATATATTCTATCAAAGCTTTACATTTCAAGTTGGAGAAATAAATGATTGCTAATACCTTCTCAACTTAAACCTTTCTTTTGCCTTCATAAACACTTCACAGCCCTTACTCAAGACCTGTAACACTAGAATAATTACAATCACCTGACCAAACTATGGCCTCCCCTACTGGATTGTAACATTTTCCTCCTTGATCATCTCAACTGCTTGAAATCAGTTCAGCAATAGTCATTAAACTATAATATTCAATATTATTAGTGAGTAAATTATCTCCTAACAAGGCCATTAATTTAATCAGGGAAAATATCTCTATTTTTTTGTAAATACAGAGTTTTAAAGAAGACTGGAATATATTAGCAAGATATTAGCAAAGAGACTAGTAATTGAGAAGTTATTGAACCATTGCAGAGTCTCTGGGGAAGTTTCACTGGTGCTCTGATTCCTCATTGCATTTATTTTAATTTATGTATTGGCTAGTGGCAGAGAGAAATTAGAGGGAAGGGGGAAAGCAAGGGAAAAGAGACACCTGCAGCACTGTTTCACCACCAATGAAGCTTTCCCCCTGCAGATGAGGACTGAGGTCTTGAACCCAGGTCCTTGCTCAAGGTAACATGTGTGCTTAGCCAAGTGCACCAATAAGCCTCTCCCTGACTGCATACAGAACTACTCAATACATGAAGAAACCTGTCACTAGTAGTATCATTTAAGTTATATAAAAACAACAACAAAAAAAAGCATTTCTTACTCACCAATGGCTGCATTGTCAACAACTGAAGTTACCAATTGTCTGTGTGGTTTTCACTCACAGATAATCCAAACATTAAGCAACATAAAACTAAAGATGGAGAAGGAAGGAAAAGAGATAGGGGGGAACCTTAAGAATCTTAAAATTTCCAGAAGTTAAGGAACCCTTAATTTCACCTGGGTGTGACTCCCTCAACCAATAAGCATGCAGTAAACTTTAGCAGTAGACTCACCACCTCCCCAGAGTAAGATGGTTCTAATTACAACTACTAATAACAACAAAAATACAGGTTTTTGGTTTTTTTTTTTTTTTACAAATAAGGTCAAGACTACTGAGTTTTGTGTTAATTAGCCAAATGCATGTTACTCATTTCTTTCCCTGATCCCAAATTTTAGCTTATCCTTGACTCACGCCACCTGTAAATGTTGGTTTTAGCTGTATGTAAACACTATAGGGCATCTTAGATTTAATTATTATTGATCTATGTATTAGCAGTGGTTTTTACTTAAAATGGAATCTTTTGCTTTAAAAATAGCATGCTTTGTGGTTTCTAACAGAAAATAAGAAATGTGTCTAACATGAAGATAAAATGGCTAGTAACTTGAAAAATGTTATATAAACTTAAACTGAACTTCCTAGAGATAGTTATTTTTAGCATCATGTGCTCTATCATAGAACTGCTGTTCTTCCAGCAAAGGGATCCGTTTTAAGACTGTTAAGCCCAAGGATTCTTATAGTTTCTAGCCCTCCATGTCTCAAAATATCTATTATGTAATGTTATATGGAAGACAAGCTATCTGTGCAAATATGACATCAATAATCACTTATTTTCTTGCATTTATTCAGAAATTTACCTTTATTATCTAAATTTTTCTTATGAAATTAATCTGTATAGAAATCATATGACTTGACAGAAACTATTTGATTGAACTTTTTTTAGGCTTATATATATCTGGCTCTAAAGCTCAAGCCATGACTATAGTTTATGGTGTGTTGTGTCATTTCATGGTTTTCTTTCTTTCTTTTTACTAGAGCACTGCTCAACTCTAGGTCTGTTTTATGGTGGTACAGGGAATTGAACCTGGGACTTCAGAACTTCAGGCATGAGAGTCTCTTTGCATAACCATTATGCTATCTACCCTCCCCCCCCAATCTCATGGTTTAAAGTGTGTACAGAAAATAGGAACCCCCAAGAGGCAACCATGTGACAGAAAAGGAATAATGAAAATGACAAAAGATATGTAGGGGAGGGTCTGAGTCTTGACACCTCTCCCACCATTCAGTGGAAACACAACAGAACAGCACTATGCCCCTGTCATGGGGCACAGACATTTCCAAGGCTTGAGGCTTTGGAGTCTGGATATCTTAAGCAGAAGATGCGGAAAACAGACAACTCCCATGGTAGGAAATTCCAATAGGAGTTCCACTTGATGCAGTAAATCTTTCTTTTATAGTTGACACAATACACTGGTTGAGTTCATAAAGTCAGATTGAGTTTCTATAGCTGCTGGAGATGCTAGATGACTACTATAGGAATTCATCTGCTATGTAGTGCACCAATTTTAGATTGTGGAGTCTTATTAACTTCAGAGAATGCCATCATAAACCCCTCCTCAAATACCAGAGGAATGTCTACCAGCTCCATAAAATACATAGTCTTTAGCTTGGAAAAAGTGGCCATTTGTCTACCACTGAAAGGAAGAATAAAACCCAGGAGAAAGCTCAGCATGGACAAGATGGTCACTTACTTACCACTGAAGGGAGGAACAGGACCCAGGACAAAGCCTTATGGAACTAATAATGGAGAATCAGCTTCCCACAAAGATCCATGGCTTTGAAATTTCTCAGTCATATTACTCCAAACTTATCAGGTATAGTGGAAGCCTAGTGGAGTTTCCTTAAGTACTCAACATGCAACTATAATGAACTTAGTGAATTAAAGTGGTTTATTAAGGTGGGCCACCTTTTCCTACTTCCTCAGTTAAAGTGGGTATGATTTCAGAATCACATATGCCTCAAATCAGGTAGCCACCCAAACTCAGAGACTAGAATTCTGATTCCATGTATCTTCAGAATAAATGTCTATACAACAGACATGTTTTTTTTTTAATTTATTATTATTTTTTGTACAGATGAAGTGTCTGATGATTCCTGTAATGGCTACATACCTGACATTGTTCATGGAGAGACCCTTCTTCATTTTGCATAGAGACAGAGAGAAGTTGAGAGCAGAGCAGGAGATAGAAAAGGAGAAAGATCTGCTACTCAGGGCAGGGTGGTGGTGGAACCTGGTTGATACCAGTGTCCCTGTCTCCCTTCCTCTCTATTACTCCCTGCCCTATGATTTCTGGATCTCCCTATGAAATAAAAAATTAAAGATAATAAAAAGTATAGGGAGATAATGACAGAGAAAGAGCCAGATACCACCTGTACTGCATAACTGCTTATGAACCTTTCTCTAGCATGTGGGGATTGAGAGGTTGAACCTGGGTCCCTGTGAACTGTACAATGTACTCTCTACTGAGCGTGCCACTGCCCAGCCCCCTGATCCTGGGTCTTTTTTTTTAATTTATTTCTTTATTGGGGAATTAATGTTTTACATTCAACAGTAAATACAATAGTTTGTACATGCATAACATTTCCCAGTTTCCCATTTAACAACACAACCCCCACTATGTCATTTATCATCCTTCATGGACCTGTATTCTCCCCACCCCAGAGTCTTTTACTTTGGTGCAATACGCCAATTCCATTTCAGGTTCTACTTGTGTTTTCTTTTCTGATCTTGTTTTCAACTTCTGCCTGAGAGTGAGATCATCCCATATTCATCCTTCTGTTTCTGACTTATTTCACTCAACATGATTTTTTCAAGGTCCATCCAAGATCGGCTGAAAACGGTGAAGTCACCATTTTTTACAGCTGAGTAGTATTCCATTGTGTATATATACCACAACTTGCTCAGCCACTCATCTGTTGTTGGACACCTGGGTTGCTTCCAGGTTTTGGCTATTACAAATTGTGCTGCCAAGAACATGTGTACACAGATCTTTTTGGATGGATGTGTTGGGTTCCTTAGGATATATCCCCAGGAGAGGAATTGCAGGATCATAGGGTAGGTCCATTTCTAGCCTTCTGAGAGAGTTCTCCAGACTGTTCTCCACAGAGGTTGGACCAATTGACATTCCCACCAGCAGTGCAGGAGGGTTCCTTTGACCCCACACCCTCTCCAGCATTTGCTGCTGTTACCTTTTCTGATGTATGACATTCTCATAGGAGTGAAGTGATATCTCATTGTTGTCTTGATTTGCATTTCTCTGACAATCAGAGACTTGGAGCATTTTTTCATATGTTACTCGGCCTTTTGGATCTCTTCTGTGGTGAATATTCTGTCCAAGTCCTCCCCCCATTTTTGGATGGGGTTATTTGTTGTCCTGTTGTTGAGTCTGGCAAGCTCTTTATATATGTTGGTTATTAAACTCTTATCTGATGTATGGCAACAACAGACATGTTTTAATAAATTAAAATGTAATATTTCTATCATATCATTCACAATAAAAGTATACATTTGATAGAAATATTCCTATAGAGAGAACACACAAGACTTAAAATTTATGGCTCCCATAAGAAAGTATTTCCATCAGGGGACCAGTAAATAGTACACTGGCTCTCAGATGATTTCTCAAAAATGCCTAGCAATCCCATTAGCCTTTACAAGTCAATTCCTTCTCCCATGCAAAATAGCATTTCTATCTTTGCTATAACCATTGTCAAGACTCATTTTATCTCTTATGCTCATCAAATTATTTGTGACTTCATTCACTAAATTCTAGAGTATTCTTCTGGAAAGAATCATGCTAAGTGAAATAAACCATAAAAAAGATGATTAAATACCAGGTGATCTCACTCATAGAAGAGATTTAATAAAGAAAGCAAGGGACATACTGGGTAAATTATTTAATTAATAAAATGTGGTCTATTTCAGCCCATCTAAGGATACAAGAGGGGGAGAGAGACAAAAGGAGCTGAGGAACCATGCCCTATGATGGAGGTAGACAACAATTTAGTGGTAGGTAAGGTTTGCTAGCACCTGTTTGGGGAGATGTGAGACTATACTCGTGATAAGAACAGTATTATAAATAGTTCCTCAATTTTTTTTATCTTTATATTTATTTATTTCCTTTTGTTGCCCTTGTTGTTTTATTGTTGTAGTTATTATTATTGTTATTGATGTCATTGTTGTTGTCGTTGTTGGATAGGGCAGAGAGAAATGGAGAGAGGAAGGCGAAGACAGAGAAGGGGAGAGAAAGACAGACACCTGCAGACCTGCTTCACCGCCTGTGAAGAGACTCCCCTGCAGGTGGGGAGCCAGGGGCTCGAACCGGGCTCCTTACGCCAGTCCTTGTGCTTTGCGCCACGTGCTCTTAGCTTGTTGAGCTACCCCCCCCCCGACTCCCTTCAATTTTTTTAAAAAAGTATTTCTGTATCACATACACTGTTTATGCCATGCCCCCCTTAATGAAAAATTGTCGTTTTTGCCAGGCTGGCTTCACGGGCGGGAGACAGAGACAACCAGAGACTCATGGCTGAAATGAGAATGCAGTTCAATCTTTATTCACAAGCGGGGATGCTGTTCAACAAACTAATCTAATCTAATCACAACCCAATTCTGTCCTCCGGTGGAAGAGTCAGGAACAAAGGAAATACATATCATAGGGGGCAGGGAGAAGGAAGAAGCACGAACCAGCGATGACTAAACCAAATGTTCCATAGGCGGGAGTCCGTCCACCAAACCAATATCCCGGAGGCAGGGGGATGCCCAGCCAACAGTGGACGTGCAAACAGAACACATAGCAAACAACACAAGCGAACCCAATGTGATGATAAAAACCGAAGGCTTCACAAGCAGAATCCAGAAGCATACCAACAAAAAATTACTTTAATTCCATCTCAGTTCTTAATACCTAGCTTTGTATAGATGTTCTACCATGTGGTATCTGCATGATGAATCCACCACTACAAGCTTTTTTTTTTTTTTTTTTGGTGGGGGCTGTTTGTTTTTCTGTTTAATAGAAATAAAAATTTTGAGGGTAGGGCATTTCTTTCTCTCTTCCTATTTCCCCCTTCCCTCACAATTTCTATCTCTATTAAAAGAAAAAAAAAAAACAGAAAAAAAAAATTTGGAGTGGTGGATTCATCATGCAGACACTAAGAACCACCAAACAGTTAAGAATTGTTATATGCATTTTACCACCACAACAAAAAAATCATTTAAGTTTCTCTACTGTTCTTATCGAAGAGGGAACTGCAAATCAAATAACCATTTGTTTAAGAGCTTGATTTTAAATTGGGTTCTCAGGCCTTTTCACTTAATATTTTATTCATTTATTTTAATAAAATAGAAAGAAATAGATGATGAGACCAGAGTATTGCTCAGGTAGGGCTTATGGTAGTGCTAGGGATTAAACCTGGGGCTTCAGAGCCTCAGACATGAAAATCCTTTTGCATAACCATTATGCTGTCTCCCTAGGCCCTCAGATCTTATTACAGTGATCTTAGCATCAACAATTTCGCTTGGCATTCTTAAATGATGAGTTTATTATTTTGAGAGGGATTCACAGATGGGGCATCTCTAGTTGTGGACTCATGTATTTTTAAAGTGAAAAGTGGTTGCTAAATAGGTATTTACAAATTGCTAGATCCCCAATTGTAACATTTTGTGGTTTTATCTTCAGGGTATAAAGATATATTTTTCAATCAACATATGAAGTAGGACTTTTCACCAGTTAATATTACTAATTACAAGACACTAAGCAAAGCATGCTTACTTAGTTACACTGTAGAAAGTACATAAATGGGGCTGGAGAGACAACATAATAGTTATGCAAAGGACTTTCATGCCTGAGGCTCTGAGACCCCAAATTCAGTCCCCAGAACCACCATAAGTCAGTTGAGCAGAACTCTGGCCCCCTCTGCATCTTTTTCTCTGTATCCCTCTCATTGACATAAAATAAATAAATGAGCTGATGGCACATCTGATTGAGAACACATGTTATGATATTCTAGGGTCCAGGTTTAAGTCTCTGTTCCCCATCTGCAGGGGGCAAGCTTCTCAAATGTAGTAGTGCTACCAAGTGTTTCTCTGTTCTCTCCCTATCTCCCAGTCTAGTACTAAAGTTTAATGCTTCTGTAGTAGAAGTAGATCAGCCATTTGGTTCTCTTCCTAGGAGGTCCATCATCCTTAAAGATGGATATGGATACGAAGACAGATATAAATACGAAGACAGATAGGGATACGAGGTAGCAAACAAGTCCTGAACTTGAACGCTTCTCTTCCTGGCAAGCCTCACCAACAGGTGATCTAGGAATCCTTATTGTCTCTTATGCCACATTTCCAGTGTTTCCCTTTTATTTTTTATTTTATTGTCCCCTATCTTCAGAAAAGACAAATTTCATTTAAGAGACAAGTTTCAAGGAAACTTAGATTATTTCATACCACCTAAATTCTGATCTGGGTACCTGGTTAATTTTCCATCTCCTTAGGTTTCTTCTTACTATTCATTTCATCACAAAGATTAGTATCATCGACCACTATGACTTTAATTATTACAATTGTGATTTACCATTGCTGTTAGAACTTTCTCTGGATAGGATATCGATCTAGTTTCCTAAAGGAACAGAGGATTCCCCAAAACATAGATATTTCTCAATCACTCCCAGCACCCTTTTCAGATTCAAGTTTCTTTCTAGAGTCCTGGAGTGACTCTGACAGGAGAGACTTGGTGAGAAAATTTTGGCCTTAGTTTGGAAAGTAACTGCACTGCTCTGTCATGTGTAAGACCCAGGTTAAAGGCCCCTACCGCATAGAAGGAAGAAGTTTTGCTGTGGTCACGCAAGTCTGTCTATCACTGTCTCTTTCTCTGCCTCTAGTTAAACTATAATGTGTGTGTTATGTACACACACACACACACACACACACACACACACACACACACACATAATAAATTAAGTTAAATAAATTGACCTCACTAGATGAGTAAAATGAAAAAGTTATTGTTAAGGGACTCAGTGACCATTCATACCTTCTACCTACAAGATCCAATGAATGCATCTGGGTCCACTAGACTTAATTCTTATCTTCCCAAGACCCTTTAGGGGCCAATTAGAAGCTCAAATTCATCTAATAAAGTCACAGATGTAATCTTGAAAAAAATACATGATTTTAAATATACTTCTTAGAAACATGGGGCAGTGTTGTCTTATACACATTAGGGGCCAGGAAGACCAGAAAGGAAGTCCCTACCCTTTAGAGTCTTCACTGTATAAGTATATCCCAAGAGGTGAGAAGATAGCATAATGGTTATGCAAATGACTTTCATGCCTGAGACTCCAAAATCTCAGGTTCAATCCCCCCATACCACCATAAATTAGAACTGAGCACGCAGATACATGCAGTGTCCTGGCATAAAAAGGGGGAGGGGGGCAAGGGGGCAGTGGTGAAACCAGTTAAGTACACAATGAGCAAGGACCCAAGATCAAATCACTCGCACAGAGAAAAGCTTCTGAGTAGTGAAATGGTGCTACAGGTATCTCTCTCTCCTTCTACCTCCCTTTCCTCTCTTGATTTCTGACTCAAAATAAATAAAGTAAAAATTTAAGAAGGAGCTTATAAGTATACTCCATAATCAAGGGGCTGTTCTTAAAATTATTTGCATATCCTTAATAGCATAGATAAACACAAGCACAGAAGGAATAGTCCCAAAGCTCAGGAGCAAAATCCCAGGAATATTCAATACATACCTGAAGATGGGAAAACAGAGCAGATGGCAAAAAATACAGCAAGACAGAGCTCAGAGTGTACTCTTGTTTTAATGTTCAGCAGAGGGAGCTATGGAGGGCTAGAGAACAGGGCATGGTCCCTGGTTCTGGCATTCTTCCTGAGAAGCCAGATTCCCTGGAAGACATACACAAACGTAGGAATTATTTTTCAGCTTTATTTTTATAACCTATTACTATTTGCTCATTCATATTCAGCATTTTAGAAATTAACACATATAAAGGTCCATTTAATGTTTTCAAAGAAAACAATGGCAGCTTCTACGATACAAGTATAGATGACAGAAGAAATCAAAATGCTTATTCTAAAATATCATTTTTATAAGTAAAATTCAGAAACACATAGCCATGTAGCAACTAAAGCCCAAGTGAAAAGAGTATTTTCACATGAAAGCTCAGTTTTTATAATACATCATTGATCTTGACAGAAACTATAAGTTCATCGAGAAACTGTCACTATGTTTCTAAAATATACTGCTAAAGAATATATTAATAGTCTAATAGTTTGCCACTCATTAGATACTGTGAACTTAAAAACATTTGCCTTAGTTGCTTTTTCATAGTTTCACATATTATTATAGTTATTTATCTTTAATTATTGGATAAAGAGCCAGAAATTAAGAGGGAAAGGGAAGATAGAGAGGGTCAGAGACAGAAAGACACCTGCAGCATTGCTTTTCACTACTCACAAAGCTTTCCCCCTGCAGGTGGGGATCGCAAGCTTGAACCTGGGTCCTTGGGAACTGTAACATGTGCACTCAACCTAGTGTGCCACTACCTGGCCCCTCAGATAAGGTTATTAAGCACCTTGCAGATATCATTTCTTAAAGTGAAGCTCTTATAAAATTAATGTTTTTATTTCCATTTGATAAAAATACTGTAACAAGAGGCTGATGGAAAGCACAATTTACAATGAATGAGAACCTGGGTACAAACACTCAGCTGCCACATGAGAGCACCATGCAAAAGGGAAACTTCATGAGCAGTGATGCAGTGCTATGGTATCTTCCCTTCTCTGTCTCTCACCCAAAGTGGTGGAATTGTGTACGCACAATCACAAAACCCTGCTGGGGGAAAAAACATTTAAGTTCAATCAGGTTAATTATCTACCAAATGAGTAAACAAATTAAGAGGCAAAATGGATTGTACATATCCCTAGCAAAAAATTAAAATATTCATAAGTATGTATGTAGTTAAAATGTTGTATTCGAAGCATACACTAACAGAAACAGAAAATAAAGAAATATTACTAAGTCCTTAAACTGTAATGGGGGAGAGATGCGGTTGAGAACAATATGCACTGAAATTATTTATCTATAGTGCAATAACGTGACTAAGCATATTCAAGATTTCATAGCTAAACCAATAAATACAAACTGAATCTTTATAAAAAATGTACACTTTTCATCTATATCTAATTTCTAAATCCCAAGCAGGTATTAAAAATTTATACTAGGGAGCTGGGCAGTAATGCAACGGGTTAAGCGCAGGTGGCACAGAACACAAGGACCAGCGTAAGGATACCCACCTGCGGGCGGGGGGGGGTCACTTCACAAGCATTGAAGCAGGTGTGCAGGTGTCTCTCTCTCTCTCCCTCTTTCTGTCTTCCCTTTCTCTCTCCATTTCTGTCCTATCCAACAACGATGACAACAATAACTACAACAATAAAGCAACAAGGGCAAGAAAAAGGAATAAATAAATATTTTTTAAAAATTTATACTGGGGGGTGGAGGGGATGAGTGGTAGCACAGCAGGTTAAGCGCACTTGGCACAAAGGCCAAGGACAGGCTTAAGAATCCCGGTTAGAGCTCCTGGGTCCCCACCTGCAGTGGGGTCGCTTCACAGGCAGTGAAGCAGGTCTGCAGGTGTCTTTCTCTCATCCTCTCTGTCTTCCCCTCCTCTGTCGATTTCTCTGTCCTATCCAACAACAACAATGGCAACAATAACAATAATGACAACAAGGGCAACAAAAAAAGGGGAAAATGGCCTCCAGGAGCAGTGGATTTGTAGTGCAGGTACTGAGCCCCAGGAATAACCCTGGAGGCAAAAATAAATAAGTAAATAAATAGAAAATTTATACCTCCATACACTCACTGCATCCATAAACTATGGTTTTGTAGTCAACCACAGAGAAATTTTCAGCTAATTACAAGAGGGTATATCAAAAAGGCCATATATGCTTATACCATAGTAAAATTAAAATTAACAATAATCAGGGAGTATAAATGGATCTAAGACAATAGCTTAAAAACTTATGATAAAAGTTATGATATAAATCAAATAGCTACTACCAATCAGCCATAATCATCATGAAGCTCAAATTCATCTAATAAAGTCACAGATGTCATCTTGAAAAAAAAAAAAAAACATAATTTTAAATATACTTCTTGGAAACATGAAGCAGTGTTCTCTTATACACATTTAAAGAGAAACATACCCCTAAAATTATATATTATAAACCACTGCTAAATCCATTTTAAAAGTAATGAAAAAGTTAAATATGTGTATTTTGAAAAGCAATACTCTCACTAAAAAAGAGGCACTGATAACATTGATTTTTAAATGTGATATCCTGCTTGGCTCAGGAGCCAAGTAAAGCAAGATTGTTACAGAAAGTAGTATGTTTCATTTGAAGCAGAATGGCTAAATGTGCTGTAACCTTTGGAAATAAAAGAAGCAACACCCCCCCATGTTAATTATTACTACAAAATACTGCTCTTTGCAGAAAGTTACTTCAACTCTGCTAAGATTTTCCTTTTTTCCTTCTGGTAATACAAGAAAGAAAGAAAAAAAAAAGAAACCTAGGACATAAATTTCCAACTTTATTCATTAATAAAATGTAAAAAGGAATAAAAATGAATCTATTATTTCAAATTGTTACAAAGATGTAGTAAAAGTTAAATTTAAAAGATTTAGGAATGAGGCAGATTATACAACAGAACAATGATCCAGCAATGGAATCCAATACAAGGTAAGGGGTCTAGCCACTTGGGGTGTGTGATATGCTCCATGAATGCTTAATGATGGGTATTATGAAGAGGTAGGATTTGGGAGAGGGGGGGAAGCTAGGCCCAGCCATCCTTGGAGCTGCTGCTGTGGCAGGATTCCAATCAGATGATGAATGAAAGTCTTAAGTGAAAGACAGAAAAAAAAAAAAAGTTGAGTCTTAGAAGGTCTTGAGAAATTAATACTGAGGATGTGGAGATGTTAACATGCCCTACAGAGACTAAAATCAAAAGATCCCTTCTTTATGCAAGACCACAAAGAAAAAAATATGTGGCAAAAATAGTCCTTTGCTCTACTGAAACAATAGGGATTCAGGAGCATTAAATTGCTCCGTGGAGACAAACAGATGAGTCTTTCTACCCATTTCTTCACAGCCCTTTCTACATTCTACTGAATAGTAAAAACTTAACTATCTATTCAGTAGCATAAGTGGATGTATGAACAGAACTGATATATCCTTGAAGTTGCAGGCCCCAAATTTATTCTAGTACCTGCTGAGCCCAGAGTCACTAGGGCAGATTTTCATTTTTCCATTTCTGATATCTGGCCCCCCCCAGACCCTTAAAAGCCCAAGCAAAATTCTCATTCCATCTCTAATTTCCTCACAGCATCACATGACCATTCCCTATCTGATCTGATTTCTTTAATTTGTGCTTAGTTTAAAAATATATAGTCCTGGTAATGCAGGGGGTGCAAAGAACAGCCTAAGGATCCCGGTTCGAGCCCCCGGCTCCCCACCTGCTGGGGAGTCACTTCACACACAGTGAAGCAGGTCTGCAGGTGTCTATCTTTCTCTCCCCTTCTCTGTCTTCCCCTCCTCTCTCAATTTCTCTTTGTCCTAACCAACAAGGACGGCAACAATAACAACTACAATAAAACAAAGGCAATAAAAGAGAATAAATATTTAAATATATATTTATTTTATAGTCTTTGGGGAAACGGTGCATTTATAAAACACACGTTATAATGTGCAAGGACTCTGGTTTAAGCCCCTAGTTTCCACCTGCAGGGGAAAAGCCTCATAAATGAATAAATGATACAGGTGTCTTTTTCCCTATCTCCCCCTTCTCTCTCAATTCCTATCTCTATCCCATATAAATAATTATATATATATATATATATATATATATATATATATATATATATATATATATATATTGCTTTGAAGAGCCAGCTCTTGGTTTCATTAATCTTTTGAATCATATTTCTTGATTCTATTTCATTAATTTCTGCTGATTTTGACTATGACCTTTCTCCTATTGACGTCAGGTTTACTCTCCAGCACAAATCAGAGCTAAGCAATGCACTGTTTAAAATAAAAATAACTTTAAATTTTTACTTATTTATTTTTAGTGTGAGAGAACCAGAGAATCATCACTCTGGCATATTTAGTGCTGGGGTAGCAGTCAGGACCGCACGTTCAAAGATCAGATGCTTTACAGGCAGAGACCCCTCCTGGGCAGTGTCTATATAGATTTTTTTTTTAATTTTTATTTTTTTATTGGATAGAGACAGAGAAGTTGAGAGAAGCAGGGAAGTGATAGAGAAGGAGAGACACACAGACACCAGCAGCCCTGCTTCACCACTGGTGAAGCTTCGCCCCCTGCAGGTGGGGACAGGGGGGGCTCCAACCCGGGACCCTGTGCACTGCAACATATGCTCAACCAGGTGAGCAACCGCCTGCTCCCAAGATTAAAAAAAAAAGAAAGAAAATCATCCACATCCTTACTAAGAGTTCCCTGAAATAATGTCAAGGTATTTGGTGTGCACTAAAGAGCATTTTCAATATACAACTAAGATGGACTGCGAAGCCACCGAGCTCCCAGAGCCTGAATCTGCCCATCGCAGGGACACGTGAGCGGGAAGGAAACACCAGATCCCCCAGTGGCCCTCCTGCCGCGAACCCGCTTTTTGTGTTTTCCTTTTCCCCAAACCCGCGCCTCTCGGTCTGTCCGTCCTCCTGCCTCCCCGTCCTCGCGGACAGACAGGTGGAGAGGCCTCCAGAGCCCCAAGGGAGAGACGCCAGCGGCCTGGGGGTGCGGGGCCCCGGACTCCGCGCGGGGACGGGCCTCCGGACTTTACCGGAAGCAGCAGCGGCTGCAGGCCCGGCCGAGGACGGCTCCCCGCGGTTGCAGTGGCGGGAACGGAGCGCTGCCGCGCGCGGGACCCAAACCCTCACCGGGAACATCCACGCCAACAGCGCTAGCGCGGAAATGCCAAAGCCCGCGCCGGCAGACCCGGAAGTACACTCCCGTTTCCGGGTCAGCCGGAAACTGAGCGACGGGGGCGGCCGCAGGACACGCAAGTACAGTCGCGGGTTGACATTTGAGATTCTCTTCTATGCCATTTGTTTCTGACCTAAATAATACTCCGGAAAGCGGTGTAGGGGGCCGGGAGGTGGTGCACCGGGTTAAGTGTACATAGCCTGAAGCATAAGGACAAACGCGAGGATCCCAGTTCGAGCCCCCATATCCCCACCTTCACAAGCAGGTCTGCAGGTCTATTTTTTTTTTTTTATTTATCTTCATTTATTTATTGCATAGAGGCAGCCAGAAATCGAGAGTGAAGGGGGAGATAGGGAAAGAGACAGACATCTACAGCCCTGCTTCACCACTCATGAAGTTTTCCCCCGGCACGTGGGGACTGGGGACTCGAACCTAGGTCCTTGCGCACTGTTAACTTGTGCGCTCAACCAGGTGCACCACCACCTGGCCCCCAGGTGTCTATCTTTCTCTCTCCCTGTCTTCCCCTTCTCTCTCAATTTGTCTTATTAAAAAAAAAAAAAAAAAATAGAAAAAATAGCCGCAGGAGCTGTGGATTCATAGTGCAGGCCCCGAGCCCTAGTAATAACCATGTAGGGGAAAAAAAGGGGGGTGAGAGTCCTGCGGTAGCGCAGCGGGTTAAGTGCAGGTGGCTCAAAGTGCAAGGACTGGCGTTAAGGATCCCGGTTCTAGCCCCTGGTTCCCCACCTGCTGGGGAGTCACTTCACAAGTGGTGAAGCAGGTCTGCAGGTGTCTGTCTTTCTCTCCCCCTCTCTGTCTTCCCCTCCTCTCTCCATTTCTCTCTGTCCTATCCAACAACAACGACATCGATAATAACTACAACAATAAAACAACAAGGGCAACAAAAGGAAATAAATATACATTTAAAAAAAAAGGAGAAGGATGAGGTGTAAATTAGAAGCATCTTCTACATGCCTGGGCGGTGGCACACTCAGTGGAATGCACACACTACAGTGCTCAAGGATGTAGGTTCAAGCTCCTGGTCCCCACCTGTAGGTGGGAAGTTGCATGGGTGAAGTAGAGCTGGAGGTGACTCTATGTATCTCACCCTTACATTCTCTATCCAAAATACATAAATAACCTTATGATTTTTTTATTATGAATAGCTTGTTACAAGATTGTAAAATTACAATGTACAGTTCCATACCACACCCAACACTGAAGTCGTGTATACATAAAATATATTTTAAAGCACTCTGGAGATCCCCAGATGCCCTTGCTGTGGTGGGGCAGGGTCAGTGGTTATTCTGGTGAAGTTCCCAACCTTCCGCTATTAAGCTTCCATCCTCCCCTTTCTTACTCTTCCTCTTCCTCCTCACCCCACGACTCCATGTAGATGGGGATTTATTTTACCTCTTTCCTTACTTTAAATGTATGAGGAAACTCTAGCACTGATTCCAAACCCAGACAAGGATATTTCCGAACTCAGAGGATTACAAATATTTCTCCTAAGAGATTTTTTTTTTAATGAGCAAATAGAACGCAATGTATAAGACATATTACTAAATAGAAAGTGTGGTTCCCCCCCAAAATAATCAAGTTTTTTTAATGTAAAAGAAATATAGAAAATAAAAATAAAGCAGTCCGGGGGTCTGGCGGTAGCACAGCGAGTTAAGGCATATGCCACGAAGCACAAGGACCAGCACCAGTATAAGGATCCCAGTTCAAGCCCCTACTCCCCACCTGCAGGGGGGTTGCTTCACAAGCAATGAAACAGGTCTGCAGATGTCTATCTTTCTCTTCCTGTCTCTGGCTTCCCCTCCTCTCTCCATTTCTCTCTGTCCTATCCAACAACAGCGACATCAATAACAATAATAATAACCACAACAATAATAAAACAACCAGGGCAACAAAAGGGAAAAAAATAGCCTCCAGGAGCAGTGGATTCGTGGTGCAGGCACTGAGCCCCAGCAATAACCCTGGAGCAAAATAAATAAATAAAGCAATCCAACAATATAATATTGAAAAAGTAATTTTAAAAAGAAGCATTACAAAATGTTCTACAGAGACATCATATTTAAATAGTAGAACACCTGCTTGTGTATTCCGGATTCCTTTCCCTTCTATGTTTAATCTGGTCTCTTTCCAACTTGTCACAATTTGTTGTTGAGCCAGATGTTGTTGTGCGCGGGCCGCGGAGAAGAGAGGGGGTCCGGAGCGAAGAGGAAACACAAATCTTTATTTGCGCTGGCACCTCAGAGTTGGGTGCTAGAGAAGCAGGTTGGGCCACGTGGAGGTAGCGAAAATGACTGCCTCACACAGTAACCTTTCCTGCGTCTGAACACCAGAGTGAAGCGCTGGCAAGAGAGAGAGGTGTGGAAGAAGAAAGGCTTTTATAGGAGCAGCTTTCGCGAGAATGGGAAGGGGGAGGAGTAACCATAGCACTCCAGGATAGGATGATAACTCTCGTGAGAATGGGAGGGGGGAGGAGTAACCAAAGCACTCCGGATATTGCGGGGATATAGACAATGCCCTGAGGGCATTAACATGGTGGAACAGGCACTCCGAGAATGTCCCAACTCTAGCGGAAACTAGCAGTAGCCTGAGTAGACAACATGGCAGATGTGACTGCATCGGCATAATTTCCCAGCATCTCCCCCTTTCCTTTTATCTAATGCCCAGGGCAACAGTGTGTAAAGTCTGTGAACTACTCAGGGTCAGTCTATGAGAAACCAGCAACATGAAGGGAAGAAAGCTGCTGTAAAATTGTCTAAAGTGTCCAAAGGGTATACCAGCAAGTCCGATAAAGGTCTCAGTCCAAAGTAGGCGACTAGGGGGAGAAATGGCAGGGGATGAAATGCTGCATGAGGAAGGTCAGGCTCTGGAATTCTGCTTTTCGGTAGAGAGTGAGCTGGAACCGCCAAAACGTGACAGGTCAAAGCAGAAGCAGGAAAGGCAGACAGGCAGTAAAAATGTTCTGTCCTTGGAATCTGTGAATCAGGTTCTTCAGATCGTCAGGTGACATCTAGGGTTTTGGGGGGTTTGCCACTGTAGTCGTGCCATCTAGTGGGTGATGTCAGGGTGTGCAGGGGTCCAGATGTTTTTTTTCTGGGATTCCTGTGGAAGAAACAAACAATCTGCTTCTCGTGGTTAGCAGGGCATCTGATTTGAATGCTTTATAGAAAAAGAGGTTTGGTGCCTTGACCAACTGAGTATTGGGGGATGTATCTTTCCTATTCATTTATGATAATATTTTATATTATTTGTCATGGTAGTCAGCCGTTATCTGGAAGGTCCTGGGTGATTCATGGGGAAAAAGAACTTATCTTTTAACAAAGACTCTAAGGTGTAGGGAAGCGGGAACTATCTTATCCCTTTTTTTTTTTTTGTTATCTTGCCTTTTGTTGCCCTAGTTGTTTTATTGTATGTAATTATATTGTTGTTATTACTGATATTGTGGTCATTGGATAGAACAGAGAGAAATGGAGAGAGGAGGGGAAGACAGGGGGAGAGAAAGACACCTGTAGTCCTGCTTCACCGCCCGTGAAGTGATTCCCCTGCAGGTGAGGAGCCGGGGGCTCAAACTGGGATCCTCAAGCCAGTTCTTGCACTTAGCGCCACCTGCGCTAAACCTGTTGTGCCACCACCCGAGTCCCAGGAACTATCTTTTAACATAAACTCTATGGCCATGCCAATAGCAACCTTGAGGGCACATGTGGCTCCGCACATATCGCCCTGTCTTATGTCATGTTTTGATGTTTGGTGGACTTTGTTTTGTGGCAGGGTGGACTGTGCCTGTCTTAGGTTGGGGATCAGCCTTCCGTCTTACCTGTCATTGGAACACCTGGTCATTTTTGCCCAGTAGTACCAGGTGCCCTGTCTTAGGTTGACTGGATAGCGCTAGTTTCCTCTTACCCGTCATTGGCAAGCCAGCCCTCTACATGGTGGACGTTCTGATGGAGGGGGGCAAATCCTCCGCAGCAACTCAATATTCTGCCATGTCCAGCCTATGATAGTGAGTTTGTATAGGTTGCATCTTTATGGCATCAATCTGTTGCCGCAAAAAGGCCATGAGCTTGTTAAGAATTATAGGACCATGGTCTGGGAGGTGTCCCAGTGGATAAGGCATTAGACTCTTAAGTGTGAGATCCCAAGTTCGACCCTGGCTGCATGTGTACCAGAAAGATATCTGGTTCTTTCTTTCTCCTCCTCTCTTTCTCATTAATAAATTAATTAGAATGTTTAAAAAAAGTTATAGGACCTATTGTGAGCAGAAGAAGTAAAACAAACTAGGGTCCTACAACTAAGGGTAGACAGGTAAGGAAGGGGGAATGTATCTATTGGTATGAAGAGGTAGGATCATATCTTAAGTCTAAGGGAAGCAGTCAGTGTATGTGATGTCTAGGGGAACAGCCATTTGTCTTTGGGGGTAGTAAAGAATGTCTGTGGCATGGGTGATATTATAAAGGAAAACATCTTTAAATTGTTGGCTGACAAAGGCATGGCTTATGGTGGCAAGACAAGATACCCCAGTTAAGTTTACAAGAATATGTGAATGTTGTTAATTCACATAGGTTGGATATGGAGGAACTTCTTACAGTTTAATACCTTACCATATGAACAGATGATTTCTCATATGAAGGCTTGATAGCTGTACTTGTGAAAAAAAATAAAACTTGTAACAAGTTAGAGGTTTACTATAATTGACTTTGGACTATAAGCAGACTCAGGTTACTTAGAGAGTTACTGCATGTTAGTGACAATGGTTTTAACATTTAGAGTACTCTGAGCAGATGGGTCATACAAAAATTTTTGGTCATTCAACACACTCACAAAACACAACTGGCCAGTCATAATAGAAGACATTCAGGGAAGGGGTAGGAGAGAGGGCTCTGTGAGCCAACTTTTGTAGGTTCTGCCATGTCATATTATGGATCCTGGGATGTATCCTGCATCTAGTCCTCTTGTATTTCTTGTTCTTCAGGGATAACAGTGCCATCATGAGGGTATTGTCAGACATGGCAGGCAGGAACCCAGACAGGTTTAGAGTAATTATGAAGGAAAATGCATGCAAAACCTCTTCCCATGGTCAATAGAGGGTCAGGCCCTTTCCAAATTTTATCGAGTGGATCTCTCCATTTGACCTTAATAGATGAGAGAGTAGATGGTGTTTGCCAGTGAAGAATAATAGGAGGTAAGTCCGAGTTATTGTAAATATTAAAGAGATTTAACGTAGTTAAGGCTTTTGCTAGCTGGATGTTGGGGGGGGTACATTCCTCCTTTATCTTTATTTAATTGAGCCTTAAGGGTTTGATGGGCCCTCTCGACAATGCCTTGTCCCTGTGGATTATAGGGAATGCCTGTGGTATGAGTAATGTTCCAGAGGGAACAAAAATATTTAAATTGTTTGCTGGTAAACGCTGGTCCACGGTCAGTTTTCACTTGAAGAGGTAAGCCCATCACAGCAAAACAGGAGAGCATATGGCTTATAAGCTTTTTAGAGCTTTCTCCTGTCTGAGCTGTTGCCCACATACATTTAGAAAAAGTATCAATTGAGACAAACACATATTTTTGTTTGCCAAAGTTTGGTATGTGGATGACATCAATTTGCCAAATAGCATTAGCTTTTAAGCCTCAGGGGTTAACACCAAGAGTCTGAATAGCAGGTGTTTTTATGAGACTTGCACAGGAAGAGCATGTAGCTAGGATATGTTTTAATTGTGGTAACGGAACATCAGGAAATCGAGCTCGAAGGCCTTTAAGATTAACATGGGGTAGGGAATGAAAGTCAGCAGGATCAGAGACAGAGACTAGGAGAGCTCCTGTGGAGGCAAGGTGGTTAGCTGCAGCATTCCCTTCAGACAGGGAACCAAGAAGAGGGCTGTGGGAACAAAGGTGCTGAATATATCGTGGTTGGGTTCAAGAAGAGAGCATAGAGGCAATTTGAATCAAGAGAGGGGAAAGTGGGTTGTCATCAATTTTCACATAGGAACGAGCAAGCCATGGAAGTAAGTTAACAGTATACACACTGTCAGAAAAAAGGTTGAAGGATTCTGGTACAGCTTTTCATGCAAGGAAAACAGCATAAAGTTCTTTGTACTGAGGGGAATTCTCAGGAAGCTCAGTAAAGAGAGGTTTAGGAGATTGTTTGTCTGGGTAATATATAAGGGCAGCAGCTCCCTTTTTTCCACCATCAGTGAAGACTGTAGGAGCAGAAGGAATGGGATCTCGAGAGAAAAGTTTAGGTGCTAGTAGAGGCAAAAGAGGTAAAGAACCTATCAATTTATTAGAAGGAAAATGGTTATCTATTTGTCCTGGAAACCCCAAAGCGGGAATGATGGTGTATGAGCCACTCTGTATCTGTGAGAGAAAAGGGCAGAATAATTAAATCCGGTTCTTTCCCTAAGACCTGCACAGACCTATTTCTTCCTTGGCGAACCATGAATGCTAACGCATCTATCTCAGTGAGGAGTCTTGGAGTTCCTCCTACTGGCGTGTGAACCCACTCAAGAACCCCATGGTCTTGCCACAATGCCCCTACTACTGTGGGGGTGGAGTTGAAGATTAGAAGGTTTACCGGAGAGGAGAGAGAGAATCGAACAAGGTGCATGTCCTGGAGGGCCTTGTTAACCCTTTCCAGTGCCGAGGAGGCCTCTGGAGTTAACTTACGTTTTGAGGAGGGCTGTTTGTTTCCTTTTAACAGGTCAAACAGTGGTTGAAGGCAGCTTGTAGGCAGATAGAGATACTGCCTAAGCCAATTTAAATTCCCTAGAAAACTTTGTAAAGAAGCAAGAGTAAGGTTAGAAGGAAAGGTGACATTAGGTTTTAAGGGACGAATTTGCATTAAAAAAATCTCTGAACCTAAGAAAGATATTGGAGGGATTAGCTGTATCTTCTCAGGGGCTACATTAAGGCCGCTTTTCTTTAATGCAGGAATGAGAAAATTACATAAGGCATAGAGATCTGTATCTGATTTTCCCCATATTAAAATATCATCTGTATAATGAAAAACATTAAGGCCCTTATTAATATATGGGACAAGGGCAGATTTAACAGCCTCTTGACAAATTGTAGGACTATTGGCCATACCCTGGGGCAGCACCACCCATTCAAATCTGTCAGCAGGGCTGGCGTTATTAATAGAAGGAACAGAGAAGGCAAAACATTTACAATCTTGCAGATGCAAGGGAATAGAGAAAAAACAATCTTGTATATTAATAGCTATGATTGGAATTCCTGTGGGAATTGCAGAAGCAAGAGGCAAACCCCTTTGGGGGGAGCCCCAGACCTGCATGGTTTTATTAACTGCACGGAGATCTGGGAGGAGGCGCCATTTTCCCGAGCGCTTTTTAATCACAAAGACAGGAGTATTCCATGGGCTTCGAGAATGACCATTGTGTCCCAAGGACAACTGCTCTCGGACGAGCTCTTTTAAACTTTCTAGCTTATCCCTAGGTAAAGGCCACTGTTCCACCCAGACAGGCTCATTAGAAAGCCAGCTTAAGCGGGGTGTTTGGCTACGAACAGTGGCATTTAGTATTGGGGGTGCTGATTAGATCTGGTCTCACAGGAGTGAGTGTTACACTCTGCAGAGGCATCTGTGGATATCCTAACATCAAGACATTCCAGAATATCCCTGCCCAATAGGTTGGTGCTAATATTAGCTACCAAAGGGCAGAAGTGTCCAGTAGAACCTTCTGGGTCTTCCCACATGAGCGAATCTCGTGTGTGAAATGATTGGGTCACCCCTCCTACTCCATGTAAACTGGGTCCAGGGTTGAGTTCTCAATCTTGGGGCTTTGCTGCCCCCGTGTCAACCAAAAATTTAAAAGAAATATTGCCAATCTTTACTGTCATAGAAGGGTGACCTCGTTCTAAAACAGGAGTGGTCCACAAAATCTCAGGCCCCGAATTTGTGCCATTCAGGGGTGTGCCATCTTTATGAAATTTGGACCAACAATCCCTCTTCCAGTGAAACCCTTTACAACATCTTGGACAAACAGTACGTGGCCTCTGGCTCCCTGACTGAAAGCAGGGTTGCTCTGACTGGAGGCATGGTCGCTCTAACTGGAGGCGGGGTTTCCCTGACTGGAGGCGTGGTCGCAGCTTATCAGGACATTGGTTACGCCAATGTCCTTGGCGACCGCATTGAAAGCAGGCCCCATTTTGATTACGTGGGGTAACTGCATAAACCTGTGTCGTAGCGGATGCCCCATAATTGCCTGATGTAAGTTCCTGTGTCGCTAAAATCCAATTATCTGGGTGTAGGTATTTAAGATTAAGGCATGCCTGATGGAATTGTGGTATCATGCCTTCCCAGACAATAGAGCGCAGGAGTAGTGAGCGGACGTCAGGATTATAAACCTTTCTCTCTAAACTTGTCTTCACCCTTGAGATGAAGCTCGCTAATGATTCATCAGTGCCTTGGCAAAGAGAGTTAATGGGAACTGACGAATCTACATCGGGTGGGGTCACCCTTTCCCATGCTTGTGTTGCGCAGATGTGTACCTGTTCAAAATAACCGGTTGGAAACCTGGCTTTTGCCTGCTGAGCTCCAGATTCATAAGCTCCTCCAAACAAAGCATCATAATCCCATTCTACCTGTTTGTTACTATTTTCCTGCGACTGTCTAGAGCACTCATCGTGGAAGCATGCCTTCCACTGTAGGTAGAGGGGGTCTGGGAGTGCAGCACGAGCCAGATCTTTCCAATCTTGGGGTGTGTTAAGATGGTGGTAAAAACTCCTTAAAACAGACTTGGTCCATGGAGCATGCATACCGTCCTCCCTGACCGCTTGCCTGAGTTCTCCGATAACTTTAGAGGAGTATGGCTGCTACGGCTGAGGGTTTTGTTTAGAAGGGGCCACGTTTACCGGGAAGGTGTGGATTTTGTCCTATGGCATCATAGAGGGAGCTACAGAAGTGGAAGGTGCCGTGGAAACTGCTGTAGTGGCCACAGGGGAAACTGCACACATATCTACGGGGACAGAGCTCTTGGGGTGGACTGCACATGGTTTAAAGTCCTTAAATGCTGCCTTTAACTCCCACACCTCAGCCACTAGGTCTCTTAATGATGACGTATCAGCAGGGGGTGGGGTCAGAGAAGCAGAAGCCTCAGGGGAAGCCAAAACCGGGGTGGTAGGAGGAGGGGCTAGAGAACCGGAAGCCTCAGGGGAATCAGGGGACGGGGCCAGAGAAGCAGAAGGAACTGAACTCGTGTCTGCCACAGAAGGAACTGAACACATGTCTGCAGGAGCCGAACACGTGTCTGCAGGGACAGCGCGTGAAGGGGTCATGGAAGCCGCAGAAGGAACTGAGCACGTGTCTGCAGGGACAGAAGTTTGGGTGCTGACTGCAAATCGCTTAGGGCGTTTAGGTTGTAAGCACATATCTCTTAACTCTTGTATCTCAGGAGAAGCTGAACCCTGGGCGGCAGGGGGCGGGGTCGGAGGAGGAGTTTCCGAACACGTGTATGTGTCTGTGGGAACGGAAGTTCTGGGTCTATCTGCTGATCACTGAGGGCATCTGAGTCTTAAGCACATGTGCTTTAACTCTCGTCTCTCAGCCTCAAGGTCACTTATCCTCATGGCAGACCACGTTGTACATATCTTGTAAGTGGCAACCACAGTTATAAAATCCCAAGGGGTAGCGAAAATTAAACCGTCTGTGAGAGCACGAATCTGTCCCAGGGCAGAAGGAGATAATAACTGGGACACCTCCTCATAAAACGAAAAAATTTCCATGGTGGAGGGAAACACAGGGCCACAGAGGCGGGCGGATGCCACTTACCTGTGTCTGGGTGGCCTTTCTGGACCTCAGGCTGGGTGTGAGTGCGGGACACATTGAGCGCCAGATGTTGTTGAGCCAGATGTTGTTGTGCGCGGGCCGCGGAGAAGAGAGAGGGGGTCCGGAGCGAACAGGAAACATAAATCTTTATTTGCGCTGGCACCTCAGAGTTGGGTGCTAGAGAAGCAGGTTGGGTCACGTGGAGGTAGCGAAAATGGCTGCCTCACACAGTAACCTTTCCTGCGTCTGAACACCGGAGTGAAGCGCTGGCAAGAGAGAGAGGTGTGGAAGAAGAAAGGCTTTTATAGGAGCAGCTTTCGCGAGAATGGGAAGGGGGAGGAGTAACCATAGCACTCCAGGATAGGATGATAACTCTCGTGAGAATGGGAGGGGGAGGAGTAACCAAAGCACTCCAGATATTGCGGGGATATAGACAATGCCCTGAGGGCATAACATGGTGGAACAGGCACTCCGAGAATGTCCCAACTCTCACGGGAACTAGCAGTAGCCTGAGGAGACGACATGGCAGATGTGACTGCATCGGCATAATTTCCCAGCAACAATTAGTAAATGCACATGCTTTTAACAGAAAGGTGGACAATTCCTACAAGTTGCATCAATCATGGTTTTCTTTCTTCATTCCTTCATTCTGCCTTTCTTCCTTTCTCTTTTTCCTCCGTCCCTCCCTTCTTCTTTCATATTTTTTTTCCCCAAAGCACTGCTCAACTCTGGCTTATGGTTGTACTGGGGATTGAAACTGAAACCTTTGGGGCCAGGTGATGGCACACCTGGTTGAGTACATATGTTACAGTGTACAAGAGTCCAGGTTCCAGTCCTCCCAACCACCCCCCCACCTGCAGGGGGAAAGCTTTACAAGTAGTGAAGCAGTGATGCAGGTGTCTCTCTGTCACTCTCCCTATTTCCTCCTTCCCTCTCAATTTCTGGCTGCCTCTATCCAATAAATAAATAAAGATAATAATTTTTTTTTAAGCTGGGACCTTTGATGCCACAGGCATGAAAGTTTTTTCATAACGATTACACTATCTGGCTAGCCCTGTCATAATCTTCAAAATGATTGTCATTTCACATTTTTTCTTTCTTCTAGAATTATCAGATTGTTTTTAATTTGAAAGGCAAGATTTTTTCATCTATGTTTTCACTTTCTAAATGTTTTGTGTAAAGAAGGGATAATAACGCTGGTAAAAATAAAAGTTGTGCTCCTCAAATAGGTAGTTCTGTTTTCATAAATAACAGCCCTGAAAAGCATATAGAAGAAATATGTGCAATAGGTCCAACTGTGAGAAGTAAAATGTTATATTTTCAGGGCTGGGGATGGTGGTGAGTGCTTCTAACAGATGAATATATTTTACTTTTAACTAATGAAAAAGTCTCATAATTTACAAATGTATTTGATTGGAATGTCTATTCTCTTTAGTGGTATTTAAAAGCATAACAAAATTGAGCTTTCAGATGCCAATAGTTTCATGTATACCCTTAACAAATTTTAAAATAAAATCTATCAGTTAAAATCTTCTATTTTCTTTGTAAATTCTGCAGTTTGTGTTAAAGAGAATGTGACAACATGAAATGGTAACTATTCATGCTGCAGAACTTTCTAAAAAGAAACTTCTGTTTTTCCCATAACTGAGTTTCTCTACCAAATTTGTTTTTCCTAACATTAAATATTTGGACCCAAGTACATTTTAATTCTGGAGGATAGTGTTATCTTAGACAAGGGAACAGTAAGCACAGTTCTGCTGGTACTGAGATGAGTAAGTTGGGATGTGAGGCTTTGAAGTCCCAAATTCAGTCCCCTACACCACTATAAGCCAGAGCTTAGCGGTGTTGTGTTTAAAAAAGAGAAAAGAAATATAATTCTAGGGGGCCAGGTGGTGGCACACCTGGTTGAGCGCACATGTTACAGTGTGCAACGACCCAGATTCGAGCCCCTGGTCCCCACCTGCAAGGGGTTAGCTTCACAAGTGGTGAAGCAGTGTTGTAGGCGTCTCTCTGTCTTTCTCCTTCTTTATCATCCCCTTCCCTCTCCATTTCTGACTGTGTCTATCCAACAAATAAATAAATAAATAAAGTATTTTTTAAAAATTTTAAAAAAGATATAATGCTACATGTGTAGACCACCTAACCCTCAAAATTTGGCCAAATCTGTGTTCTGTTTTATACACAGCATGTGTGTGGGGAGACTAAAAGTCAACAAGAATTATTTCTCTCCTTGTTAGAGGAAAGGCAGTGCTTTTCCTCGTATGTGGATAACATGTGACCCTCTCTGCAAATTCTATCAAATGAAAGGAACAAGTCTTACTCCAAAAGTTTCATTAACCTTTTGAGAATTCTTATTCCCAATAAAAAGTAATCATTATCAAAAATTTTAAAAAATTATTTCTCTTGGGTGCATGAGGCATGATACTATTTCAGAAGTTCCCTATGAGGGGCCAGGCAGTGTGACTCATCCAGTAGTGCACAGAATACATTATCTTGTGCAAGGACCTGGTCCCCACCTGCAGAAGAGAACCCTAAAAAGCAGTGAAGCAGTGCTGCAAGTATCTTTCTTTCTGTCACCCTCTCTATCTCCCACTTCCCTCTCAATTTCTCCCTGTCTCTATTGAGAGGGGAAAAAAAGAAAGTTTCACATGAAAAGTTGAACCCTCATGATGAGTGTCTTAGTAAGCTAAATTCTTCTTCGTGTATCTCGGAATCTGTTTTACCTGATTAGGAATTAGATCTGATCCAGTAAAAACCAAGGAATGAGAATGCATTGAAGCATACTTTCATCTATTTATGCCTTCATCATCATCATTATTATAATTAAACACATTTTCCAGATATTCCTTAGATAAACTCCCTCATTAAAGAACAAACCCCTTTTTCAGGAGAAACAATGCCCTACATAGTCATAACATGGTTGTAGGGTGGCAGTTTAATGTAGGTCATTCAGGTTGCCTACTGGTTAGGGTGGACCTTTTAAAGCAGAAATGCAGTGTGTATGAGGGAACCTCTGCCCACATTATGTCTGGAATGGTGATGCTGTCCCTCTTCACAATGCCCCTAGCTTTTATTAATAGTTCATGTGACCGTCAAATGAACTGTGCCTTGGCATCTGAGGGATTATTCAGTGAAGACATTAAAATAGACACTTAAGCAATCTTTTCCTGATATATGGGAGAATAACTTGTAGGCCTTGCTTTATTAGAACATCATGCTCCATAAGAAAAACCCACTGTGACCACAGCTGGTTGTACTCAGTAGCGTCTTCATTCTGATAACATTCTGTAAAGATTCATGAAATTGTTGACTAGTAGAGCATCAAGGTCATGCAAGTCAATTCACTCACTTATAGATAAAAGGCATAGGGGTGTGTATATATATATATATATATATATATAGAGAGAGAGAGAGAGAGAGAGAGAGAGAGGGAGATGGAGAGAGAGAGGACCTGACAGGGGAGGTGGAGAGAGAAAGAGATACCTGCAGCACTGCTTTACCACTTGTGAAGCTTCTCCCCTACTGGTGGGGAGCAAGGGCTTAAACCAGGGTCTTTGTGCATAGTAACATGTGACCTTAACTGGGTGTGCCAGCCCCCAGCCCTAAAAAGGGCTAAATTTTTTCTGGATGCAAACTAATTTTCCTTTACATCAAACTGCTGATCACATCATAGTTGAAAACCTAAAATTAAGACTTCTAACTTTCTTAGTTTTGCCTTCTCAACTAGTCCACCAAGTAGCATGTTGGAGCCGAGAAATAAAAAGCCAGTTCTCAGAAGACCTAGTCGGGTGTTGTATTGTTGTGTGGAAAAATGAGAAATGTTATGCATGTACAAACTGTTGTATTTACTGTTGACTGTAAAACATTAATCCCCAATAAAGAAATAATAAAATAATTAATTAAAAAATTAAAAGCCAGTTCTAAAGAACATTTCCTGTAGATCAGATGATTAAGTGGATGGGAGAATAAGTTGAAAACAGACCCACTGGGGCCAGTGGTGGCACACCTAGTTGAGCACACATTATAATGTGCAAGGACCTGAGTTCAAGCCCCTGTTCCCTACCTGCAGGGGGGAATGCTTTGCAAGTGGTAAAACAGTGCTGCAGTTGTCTCTCCTTCTCTCTCTCTCTCTCTTATTCCCTTCCCTCTCGATTTCTGTCTCTATCCAATAAATAAAGATATTTAAAAAAAAACCAAAAACTCATAAAATTTAAAAACCTAAATATCCCTCCTGTGATCTTTGTCACTTCCTTTCAGGGCAGAGGCTGGCTAATAGTTTCCTTTGTCTTAATTTTCTTAAACATAGAATCCCAGATTTCAGGTAAAACATTTTTCATTGACCATTTTTATATAACTGTTAAGATAAAACCAACTGCTTCTGAGACTCTAAATCTGTATTCATGTAGGCTTTCTATCTTCTCTTTTCATTTTTAGTCCCTTCTCACATATTCTAAATTTTTTAATTTATTTTTATTGGGGGGGATTAATGGTTCATAGTAAATACAGTTGTTGATAAATGTGTAAAATTTCTCAGTTTTCTGCAAAACACTCTCACTCCCAGCATAGTACAAGCATAGAACCTCCACCACCATGTACCAGGAGCTGGAAGACCCCTCCCCTCTGATCCCATTACTTTGGTGCAATACATCAAACCAAGTCCAAGTTTTGTTTTTGTTTCCCTTTCTATTCTTATTTGTCAACTTCTGTCTATGAGTGGGATCATCCGATATACATCCTTCTCTTTCTGACTTATGTCACTTAAAGTGATTCCTTCAAGCTCCATCCAAGATGAGGTGAAGATGAATTCACTATTTCTAATAGTTGTGTAGTATTCCATTATGTATAGATACCACAACTTATTCAGCCACTCATCTGTTCTTGGACACCTGGGTTGCTTCCACATTTTGGCTACTTCAAATCGTGTTGCTGTGAACATAGGTATACACAAATCTTTTTGAATGGGTGTGTTTGGTCCATTAGAATATATCCCCAGGGGTTAAGTACAGGTGATGCAAAGAGCAAGGACTGAAAGGATCCCAGTTCGAGCCCCCGGCTCCCCACCTACAGGGGAGTCGCTTCACAAGCAGGTCAGCAGGTGTCTATCTTTTTCTAGCCCCTCTGTCTTCCCCTCCTCTCTCCATTTATCTCTGTTCTATCCAACAATGATGACATCAATAACAACAACAATAAAACAAGGGCAACAAAAGGGAATAAATAAATAAATATTTTAAAAAGCATATATCCCCAGGAGAGGAATTGCAGGGCCATAGAGTAGGTTCACTTCTAGCCTTCTGAGAGTTCTCCAGACTGCTCTCCACAGGGATTGGACCAATTTACATTTCCACCAGCAGTGCAGAAGTTATCATCCTTTGTCCCCACAACTTCTCCAGCATTTGTTGTTGATATTGTATGACATTCTCACAGAGGTGGGGGGGTGATATCTCATCTTTATTTGCATTTCTCTGACAATCAATGACTTGGAGCATTTTTTCCACATGTTTATTGGCCTTTTAGTCTCTTCTTAGGTGAATATTCAGTTCATATCCTCTCCCCACTTTGGGATGGCTTTCAACTTTTTTATAATAAGGTTTGTATTTTCAGTCCCCATATTCCCATTCCTTTTCCAATGCATGTCTCCATTCTGTCACTAAAATTGCCTTATCAGAATTACCAGTAACTTTATGATAGCTACCTCTAATGATTTTGATTCAGTATACTCTTGGACCTTTCTCAAGTAGCTGACAGCATGGCACACCTCTAGTTTGCAAAGTCTTCCTTCTTTTGCCTTGAACAATAAAAGTTTCTTGATTCTTTTCCTGTCTCTCTGTTTTTCATTCCTAGCTTCCCTTACTAGCCCTTACTTGCTTATATTGCACTGATCCTTATCTGATCCTTTCTCCTCCACTGTTATTTTAACTTTCATCTACATTATGATGATAATGTTCCTATTATTTATTAATTTCTCTTGGTTTAGTTCCCACACATCTGTTTATTTTCCTCTAATAAAGACTCAGGTTTTATGTACTACCTTTTTCAGACTTCCTGCCACCTTTTGTTTTAAAGAATTCTTTAAAAATTACTTTTATTTTTATTTATTTATTTATTGTTATTTTATTGGACAGAAACGGAGAGAACTTGAGAGGAAAGGAGAAGGAAGAGGAGGAGGAAGAGAAGGAGAAGAAGGAGAAGGGGAAGAAAGAGAAGAAGAAAAAGAAAAAGGAGGAGGAAGAGAAGGAGAAGAAGGAGGAGGAGAAGGAGAAGGAGGAGGAAGAGAAGGGGAAGGGGAAGAAAGAGAAGAAGAAAAAGAAAAAGGAGGAGGAAGAGAAGGAGAAGAAGGAGGAGGAGGAGGAGAAGAAGGAGGAGGAGGCGAAGGAGAAGGAGAAGAAGAAGACCTGCTGCACTGCTTCACCATTTGCAAGGCTGGGGGTCTCAACCTGGGTCCTTGCACATTGTAATATGTGTGCTCAACCAGGTGTGCCACCCAGCCCCTCCTCTGTCTTCATCAGGAGTGATAAGGAAAGGAAAACACAAAGTAAAACTTGGATTGGGTGTATTGGATTGTACCAAAGCAATGGACTCTGAGGAAGGAGGGGAGAAAGAGGCTGGTGGGGGGCACCGGATGCATGATGGTTGAAAAGAATCTTAAGTTGTAAACATGTATTAAAGGGAGATGAGAAACTGTGCCCATATATCAACAATTATAGTCCATCAACCCCCCATAAAGTAAACAAGAAAAAGAATCCTCATGTAATCTCAATTTCTGCAATAACCTTCTTCCAAATAAACTGCTCTGTCAGTTTAGTCACCAGGCCAACTTCAGACTTTTCTTTATAAAACTGGTCTCATTTTGCATGGATTAATATATCTGCTTCATCTTTTCATTCTGCATGCATACATGCACAGATATACACACTACTCCACTGTCATTCATAAAAACCACACATGAGATTTATATAATAATTATAGTGAGTATCTGAAGATACATCAAAGGATATCTGTTCAATATTCATTTCTATGCTTTACTTAGCCCTACCAAACCAAAATTTCATAGAGCATTTATTAAGTGTTTGCATTTGGTTTCTAAGGGTATTTGTTTGTTTGTTTGTAAAGGATAGAAGAGGCATGTGCACTGTTGGAGACTGAACTAGGGACTTCACGCTTGGGAGTCCAAAGCTTTATCCACTGTGTCACCTCCTGGACTCCAAGTGTTTGTATTTTGAAATAACTTTCCCAATTGATTTTATGCATAATAATGATTGCAAGTTCCTGGTCTATACTTATCAAGATACTACTGAGAATCACAGAAGAGGGGTCAGGTAGTGGTGCACCTGGTTAAGTACGTGCATTACAGTGTGCAAAGACCCAGGTTCAAGTCCCTAATCTCCACCTGCAGGAGGAAAGCTTCAAAGTAGTGAAGCAGGGCTGCAGGTGTCTCTCTGTCTCTCTCCTTATCTCCCCCTCCCTTTTCAGTTTCTCTCTGTCTCTCTCTAACAAATAAATCAATTAAAATAGTTTTAAATTAAGAAGACGTTAAAAGAAGAGGTTCAGGGGCTAGGAAGTGGCACACCTGGTTGTAACATGTAACGCATGCTACAATGTGCAAGGACCCATGTTCGAACCCCAGGTCCCCACCTGTGGTGGGGAGCTTTGTGAGTGGTGAAGCAGTGTTGCAGGTGTCTCTTTGTCTCTCTCCCTCTATCATCCCCTTCCTTCTTGATTGCTGGCTGCCTCTATCCAATAAATAAAGATAATTTTAAAAATATTTTAAAAGATATTTAGAGAAGATAGTTACTTCACTCTGGTTTCTCTTCAGATCATATAAATCTTGGCCTTTTACAGAAGGCAGTTTTCCTGCCTATGCCCACATCTCTGCTTGGTAGCAAGTCTGGAGAATTAGAACTTATATCCAGGCCTCCTACCTCCATGTCAGTGGCACTTCACTGCTCTGCATTGCTCTACATAATGAGAATCTGAGAGTAAGTAACCACAAAAATTACTGAACAAGTCTTTGCTCATAAATTTTCATGTGTTGGCAAATGCTTGTAGCTTATGTTCCCATTTAACAAGGGTTTCTAGTCAATATAATGTGCCCACATCCTTCTAATAAATCGAGCACCCAACAAAACAAAGACATTCTCAAATACAGATCATTCTGTATACATAGAACACCTCTGTCTATGAATATCCCTAATGAGGTACAAAAGGGCATTTATTATCCAGACACATTCCACAGATGCTGGAAAGCCACAGACAGAAATCTTCTCTGCCTCTTAGAAAAGGAGCTAAGATTTCTCCTCTCTTCAGCAATGAGGAATACTATCCTCCTCTTAACTATTCTCTCCTTTATGAGCCAAGTTCTACCAGGTAACAAAATTAACTTTGCTGAAGTCTTGTTAAAGTAGAGTTCCTAAGGCCTTCTGGAGATCAAGTATTCAGAACAAATTCCATATGTGGGCTCTCTAAGGAAATCAGGAAAACCTACTCCTTTCTCCTCCTCCTCCTTCTTCTTCTTACCAGAGCACTACTCAACTCTAGCTGACAGTGATGCAGTGGATTGAACCTGGGACTTCAGAGCCTCAGGCAAGAGAGTCTTTTTGCATAACCTTTATGCTATCTACCCACTGCCTAGAAACCTACTTCCTAAGAGAGCTGCAGCCACCTGGTTCACTACTTCTCCATAGCAACTCTCAGAGGAGATGAAGTTAAGGGTGTTTCTAGTGCTTAAAATTCCCTTTACTGCCTCACTAAAGAAGAATTTATTTTGGTCAGTTTGTTAACATTTTTCTAGGTCTGAGTAGCAATAAAATGGGTTTTTAGTCTACTAAATCTTGGTCTCCAAACTCTGTACTTACTTTCAGCAAAAGTTAGTTATTCTAAAATACTGGCATAAGAGTTATGCCAAAGCTATAGAGGAATTGGTGAAAGGTGTCCTTAAAAGGTTTACTGTGACTAAAATTCCTTCAGTCTGCCCATCCTTAATATTTTTAATCCTTTGTCTCTGTCCATAAAGGTCCACCCTAACCTCTGACTTCCCCTCCTTTCCAATGTCTAGCTTGGTGATTTGAAACTTAAACATAACGATCAGGGATGCTGCTACAGTGGAGTGTATCCTCCTGCATTCGGTAGCCATACATCACAGATATAAGACTGGAGTGGCGGGGGGGGGGGGGGGGGCTCTCTTCTTGTAATCAGTGAAAGTAACCAGACACCCAAGACACATAAAGGAATTTCTTAGAATTCCTGGATGCATAGATCAAAGGAGGAACAAGCAACTTAATAATGTAACAGAAATGAATGTGTTATTATTTTCTGAGAATTCAGGGCCTCAGGATTGGAAGGGAATGGAAAAGTAATCATAAATGTGTGCATGTGAGTAATTCTCTTAAAGTTTAAGGCATGGTTGATTGTTAGACTTTCTGTTATTTGCAAAGGGGACTTCCCAAAATTTCCAGCAGAAAAAAAATGAGAAACATACTTATTTTTCAGTACAGTCTTTACCACCTCAATATGTTTTTTTTAAGTTTTTATTTATTTAGTTAGTTATTTTTATTATTTAAAAAAAATTTTATCTATAAAAAGGAAACACTGACAAAAAGCCATAGGATAAGAAGGGTACAATTCCACACAATTCCCACCACCAGAACTCCATATCCCATTCCCTCCCCTGATAGCTTTCCTATTCTTGATCCTTCTGGGAGTATGGTCCCAGGATCATTATGGGGTGTAGAAGGTGGAAGGTCTGGCTTCTGTAATTGCTTCCCTACTGAACATGGCCATTGACAGGTGGATCCATACTCCCAGCCTGTCTCTCTCTTTCCCTAATGGGGCAGGGCTCTGGGGAAGCAGGGCTCCAGGACACATTGGTGGAGTCTTCTGTCCAGGGAAGTCTGGTTAGCATCTGGAACCTGGTGGCTCAAAAAAGAGTTAACATATAGAGCCAAACAAATTGTTGACTAATCATGAACCTAAAGGCTGGAATAGTTCATATGAAGAATTGGGGGTCTCCATTTTGTAGATAGTTAGTAGGCCTATTTTGGTTATATTCCAAAGAGCCATGACTGTACTTTTTTCCCCCTGAGCCTGACATCTGATATGCAGGTTGATCCAAGTTATTGTCTGGAGAGATGATGTCATGGCTGGAAAAAGGGCCAGAAAGCTGGATCATGAAAGAGAGTAGCTCCCAAATATGGTAAAGGGGTATAACTATTGTTGACTGTAAACCCCATCGATTTGATTTGGTCTGGGGCCCATATTCAGCTTAGGAGCCTATGTGACCTCTGCATCCCTGCAGATCTGAGCTCACATTCTCTGGTCACGAATAGGAAAATTCCAAGCTGCCCCAATTTCAGGACCCATCTTGCTCAGGTGGAATATAGACTATGTTGTCCAGCCTCCCTTCAGAGGATGGAACATTCTCTACCATTGTTGATCCACATTGAAAGCAAGGTTCTATGGAGGCCCACAAAGGGGTCTATTGTGTTGTTCCTGATAGAGATGACCAGTAACAATGGAGGGAGGGACCTATTCGAGGTCTAGGCCCATCTTGTCTGTTTGGGAATCTCAGGACTCCTCCATTAGAGCCCCAGCTGATGGGGTGGCCTAATAGTGACTAAAGAGTCATGGTTAAAGTTTGCCAGTCTCTTGCCCTTATTCAGCTTTTACAGTCCTTACTTTGATAAGGTTAGCTTTGGGGTGAGTAAGGGAAGTATAACAGAAAGTAAGTGAGGAGGGTAGCTAACTCTTAAGTAGACACTATTTCATCATAAACTTTATGGTGTATTTTTTAGGTCTTTCTACTTGCTTGCTGCATATACTAACTCACTGCAGACTATTGTGCACTTTTGCTTTCAGGTATATATTTTGCCCTAATTTATGGATACATGTGAACATATGTCCTATCTCATGGGAACTGGTTTATATCTAGGTTTTGGGACTTTACTAGGAAGTAAACTACCTGAAATGGAATTAGAGAATCCTATGAAAGGAAAGGTCTCACCCAAGTAATGAGGCTGAAGGGTTGACATTCCATGCCTGATGTCTCTGGACACAGTCTGAAGTGAAAGCATGCTGGGGCGGTACTCATTGCATTGTTTAGGCTGGGATCAGTTGATGTGATATCATTTAGTATGACTTGAGAGAAGCATGCAGGAAAGTGAGCCCTACCCTAGAGGTTCCAGGACTGGGGAAAATATGTTTTAAAAGAAAACTTACTATTAATGTGTAGATAGTGCTTCATGTTTCTGGGGAAGGTGCAGCATGTAGGCAGCTCTAACTTTGCTTCAGGAGAACTAATATGGATAAGATAGAGGGGAGAGAAGAAAGTGATAAGAAACCAGTTTAGTTTACCAGGTATTTGTTAAGCATCCTCAAGGCATGGGGCCAGGGTGAGATAAGCTGTGGTCTGGGATGTGGTGCAGTGGATAAAACATTGAACTCTCATGTATGAGTTCCCAAGTTGAATTCCTGGCAGAACATGTACTAGAATGACATCTGGTCCTTTTTCTCTATCTCTCCCCTCCTATTTCTCTCACTAATAAATAAATAAAACCTTTTGTAAAAAATATATACTGACCTTCACTCTTAGATAGTAATAATCACTTAGATTTCTGTATTGTGCAAGGAGGAGGCAGTGTTAACACAAAAGGATGTCCTGTGAGAGAAATAAAACAGTGAAAGAAGGCTAGAAGGAACACACATTTTGAATGTTTAAGGCACTGATCCTTAAAGGAGCAGGCTTAGAAAAGAAAAAATTTAGATCAGTTTCCATACTAAGAATTCTTGCAAAACCATTAATCTCCCAATTATTTTTTTTATTTAAGAAAGGATAAATTTAAAAAACCATAGGGTAGGAGGAGTACAATTCCACACAATTCCCACCACCCAGTCTCCATATCCTACCCCATCTCCTGATAGCTTTCCCATTCTCTATCCCTCTGGGAGCATGGACCCAGGGTCATTGTGGGTTGTAGAAGGTGGAAGGTCTGGCTTCTGTAATTGCTTCCCTGCTGAACATGGGCGTTGACTGGTCGGTCCATACTCCCAGTCTTCCTCTCTCTTTCCCTAGTAGGGTGGGTCTCTGGGGAAGCAGAGCTCCAGGACACATTGGTGGGGTCTTCAGTCCAGGGAAGCCTGGCCGGCATCCTAATGACATCTGGAACCTGGTACTGAAAAGAGAGTTAACATACAAAGCCAAACAAATTGTTGAGCAATCATGGACCCAAAGCTTGGAATAGTGGAGAAGAAGTGTTAGGGGGATACTCACTGCAAACACTAGTGTACTTCTGCTTTCAGGTATATATTTTGCAGTAGTTTATGGATACGTGTGAATATATGCTCTCTCTCACAGAAACTGGTGTATATCTAGGTTTTGGGACTTTGTTAGAAAGTGAACCACCTGAGATGGAGTTAGAGTATACTATGAAAGGAAAGGTCTCACCCAAGTAATGAAGCTGAAGGGTTGTCATTCCACACGTGAAGTCTCTGGACACAGTCTGAAGTGAAGCATGTTGAGGTGGCAATCGTTGTGTTGATTAGGTTGCGATTGGCAGATGCAATATTATTTGATATGCATTAATCTCCCAATTATTTTTTTTTAAAAAAAGATCTTCAAAGATGAAGAAGAATCCTTGGAGCTATCCAGAATTGTCACCTGCATCTATCCCTTTGTAAATTTTTGTGTGTGTGCCTATGTGTGAGCAGTGCTTGTGTGTGACAGAGCACGTGTGTACATGCATTTATTCACCAAATGTATCTGTGGGAGAGTATATCCACTACCCACACTGCACTAGGGTTTTCAAATGAATGGCAGATGTGGGCATACATTACCCTATTTTATTGTGAAGGGCTGATATATAAGGGAGTTATTGAGCACAGGATGAATTAGCTTGAAAAAAAGAAAGAAAACTTTCTCATTTCTAAAGATAAGAATAAGGATTTTAATATAAAAAGATTTTAACAAAGCAAAAAGAAATTGCCCTTGCCAGAATTAAAAGAGAAAACATGACAGTTATACTTTCATTAACAAAATTCAGTTATTTGATTATCTCACCTATTCTTTTCCTAAAGAGAAAGCTATCAAGGCCTTGAAAAATGAGGGGACTCCCCTAAGATAAAAATGTAAACTAAATGTCAGTCAAAAATGTCTACACTGCCTGACATTCCTAACATCCTATGTTAGGATTCCATTGTGTTGCTTCTTTGGTATGACTAGCAAGATAGGTTAAAGGTATCTGTTACATGATTTATATTACTTCAGTTGTCTATACTGGCTCAGGAGCACACAAAATTGTTGGCTTTATTTTATTATTATTTTTTTTACTAGAGCACTGCTCAGCTCTGGTTTATGGTAGTATAGGGGACTGAACCTGGGACTTTGGAGCCTCAGGTATGAGAGTTTTTTGTATAACCATTATGCTAACTATCCCAATTAATTTAAAAATTAATTGTCCATATGACATTACTGAAGACCCATCTGATTAGTATCTACTAAATGGTTTTTCATTCTAAACACATAGGTTTGATGGAATAAAAAACTCTAGAATGTTTTAAAACATATGTCAGTCACCCATGTCTCCAGAATAATAAAAAAAAGAGTGCTTTAGCCATGTTTTAAAACTGCCAGATTTTGAAAATGATTTTTTTCCCCTTTTTTTGGTCATTGTCACCAAACCAAAATAAAGTAAGGTAGTGCTATGGTTAGAAGAACAGAAGCAAAAACATTTGCTATAGCCAGAGTAGAATACACCCAGATTAGAGAAGAATAGACAGGGCCTAGCTAAAGAAAGCAGTCTTCATGGTGGGCAGGGGTTAGTGTCCTGAGGTAGTCGTTGGAGAACTACTGCAGGTTTTCCTTCCAGCAGTCTGAAAGAAGAAAGTAAAGTAGAGAGGAAAGGAGAGAGAAGAGGAGCACAGGCCTGGCTAGGCCAGGGCAGAGGTGGGAAGGTGATAGGAAAACAGACAGTATTTCTATATTAAATGTATAGAAATATTGTTCTGCACTCACCCTCAAAAAAAAATCCTAACAGTTTCCTTGAAGACCATGGTCTTTTAGATCTTTATTTCAGAAGTTCTATTTATGAAAGACACACACACACAAAGATAGATCTATCTGAAAATTCCTTCTACTTTAAGAAAGTCAGTATACAAGACTGATATTAAAGATTAATGTCAGCCATCAGGGTTATGCAACAATGAATGGGGGAAAAAAAAAGACTAGCTTCAGTAAGTTGCAGTGTGATGCTCTTGAACTTCCAAAGAGAGCAAGGCTACCCCGCTCTAGCCATTTGTTACTTATGTACCAGACTCTACAAGAATGCCAAATCCTATGTTTTTGCATAAATGTCTTTTGTAAGATGTATTTATTAGTGGGGGGGAGAGCGTGTAATGATGAAGATTAAACTCAGAATCTCATGCTAAAGGGTTCAATACCGTATCAACTGTATACCTCTTGGGTCGCCTAATGTCTTTTTTTTTTTTTTTTTTAGTGTTAACAAAAATCAAGTAATGACAAAGAAAAAAAATCCACCCAGGATTATTGCCAGATACTTCTTCTTGTGCAATTCAAAAAATGTCAGAAAGACTAATAAGCAATTATTCTCTTCTCTCTGCAGTTGATAGCGCTTTCAAGGAGATCTGTGAGCGTCCAAATGGTTCCTGCCAGATTTTTTGCATTGAATCAGAAATACAGTCTGGGAACTGTTTAAATGGCCATCCCTGCTGCCTTCCCATGGGAAACCTACCACTTGTTGATTTTACTACACCTTCAAAGAGATGAGGCCTTGCTGAGGTTTTTTGTTTAATGCTTAGGTGTTTTTTCTCGCTCTCTCTTTTGCCCCTTTCTCCTACTCCCACTCCTCACCCCCTTTTTTTTCCTTCATAGGAATTCTTGCTGAGTTCTCAATAAACAGTGAAGCAAAAATAGCAGATGCTAAATCTATTTTGTAACTTTATAGTATATGCTGTCTCTTGACTTGCATTATTCTTTCTTTTGTTAGTTTTTCTAATAACACTATTCAAGTTTTACTTTCAAAGTAGAAGTTTAACCCAATGGAATTGGCGTATCACAACAAAGTAAAAGACTCTGGGGTAGGTGGGTGGGGAGAATACAGGTCCAAGAAGGATGACAGAAGACCTAGTGGGGGTTGTATTATTTTATGGGAAACTGGGGAATATTATGCATGTGGAAACTATTGTATTTACTGTTGAATGTAAAACATTAATTCCCCAGTAAAGAAATAAAAAAGAAGTTTAACCCAGATAGAACATTCAGAAAAGTGAGAAAGTCTATTGTATTAAGCAGTCACAGATGAACCAAATAGAAAACAGGAGGAGGCCGGATGGTGGTGCACCCAGTTGAACGCATACATTTTATCATGCTCAAGGACCCAAGTTGGAGATCCCACTGTACACCTGCAGGGGATGTAAAGTAAGTCTGCAGATTTCTCTCTCTCTCTTGTTCTCTCTCTCCTTCTCTTTCCTTTGTTTGTTTGCTTGTTTTTGTTTACCAGAGCACTGCTCAGCTCTGGTTTATGGTGGTATGAGGGACTGAATCTCAGAACCTCGGACTTTGAAGTCTCAGGCATGACAGTCTCTTTGCATAGCCATTATGCTATCTACTCTTGTTCTCTCTCTCTCTCTCTCTCTCTCTCAATTTATGTCCTAGCAAATAAAATAGAAAAAAAAAATAAGGGGATGGCCACTGGTAGATTCTTAGTACCAGCACTGAGCTCCAGGAATAACCCTGGTGACAGTAAAAATAATAATACTAATAATTAGTAAGTTATCAACAGAACTGTTTGCACTCATATTTACATGCAATCTTGTGTACTTAAGTTCTATTTTTAGTTAGCTGGAGAAAAGATTTGATATTACATGAAAATATTACTTAAACAGGGTTGAGATGCTACCACATTATAATAAAAGTACTAGATAAATGATCTTCCAAATGTGCCAGATGTAAAACAAATGAGAATTTGAGTGACAAGCATCTAATTAATAGAATCAAGGTGCTACCAAGTTATGGTAAAAGCATTAGAAAAATTATCTTCAATGGGTATCACGATACAGCAAATGAAAATTTAAGTGATAATGATCTAGTTAAATCCTCTACTGAAAATGTCAGTGCAACTCATGCCATAACATAAACATGAGAAAGTCATAAATGAAGCAGAATAATGTTCTAGTCTTTAGAGTAATGAAGCTGAGTGAAAAGAAGCATGAACGATTCCAGAATTGAAACAAATCTTCAGTGAAGAATCTTGGTTGTTAGTTGGGAAATATAAATCTATTTTTGAGTGACATTTTAAAAGTCTGTAGTATCAAACAGTATCTGGATATGTAATGTATATCAGTTGCTAATGACAGATTATTTAGTACTAAGTAATTTATTACTGATTCATTTTTTTATAATTTTTATTTATAAAAAGGAAACACTGACAAAAACCATAGGATAAGAGGGGTACAACTCCACACAGTTCCCACCACCGGAACTCTGCATCCCATCCCCTCCCCTGAAAGTTTTCCTATTCTTTATCCCTCTGGGAACATGGAGCATCTTTTAAACTCAATTCACTGCAGGCTTCCATATTTATATCTGATCTGAATTTGTCCTGGTTGAAATGGCTGGGGTTGTTTGGGTGGAGAAACTTGGATAAAATTATTGTTTTTGCCTGACAGTGAAGTCCTCTGCCCTTCATCTGGGAAAACTATTCCCATTTTCCACTGGGAAAATGTACTATCTGATCCATGCAACCTCCTTGCTCTCCCTCCTTGACAATGGGGAACTGTCCAGAAACTTGCACAGTCAGAATTATAAGTAAAAAGAAAACACTACTCATAAACAGAGTTTGTCACATCCAGATACAATACAGTTTCAGTACATGTTTCAAAAGTAATACCTGGACCTATTTATATCTGTCCCTAGCTGAGATTCATAGAATTTCTCCAGCTCCAGAGCTCCAGTGGCGCAATTGGTTAGCGCACGGTACTTATACAGAATTTCTCCAGCTCCATGAGCATGTATGCCACCGAGTTAGTTTTCTATGCTCATTGTAATGGGTTACCACAGACTGAGTGGCATAAAGTAATACAGGTTTATTATCTAACAATTGTGTAGGCCAGAAATCTAATATGGTCTCAATGAGCTAAAATCAAGGTGTTGATAGAAATGAGGATTTCTTTTTTCAGGAGGTTTTGCTGCAAGGGAAAGAGGCTAAAGAGTCTCTCCCCCATGGTCTAGTTCACTAGGATTTCATTCCAAAGGAATTGCAGAGATCATACTTTCAAGCATTTAGTTTTGGAAATCCTAGAATGAGGAGTTAAATAAAAAAAGATAATAAGGGGGATTCGACTTCCGGAGGCGGAGCTACGAGCAGCAGATCACTTTCTCTCCTCTCCTCTCCCGGATCAACGAGGAATACCAAAGGAGACCACCTGGGACCAAAACAAGACAGGATTAGAATGACCACAGGAACCCAGTAAATCACCCGTGAGTACAAACACGTGTGGCTGGTGACAGAGAGGAGAGAGGGGCCTAAAGAGAGATTAAGTGACTGCTAACAGTTCAACAGTTTATCAGTGGAGACACCACCTCCAGTCTTCTCCACCAACAAGGGGACAGCTGAAGGGAGGAGAGGACTCCCCAGAGACTCACCAAGTGCAACTCTGAGTCTCCACTGCTACTACCCTCAGAATCTGGAGCAGCAACGGGAAGGGACACCAGGGGACAGAGATCTAACCAGGAAACTCAGGAGAAGACCTATACCTCGGTGGCATAGCTGAGGGGCTGTGAAAGTCTCTTTGCATAACCACTGGATTATCTCTGCCACACCCTGCTTTATCTCTTGGTCAGGAGTCAGTGATTAAGCTAAGAAGCCTATTGATAGTTTAAAAGCCCTCAGGCTCCCATACCCTACAGGGAAGAAAAAAGAAAAAAAAAAGAGGCTTTTACACCACTCAGCTCCAACTCAGGGATTGAAAAAACTATTAACTTCCACCACTGTAAACCCTTTAATTAAATTACTTAGACACAAGTCAATCCAGGCAATAGTGATCAATAATTTGAAAAGTACTGATAAAGGGAACTCATAACATAATATATAAAATGGTTAAAACAACAAGAAAAAATATTGGAGACTCGAACCAGGACAAGAGTCCAGATAAAAGTCCTCCGGAGGGTTAAGCACAAAACAACGAGTTCAACATCCAAACATTAGCTAAGGAAATAATAACAGGAGTGAGTAAAGAATTTGAAAAAATTGTAATCAGAAATGCAGGAACAACAAATGAGAATATGGAAGAAAATTCTAATTATCTCATGGTTATTAGAGAGCTGAAAGCTGAAATCACTGAGCTAAGAAGGCAACTAGCTGAACAAGCTAAAACAGTATCAGAGCAGGGCAACAAAATAGATGAACTCCAGAAAGCAGTAGAGGGCAGAGAGAACAGAATCTATGAGGCTGAAGACTGAATTTTAGCAAGATTGAGGATGAATTAGAGACAACTAAAAAAGAAGTAAGAGATCTCAAAAAGAGATTAAGAGATGCTGAAAACAACAACAGAGTCCTATGGGATGACTTCAAAAGAAACAATATACGCATTATTGGCTTACCAGAGGAAGAAAGAGGAGAGGAAGAAAGCATTCTCCAGGCCATAATAGCTGAAATTTTCTCTAGTCTAGACAACATCAAAGACATAAAGATTGAAGAAGCCCAGAGGGTCCCAAACAGAATTAACCCAGACCTAAAGACACCAAGACATGTCATACTTAGAATGGAAAGGAATAAGGATAAAGAAAGGATCCTCAAGGCTGCAAGAGAAAAACAAAGAGTCACCTACAAAGGAAAACCCATAAGATTAGCAGCAGACTTCTCCATACAAACACTACAGGCCAGAAGAGAATGGCAAGATATCTATCGAGTGCTCAATGAGAAAGGCTTTCAGCCAAGAATACTATATCCTGCTAGATTGTCATTCAGACTAGATGGAAGCATCAAAACCTTCTCAGACAAGCAACAGTTGAAGGAAGCAACCATCACCAAGCCTGCCCTGAAAGAAGTTCTGAAAGGTCTCCTATAAACAACCAGACCACCACAAATAGGACATATATCAAAACACTCTAAAACTCTACAAGAATGGCGTTAAAATATCTTCAGTCTTTGGTATCAATAAATGTCAATGGCCTGAATTCACCTATTAAAAGACACAGAGTAGAAAGATGGATCAGAAAACACAACCCAACAATATGTTGTCTACAGTAAACTCACTTTACTCAACAAGACAAACACAGACTTAAAGTGAAAGGATGGAAAACTATCATACAAGCCAATGGCCCACAAAAAAGGGCAGGAACAGCTATTCTCATATCTGACATGACAGACTTTAAAATAGATAAGATTAAAAAAGATAGGAATGGACACTACTTAATGCTCAGAGGATCAGTCAATCAAGAGGACTTAACAATTATTAACATCTATGCACCCAATGAGAAGCCATCTAAATACATCAAACTTCTACTGAAAGAGCTACAGCAATATATTAATAGTAACACAATCATAGTAGGGGACTTCAACACCCCACTCTCTCAACTTGACAGATCATCCAGGCAGAAAATCAATAAAGACATAAGGGAGCTAAATGAAGAGATAGATAAACTAGAACTATTGGACATTTTCAGAGTCATTCATCCCAAGAAACTGCAATACACATTTTACTCAAATCCACATGGGTCATTCTCAAGGATAGACCATATGTTAGGCCACAAAGACAGCATCAGCCAATTCAAGAGCACTGAAATCATCCCAAGCATCTTCTCAGACCACAGTGGAAATAAACTAACACTTAACAATCAACAAAAGATTAGTAACAGTCCCAAAATGTGGAAGCTCAACAGTACACTTCTTAACAACTTCTGGGTCAAAGAGGAAATCAAGGAAGAAATCAAAATGTTTCGAGAGTTCAATGAAAATGAAGACACAAGCTCTCAAAATATTTGGGACACAGCTAAAGCAGTCCTAAGAGGGAAGTTCATAGCTATACAAGCACACATTAGGAAACAAGAAAAGGCACAAATAAACAGCCTGATTGCACATCTTAAAGACCTAGAAGAAGAACAACAAAGGAAGCCTAAAGCAACCAGAAGGACAGAAATCACTAAAGTTAGGACAGAAATCAATAACATTGAGAATAGGAAAACCATACAAAAGATCAACGAAAGTAAATGTTGGTTCTTTGAAAGAGTAAACAAAATCAACAAACCTTTAGCCAGACTCACAAAACAAAAAAGAGAGAAGACCCAAATAAATCAGATAGTAAATGAAAGAGGAGATATCACAACAGACACTGCAGAAATTCAACATATCATACGAGGCTTCTATGAAAAACTATATGCCACCAAATTAGAGAACCTGGAAGAAATGGATGATTTCCTAGATACCTACCAACTTCCAAAACTAAGTAAATAGGAAGTGGATAACATGAACAGGCCCATCACAGCTAATGAAATTGAAACAGTTATCAAAAATCTTCCCAAAAATAAAAGTCCTGGACCAGATGGTTTTACAAATGAATTCTACAAAACCTTCAAAGAAGAACTAATACCTCTACTTTTAAAAGTCTTCCAGAAGATTGAAGACACTGGAATACTCCCTGCCAGCTTCTATGAAGCCAACATCACCCTGATACCAAAAGCAGACAGGGACACAACCAAAAAAGAAAACTACAGACCAATATCTCTGATGAACATAGATGCGAAAATATTGAACAAAATTCTAGCCAACCGGATACAGCAGTATATCAAAAAGATTGTTCATCATGATCAAGTGGGGTTTATCCCAGGCATGCAAGGTTGGTTTAATATACGTAAATCAGTCAATGTGATCCACCACATCAACAAAAGCAAAACCAAAAATCACATGGTCATATCAATAGATGCAGAGAAAGCCTTTGACAAAATACAACATCCCTTTATGATCAAACACTACAAAAAAATGGGAATAGATGGAAAATTCCTGAAGATAGTGGAGTCTATATATAGCAAACCTACAGCCAACATCATACTCAATGGTGAAAAACTGGAAGCATTTCCACTCAAATCAGGTACTAGACAGGGCTGCCCACTATCACCATTACTATTCAACATAGTGTTGGAAGTTCTTGCCATAGCAATCAGGCAGGAGCAAGGAATTAAAGGCATACAGATTGGAAGAGAAGAAGTCAAACTGTCCTAATTTGCAGATGACATGATAGTATACATGGAAAAACCTAAGGAATCCAGCAAGAAGCTTTTGGAAATCATCAGGCAATACAGTAAGGTGTCAGGCTACCAAATTAACATTCAAAAGTCAGTGGTATTCCTCTATGCAAACACTAAGTTAGAAGAAATTGAAATCCAGAAATCAGTTCCTTTTACTATAGCAACAAAAACAATAAAATATCTAGGAGTAAACCTAGCCAAAGAAGTGAAAGACTTGTATACTGAAAATTATGAGTCACTACTCAAGGAAATTGAAAAAGACACAAAGAAGTGGAAAGATATTCCATGTTCATGGGTTGGAAGAATTAACATCATCAAAATGAATATATTACCCAGAGCCATCTACAAATGTAATGCTATCCCCATCAAGATCCCAAGCACATTTTTAGGAGAATAGAAAAAATGCTACAAATGTTTATCTGGAACCAGAAAAGACCTAGAATTGCCAAAACAATCTTGAGAAAAAAGAACAGGACCAGAGGCATCACACTCCCAGATCTCAAACTGTATTATAGGGCCATTGTCATCAAAACTGCTTGGTACTGGAACATGAACAGACACACTGACCAGTGGAATAGAATTGAGAGCCCAGAAATGAGGCCCCACACGTATGGACATCTAATGTTTGACAAAGGGGCCCAGACTATTACATGAGGAAAGCAGAGTCTCTTCAACAAATGGTGTTGGAAATAGTGGGTTGAAACATGCAGAAGAATGAAACTGAATCACTGTATTTCACCAAATACAAAAGTAAATTCCAAGTGGATCAAGGACTTGGATGTTAGACCACAAACTTATCAAATATTTAGAGGAAAATATTGGCAGAACTTTTTTCCGCATAAATTTTAAAGACATTTTCAATGAAACGAATCCAATTACAAGGAAGACTAAAGCACGTATAAACCTATGGGACTACATCAAATTAAAAAGCTTCTTCACAGCAAAAGAAACCACTACCCAAACCAAGAGACCCCTCACAGAATGGGAGAAGATCTTTATATGCCATACATCAGATAAGAGTTTAATAACCAACATATATAAAGAGCTTGCCAGACTCAACAAGACAACAAATAACCCCATCCAAAAATGGGGGGAGGACTTGGACAGAATATTCACCACAGAAGAGATCCAAAAGGCCGAGAAACACATGAAAAAATGCTCCAAGTCTCTGATTGTCAGAGAAATGCAAATCAAGACAACAATGAGATATCACTTCACTCCTGTGAGAATGTCATACATCAGAAAAGGTAACAGCAGCAAATGCTGGAGAGGGTGTGGGGTCAAAGGAACCCTCCTGCACTGCTGGTGGGAATGTCAATTGGTCCAACCTCTGTGGAGAACAGTCTGGAGAACTCTCAGAAGGCTAGAAATGGACCTACCCTATGACACTGCAATTCCCCTCCTGGGGATATATCCTAAGGAACCCAACACATCCATCCAAAAAGATCTGTGTACACATATGTTCTTGGCAGCACAATTTGTAATAGCCAAAACCTGGAAGCAACCCAGGTGTCCAACAACAGAATAGTGGCTGAGCAAGTTGTAGTATATATACACAATGGAAAACTACTCAGCTGTAAAAAATGGTGACTTCACCATTTTCAGACGATCTTTGATGGACCTTGAAAAACTCATATTGAGTGAAATAAGTCAGAAACAGAAGGATGAATATGGGATGATCTCACTCTCAGGCAGAAGTTGAAAAACAAGATTAGAAATGAAAACACAAGTAGAACCTTATTGTGGCCTTATTATTTTACTTTTACCAAAGTAAAAGACTCTGGGGTGGGTAGGTGGGTGGGGAGAATACAGGTCCATGAAAGATGATAAATGACATAGTAGGGGTTGTATTGTTAATTGGGAATCTGGGGAATGTTATGCATGTACAAACTATTGTATTTACTGTTGAATGTAAAACATTAATTCCCCAATAAAGAAATAAATTATAAAAAAAGATAATAAGGAAATCCAAATTTGAAAAGAAGCAGACCCATCACTATTTGTAAACAACATGATAATATAACAGAAAACCCTAAAGATGCCACTAATAGCTACTAGAAATAATAAATAAATAGAATAAAGTCACAGAATATAAAATCAATATGTAGTATCTAGGAATATAGCTCATCTGGTAGAGTTTAGAATTTACATGCCTTAAAGCTCTTAGTCTAGTCCCTGGTGCCATGTGTACTAGAATGGTTCTCTAGCTTCTGTATCTCTCCCTCACCCATGTGACTTTTGATACCTCATATGAAATAAATCTTTTTAGAAAATCTGTATACAAAATGATGTGTTGATTCTATATGCATGCAGTGAGCTAAAATAAAGAGAAATTAAGAAAACCATCCCATTTGCAATAGCTTCAAAAAGGTCAAGGAACTTGGAAGTAAATTGAAAAGAAGTATTGAACAGTGGACAATTTATACACTGAAAACTTTAACATTGTTAAAAGAAATAGAAGACACAGCAAAATGGAAAGATATCCCATGTTCATATATTAAAGGGTAGCCAAGGGTTAGTAGACCAGGGAGCAAGCTCAATAGTAGAGTGTAGGACTTCCATACCTGAGACACTAGGTTCGGTTCTTGATACTGATAATGTCACCAGAGCTTATTCTTTTATTTATTTATTTATTTTATTTTTAAACCTTCTATTTAGAGACGTGACAACAAGTAAATTTTACAGAAACATATGAGAAAAACTTGATTCACAGTTTAGAGTAAAGACAATTAGACCTGAAGGCTCTGATGCCTGTCAGCTAGTATTAAAACTGAGGTTCTGGAGTGAAACATGCTGCAGAGATTAAAGGAAAAGCAATCAGTATTCCTCTCCTCCCTCCTCACCCTCTTTTTCGTCTTCTTTTTTTTTTAATTTTTTTTTCCTCCACGGTTATTGCTGGGACTTGGTGCCTGCACCACAAATTCACTGCTCCTGGAGGCTATTTTGTTTTGGGGTTTTTTTTGCCCCTTTGTTGCCCTTGTTTTATCATTGTTGTGGTTATTATTATTATAGTTGTTATTAATGTCATTGCTGGATAGGACAGAGAGAAATGGAGAGGAAAGGGGAAGACAGAGAGGAGGAGAGAAAGATGGACACCTGAAGACCTGCTTCACTGCCTGTGAAGCGACTCCCCTGCAGGTGGGGTGCTGGGGGCTGGAACAGGATCCTTACACCTGTCCTTGTGCTTCCTTCCAGTCATGCGCACTTAACCCGCTGCAATACTGCCTGACCCCTATCGCCCTCACCCTCTTCTTAAACAGAATCCACATCAACCTCCTCATAATCCTTCTCCAGGGCAGCCATGTGTCATAGGCCTCAGAAAACTTTCCTTCTTCTCTGCTTTCACTCACACACCAATCAAAGGCTTGCTTGGTGTACATCAGGCCAAACTGATTGTCCAGTCCAGACCAGGCCAGCTCAGGCTTCAGCACTGACTGTGGTATTGCTCAGCATGCACACAGTCCACTGGCCATGTTTTCACCAGGGACCACAGTGAGAGTCAGTGTTTATTCTTTGTCTGCTGTTATCCTCAGGTCTCAATTGACAGTGTCTCTCCGTTACAATAAAAAGTTAACACCGTAAAGCTTCCTCAGTTTTTTTTTTTCTCAGTTCAGAAATATCAGTATTTCTCCTTCTCTATATACTTCTCACCAGCTAGCTAAAAGGAAAAAAAAAAAGCCACCAGGAGCACTAGAATCATGCAGACACTGAGGCCCAGCAGTAACTCTGGTGATAAGACAACAATAATAAAATAAATAAATACATACATACATACATAAAAATTCTAGGAGTCAGGCAGTGAATCACCTGGTAGAGAGCACAAGTTACCATACATAAGAACCCCCAGCACCACCTGCAGGAGGGAATTTCATGAGCAGTTAAGCAGTACTTAGGTGTCTTTTTTCTTTTTCAATCTCTATCTCCACCTTCCCTCTCAGTTTTTATCTCTATAAAAGAAAGGAAGGAAAGAAAGAAGGGAGGGAGGAAGGGAGGGAGGAAGGAAGGAAGGGAGGAAAGAAGGAAGGGACAGCATGAAGGCCCCAAATCTCATCTGCTATATTCTTACCTCTAGGTCTTTGATTATTAAACAATTTATTCTGCTTTGTATATTAGTGCTTTTTAACCACCAAGTTTCAGATGCTACCATAACACCAGCCTGACTTCCCTGGGCAGACAACCTCACCAATTTGTCCTGGAATTCCACTTCCCCAGAGCCTTGCCCCACTAGGGAAAGACAGAAACAGACTGGAGATATGGATCTACCTGCTAATGCTCATGTTCAGCAGAGAAGCAATTACAGAAGCCAGACCTTCCACCGTTTGCATCCCATAGTGATCCTGGGTCCAAACTCCCAGAGATATAAGGAATAGGGAAGCTTCCAATGGGAGAAATGGGATGTGGAACTCTGGTGGTGGGAATTGTGTGGAATTGTACCCCTCTTATCTCACAATCTTGTCAATCATTCTAATACATAAAAAATAAATAAAAGCATTGTCGAGGAAGATGGTATCAGAATGGGAATAGGACTAGAAAGCTGGATCAGGGCAGAGAGAAGCTTCCAAATAAGGGGAAAGTATATAAATACCATTAATTGTAAATCCTCACAGGGTCTGGTAGCTCATCTCTTCATTTTCATTGTTCTCCAGATAATTTTTATTTTTCATGGTTTCTTCAATGACTGAGGTACTATTAAAAACATACATTGTTTAGTTTTGACATTTTAGGGGTATTTTTTTTTTCATTTTGTAACTGATTTCTAGCTTCATATCATCATGATCTGTAAAGATTTTTTTTTATGATTTCAATATTCACATATTTACTAAGACTATCTTTTTGTCCCAACATAGGGTCATTCCTGAGGATATTTTGGAACAAATATTGATTAATTTCCTTAGGGATAAAATTCTCTGTATAAATCTGCTAAGTCCATCTCATCTATTATTTCTTTACAGCCATTATTTCCCTGTGGATTTTTTTGTCCTAATGATTTGTCTCTTGCTTTGAATGGTGTGTTCGGATCGTTTACTATTGTTGTGTTGAAACCATAAGTGAGATGGACTTAACTATAGACATAGAATTAATGAATCTTATTTTTTTTCTATTTTTATTATTATTATTATTATTCTTTTATTTCCTAATAGAAACCTGCAGACCTGCTTCACCGCCTGTGAAGTGACTCCCCTATAGTTGGGAAGCAAGGGGCTCGAACTGGGATCCTGATGCCAGTCCTTGTGCTTTGCACTAAGTGCACATAACCCACAGAGCTACCGCCCAACTCCTGAATCGTTTTGGTTTTAAGATTTTAAGAAAATATTTATCTATTTATTTATTTATTTATCCCCTTTTTGTTGCCCTTGTTGTTTTATTGTTGAAGTTATTACTGTTGTTATTGATGTCATCGTTGTTGGATAGGACAGAGAGAAATGGAGAGAGGAGGGGAAGACAGAGAGGGGGAGAGAAAGACAGACACCTGCAGACCTACTTCACCGCCTGTGAAGTGACTTCCAAGCAGGTGGGGAGCCGGGGGCTTGAACTGGGATCCTTATGCTTGGCTCCACGTGGGTTTAACCCGCTGTGCTATAGCCAGACTCCCACTGATTCTTGTTTTTTTATCAATCCAACTACTCTGTGTCTTTTGCCTGGTAAATTCAGATCATTCACATTTGTGGCTTATTTGTTGGCATTCTGTATTTTGGGAAGAGTTGTTTGTTTTTTCTCTCGCAATGTTTCTTTTTTAATAATATTTATTTATTATTGAATAGAGACAAGGAAATTGAGAGGGAAGAAGGAGATAGAGAGGGAGAGAGAGAGAGAGACACCTGCAGTACTGCTTCACATCTCATGAAGCTTTCCCCCCTTAAAGTGGGGACCAGGATCTTGAACCTGGGTCCTTAGGACTGTAATGTGAGCACTTAACCTTCTCCAATATGTTTCTATCTTCCTGTTTTGGGGAGTGGTTTTCCATAATGTTCATAACATTTTCCATGTTTCTCTGCTTCCTGGATTCCTGTCTGATGATCATCTGATTGTGATTCCTTTATTAATCACTTTCTTCTTTTCCCTAGCAACCTCTAATATTTTCTCCTTGTCTTTTAATGTTGATAATCTCTCAATAATGTGCTTTGGTGTAGGACTACCTAGGTTCAAGAATTTTTACCTGGAAGTCTTCCTCATGGCCATATTCCAAATGAGGAAAATTTTGCACTATTATTTTCTTAAATAGATTCCCTCTTCCATTCTCCCCCTACCCTTATCTCTTTCTTTCTGTCTTTCTCTCACTCTTTTTGGAGTCCTACTAACTCTAATGTTTGTCTTTCTAGTGTAGCCTTCAAGCGAGTCTTCCTTAATCTTCCCCCCCCATATGTTTTGAAGTCAATGAATAAAATCACTTTTTCTTCTATTTCTGATATTCTTTCTTCTGCATAGTTAAGCCTACTTTCTATGCTCACCATTTGATCGTGGAATCCACTCAGAATAAATTTCACACCTTTAGCTCTGTTTTAATATTTTCCATATCCATATGGAATGGATATTTGGGTTTTTTATCTATTTTTCCATGTTGAGAGTTTTATATTTCTTCAAATTTTCTGTGAATGTCATTTCTAAGTTCTTTCTCTGATATTTCATCTGGACCTATTATTTGTGAATTTGTAAAATAGGTTCATGTCCTATAATCATTCTCTTGGTTTTATTTTTGTTTGTTTTGTTGTTGTTGTTGTTGTTTTGCATTTGGCTTGATTTCTACTGTTGGTCAGCAGATGGTGACTCAAGTGCTCGGGTTGTGTTTTGTACATGAATTGCAGGGGAGGGCAAGTTCTAATATGGCACCTGGTTTCACTTTAATAGAGTCCTAGTCCAAGGATGAAACTCCAACCCATTCTCTAACCTTTATATATTTCCTTTTGCAAGGGCAGACTCTAAAGTTAGTCACATTTCCTGCCTGCATGTTTTCACTGGAGTGGCTTTCCCCTGAGTCTTCATGATTAGAACAACTGTAGTTTTCCTGGTTTTCTCTTACTCTTTTTTATTTATAAAATGGAGATATTGACATGACCATATGATAAGAGGGGTACAATTCCACACAATTTCCACCACCAGAATTCTGTATCCTGGTTTTCTTTACTGTTGTACAATCACACAGGCACTTTGGTTCCTCTGGATGCCACTTGGGGCTAGCTATTGTCTCTATAGTTACTTAGCCTATAGATAAACCACGGTTGCCAATATGGCTCTAGCAGCTGTGTGATTGTACCTGAGTTTCCCTCCTTTCTCCCCTCCTCTGCCCACTAGCCATGGGTGCTTACCCACTTTTGGTCAGTGATTCTTTTTTCCTCTACCATAAACTCTTAGCAGTATTCTCATAAATTTGTTCCACTACATTACATCATTGTGTTAGGTGACTGATTTGGCTCATCTACTCCACCATGGTTCTATTCCTGGAAGTACCTGTCTTTAATTTCTAAGGGGAAATTTGCCATCATTCATTGATCTCTCAAAATCAAAACCACTCAGCTGTAAAAAATGGTGACTTCACCGTTTTCAGCCTACCTTGGATGGACCTTGAAAAATTCATGTTAAGTGAAATAAGTCAGAAACAGAAGGATGAATATGGGATGATCTCACTCTCAGGCAGAAGTTGAAAAACAAGATCAGAAAAGAAAACACAAGTAGAACCTGAAATGGATTTGGCATATCGCACCAAAGTAAAAGACTTTGGGGTAGGTGGGTGGGGAGAATACAGGTCCATGAAGGATGATAGAGGACCTAGTGGGGGTTGTATTGTTATATGGGAAACTGGGGAATGTTATGCATGTGCAAACTATTGTATTTACTGTTTAATGTAAAACATTAATTCCCCAATAAAGAAATAAAAAAAAACAAAAACAAACAGAACCCTACCAGATCATGTCAAATAACAAATAAAACCTGCCATTGATACATGTAGTTAAAACCAGAATGACAGAATAAATCTATAATGTGTTTAAAGAAGCTCACTGGAAAGGATTCATCAGTGCTTGAGGTATGCACTGCCTGTAGAACAACTTACTGCAAAACAAACACTAACTGCTATGTTCAGTTTTCTCTACCTCTGTGCCTTCTTTTTGACTGCAGTGATTTTTCTCCAGTACAAAGACTTTAATATTTTTTGTCCAAACAAACAAAAAAACATGGCAATATTGGATCCAAAACCAGGAGACCATGCTTGAAAAGATAGGCCAGTTCTTGACTCTTGCTTGTGCCCTTTACATGATAGTACTTTCACAACCCTGCATGATCATCTTGGAACCTCTGAACCCCTTAGAGATGCCGTGTTTTCTTTTTAATTGTGATTTTTTTTTTTTTTTAGACAAAGGCTCTCTACTCCTCCAGTACATTGCTGCAATGACTTTATTATCTTATTTTTTATCTCTTTATCTCAATTTATTCTAATTTTTATTTTATTTTAATGCAAGAAAGACACAAAAAGGAAGACAGAAAGGGGGAGGAAGCAATATCAGAGTAATGCTCAGATCTAGCTTATGGAGGCTTATGGATTGACCCTGAAACTTCAGAGCCTCAAGCATGAGAGTCTATTTTGCATAATAATTATGCTGTCTCCCCAGCCTCTCATTTTCTTCTATTTTCCTTTTCAAGATTATCTTTTTTTATTGTGATTCTCTCAACTCTTCGTTTTTCTTCTATAAATCTCTTCTTTACATTCTGTTCTATGGCTACCACAGGATTCTATCCAACTTGTTATATACAAAACAATCATTTTCGTGCTGCTTTTGAATCTCCTTGTTTAGTAATAACTTAATTTTTGAATTTACCTATTTTGATAGTACAGGGAGAAATTGAAATGAGAAGACAGAAAAGGAGAAAGATGAAGGCATGTGGGCCTGCTTCACACCACTTGTGAAGCTTTCCTCCTTCAGGTGGGGACAAGGAGCTGGATTCTTGAATATGCTAACCTGTGGTTAACTAACTACACTATCACCTAACCCCACAATAAATTTAATTTTTTAATTTTTTTATTTATAAAAATGAAACATTGACAAAAACCATAGGATAAGAGGGGTACAGCTTCACACAATTCCCACCACTAGAACTCTGTATCCCCTCCCCTCCCCTGATAGCTTTCCTATTCTTTAACTCTCTGGGAGTATGGACCCAAGGTCATTGTGGGATGCAGAAGGTGGAAGGTCTGGCTTCTGTAATTGCTTCCCCACTGAACATGGCCATTGACAGGTCGATCCATACTCCTAGTCTGTCTCTCTCTTTCCCTAGTGGGGAAGAGCTCTGGGGAAGCAGAGCTCCAGGACACATTTGTGGGGTTGTCTATCCAGGGAAGTCTTGTTGGCATCATGCTAGCATCTGGAACCTGTTGGTTGACAAGAGAGTTAACATACAAAGTCAAACAAATTGCTGACCAGTCATGGACCTAAAGGCTGGAATGTTGCAGATGAAGAGTTGGGGGGGTCCTCCATTTTGTGGATAGCTAGTAGGCATATTTTAGTTAAATTCCAAAGGGTCTGTTGCTATACTAGTTTTTTTTTTTTTCCTTTTTCTTTTTGTCCATGAGCCTGAAATCTGATATGCCAGTGGATCCAAGTTAATGTCTGTGGAGATGATATCATGGCTGGAAAAAGGACCAGAAAGCTGCATCAGGGAAGATAGTAGCTCCTTAATATAGGAAAGGGGTATAAATATTGTTGACTGTAAACTCCATTGATTTGATATGATCTGGGGACCATATTCAGCTTAGGGGCCTATGTGACCTCTGCATCCCTCTAGAGCTGAGTTCACATTCTGTGGTCATGAGTAGGAACATTCCATGCTGTCCCAATATTGACCCATCTTCCTCAGGTGTAGCATAGAGTATGTTGTCCATCCTGCCTTCAGATGATCCTGCCTTCGGATGATTCTCTACCATTGTTGATCCAAGTTGAGATAAATTAAGTTCAACTGAATTTGTTTTAGATTAATTGATTCTTACTCAAAGGTTATTAGACATTTTCTACGATGTTTCTACATGGAGAGGTAAGAATGAAAAGTTAAGGAGACTCTTTAAGTTATAAGTTATACATAGTTATATATAGTTCTTAACAATAGAAGGTTAGTGAGAAAATAATGTGTTTTCATCTGTGGTCTTTAAACTCTTCTGTTATTACCATCCTTTCCATGTGCTACACTTATATAGAGGATAGAAAACATATGAGAAAATGTTAGTATGCAACTAGTTCTGTATGCTCTCTAGGAGAACCTTTCAGCTGCTCCTGAAGATATCAGGACCTGGTGGTGGGAATTGTGGGAAGTTGTACCCCTCTTATCCTATGGTTTAGTCAATGTTTCTTTTTTATAAATAAACAATTAAAAAAAAAAGCTCCATTACCCAATTTAAAATCAGTATACCAGGTATTTCATATTATTATTTGTATTTTTAGCAAGTTGGTTAGAATGTATTATCTTTCCTGCATTCAAACAAACCCTGAGACATTAGGGGGTTAATGATGGAAAAGAGCCTAAGTCGGCAGTGAGATTGTTTTGTAGACACTTACCATAGAGAGATGGAAAGCTGTATTCAAGGGTTAGCAACTGTGTTGTAAACTATGGGGATTGAATTGCTGTGTAGAAAACTGAGAAATGTTACACATGTACAAACTACTGAATTTTACTGCTGATTGTAAACTATTAATCCCCCAATAAAGAAAACAAATTGAAAATAATAATAATAATAATAATAATAATAATAAGAAGAAGAAGAAGAAGAAGAAGAAGAAGAAGAAGAAGAAGAAGAAGAAAATATCAAGAAAATATCAAGACCGGAATACAGTTCACCTGATGAAACATGTGTCTTATGAAGCATGAAGCCCCACATATGGGAACACCATGGCACCTGCAGAAAAACTCTGAGGATGATCAAGCAGTGCTGTTGTATCTCTCCTTCTCTGTCACTCTGTCTTTGTGTGTGTGTGTGTGTGTGTGTGTGTGTCTTTCTCTACATATCTGAAATAGAATGAAAGGTGATCCTAGGAGGAACTACGCATGCACAATGCTCCTGCACCACAGAAAGAGAGAGAGAGAGAGAGGGAGAGAGAGAGGGAGAACATCATGTATAGGGGACACTAGCCTCTCCTTTAATAGCCAAAAAAAAAAACCATAGTTTTTCATTTTATTTTTTATATTTATTTATTTATTCCCCTTTGTTGCCCTTTTTTTTGTTGTAGTTTTTGTTGTTGTTGGATAGGACAGAGAGAAATGGAAAGAGGAGGGGAAGACAGAGAGAAGGAGAGAAAGATAGACACCTGCAGACCTGCTTCACCGCCTGTGGAGTGATTCCCCTGCAGATGGGGAGCTAGGGACTCCAACTGGGATTCTTATGTCGGTCCTTGCTCTTTGTGCCACCTGCGCTTAACCCGCTGCACTACTGCTGGACTCTCTACTTTCTCATTTTAATGGTCCTTGGGCAATTCACTTATCCCCACTGTGGAAGAGTATATAATGGAAAAGTTTATCTGAAAGTTAGTACTATGGATTTCACACTCACATGATCTCACTTCCTGGTTATTTTCAAAGATAATTGACTATGAAAACCCATAGAAAAAGTAAAGGACTGACCATCTGGTTTCCTGTAATTAGTTAATTTATCACCAAATTTACAGAGTCCATGGTTTGGAAATATTCCAAAGGAAGCTATTTTGTTTTCTTACTTGTTAAGCTTCATTGACCAAAAAGAACCTCAGTCCCCCAGAAGTCAATAAAAGACCTTGTGTTTCACTTCTATAATCACTCAACTCTCTGCTGGACATTCAACCATGAGACTTCATTCCCTTCTTTCTGTCCTCCTCCTTTTTGTGACTATAATACCAAAAGGTAAGACAATGAGTAACTGTAAAGATAGGTTGCTTAAGAAGTCTTTGTCCCTGGAGGGCGTTGCTTCACAAGCGGTGGAGCAGGTCTGCAGGTGTCTATCTTTCTCCCTCTCTGTCTTCCCCTCCTCTCTCCATTTCTCTCTGTCCTATCCAACAACAACAACATCTATGACAACAATAACAACTACAACAAGCGCAATAAGAAGGGCAACAAAAATGGGAAAAATGGCCTCCAGGAGCAATGGATTCTAGTGCAGGCACTGAGCCCCAGCAATAACCCTGGAGAAAAAAAAAAAAAAGAAGTTTTTGTCCATGAAAAATTTTTTTAACCACAGCATTGCTCACCTCTGTCTTCTAGTGGTGTCCCATATTGAGTCTGGGACATAAGAGACTCCGACATGAAAGTCTTTTTTGTATGATCACTATGCTATCTCCCTGACCCTGTTCATGCACAATTATATTGTGATTGTCTTAATTCCACAGAAAGAGGTACCAAAAGTTTCATGATTAGAAAAGAAGGCTAAAGAGGACTGGGTGATAAAACACCCAGTTGAGTTCATGTGTCACCACGTAAAAGGACCCGGGTTTGATCCCCAGTTCCCCATCTGCAGGGGAACGTTTCAGAAGCCATGAAGCAAGCCTGCAGGTTGGCCTCTCTCTCTTTCTCTCTCTCCCTCTCTCTCCCTCTCTCTCTCCATCTCTATCTCCCCTTCCATTTTCAATTTTTCTCTTTCCTATCAAATAATGATTAAAAAAAGAAGTGGCCACCAGGAGTGATAAATCATCTTGAGAGTGATAAATATGGTGACAAAAAAAGAAGGGAGGGAGGGGGAAAAAAAGAAAGGAATGAAGAAGGAAAGAAAGAAAGAGAGAGAGAAAGGGAGACAGAGAAAAAAAGGTTATAACATATATATGTATATGTCAGAGCTTAACAAAGTTACATTATGTTATAAGAAGAATAGACATTTTGAAGCAGGGGTATTGAAAGAAAATAAATAGCAGAAGGTAGCTTCAATGGAAGAAACAAATATAATGCAAGAATATGGAATAAACACTTTAAGAATATGGTTCATATCCCTAGAATCCATGAATTAGAAGTCTGAAAGTTAAAAAGTCTGATCAAAGAAAAAAGGGAATGCAGTCATCTTCAAGTCAGTTCTTCTAGATCCTTGTAAAGACTGACAGAACTGTTTTCATCATTGCTAGAGGCAGAATGCTCATGTGCCTCAATATAATGTCTATGGTCATTTAAAAATATATTTATTTATTTATGAAAGGAATTGGAGAAGAGAGAGCAAAAGAACCAAATATCACTCTGGTATATGTGCTACCAGGGATCGAACTCAGGACCTCATGCTTCAGAGTTCAGCACCTTAACCACTGCACCACCTCCCGGACCACTCTGTGATCATTTAACACAGATTAAGCATCGGATCTGGGAGAGATAACAGAATTTCATGCCTGAGGCTCTACGGTCCTATATTCAATCTCCTGCACCACTAAACCAGAGCTAAGTAGTACTCTAGTAAAATAAATAAATAAATAAATAAATAAATAAATAAATAAATAATGATAATCACAAAGAAAGAAAACATAAGTATGAATAATTTTGTTTAGCTCTTAGAATTTTTTTTTTTTTTTTTGCCTCCAGGGTTATTGCTGAGGCTTGGTGCCTGCACTATGAATCCACTGCTCCTGGAGGCCACTTTTCCCATTTTATTGCCCTTGTTGTTACCCTTGTTGTCATTATTATTGTTGTTGTTGCCATTGCTGTTGTTGGATAGGACAGAGATAAATGGAGATAGGAGGGAAAGACAGAGAGGGGGAGAGAAAGACAGACACCTGCAGACCTGCTTACCACTTGTGAAGAGACCCTCTTGCAGGTGGGGAGCCGGGGGCTCCAACTAGGATACTTGTGCCAGTCCTTGAGTTTGGTGCCATGTATGCTTAACTTGCTGCACTACTGCCCAACTCCCCTCTTAAGAATATTTTAAATACATTAGGGGAGGGGATGGGATACAGAGTTGTGGTGGTGGGAATTGTGTGGAGTTATACCTATCTTATCCTATGGTTTTGTCAGTTTCCTTTTTATAAATAAAGATTTTAAAAAAGAATATTTTAAATACAATCAAAGTCACTCATTTGATCAATACCTAGTCCATGAATATTTAGGGATCTACCTAAACCTATTTGTCTCATCCTGAGTTTATTTTTCTCAGTGGATCTCATTTTTGTCAAAAGACACAGCTATCATGAGATACACTTAAAGTATCATCTACAGGGTGATGTTAATAACTTAAAAGTAGAAGACAATTTAATAGTTGATTCTTTGCTTTTATGCATAAAAGAATCCATGTCCACATTAAAAAAATAAAGAATAAGGGGTGATGTTAAAGATAGGCGGATTAAGAGACCTAGAGAAATATTAAAAATAAAATAGGAAAACTACACCAGTGATTACTAGACAGATGTCAGATAAAAACTAAGAAATACTTACAATAAAATCAGAATAGTAGTTACATTGAAGAACGTGAAAGAGAGTTCATATAGAAATGGGTAAAAAGAAGTCTTAATAAAACAATATGCAGTTTGTTTACCTGGATAGTGGTTATAATTTATTAGGCACTATTTTCAATTCTGTTCCCTGCATCTTTACAATGATCAGAATATATTACTAACTGGGAAAAAATTATCTTACTAGAAGTAGTGGCAACACTGCTAAATACTAGCTAAAACCTAATGTTTTAATCTAGATTGATATTGTTTTCACTTATCTGTAGGTCTAAAGAGTGGAGATTGTCATTTCTGACTTTTTAACTTAAAATCTAAGGACTCTAAGTAGAGATTTTTCAAGTTTACCTTCTCTTGGAAGATACGATCTCTGAAACGTTGTTTACCTCCAAATTCCTTTAGTGTTTGAGGTGGACAATCAGCTTAATGTTGTAGCATAAATATGATGATTGTAGTGGTGATGGTGGTGATATAGAGAAATAAAAGAGCACAGAGAGAGAGTGAAAGAGCCCACAACATGAAGCTTCCTTCAGTGTGGTGGAGGCCAGCTAGAAGCTGGGTCACACACATGACAAGTGCATTATCCAAGTGAACTGTCTCACTGGACCCAGATTTTTTTTTTAATTATCTTTATGGGATAAGTAAATAGAAATTACAGATCAGCCCTCAGCTCTGGCATATGTCAATGCAACTGATTAAGTCTAGGACCTCTTGGGTATGCACATTCTGTGCTCTAATGTTAAACTGTCTCCCTGGCCTTACTGAATTATTTATGCTAGACTTTCGATCTACTCAATCTATGTTTCTTAAAATCAGATAATTGAAAGCACAAGGACCAGCATAAGGATCCTGGTTCAAGCCCCTGGCTCCCCACCTGCAGCTGAGTTGCTTCACAGGCGGTGAAGCAGGTCTGAAGGTGTCTCTCTCCCTCTCTGTCTTCCCCTCCTCTCTCCATTTCTCTCTGTCCTATCCAACAACGATGATGACATCAATAACAATAATAGCTACAACAATGAAAAACAACAAGGGCAACAAAAGGGAAAATAAAAAAATCTAAAAAAAAAATCAGATAATTGACTATAAATTATCAGATAGTTGAAAATACTTACCTTCAAATACACATCAGCGTGAGTGAGGAGCAAATGTTTTTATTCATGCTTAGCCTTCACCACATGAGCTAAATTCAGTTAACATAGTTGCCTATCGCTATTCAAAGTCAGAGAACTTGACATGACCTGGATTTTTTAAAAGTTAAGGGAAGGAGTTGGGCTGTAGCTCAGAGGGTTAAGCGCACATGGCACAAAGCCCAAGGACCAGCCTGAGGATCCTGGTTCCAGCCCAAGGCTCCCCAACTGCAGGGGAGTAGCTTCACAGATGGTGAAGCAGGTCTGCAGGTGTCTGTCTTTCTCTCTGTCTTTACCTCATCTCTCTATTTCTCTCTGTCCTATCCAACACCGACGACATCAGCATCAACAGCAATAATAACTACAACAATGAAAAGCAACAAAAGGGAACATAAATAATAAAAAAAAATAAGAACAAAAAAAGTTAAGGGGAAAAATAGATCTACTGAAAGTAAAAGTTTAATGCAAAACCATTTGTTTGTTTGTTTTAATGAGTGATATACAGAGAAAGAGACCAAAGCACTATCAGCTCTGGTTTATGGTGGTGCTGGGATTAAACCTGGGACCTTTAGTGCCTCTGGTGTGAAAGGCTTGTTGCATAACCATTGCGAAAATCCACGATTATAGCGGGGAACATGGCAATGGTTTAGTGGGAAATAAGTTGACAGAAAACACACACAAAAAAAAAAAAACAAAAAAAAAAAAACACAATACTTAGGCATGTGCTTCTCCATACCCAAATTAGTTAAGAGAATATATCTAAATAACCAAGGAGATGGTTCAGAGGATAGAACATAGGCCTTAAATATGTGAGGTCCAGGTTCAATCCCTGACACTGAATATGTTGGACCAGTGCTCTGATGCCTCTCTCTCTAAATATATCCTTAAAAAGAAAATGAATATATTGAAAGGAAAATACTTTTCAACTCTCTGAGAGAAATTTTGTGAATCTACATTTAAGCCACAATGTGCAACTCAGAAGGTATGTTTTACATTATCCTGAAATGGTGGAATTAGGTAAGGTGGGAACTGAAGGAGTAGGGCTTATCTAAAAAAATGGCAAAGATGAGAGTGGGGACTCTGTGATAATGTTGTAAGCACAGATGGGGAGGAAAGCACGGATAGACAGATAGGAGGATGTGCTGTTCCTTAAAACTATGTCTTAATGTAGGTGCTGTTAGCATTTAGGGCAAGGCCATTGAACAACCCTGTGCCTTACCCACTAAATACCAGGGATACTTCCCAGTTATGGCGACAACAACAAACCACTCCATGTGTTTCAAAATGCATCATGTCAGGTGAGGACAGCACTCTTAACAGCTTCTAGAAATTAGCCTGTTCACTCTAAGATGTATTCAGTTTCATACTTGTTTTTCCTCTGAAAAGGTATTTCTTTTGCCTATGAGTCTGATCCTTTCATATAGTAAACATCATCCCTTCTATCCCAAGACTATCCTTAGGAGCTGCATTGTGGTGCACCTGAATGATTGCACATGTTACAATGTGCAAAGACCCGGGTTCAAGCCCCTGGTCCCCACCTGCAGGGGCAAAGCTTTGTGAGCAATGAAGCAGTGCTACAGGTGTCTCTCTTTCTACCACCCCCTACTCTATAAATTTCTGGCTGTTTCTATCTAATAAATAAAGATGAAAAAATTAAAAATAAAAGACCAAGGCCATCCTTCTTGGGAGTTCATTGCTTTATATATATTAACTGATAATTTCATGGAAAATTAATGCTGTTCTCAAATCTCTCCCTGTGCAGCAAGAACTGGCGTTATTCCAGGATTGAAACAGTGTGTGCTTTTGAAAGGGGTGTGCAAAGACAAGGGATGCACCCCCTTGGATGATACCATTGGTGCTTGCAATGAAGACAAAAAATGCTGTAGAAAGTGGTGGGTCTTTGTTCCCTATCCCACCCCAGTTCCCAAAGCAAAATCTCCTTAGATGAGAACTATAAACTCTTCAATCTCCAGAACGCAAGGACAAGCTTTTCAGATTTCTGTTGAATTCAAATTCTTTGGGTTTTTGTTTTCTCCTTCCCTTAACTAGAAATAAATATTCTTCATCCCACATGCACTTCTCCCAGGGGGAATTTCTTCTTACTGTGTATGTTAGTCCCTGAGAAACTTCAACACTAAACTAAACAATAACAGAATCTCATATACTAAATATATGTATACAACTTTGGTGGTGGGTGTGATGTGATAACATACAATTTAAAGAGAGATGAAAATTTATTTCTTGCTAATGCCCATGTTCAGTGGAGAAGCAATTACAGAAGCCAGATCTTCCACCTTCTGAACCCTATAATGACCCTGGGTCCATGATCCCAGAGAGATAAAGAATAGGAAAACTTTCAAGAGATGGGATGGGATATGGAGTTCTGGTGGTGGGAATTGTGTGGAGTTATACCCCTCTTATCCTTTTAGTTTATGAATAAATAAAAATAAAGAAAAAAATTACTCCTGAAGTGGATTTTACATAAACCAACCTTACCTTAATTTTAAAAAATTATATATATATAAAAAATTTTAATATATAAAATTTAAAAGAGCAAGAAGTAGTGTTTGATTATCTTTCTATATATATACTCGAGGGGGTAATGCCTGGGAATGAATCAATTTTTCATTCTTTTAATTTTGAGGGGAAAATATAGAGGATAGACACAGTAGCCCTGCTCTACCATCTCATACACTCATACTTCCATAGTAATTCTGTGTGGTATCAAGACTTGAACCCAGGGCTTCACAAACCGCTACCTCTCACCCCTATGTTTGTTTATCTAAATGGGAATATCAGCTTATTTCCTCAATCTAATTATGAGCAAAGTTTATTGCTATTACTAATAAAGACTATTTATAAGATGTGGCTCAAGTCACATGGTCTTGCAAGATTATCTTCCCTCCATTTCATCGTGGTCCTAGAGGAGTAGGATAGAGACCTACAACCTGCAGGCAGACTCACTGGTACTGGAAGCCAGAGAGGTCAGAGTTGCTAAGAACTCAGCACAGTCTAAGAGTTCTTTCCAAATTGATCCTCAAAACATTTCACATTCTGGTTGGAATGTTTCCTCTAGAACAATTAACTTCATATGATCTGTATTTTACAACTAAAATATGTATGAAAAAGCAATAAAGAGATCAAGAACGCTGCATGGCATGAGCTACATAAAGATGAAAGATTTTGGGGGCCAGGTGGTGGCTCCCCCAGTAGAGCATACATTACCATTTGAGAGAACCCAGTCCCCACCAGCAGATAGGAAATTTTGTGAATGCTGGGTTGGTGTTGCAGGTGTTTCTCTTTCTCTTTGTCTATCTCTTTCCCTTCACCCTTTATTGAAAAGGGAAAAAAAAATATTGCTGGGAGCAATAGTGTTGTGAAGTTCCAATGATAACCCTGGTAGCAAAAATAGATAAACAAAAGCAATATCTACATGTGGTCTATATAAGGTTGTCAGTGCTTGACTTATAATATAATTATTAAAAATTTGTTTTATTGGGAAAAAATATATACTACTAATGCCTCCCCAAACTCTCCCCCCCCACATACTGTAACAACCAAAAATATCTCTAGACATTACCAGAAGCAAAACTGTCCCCAGTTGTAAACTATCAGTTAAAGATGGAAGTAAATCAGAATTAGAAAACTAACCTAACCAGAGATTTTTCATTAGCAGTTTGCTAAAAATGAGACAATTCTACACATAAAATATCAAGTCAGGAGACTCTTCCTGTGATCCAAGGGTAAATTTCATTTTTTGATTTGAGAGAGGTAGAAATAAAGATCCCCTTTGATTTTTTTCTATTATACTATAAAAGTTGTTAGAAATGTCAGGTAGTATCCTGTGCATTGAAGTTTCAGGGTTTTATCACCCTCATGTCTCTTCAGGAGGAAGATTTATATTAGGATGTCTCTTCCAAGAATCCAAGATTGGGAATCATTTAGGATATTTGAGAGAAAAAACTGTCTACACCTGTTGATGATAAGACTGAGTGAATTTTATGAAATATAGTGAAGTAATCAGCCCTATTTGATGCAGGTGTCCATGTCTACTGTGGAAGATAATATAGACATGTGCATGGATATTTTATTCCATGGATAGGGGTGAGATATAGCCACTCCCAATCACTGCCCCACTACCAGGCTCATAATTAACCTGCAAATGATACTGCACAAAATGAGTGGTTCACCAGGATCCTCAGCAAGCAGTGTGATTTTCTCATATATTACTGCCTGTCTGTTTTAGCAATAAAAGTTCCCAGGGGTCAGGCGGTAGCACAGCGGGTTAAGCTTACACACATGGCGCGAAGCTCAACAACCGGCATAAGGATCCCGGTTCAAGCCTCCCAGGCTCCCCACCTGCAAGGGAGGCGCTTCACAAGCAGGGAAGCAGGTCTGCAGGTGTCTGTCTTTCTCTCCACCTCTTTGTCTTCTTATCCTCTCTCCATTTCTCTCTGTCCTATCAAACAATGATGACAACAATAACTACAATGATTAAAAAAAAAAAAACAAACAGGAGCGACAAAAAGGGAAGCCATTTTTTTAAAGTAAGTTCCCAAGGGCTGGGCAGTGGTACATGCCATTGAGTGCACATAATACCATGTACAAGGACCCCTGGTTCAAATCTGTCCCTGGTCCCTACCTGTAGGAGGAGAATGTTCATGAACAGTGAAGTAGTGCTTCAGGTGTCTCTCTGCTCTCTCATTCCCTCTCTATGCCTTTTATCTCTCAACTTCTTGAAGAAAGGAAGGAAGGAAGGAAGGAAGGAAGGAAGGAAGGAAGGAAGGAAGATAGAAAGGCGGCCTGGGAGATAGCATAATGGTTATGCAAAAGACTCATGCCTGAGGCTCTAAACTCCCAGGTTCAATTCCCAGCACCATTATAAGCTGAGGAATGCTTTGGCTTCCCTAGATCCCTCTTTCTGTATGTCTCTCATGAAAGAAAGAAACAAATAAATAAAGAATGAGAGAAAGAAAGAAAGAAAGAGAGAAAGAAAGAAAGAAAGAAAGAAAGAAAGAAAGAAAGAAAGAAAGGAGGGTAAAAGCTAGGAATCTTATCAAGAGATAAGCGGACATTAACCAGAGGGGAGAAGTATTGACCTGATTCCTCCCGTGGGGTAAATATAGAACTGATCTTCCCGCATCTCATATGGCTCTTGGTGTCTTTTGGGGAGGGGAGGCAAAGCCACTATTTCCAAGGTGAGGAAAACTTACAGCGAAGAGTTCTGGTGACCAACACCAATCTCTATGCAAATCAGGTTTGCTTCACGGGGGACTCAAAGGCAGACTATAGGGTCCTCCTCCTGCAGTGCTTAGCCCTGCACCCCTTGCCAGTACCCACACCATGCCAAGGCTGGCGTGCATAAATCTGAGTTTTATGCAGCTCCTAAAAGAGGTCTGTCACCCTCAGGTTCAGCCAAGCCTCTGTCAGCCAAATCAAGTCTGTGGTAATATATTTGTAAGGGTTTCGATGCCAAGGAGTCAATTTGTTGTTTTATAAAACCAGTAATCTTATTAAAAATAAAAGGCCCCAAGGTAATCATTAACAAAAAACTAATCAAGGGTCCCATAAGGGGCATCAAAAGGGAGAACATGGAGGATTTTCACCAACTATCAGCAGCAGCAGAAAATTTTTGTTTTTGTAATTCAACGCTAAGTTTGTGTAACTGCTGAACCTGGGTCTACACTAAACCGGCAAGTCTAAGGGAAGCAGTCAGTGGATGTGATGTCCAGGGAAAGAAACACAGCACATCTTGTCCTCTGGTGGTCGTCAGCACCAAATGATGAAATTTTTCTTCTTCATAGAGGGTCAGCTGTGGAACAAGCAAAACTAGGAGGCAAGGACCAGGTAGAGAAGACTTGACATGAAAATATAGGGTGGTGTTGTACCAAAACACAGAGGAGGTGCATACACATTAGGTGAGGTTCCTTGAACATGAGGAATATTTTGAGAAAAGTGAGCAGTCAATAAACATGTAAGGATGAAGTCAGCAGTGGTAGGTCAGCAGAAGGAGAAGACTTGGATAGGCTGGTAAGGTTAGCTGGAGTATACACTGCCATGGCATCCTTTGTGGTAAGGACTTGCCAACAGAGACTCTGTGGATTTTGCAAGAGCAATAATGTCATCCACCATAATAAAAGGAAAACAAACATGGACATCCAGTGTTGAAAAAGAAAAAGAAGAAATATGTCTCTATGGCTGGGAGAGTGGGTGGCTTTGTCAATGAGATAAAATAAATGGACAATTCAAATTTTTGTAAATATTAAGGTTTAGTATAGTTACTTCATTGACACTTTAGCCAACTGAATACTGGGGGGTGCATTCCCCTTCTTTTTTTTTATTAATTGAGCTTAAGGGTTTTAGTTTTTCTTGTTTGAGCTGTAGCCCACATAAATTTAGAAAAAGTACCAATTGAGAAAAAAAACATATTTTTGTTTACCAAATATGGGCAGGTGAGTTACATCAATCTGCCAGAGAGCACTGGCTTTTATCAATGGGGATTAATCTTAAAAGTCTGAAAAGCAGGATCTTAATTAAGCAATGCTGGAACCAGTAAAGTGCTCTCACTATGGCAGGTCAAGCGTTAAAATTTTAAGAGGCTTGTAAAGAAATGAGAAAAATTTTAGGATATGAGTGACTTTATGAATCATCACACACCCACAAATAAAAAAAGAAAAATGTTTAGTTTTAAATCTTACCATATGAGCAGTCAGTTCTTCATGTGCAGATGTAACCTATAATTATTTACTTAGGGAGAGAACTTGCACCAAGTTAATTGATGATCTAATGGTTAGAATTGGCTTGAGTTTCTTTTATATGATTTTAGAAGGCTCTTTATTAAAATATACCAATATGTTATAGAAAGTCAATACCTAATGTGTTGACATGATAAAATGTTTACCATTTTTTAGCATTATTCTAAACTGATTATACAGTTTAAGCACACTACTATAACTTAGTTTACTAAGATCTTTACTCATCACAAAGCTATCATGAGTAAGCGTAGATATAAAACTCTTAATAGATTTTGCTCCTTAGAACTCAAATACAGCAACTTAAAAGGCTAAAATAAAACCTCATAGCTTAAATGTTCAAAATACTAATTTTGTTAAATCAGGATTTGCCAAAACAAATCTATCAGACCAGAAGCACCATGTATTACCTTAATTTATCAAGAATAAACCTCTGACAGTGTCTTAAAACAAGCCAGATAATTTTTTACTCTCTAAAAGAACTAATTAAAGTTTGACATGTAGAATCTGTACTCTCAAAAGCCAATTATTTGATAATAATTTTTGTAGTCTTTCTAAATAGGGGAGTTATCTCAGTAAAAACTTTATCAGGAGTCACTGTAAAAGAAAAAGTAACTAACTCATGAGTAAGATTTAAAGATCTCTTACCAAGTTTTAAAATAAAAGTTTTAACTGGAGCATTTTTGTCTATATCAGACATAAAACTCTCTTAACTTTTTATCTAGTCTCTCTTTTTTTTTAATATCTAGAGTTTTTTCTCAGGGAAACCAGGGGCATACTTCTTGAGTAAAATGTAAAAAGGTTAGCTAAAACATCTATACAGCTCTACATTAGGCCACCCCATATTTATTTGATAAGTTTTATATGGAAAAAAATTTTTTACATATCTTATTTAAATTAAACCTCATTTATCAGAGCAAAATCCTCTGGCATGTAAATAATTAACATAACCATTGTGTTATCTTTTACTAACCCAAGACAGTTTTGCCTGTTTAGTTGAGAAAGTATTTTAAAACCTTTTTTTTAACCTATCACAGTCAAGATCTAGACTTATCTTCAGTGTGTGATGCCCAATTTTAAGAGGCTTTGTTTGAATTTTAAAGAACATAAATTTAAAAGCTATCTTTTTAACCTCCTGTAGCAATTCCCATAACCAGGGTCTCTAAACCAAATTCCGTTTGACTGAATTTTTCTTTAAACTTTAAACAAACTTAAGTTACTTAAAGAGTTAACACACATTAGTGACATTGGTTCTCAAAACATCTCTAGTGTCAGACAAATGCCAAATTTGCTATGGACCAATATCCACAAAACAGTTCACAAGACATTTTGGGGGCCCTCCAGAATGTGCTGGAACTTTTTCAGTTAAATACATAGATAATTTGCATATAAATTTGGAGAAGAAGAATTGTCACATTAAATACTTCAGACTTTTACTTTAAATCTTTAGCTGTCTTAGCAAATGAATTTTTATCTTTATGTTACCACATAAGAACTGTGTTGGAAACTTTTTTTTCTGAGTCACTTAAACAATTTTAATTAAAATGTTAAACTTTATTTGTTAGGATCTTTGCTTATCACAAAGCTATCACACCCTTAGGGCAGCTATGAACAAGGGTGGGTACACAACTTAATTGATCTTTCACTTTGATTTGGATAGGTAACTTAAAAAGCTAAGATAAACATTATAGCTGAAATGTTCAAAATAAATTTTTACTGTTAACATTTCTTTTAGATGACCATTTTACACTAAATAATTTATTTGAATCACATCTGCCGAATAAAAATTTTTTATCAGGCCAGGAATATCATGCTTAACCCATTTTTCCTGGCAAGGCCACTGCTCTACACTGACTGGATTATTAGAAAGCCAATTCAAACATGGAATTTGTTACAGTTGGTATTGGGGTGCTAGTAAGATTTAGAATTCTCTCAAGAGTGAGAAAGACTGTAGAGGCATTTTACCATGCCTAGATATCTCAGGAAATCTTTTAACTAATGAATTGATGCTGATATTAGCTATCAGAAGGACAAAACTGTCCTATATTTTAGTCTGGTAAAGGTGTGCCAACTCTATGAGTCACAATCTTTAAAACCACATTTAGCTTAACTAAATCTTATTTAAAACAAACTTTAGTTACTTAGAGGTTAACACACATTAATGAAAACAAGGTTAGCACACAAACTTAAAACAGACAAGAGGTAAAAAGAAATATTTTCCCTTTGAAAAGCAGCTTTTGGATTTCTAACTCACAGCCTCTCCACCCCCCCCCCCCCCAGGGGCGTTTGTGGCTTAGGGGATGGTTGACTGAAGTGTTAGCCAATCTGTGGAGCAGAAGCTCTGTGCCATGATTGGCTGTGCGGATGGAACAGGCGGGCTTAGTTTACCGCCATGCGCGGAGAAAAATCTTTGAAAGTTCTTTTTCTAGGCTAAGGTACATTTTACAGTTTTAAAGAAACAAATAATTAAATTTCTATCAAAAGTGTCTGCTGGTTCTCTGATTAATAGTTTTTAAGTTAGAATGTCTTGTTTGATTGATTTCTTTCTTTCTTTAAAGAATAGCTTCCTAGCCAGATAAGATATCACTCAGAATTGGTTTAACACTTTCTGAGAGTAGAGGAAAAAAGCTGGATCTTTTTGGCTGGCTAATTTTAAGATAATGCCAAACCAAGAGCCCACAGTTCTTTAACTAATTGTAAATGCTCTTGTTTTTCTTCTACTAATTTTCTAAGGGAAGCTGTTTTTTGTGCTAGTTGAGTTTTAGCCTTGGTGGTGTAGTCAGTAATACTGGCCAAGTCGAGGACCTGAGCACAAAACGGAGGGGCGGTGGCATAGGGAGGCGGTCTGGACAAAGAAGAGCATAGGGGTGGCCAGTCAGGATTATGATATTTGGCCATCTCTTCATCAAGGGATAAGGCCTCTTCAGGAGAAAGACTATCATCAGGCCCATCTTTGGTGGGGGGGGTCTTAAGGTTGTCAAAGAGGGGTAAATCTTAACAGGAGGGGACTTAGCAGGAGCCGTTTCGATCATGGCTGCCTCAGGGGCGGGGTCTCCTAAATCAGGCATGGGAACAGAGACAGACTCACAAACAGAAGGTTATCTCTTAAACAGTGTCCTACTCTGGCCCATCTTTTTTCATCAGTAGTCCCTTCTAAGGGAAACCATGGACAAACATCACTCACAAAATCGAAAAACTTCTTGAGATCCTTTTTCTTAACCTTTACTCCTCGTGTCTTGAGGGACTCTTTGAGGCCCTTAAGCAACAAATCCTGTTTACTCAATGCTTGTCCCATAACTGTGTCACTCTTTCTTACCTCAAAATGGATCAATCTCACAGATGGGCGAATCTGCAGCGATCACCATGCAGATCTTCACTCACTCTGGGATAGAGCGGCGATCCTATGAGAACCTTCACTCACTCCTTCTCTGAAGTGGCGGTCCTATGCTTCGTGGTTGACCACTGGGAAGCGACGTTCCCTCGGACCCCAGACCCAAAAACGTCCCATGTCAGGCCTCCAGGCCTGTGGGGTTATTGATGGAAACCTAGGGTAGGGGGCGAGAGAATGGAAAGGACAAGAGACACGAAGAACGAGAGCAAGACAGGTCTGATCAAGCTCTGAAAATTTTATTTTACAGCCTCAATATAAACACAAACAGGGAGGAAGTTCTGCTAAGGTAGTGGGGGAGGGAGGTGGGTGAGCAACTTTCCAAACAGCTAGATGGTAATCTCAGTTCCAATGGTCTGAATGTCCGCTCTACCTATAAATGTTTTTACCGGCAGCTTTCAGGATGTTTTATAACTTTCTATATGAGAGACTTAGCTAAGGCCTTGGCTCCCGGCAATATACAAACTATTGTATTTACTGTTGAATGGAAAACATTAATCCTCAAATAAAGAAATAATAAAAAAAATAGAAGGATGAATATGGGATGATCTCATTCATAAGCAGAAGTTGAAAAATAAGATCAGAAGGGAAAACACTAAACAGAACTTGGACTGGAGTTGTTGTATTACTCCAAAGTAAAAGACTCTGGGGTAGGGGTGTGGTGGGGTTCTGGAACAGGAGAAGAAGAGGACCTAGTGGAGGTTTAATTGTTACGTGGAAAACTGGGAAATATTATGCATGTACAAACTATTGTATTTTACTGTCAACTATAAAACATTAATTCCCCAATAAAGAAATTAATTTTAAAAAAAGAAAAATCATGAAATCATTTTTTAAAAAGGGTGGATTTAACAACAGGATAGAGGAAGTAGACAAAGGATCACTGTTTCTTGAAAACAGGCCAATGGAAGTCATTTAACCAGAGAAGCAAAACATGAGGTAGGGGGAGGGGGGAGCAGGGGAAGGAAGAGGAAGGGGAAGAAGAGGAGAAGGGAAAAGGGCAGAAGGAGGTGCGGTAGGGAGGAGGGATCAACATACCTAAGGGGCAAGATAGGAAGCTCCTGACTTGACTGTTCTTAGGATATTCCAAATAGACTGTGACCCATGGAACAATTCCCTAGGAGAGAAATGTAGACTGTTGTTAAGTGACTCTCACGTATTGGGTGACTGAGAAAATACCCACATCAAAATGGGATTATATTAAACAACACAAAAGTCTGTTTTCACATAAGCACCCCAAAACACTATGCCTCCTCCCCACAGACCAAAGTCTACCTCCTTGTTTCTCCCAGGGAGGGATTTTTACTTTGTACTTTCTTAATTACTGACTAAAAATCCAATTTTTAGTCCCCCTGCATTTATTTATTTACTCAAAAAGGAAGAGGGAGAGGGCGAGGGCCGAGGGCGAGGGAGACCAGACTTCTGTTCAGGTTGGTTCTGGCATTTGCATTGTTAGGGATTGAATCCAGAGCATCAGGCATATAATGTCCTATCACTAAGCTATCTCCCCTGTTCAGTAATGTCATTTTAAGTAGTAGAATAATGTATTATATCTGCAACTGAACCAAAGTAAAGGACTTGGGGTGAGAGAGTGAGGGGGGGCAGGGTTCAGGTCCAAGTGAATAATGGTGGAGGAGGACTTAAGCTGAGTATTTAGCAGAAAACTGAGGAATTTTACACATGTATCAAAACTATATTTACCATTAAACCCCCCATTAAAAAAGAAGCATCAAACTAGAAAATAAATAATTAAATTTGACTTTTTTTTTTTTTTTTTTTTTCGTCACTACTACTGGGGCTTCACTGCTCCATACTGGCTTTTTAAGTTAGAGAGAAAAAAATAGAAAAAAAAAAAAAAGACACCACAAAACAGCAATGTAAATATGTCTACTTTTATACAAAGAAAATGTTATTCAAGTTGCCAAGAGTGGTGGGATCATCATGCAGACACTGAGACCCAGTGATAACCCTAGTGGCAAAAATAAATAAATATTGTAAAGAATGAAAAAAATTTATTGTCAGTTTATCAAATGTATACTCAGTAGAAGCAATAAGTGAAGATGTCAGTAACTTGCTGAGTAAGAAGTAAATGAGAGACTAAGTGGAAACAACATAAACTTTTTCCTATAAAGAAAAATGGAAGTTAGAACTTTACTAAGGTAAACTAAAGTCAAGGAAACTAATTTTATGCTTTGATTTTAAAGTAAGGGGTTTGAGAATATTAACAGACTGAAGGGAAGGAAGCAATGAATTTACTGAAAGAAGAGTCATGGTTACAAGAAGAGAAAGAAACAAGGTGATCTCAAAGCTTTCATAGTGCTAAGTACAGGAAAGAGAGACATACAATGACCTTTTAATTATAAGTGCTTTTGTATGTAAAGTAGGTGGAATTAAGGGTGATTATACTAAGTGAAATAAGTAAAAAAAAAAGGTGAAAGACAACTTCGGGATCATTTCAATCACATGTTACTTGCAAAAATACCAAAACTGTCACACACACTCTCTTTTTAATTGTCTGGGTTATTGTTGAGGTTGTTAAAGGGGGGGTATCCACCACTCCAAGCAGAGAACTTAAGAAAGAGGAGAGAACAGGGGAGGGGATGGGATACAGAGGTCTGGTAGTGGGAATTGTGCAAAGTTGTACCCCTCTTATCCTATGGTTTTGTCAATGTTTCCTTTTTATAAATAAAAAACTTTTTTAAGGGAGTCGGGCTGTAGCGCAGCGGGTTAAGCGCAGGTGGCGCAAAGCACAAGGACCGACCGGCATAAGGATCCCGGTTCAAAACCCGGCTCGCCACCTGCAGGGGAGTCGCTTCACAAGCGGTGAAGCAGGTCTGCAGGTGTCTATCTTTCTCTCCTCCTCTCTGTCTTCCCCTCCTCTCTCCATTTCTCTCTGTCCTATCCAACAATGACGACAACAACAATAATAACTACAACAATAAAACAACAAGGGCAAAAAAAGGGAATAAATAAATAAAATAAAATATTTAAAAAAAACTTTTTTAAAAAGAAAGAAATTGGCATATTGCACCAAAGTAAAAGACTCTGGGGTGGATGGGTGGAGAGAATACAGGTCCAAGAAGAGTGACAGAGGACCTAGTGGGGTTTGTATTGTTATATGGAAAACTGGGAAATGTTATGCATGTACAAACTATTGTATTTACTGTTGAATATAAAACATTAATTCCCCAATAAATTAAATAATAATAATAATAAATTTTACAAAAAAGAAAGAAAGAGGAGAGCGATGGAAAGGGAAAAAGAAAGATAGCTGCAGTACTTCTTCACCGTGGTGAAGTTTCCCTCCCTCCAAAAAACAGGTGGGCACCAGGGGCTTGAGCATGAGTCCTTGTGCATGGCAATATATGCACTGCACTGCTTGTGCCACTGCCCATGTATGTCCCCAAACTGTCTCTTAAACTTTGTGAAAACTATGACATTGTGGTAGAGAGGCAGGGCACAGAACTTTGGCAGTGGGTACTGTAACTTCCATGCACATATGGACTTGAAACTATACCCATGATATTTTATTATTTTGTAAGCCACTGTTAAAACACTAATAATTTTTTAACAAGTGTGCGGCTCATGTATTTCTGGAAAGCTATGTGGAATAAAATCCAATAGCAGCTAGGTCTAGTTTACTATTTTATGGTAGATTAATTCCTTTCTAGTTCTTCTGTGATAACTTGTACTTTGATAGTTATCTGATCTTCTCTGTGTTCTTTTAAGAAAAGTTATTTGTCAAAGTGCCTTATCTTTAGTTACTAGGGCCCTAAGCTACCTTTCAATATTCACCTGGTACCTATCAACCCACCCCCAGAATGTGATGAACCTTCCCTGACCCTTCTTTTCAAGGCCCTGATCACCAGCCTACAGTCACACAGTGTTCTTGAGTTTCCTAGGCAGCCTTCCAAGTCCACCTGCTGGTTCCAGATCTGTTCATATGGGAAACAAAAATTTAGCAAAAGATTGAAAGGTCACTGAAAAGTTTACCTCTGGTGTTCCACAAAGGAATTTAATGATATGTTCTCATAAATTTGATCACTTTGCAATGGAAACTGAACTTCCAAAGTTATTCCTCATGATCAAGAAGACAAGGACTCTATGATACAAGACAAAAGGAAAATAAATTTAAAAAAATAAATAAATAAAGGCTAGACTCATGACCATAGAGGTTAAACATCCCAGGACAGTTAAGCTGAAGTAAATGGAATAGTCATCAATAATCAACACATACCAGTGGCCCCTGAAACCACTGTGAGCTCTTAGAGTACCAGGAAGGGTGTGTTTCCAGGTGTCACTGTTCCTGTTTCTTCAAAAGAGAAAAGTCTTGAAACCAGGCTTAGGAAAAGTTACCTCCAGAGCTTTCAGCCCTTCACTGGTCTTCATTAAGATAAAGCTTATGCAATTTGCCTCTTCCAGGACTTCCAGTAATGGTACCATGGCTTCCACCAATCTCCCATTTCTAATTTTGGTAAAGATGTCATTTTCAGAGTCTTGTTAGACAAGACTTCTCACATACTGTAATGCACTGAAATGCTAAACTAAAAGGAGCTCCCAGAAAAAAGACATAACAGAAAAAGAGCTTCCCTGGGTATTAAGAAAAGTTACATAACCAGGGTTAAGACTTCCTAAGATAGTATGAAGATCAATTAAAACAATACTGTTCCTATTACCAGTATCCTCACTCCTGTCTTCTTTTTTAAAATTATATATATATATACACACACACACACACATACATATATATGTATATATATATATATATATATATATATTTTTTTTTTTTTTTAACCAGTGCACTGTTCAGCTCTGGTTATGGTGATGTGGAGGACTTGAACCTGGAACCTCAGAGCCTCAGGTATGAGAGTCTGTTTACAGAACCACTATGCAATCTCCCCCACCCTGTTTTATTTTTTATTACAGATTTAGTAATGATTAACAAGATTATAAGACAACGAGGGTACAATTTCATAGTTCCTAGTACCAGAGTTCTGTGTCCCATCCCTTCTATTGGAAACATACCTATTCTTGTGGTCCGGGAGGTGGCGCGGTGATAAAGCTTTGGACTCTCAAGCATGAGGTCCTGAGTTCGATCCCTAGCAGCACATGTGCCAGAGTGATGTCTGGTTCTTTCTCTCTCCTCCTGTATTTCTCATAAATAAAATCTTTAAAAAGAAAAAGAAACTTACCTATTCTTTATCCCTCTGGGACTATGGACCAATATTCTTTTTTTTTTTTGCCTCCAGAGTTATTGCTGGGGTTTGGTGCCTGCATCACGAATTCACTGCTCTTGGATACTACTTTTTTTCCCCTTTTGTTGCCCTTGTTGTTTATCACTGTTGTTGTTGTTATTGCTATCATTGTTGGATAGGACAGAAAGAAATCGAGAAGGAAAGACAGAGAGAGGGAGAGAAATATAGACACCTGCAGACCTGCTTCTCACTGCTTGTGAGATGGACCCCCCCCCCCCGAAGGTAGGGAGCCAGGGACTGGAACAGGGATCCTTGAGCTGGTCCTTGAGCTTTGTGCTATGTGTGCTTAACTTGCTGCGCTACTGCCCACCCCACCCCCTGGACCAAAATTCTTTATGAGGAACAGAAAGTAGAAAGTCTGGCTTCTGTAATTGCTTTTCCACTAGTTATGGACATTGGCAGGTCGATCCATACCAGCATGTTTCTATCTTTCCCTAGTGGAGTAGGGCTCTGGTGAGGCCTTTGAAACATCAGTTCTTTGGAACATCAGTACCAAAGTACATTGGTGAAATCTGCCCAAGGAAGTCAGGATGGAGTCATGGTAGCATCTGCAACTTGGTGGTTGAAAAAGCATTGGAGTAGGATAGAATTTACAGTTTGCATCTAAAACACACTTTTCCATTTTTATGCCTCTCATATTACACATAATGTGTGGGGCCAACAGAATAGTTCACTTGGATAGTGCTCCTGCTTTGTCATGTACACAACCCAGGTTTGAGTATGAATCCCACTGTACTTGGGATAAGTTACAGTGTTATGATGTCTTTCCCCATCTCCCTCTCTCTGTCTTCCTATCTTTGTCTCTTACTTTCATTCTAGAAACATCAGCCCTAAGCTGTGAAGCCTCAACAAGAGGAAAAAAGGTGTTCACTAAGATTATAGATATAGGAACTGGGAGACAGCTCACTTGGCAGAGCATGCTGCATATGATGCATAAGACTCTGGCTTTGAGCCCCAGCACCACCTGAGAGGACCATGAGCAGTAGAGCAGTGAAAAAGTGTTTCTATGTGTTGCTCTTATTTTTTTACTCTCTGTATCTCTCCTTTTATCTGTAAATAAACAGAATGAAAAAATTAAGCCTGGGAGGTGCTGGGAAATTGTGTAGATGCAGTCACAACCGCCATGTTGCCCTCTCAGGCTATTGCTAGTTCCCAGGAGAGTTGGGACATTCTCTGAGAGCTTGTTCCGCCTTGTTGTTCCCTCAGGGCATTGTCAATTCCCCGAGATAGTTGGAGTGCTTTGGTTACTCCTCCCCCTTCCCATTCCCACTAGAGTTATTATCCTACCCTGGAGTGCTATGGTTACTCCTCCCCCTTCTCATTCTCATGAGAGCTATTCCCATAAAAGCCCTTCTTCCGCACCTCACTCTCTTGGCCGCCTTTCACTTGGGTGATTAGAAGCAGGAAAGGTTGCTGCGGGAGGCGGCCATTTTTGCTACCTCCACGTGGCACAAACTGCTTCTCTTTCACCCAACTCTGAGGTACCAGTGCAAATAAAGGATCGAGTTCCCTTTCTGCTCCAAAGCTCCTTTTTCTGCATCCCACCACCACCGCAGCAAGTGACACCTGGTGCTCAACGTGGGGCACGAACCCATGACCCTGAGATTAAGAGTCTCATTATTGTAAGAGGTTGTGTTCATTTCCCAATGCCACATTAGAAAGGAGAAAAGAGGTGTTAGATAAAGAAGTGAGTTGATCTCATTTAACCGATTGCCAGAGAAACATCCAAACAAAAGCTTTTTTTCTATATCTCTCTAGCTTGTGTGTGGTTTCAGATTATTTCTCTGCTTGAACTTGCATTTACACATGCTCCAAAATATAAACAAATAAACATAGTGTTATATCTCATTGTTATATTTCTATGGCTGGGAAAATAAAGTGAGTATTTTTTTAAATATGTATGTATTAGTAAGAGAACAAGAACGTCAATCTGACATGTAGTGCAGTGGATTGAACTCAGGATCTTAAACATGCAAGATCTGCACTATTACTGAGTCACCTCCTTTGCCATGAAGTGAATGTTTTGACTCTGTTGAGGTTGGCTAGCCTTTAGGATTCCTCTAGGAAACCTAAGATAATTTTTTGCCAGTCTCTCTCTCTCTCTCTCTTTCCTTTACTATGGCTGCACCTTCTGTGCGAGGACTGTGCATTCTAGTATATTTACCCAGATGCTGCTAGTATTTGACAGAATGTACTTTGAATAGTCATACCCATTGCCTGCTATCTCTTGATATGAAGGCTCACTGAGATACAGAAATGTTCTTGCTACTGAAAGCTTCAGTAGTTGTCCAGAAGCTCACCTCTCAAGTACTAACTACGTAAAGACATTGTCTTCATCTTAGCTGCTGGCTTTCTCTGACTTATTCCACCATGAGGGTCTTGCTTTCCATCCTTGGGACCCTGACCTTGTTGTCTTTAGTTCTTCAAGGTAAGATGAAAGCCTTTTATTCCAGACTTATGAAAATACAAATGAAAAGAAGTGCAAGGTCCTCTGAGGTTTTTCTTTCTCTTTTTTTTTTTTTTTTGCCACCAGCTAGAGTTCAGTGCTTACATAACTCTACCTTTCCCAATAGCCTTTTCTTTTTGTAGAGGGTAAGAGACAGAGAGCTAGAGAGGGAGACAGAAAGAAAAAGAGACACCTGCAGCACTGCTTTACTTCTCATAAAACATCCCCCATAAGTGGACACCGAGGTCTTGAACCCCAGTTCTCGAACATGGTAATTAATGTGAGCACTCTACCAGGTAAGCCACTGTCTGATAACCTTATGAGATATTTTAAATAACTTGAGATGAGGACAGATTGTAACACACATGTGAGAATATGAGAAGAGTGTGTGGCACTGCTCACACTAGTGGAGAGCTGACAATAAAAAATAGCTCTTCAATGGTAGAGGCACAGAACTTTGATGGTAGGTATGGTGTGGAACTAAACTCTTTAGTCATTTGATTTTGTAAACCACTATTAATCACAAATTAAAAATAGCTTGGATAAAATGAAATGATAAGCTCTTCAGAGGTTGATTCTATTATAAACTCAAACTCAAAGGCTATGGGGAAAATGTACACACAACATAGGAAACTGGATGAATTGCAAATGAAAGAAAGGAAGAAGGGAAGGAAGGAAGGAAGGAAGGAAGGAAGGAAAGAAAGAGGGTAGGAAGGGAGGAAAATAAAAAGTGAAAGTGATTCCAAGAAGTACTAGGGGATAAAAAGAGGCTACAGGTCAGGCGGTGGCACACCTGGTTAAGTGCACACACTACAGTGAGCTAGGACCCGGGTTCAAGCCCCTGGTCCCCATCTAGAGGGGAAAACTTCACAAGTGGTGAAGCAGAGCTGCAGGTGGCTCTCTGTCTCTCTCTTTCTCTCTACCTCCCCTTCCCCTCTTAATTTATCACTGTCTTTACCCAATAATAAATAAATAATTTTTTCAAAACAGAAGAGGCAGCTTCATCATAATCTGTGGTTCACAGAACACTCTGATCACTGACATGAATAATACATTATTCTTATTATCAGAATTTTATAACACTTTCATATCTGGTAGAGAAATATCTACATTTTCTCTTTTTGAGTGTATCTTGAATGTATTTGTCCCTTTGAGTTTCCATATAGATTTGAAATAAACTTTTCAAGTATGCATATTTTACCAAGACTTTTCCTTAAGACCGCCATAAATCTAGAGATCAAAGAGGGGAGAGAAAAATTTACAAAATTTAATCTTTCTATAACTTTGTAAAATGCCTTTAGCTTTGTTTTCTTTTAAGATTGCCTTGATTATTCAGGGCCTTTTTGTGGTTTCATATCAATTTTAGGACTGTATTTTGTGTTCCTACTTTTTAAATTTTTATTTTATTTTGCTTTTTATTTTACCAAATCATTGTTTAGCTCTAGTTTTTTTTTTAATTTCTTTATTGGGGGATTAATTTTTATTATTATTATTATTTATTTTCCCTTTTGTTGCCCTTGTTTTATTGTTGTAGTTATTATTGTTGTTGTTATTGATGTCGTCATTGTTGGATAGGAGAAAGAGAAATTGAGAGAGGAGGGGAAGACAGAGGGGGGAGAGGGAGTCGGGTGATAGCGCTGTGGGTTAAGCGCAGGTGGCGCTAAGCGCAAAGACTGACATAAGGATCCTTGTTCAAGCCCCGGGCTCCCCACCTGCAGGGGAGTCACTTCACAAGTGGTGAAGCAGGTCTGCAGGTGTCTGTCTTTCTCTCCCCCTTTCTGTCTTCCCTTCCTCTCTCCATTTCTCTCTGTCCTATCCAACAACAACAACATCTATAATAACTACAACAATAAAACAAGGGCAACAAAAGGAAATAAATAAGAAAGAAAAAAGAAAAAAATCCAAAAAAAGAAAAAAAAAGACAGAGGGGGGAGAGAAAGACACCTGCAGATCTGCTTCACCGCTTGTGAAGCGACTCCCCTATAGGTGGGGACCTCGGGCTCAAACCAGGAACTCTAGGCTGGTCCTTGCGCTTAGGGCCACGTGCGCTTAACCCGCTGTGCTACCTACCGCCTGACAAGAACCAGTTTAAGGGGTATTAATGTTTTACAGTCGACAGTAAAAACAATAGTTTGTACATGCATAACATTTCTCAGTTTTCCACATAACTTTTTCCCACTGGGTCCTCTGTCATCCTTTTCCAGGACCTGTACTCTCCCATCCCCCCCCCCCCCCCCCACACACACACACCGGTCTTTTACTTTGGTGCAATACATCAACTCCAGTTCAGGTTCTATTTGTGTTTTCTCTTCTGATCTTGTTTTTCAACTTTTGCCTGAGAGTGAGATCTAGTTTATGGTGGTACAGGGGACTGAACCTGGGACTTCAGGGCCTCAGGCATGACAATATATTGCATAACCATTATGCTATCTGTCCCCCACCCTTTTGTGCTTTTTTTTTTTTTTAAATTACCAGAGCCCTACTAAGCTCTGGTTTTGTGGTGGTGTGGGAGATTGAACCTGGGACTTTGCAGCCTCAGACATAGCAGTCTCTTTACATACCATTATGCTATCTACCCCTGGCCTTGTGTTTCTATCTTTAAAATATTATTGAGGAAACAGGGAGGTCTCTCATTTGGTAGAACACAGAATTTACATGCCTGAAGGTCCAGGCTAAATCCTTGGTACCGAATATGCCAGAATTAAGTAGTGCCCTAGTCTCCCTCACACTCGCTTTCTTTCTTTCTCTCTTCCCCTATCTATCTATCTATCTATCTATCTCTTTCCCTATAATTCAGATAAATCTTATTTAAATCATTGAAGTTAAGATAAGATTCCATTTAGTCAGTAAATTACTTTGATAGTGCAGACATTTTAAAAACATTAAGTTTTCTAATCCTAGAATATGAGGTTTTTTTCTCATATAGTTGTGTGCTCTTTAATATCTTTTATTAGTGATTTGTATTTTTCAATGTGCAAGTCTCTCACCTTCTTGGCTGAGTTTATTAAGATTTCCTTTTTTTGATGCTATGTTAAATGGAATTGCTTTCTTAACTTTCTTTTCAAACACATTGCTAGTGTGTGAATATACAACTGACTTTTGCATATTGATCATTTATATGCTATGGTTTTAGTGAATTCATATTTATAGTTTTTGACCCTGCTCTCTTGCCTATTTTCCATTGAGGTTTTTATTTACTGAATAAGCCTGCCTCTTTTATAAACCCCAGCAAAACACCCTAGTAAATTTTACTTTTTTTCCTAAGTAGATAGAAGATGAGAAATAAGAACAGAAAGGGAAAACACAAAGTAGAACTGCTATATTGCACCAAAGTAAAGGACTCTGGTTAGAGCCTTTCAAGTTCTGGTGAGTGATGGTAGAGGAGGACATTGGCTGGGGGTGAAAATGCTTTGCAGAAAATTGAGAAATTTTACACATGTATCAACAGTTGTATTTATTGAAAGCCAATAATCCCCACAATAAAATATGCAATTCACAAACTAAAAAAAGAAAATTTTAAGATGGTCTACATATAAGACTGTAGAAACATCATTTTGTCTCTTGGGAGAGATAAACCCTGGATTTCTGGGTGACTTTTATTTCTTTTTATGTTTTTTTTCTTTTTTTTAACTTTATTTGTTATTGGATAGAGACAGAGTGAAATTGAAAGGGGAAACGAAAATAGAGAGGGAGAAAGACAGAGAGACACTTGCAGCTGTACTTTGCCATTCATGAAGTTTTCCCCCTGCAGATGGGGACCAGGGGCTTGAACTTGGATCTTTGCACATTGTAGTGTATGCACTTAATCAAACCTGCCCCCTATTTCTTAAAATGGTTCATTTTGTTTTATTTTATTTTATTTTAAGAGAGAGGAGAGAGACATAGAGAGAAAGAAACAAACAGAGTACGAGACCGATGCCTCGCTCAGCCCTAGCTAGTACTAGTTATTGAACTTGGGACCTCTGAACCTCAGGCTTGAAAGTCTTTTGCATAACTATTATGCTGTTTTTCTGACAAATTTTTCTTTCTTCTACCACTTCTTTTTTTTTTTAATATTTAAACAAGGCAGGGAGGCAGTGAGAGTGAAAGAGACCATAGCACTAAAATTTGCTTCAGTGGGGAAGTCAGGCGATAACACAGTGGGTTAAGAGCATGTGGCGGAAAGCGCAAGGACCAGACCAGCATAAGCATCGGGGTCAAGCCCTGGCTCCACACCTGCAGGGGAGTCACTTCCAGATAATGAAGCAGGTCTGCAGGTGTCTTTCTCTCCCCCTCTCTGTCTTCCCCTCCTCTTTCCATTTCTTTTTGTCCTATCTATCAATGACGACATCAATAACAATAATAACTACAACAACAATAAAAAATAAGGGCAACAAAAGGAAAAATAAATAAATAAATAAATAAATAAATAAATAAATAAATAAATATTTTAAAATTTTCCTTCAGTGTAATGTGGGCCAGGCAGCGCAGTGGGTTAAGCACACATGGTATGAAGAGCAAGGACTGGTGTAAAAATCTGGTTCGAGCCCCAGGCTCCCCACCTGCAAGGGGGTCGCTTCACAAGCAATGAAGCAGGTCTTCAGGTGTTTGTCTTTCTCTCCCCCTCTCTGTCTTCCCCTTCTCTTTCCATTTCTCTCTGTCCTATCCAACAATGACATCAACAACAACAATAATAACTACAACAATAAAACAACAAGGGCAACCAAAAGGAATAAATAAATAAATATTAAAAACAAAAGGGCTGGGTAGTGGCACACCTGGTTGAGCGCACATGTTATAATGAGCAAGGACTCAGGTTCAAGCCCCAAGACCCCACCTGAAGGGGAGAGCTTCACAAGTGGTGAGCAGAGATGCAAGTGTCTCTCTCCCTCTCTATCTCCCTCTCGATATCTGGCTGTCTCTATCAAATAAATATAATTTAAAATTTGTTTAAATCTGAGTAAGTGGCTGTGGGTGTGGCTCAATGGTAGAGTGCAAGGCTTGCTCATGTGAGATTCTGAGTTCCATCTTCAGCACCACATATTCCAGAGTAATGTTCTATCTATTATCTATCTATCTATCTTTCACCCACTATCTCAATAGTAAACAAATCTCTTTAAAATATAAAGGGTCAGTGGTGGTGGCAGTGGCACACTCAGTAGAGTGTACATATTACCATGCACAAAGACCTGGGTTCCAGCCCCTTGTCTCCACCTTCAGGAGAGTTTCATCAGTGGTGGAATAGTGCTACCGGTGTCTTTTTTTCTCTCTCCCTTTCTATTTCATAATATAATTCTTTTTTCAAAGCCCAAAGCTCCATTTACACTCAAGGATGCCCTCCTGGAAACTACAAGTGCAGGCTACAGTGCAATCCCAATGAGTATGCAATCAGATACTGTGGCGACTGGAGCATCTGCTGCAAAGTGAAGCGAAGTGAAACTATGAAAAAAAAGTTCTCCAGACACCACCACCAAAAGAAACTATGAATGTCTGAAACTTCCTTAGCCATAGAAGAATAAGCAATATGATGACAAGAGAAAATAATTGCATGTTTAGACAGTCATGAGAAAGTAAATAAAGTTATATGAAGGTTTATTGTCCTTTCATCTGTGCACATTTGTAATCATTTCCTTGGTTTATGTCCACATCCCCATGCTGTTGCATCTAGAGACATATAGCCTACTCACTTATCAACCTGCTGACCTTGGGCAACTTCTTCAGTCTCTCTGTCTTGGTTTCACTATCTATAAATGGAGTAAAAACAGTATCTACGTCAAGGCACTGTGATAATTATATGAGTGTAGTGAGGAGGCTGAGAGGTGCTACACCTAGTAAGTATGTATGTTATAATGCACAAGGGCCTGGGTTCAAGTCCCTAGCCCTACCTGCAAGGGGAAAGCTTCATGAGTGGTAAATAAATAGTGCTGTGAGAGAGAGACAGACAGATAGATATAGATGTGTGTGTGTGTGTGTGTGTGTGTGTGTGTTTGTGTGTATTTCCCATGCCCCTCTCTCCTCCCAATTTCTCTGTATCCAAATATATTTTTTTTTTCTTAAGAGTGTAATTTTCTTTTTTATATAAATTTTTATTATCTTCATTTATTGGATAAAAACAGTCAGAAATCAAGAGAGAACGGGGGAGATAGAGAGGAAGAGAGACAGAGAGACACCTGCAACCCTGCTTCATCACTCAGAAAGCTTTTCCCCTACAGGTGGAGACTGGGAAGTGGGTTTAAGCCTGGGTTCTTGCCCATTGTAACATGTTTGCTCAGCCAGGTGCACCATGAACTAGGCACTGTATGTGAGTTTCTTAAATAACACTTGAACCCAAATAAAATTGGGTTAAAATATAAATATTACATTTTATTTTAATATTAGTTGATATTTAATAGTAATTTTATTTTAATATTAATTTATATTTTAATATTTATATTTTGTAAATGGAGCTTTGGGCTTTGAAAAGAGAATTATATTATGAAATAGAAAGGGAGAGAGAAAGGAAGACACTTGTAGCACTATTCCACCACTGATGAAACTACTGAAGGTGGAGACAAGGGGCTGGAACCCAGGTCTTTTTGTACATGGTAATGTGTACACTCTACTGAGTGTGCCACTGCCACCACCACAGCCCCCTTTATTTATATTTTAACTAAAATTAAATTTATTTATATTTTAACTAAAATATAAATATAAACTAAAATTTGTTAACTAAAATTTCCTGGGGCCAAAGTTTGTGCTTTGTCCTATAGCTTTTTGGAACTTAATGAATCATTTTCTGTGGCCTACAGTGGATATTTGTTTAAATGTTCATGTGATGCAATCACTAAGAAGTGGAAACCATCTAAATGTCCACTGGCAGATGAGTGGATAAAGAAGTTGTGGGTGGGGGGCATTGGTGTATGTGACCAGGAGGGTGGATTTACACAAAACTTTGGTGGTGAATGTGGTATAGAATTATAGCCCTGTAATTTCATGCTGTTATAAAACATTATTAGTATTAAATCAAACAATGTAAACTGCATATTCTCTTAGGGACAAAAAGATGCCTTTACCTAAATTTTATGTGGGGATGATTTTACAAATAAAGCATGCTAAAACATTTTTTTAAATAAACAAATAAAGCATGTTACAGCTTTTGACTAAAATAAAATACAAGTTGTTTCTGTATATAAGTTCTTACTAGCAAATAAAAGCCAAACAAGCTAAATTTCACTTATTTACTTTTTATGTATGCAAGGGAATTAATATTATATATTGTTGATAATGCTGAGAAGCCTTCCTTTTTTACAGTTTATTTTTTATTAGTGATTTTTTTTTTTTTTACCAGAGCACTGTTCAGCTCTGGCTTATGGTGGTGCGGGGGGTTGAACCAGGGATTTTGGAGCCTCAGGCTTGAGAGTCTGTTTGCATAACAATTATGCTATCTACCCTCCACCATTTATTAGTGATTTAATATTGATTTAAAAAGTTACAAGATAACAGGGACACAATTCCATACCATTCTCACCACCAGTTCCCTCTACTGGAAGCTACAGCAGTTCTCCCAAGGTTGCAGATAGGGTTTAACTATTATTTCTACAACTATCTGTCTATATTTGTATATAATTGCCACTCCCTTTTTTTAATGTCCCATCTTCTCTTTTTTTGAAATATAATTATTTATTATTGGATAGAGACAAAGAGAAATTGAGGTGGGAGGAAGAGCTAGAGAGGGAAAGAGACAGAGAGACACCCGAGGCCCTGCTTCACCACTCGTGAAGCTTTCCCCCTGCAGGTAGGGACCAGGGGCTTGAACCAGGGTCTCATGCACTGTGATGTGTGTGCTCAGCCAGGTGCGCCACCGCCTATTCCCAGGTCCCATCGTCTCTTTCTTTCCAACTCACACATACACCTATTACTACATCTAAATGTCCCTCCCTTTTTCCTCCTCTCTATCCTATTCCTGATGGAGTTGGAGTTCTGAGCCCTTTGGTCAGCTCCTAACATTTCTCTGCTACTGGGTGTATGGATCAAAATTATTTGGAGGATGCAGAAGGTGGGAGGTCTGGCTTCTGTAATTGCTTCTCCACTGAACATGGGTGTTGGCAGGTCAATCCATATTGCCAGACTATTTCTTTTTTTTTTAATTTTTTATTTTTATTTATTTATTCCCTTTTGTTGCCCTTGTTGTTTTATTGTTGTAGTTATTATTGTTGTTGTCGTTGTTGGATAGGACAGAGAGAAATGGAGAGAGGAGGGGAAGACAGAGAGGAGGAGAGAAAGATAGACACCTGCAGACCTGCTTCACCGCCTGTGAAGCGACTCCCCTGCAGGTGGGGAGCTGGGGTTTGAACCGGGATCCTTATGCCGGTCCTTGTGCTTTGCGCCACCTGCGCTTAACCCGCTGTGCTACAGCCCGACTCCCTGCCAGACTATTTCTATCATTCCCTGGTGGGGTAGAGCTCTGGAGTGATGAGGTTCCAAGACACATTGGTGAGGTTGTCTGCCCAGAGAGTCAGGTTGAAATCATGAAAGCATCTGCAACTTGGTGGCTGAAAGGTGGCAAGATATAAAACAAGGCAGAATGATTAATGAACAGTAAACAAGAAGGAGTACAACAGATAAGAACAGAGATCTTATGATGGAAACAAGTTAGAAAGCCCATTTTAGGCATGCTTCTAGGGTCACACAAGTATGATAGTTTTTTCTGAGCCAGTTTTCCCATGCCAATTTTCTCATTCTCCTATTTTAGAGAGAGGAGAGAGGAAAGAATGCAGGAAGTACGGTTCAGCATCTGTTCCACCATCTATGGAGCCCCACCACATCCCCTAGAAGCATGCCTAAAATGGACTTTCTAGCTTCTTTCCACCCTAAGATCTCTGTTCTCATCTGTTGTACTCCTTGTTTCCTGTTCATTAATCATTTTTGTCTTGCTTTATATCTTGCCACCTTTCAGCCACCAAGTTGCAGACACTTTCATGATTCCATCCTGACTTCTGTGAGCAGACAACCTCACCAATGTGTCTTGGAACCTCACCTCTCCAGAGCCCTAGCCCACCACATGCTGCTCCCATGTGGTGCTAGGGTCTGAACCTATGGAAGATGACGAGCCACTTCCCAAGCCCTAAATTTTATTCATTAAAAATGAAATATATATATATATATATTCTCTACAAGTACTTTTGGAAAACCCATGAGGCAGAGCAGAGCCTTTGTCAGTAAGAAAAGCTGTCAAACGGGAAAGGATTGCCAGTTTTTTCACCCAAGATCATCACTGCCAACTCAGCTGCCTTGTAGGAGATCAGCGTAGCATATCCACCCAGATATGCCTCAAACCTGAGAGGTTCGTGCAAGAGGGTGTACGCAACCTCCTTTTCTAGTGGCAGAGTGGGAACTCACCACCAGCCTCTTCAGCAGAAGCTGCCAACCATGAAGTTGCTCGTGGTTATCTTAATCTTTCTCCTCTGTGGACGCCAAGTAGCAGCAGGTAAAATAGGGATCTTCTAGGGGAAAATGGAGTCCCTTGCCTAGAAGAGCAATTCCACTAAGCAAACCTAGTCATGTCCTGTCATTAACCCTTTAATTTTCAAAGTAAAGAAAGCAGGACCAGTGAGATGGTTCAATTGTCAAGGACAGGTCTTGCATGCATGAAGTCCCAGGTACCACATAGACCAGAGCTGAGCCACATTCTGGTCTTTCTTTCATTCTCTTGAAAATCCATCAATCAGGCTGGGGAAATAGATCAACTATTAGAGCAATGGGTTCAAATACCTAGTGTCTGTGGTAGGATTTCTGATATGCGTATACCAAAGTGGTACTCTGGATTCACTCTCCTCCTCTGTTCTGTGTGAAACTCTCATATGTAATACATAAAAAAAGTTTAAAGCCAGTGAATCCAAACAGTAAGTAGAATAAGCATCAGCCATTTTTGTTGTCAGAAAGGGATGAACTTGAATCTTTGCTCTCCCACATGTTGGCTATATAGCTTTAGAGACAAATCTGAGCTTCTCTTAACTTTTGTTTCTTCATTTGCAAAGCACAACTAATATTAACATCAGAATTTTGTAAGTATTGAATGGGAGAATATATATATATAATACCTGTCTATGGCACCTGACTATCATAATTTCATCAGTAATCCCCATCTTATTTTACTACTGTTGTTTTGCCACTAATTTAAAAGCCTTTTTAGGGGCTGGGTGGTGGTGCACCCAGTAAAGTACACATATTACCATGCTCTAGGACCCAGGTTCATGACCCTGGTCCCCACCTGGAGGAGGAGAATTTTCATGAGCAGAGGAGTAGTGCTACAAGTATCTCTCTTTTTCTCTCTTTCTCTCCTCTATTTCTATCTCAGAAAAAAATTAAGATATAAGTGGGGGATGACCACCAGGAGAAGTGGAGTAATGCAGGCACTGAGCCCCAGTGATAAACCTGGTGGAAAAAAAAAATGGTATCGGTATATAATAGTCAAGACTTGCAAAAGACAACACAATTTGTTAAGTTAAGCTTTCTAAAGATTGAAATTGCTGTAGTTAACCACTCTATATAGATCCTTCAGGCACATGGTAAAACAGATTTGGAACTGTGTGTTTCAATAGAATTTAATTAAATTGATGGGATTCAAGATGAGATAGCCAAAGGAAGATCAGAGGGAGAGCACTAAACGCCTTTATACTTGTTCCATCATCTGTCACAGTCTAGAAATCTAATCTAATTTTCTCTTTACGCTCTGTTACTGAACCAGCTCGAATATCCCTGTTATAGGGTCCCACTTAATTTCTCATTATTTCTGAAGTGTTGTCTAGGACAAATGAAACTACATTTTCAAATTGTGTTTCTCAGTAGTCTAGATTTAAGAATCCACAGATTTTTATAATTTACCAAACCATTTTTTTGTGGCCGAAGATTGGCATTTATGTGCAATATCATTGCTGAGGAAAAAAAGAAAGAAAAAAAACCTGGACCATTTATTTTATCGTTTATTTTAGAGAGAAATCAGGGAGAGATATAGAGGAGAAATACCACAGTAGTGATTCACCATCCATGGAGTTCCTCCAGTGATGTCAGTGGTACTCCCATATAGTGCTGGACCTCTCATATAGTGAAGCCTACATTGTACCAGATAAGTTATTTACCAACTTACCAATTTGGTTTCTAGTAAGAGTTCCTTCTATCTTCTAGACAGTCAGCTTCTCTATATATTCTTTGCTAATAAGGCCACCAAATCTATTGAATTGCAATCCAACTCTTATGTCCTCATCCAATTTCAATGACCTCTCCGAGTTTTCATCTCTAAATATAGTAACTCTGGCAGGTTCAATATATGAATTGGGGCAGGGGGTGCAATTCAATGCATAGTCCTAAGTTTTTTTTAAGTGGGTAAGAACATTTACCATAGTGTCTAGTTTCCTCTTTGAAGGTTACATGTAGATTTTGATTTATATTAATTTTCCTACTAAAGTAGATTACATTTCATTAAACACACATCTATTTTCACTTTAAATTGCATATAAGTCCTATGTGATCAGAAAGATGCAAAACACTAGATAAGGCATGGTGGATAGTAACTTCTTCATGACCAGGTAGTGGAATCACTTGTTCAACCTCTAATGCATTCAAGTCAATGAAAACTTAATCTGGACACCCATGAAAGGCACCAGCGTAATCTTTGTAAGAAGATTCATCACAGGCACTTTTCAGTTTGAAGAAATGGTTTAGGGACATGTTGCCATCATTCTTCTTCTCCATTGGAAGTCCAACCTTCATGATCCTCTGGAATTTTGTCATTGATGGAAAAATGATACATTCCTGTTGATGGGTTACTATTAGTCACAGGCAAAATAATTTTTATTGCAGAATCAATCACTGTGACCAAATCTCCTTGGAATCAACTTTGATAAAAATGAAAGAACCAGGTGGGGATAGATAGCATAATGGTTATGCAAAGACACTTTTGTGCCTGAGGTTCCGAAGTCCCAGGTTCAATCCCCGGCACCACCACAAGCCAGAGCTGTGCAGTGCTCTGGTATTTCTCTCTGTGTCTTTCTCTCTCTGCATCTCTCTCAAAAATAAAATAAACAAAATACTTTTTAAAAATGAAAGAACCATTTATTATATAGTCCAAGAAGACTTGCAGTGAATTGCTTTTTTATGCATTTTCTTTTTAGGAGTGAATCCACTGTCAACAGAAATAAAAAAGAAATGCCGTCAATATGGCATCTGCAGAATTGAATGCTATCAAAGTGAAATGTTAATTGCCTACTGTGCATTCTATCTGGAGTGCTGTGTCAAAGGAAACCCTGAGCCCTGACATCAGAAACCAATGAATGTCATTAACTTGAAAATTAGCGTCTCCCCACCACCACCATCTTTGAAGACCCAAGGAATTTTGATTAAACTGTAACATTGTGATATGACCATGACTCTTGGTTCTTAGCATCTTTTACAAACCACCACAATATTTTTTATTTTAATAGTGATTTAATATTGATTCATAAAATACATGTCAACGGGGGTATAATCCCACGCTTTTCCTACCACCAGAGTTCTGAATCCCCGATTCCTCAATTACAAGCCACAGCAGTTCTCCTAAGGTTGTAAACATGAGTTTACTATAATCTCTACAACTATCTGTCTATATCTGTACATAATTGCCCCCTTCTGCTTCCAAGTTCAGTTCTCTCTTCCCCTCCAAGCTACACATAACCCCATTACTACATCCAAATGTCCACCCCCTTTTTCTCCTCTCCTTTTCCTGATGGAGCTGAAGTTCAGAGCCCTCTTATCCTCTTCCCCTTATCACTTCTATCCCCCACTGGGAGTATGATCAAAATTGTTTTGGGGGTTCAGAAGGTAGGAATTCTGACTTCTGTAATTGCTTCTTTGTTGGATATGGGCATTGGCAGGTTGATCTATACCCCCAGCCTGTTTCTATCTTTCCCTAGTGGGGTAGAGCTCTAGAGAGGTGAGGTTCCAGGACACGCTGGTGAGGTCATCTGCCCAGAGGAGTCAGGATGGAATCATGATAGCATCAGCAACTTGGTGTCTGGAATGTGGCAGGATATAAAGTGAGACAAAATGGTTAATTAACAGGAACCAAAAAGTAGGAACAGAGCATTTAAGAATAGGGATCTTAGGGTGAAAGGAAGCTAGGAAGTCCATTTAAGGAATTTTTTTAAGTTTATTTTTATTTATTTATTTTTTTAAATTCTATTTATATTCCCTTTTGTTGCCCTTGTTGTTATTTATTTATTTATTTATTTATTTATTTCTGAGTAGAGACAGAAAGAAATTGAGAGGGAAGAGAGAGGTAGAAAGGGAGACAGAGAGTCACCTACAACCCTGCTTGACCACTCGTGAAGCTTTTCCCCTGCAGGTGAGGACCAGGAGCTTGATCCTGGGTCCTTTGTACTATAATGTGTTTGCTCAACCAGGTGCGCCACCACCTGACCCCTTTAAGAATGCTTCTAAGGGCCCATGACTATGGTGGTTTTTGCTTGATAGCTAACATGAAATTGGATAAAAATATTATCTGAGAAAATGGTTTCAGAGTAGAGAAAAGGACTAGAAAGTTGGATTAGAAAGTTGGGTTAGCAGGAGTCGGGCGGTAGCTCAGTGGGTTAAGTGCAGGTGGCACAAAGTGCAAGGACCAGCATAAGGATTCTGGTTCGAGGCTCCAGCTCCCCACCTGCAGGGGAGTGGCTTCACAGGCAGTGAAGCAGGTCTGCAGGTGTCTATCTTTCTTTCCCCTCTCTGTCTTCCCCTCCTCTCTCCATTTCTCTCTGTCCTACCCAACGACATCAGTAACAACAACAATAATAACTATAATAACAAGGGTAACAAAAGGGAATGAATAAATAAATAAATATTTTTTAAATTTTAAATAAATTAAAAATTAAATTAAAAAAAGAAAATTGAAGTAGCTCCTGTTCTTGAAAAAAATTCTGTGAATAAAATTAACTATTTACCTTCATCCACCCAACCCAGGGACTCTCTCTCTCTCTCTCTCTCTCTCTTCTCTCTCTCTCTCTCTCTCTCTCTCTCTCTATATATATATATATATATATATATATATATATATATATATCACAGCTGTGAACACTACAGGCTGCACTTGGGAAAGTCGCAGGCTGCACTCATTTCAGAACCAGTCTTCCTCAAGTGGTAGGGCAGGATACCCCAGCCTCTCTTCAAAGACTGGGGCAGTCCCTACCTTTCTTGCTTTGTGGTAAAACAAGGTCTTGAGAAGGCCCGCAAGAAGGTTTATGATAACATTCCTGATGGAAGTGACCAGTGCTACCTACCATCACAATCATGCTCTTGAATTTGACGAGTTGAGTTGCAGCCTATCTAAAGACAACTAAGTTTCTCATGAAACTACTTAGGATATATTTTTCCACTTAAAGTGATACCATGTCCTCTTTTATCAATAGAAGAAATGTCTTAAGAGACCAAAAAGTTAACTCAGTGGGTAAGTGCACGCCTTTTATGCATGAGGCCCTGGGCTCAATCCCAATACCAAAATGAGCATCAAAGATACACCAAAGGTGCAATTCCATGGATAGTGAAATGGTGTCTCTCCTTGCTTTCTCTGTACACGTTTCTCTCTCTCTCTCTCCCTCTCCCTCTCCCTCTCCCTCTCCTTCTCCCTCTCCCTCTCATAAAAATACATAACAGAATTGGGCCAGGGTGGTGACTCAGCTGTACAGTACATGCTTGTGACTCTGGGTTCAATTAGTTAAAAAATTAAAAATATCTCTACTATATGATCCAGCAATATTTCTTCTGTATATCTCTTCAAAAGAAATGAAGTCAGAGTCTTGAAATGATCTCTGTATCCATCCCTATGTTCATTGCAGCATGATTTATAGTAGCTAAGATACAGAACCAAACTAAGTGTCTATATACAGATGAATGGCTATTGATGTAGTACATATATAATAAAATATTATGTGTTCATGAGAAGGAGATCTGTGACCTAGAGAAGTCAAATTTAGGAGTTGGGTTGTGGTTCACCCTGTAGAGCATGCATATTGCCATGTGTAAAGACCCAGTCCCCATCTGCAGGAGGGAAGCTTCACAGGTTAGATAGGACGGTGTTGCAGATATCTCTCCCCCTCTCTCTCCTTTTCTTCCTCTCTTTGTTTCTTACCATTTATCAAAAAGAAACATAAAAAAGGAGAAAAATGACCACCAGGAGTGGTGGAGTTATTTTTCAGGCACCAAGTGCCAATGATAAACCTGGTAGAAAAAAAGAAAATCAAACTCACAGAAACTAAGAGTGGAGTAAACAGCTATCTGGGAGTTGAGGGAATGGTTTTAGGAAGACTGTCAAAGTGCACCGACATATGGTGCACCATATGTCACCATATATGGTGATAAATTCTGGTGGTTAGTGTGCAGCACAGGAAGGGGCTCTAATTAACAGTGCTGTACTGTATACCTGAGTTCCTAAGAGAGTGGATCTTAAATTCTCTCACCATAAAACAAAAAAAGAGTGATGACTTTTGAATATTTTGGAGTGGGATGAGTATATTTTGCATGAAAGAAAGACATGAATGGGGGACCCAGAGAGTGGACTATTATGGGTTTAATTGTGTCACTCCAAATTCTATGTTAAAGACCTAATCCAAGTACCTCAGAATATGGTCTTATTTTAAGATAATGTTGTGCAAACACATATACCATTATGATTTTAATGCCAAGCTAGTGGCTACAAGTAAAAGTGATCTATTGTATAATGAAGAATAGAAAATGATCAACTGTATAGTGAAGAATAGAATTAGACATTTGGTTGCAAATTTAATGTAATGGATTGTCAGAAAAGACAGGAAGTATTTTGCATAGAAAGGCATAGTAATGGGTGGGGGTAGATAGTATAATGGTTATGCAAAGAGACTCTCATGCCTGAAGCTCCAAAGTCCCAGGTTCAATCCCCTACACTACAATAAACCAGAGCTCAGCGGTGTTCTAGTTAAAAACTTAAAATTAAAAGAAAAAACAATAAAAGCATAGAAAAAAATGTCATGACTTTTCTGACAACCCAATAATATATATAGACTTTGATTTATAACTCATACCTGAAACTTACATAATATTGGAATTCCATGTTACTTCAGTAGATAATTTTCAGGGCTGAGGAGATAGCCTCAGTCATAGAACACAAGGTCTTCTCTTCAGATTGAGGCAGAATGGCAGAGTGAGCAAACGACCACTACACTGAAGTTTTATTCAATATGGTGGAGACCAAACTCGAACCTAGGTCATACACATGGCAAAGCAGCACACTATCCAAGTGAACTATTTTGTTGGCCAAGAGAACCTGAATCATCTGAATGCCTGAGGGTACTGAGTCAGCCCCTAGTACTTCCATAAACTAGAACTGAGTCATGTTCTGGTATCTCTTTTCCCCACCCCTTGTAAAAATAAATAAATGAATAAATAAAACTTATTTTTTAGTTAAACATCTTGTTGAGGCTGGACAGGAACTCAGTTGGTAGAACACATAACCTGTAAACATGATGTCACAAGTTCAATCCTAGTGCTGGATACAGAAATGATGCTCTGGTTCTTTGTCTTTCATCCTCTCTAACTAATATAAATAAGTAAATAAAACTTTTAAAAATTAAAATTAAATGCTGGGGTACTAGCACAATGGTTATACAAAAAATTTTTATGTCTGAGGTGCTAAACTCTCAGATTCAATCTCTAGTACCACCGTAAGCCAGAGCTTATGTGTGGAGCAGTGTCCTGGTGTTCTGGTGTTTCTCCCTATGTCTTTTTCTCTGTATCTCTCTTATTAAAATAAAATATTTTTAAAAATTAAAAACAAATAATAGCAAAGTTTCAGAGAGCCAAAATTTTTTTTAAATAATTTTTATTTATTTACTTATTCCCTTTTGTCACCCTTGTTGTAGTTATTGATGTCATCGTTGTTAGGACAGAGAGAAATGGAGAGAGAAAGGGAAGACAGAGAGGGGGAGAGAAAAACACCTGAAGACCTGCTTCACCGATTGTGAATCAACTCCCCTGCAGGTGAGCAGCCAGGGGCTTGAACCAGGATTCTTAGCAGGTCTTTGCACTTTGCACCACCTGCACTTAACCCGCTGCACTGCGCTTCCGCCCAACTCCCCCCTAAATTTTTTTTAATAAAATAGAATGGTTGCAGCTACTGAGATGAGCTCATTACAGAAACCAGCTACCGAAGCCAGGATGACTGATGTCTTTATGCAAAGGAGAAATTTGTGCACAGTTGCCTGTACCCAAGGAAAACACTCTGGGGAAACCAGGACAGAAATGGGGTGATACTCCCAGAAGACTGAGTGTTGCCAGCCAGCAACCTGACACTAGGTGAGAGGTGTGAAACAGATTTGCTCTCATAGCCTTCAAAAGGAGCCAATCTTGTTGACATCTTGTTCTTGTACTTAAGGCCTTCAGGCCAATGATTCAACTATAAACACACAAAAAAAAGAAAGAAAGAAAGAAAGGAAGAAAGGAAGAAAGAAAGAAAGAAAGAAAGAAAGAAGGAAGGAGGGAAGGTGCAAAAGGGAAGAGGGAGCAAGAGCAGAAAAATAAAGGGGGGTGGTACTGTTTCTCAGCCACAGCAGACTAGGAAGGCAGTTCTGGTACCATCGATACACCCCCACTACACAGAATGCTCTCAGGATGGATATAGCTGCTGATGGATAATGTTGATGACAGTGAAACGTGACATGATTGCATATGTAGCCACCTGCATCTTTTTCTTGAAAGACAAAGGAGTCTACAACAGTCCTGGGATGTACACACTCAGGATGGGAGCTTCACCTACTCTAAACTTTGATCCCATTTTCCCCAGAAGTTTGCCCACCTAGTATCCCCCATAACCTCCCCCACACACCCCTCTCCACCTCTCTCTCTCTCTTTCTCTTTTTCTCTCCAGATTCTTCACTTAGAAGTGGCATCTTTGTCTGTTTGATTTAATTCCACCTTAAACCTCTTGAAAAATAAGGGGGCTAAATCATTATTAATTCTAATGATTTATCTTGATTATGATGATAAAATGAAATCATACTTAAGATGTGACCTTTTATGAGTCAATCATTGAGCAAGGAAAAAATTTCTCACTGTGTTTGGTAAGCTCCAACATACTTCACATGTATACTCAATTATTTCAAATATGAATTTTCATTTCTAATTTCCAAAGCCAAATGTAAAATATGCCTTAGGAGCTGCCCAAGTAGAAAAAGTAGACAGTTCAATAGAAGTGTGAATGGAAGTTCTGAGAAGCTACATCACAAAGAGATCTAAGTGGCTGGTAAAGATATAAAAAGGGAAGGGGGAGAGAGCATAATGGTTATGCAAAAGATATTCATGCCTGAGGCACCAAAACCCTAGGCTCAATCCTTCCCTCATCACCATAAACTAGTGCTGAACAGTACTCTGGAGTCTCCCCAACCCCACCCCTTACTGTGTGTGTGTGTGTGTGTGTGTGTGTGTGTGTGTGTGTGTGTGTGTGTGTCTTTCTCTCTGTATCATTCTTTATCATTAAAATAAAACAAAGTGTATTTTAAAAATTGAAGTATACACATATCCCCTTTAAAAAATAGGTATAAAATGGTACTCGGTTTCACTAGTTCTCAGTGAAATGCAAATTAAACCACCGTATGTCACATCATGTATTCCCAAGGATGGGAAAGGGATGGGGACAAAAAGTAATTGTAGGAAAGAATGCAAAGTTCAAGAACTCTCAGACACCATAGGAAGGAATACAGATGAGCAGAACCCCTTTGGAAGACAGGTTGGCAGTATCTAATACTGCGTACAGACCTAGACTCTGACAGTAATTCCACTCCACAGAATTGCTTGCATATAAGCCACTCAGGGTAGGAGGGTAGGAGATAGTTCATCAGATAAACTGTATACCTTGCTTTGCATGAGGCTCTGGGTTCAAGCCACAGCACCACATGGGAGCACCAGGAACAGGACCAAGAGAAATCCACAGATGTTGGAACAGTGTTTGTTATCTCTCCTTTTTTTTCTTTTCAGAACTATACAATAAAAATAAATAATAACAAACATGGAGGCTTTTCAGCAGTATCTCACATGCACAAAGCTCTCAGTTCATTCTCAGCATCATGTGAAAAAAAGAAAAATCACGTAAGTGTTCACCACAGTCTCTTAGTTCTGTGGCTATAGAGATGGTCAGATGTAGAGTGCAAGACTTCCATGCATGAGGTCCTAAGTTCTGTCCCCCACAAATATATGTAGGAATGATGCTCTCATTCTCTCATTCTGTCATCCACTCTCAATTAAACACATACATATTTTTAAAATGTAAGATTAGGATTCATCTGTTCATAAAATAAAGTATATTTAAGAGGCAGGAAGTTATACAAGCAAACATCTACATTAGATTATTTAAATAACTTATGGTATATTTTCCAGTGTAACATCATCATACAGTAACAAGAAGGTATACATTATAATTGCAGAGGCCGAGGGGTGGTGCAGCAGGTTAAGCTCACAACGAAGCTCAAGGACAAGGTGAAAGGATTCTGGTTGAAGATCCCGGCTCCCCACCTGAAGGGGAGTCGCTTCGCAGGCAGTGAAGCAGGTCTGCAGGTGTCTATTTTTCTCTCCCCCTCTCTGTCTTCCCTTCCTCTCTCCATTTCTCTCTGTCCTATCCAACAACAATAACAACAACAAGGGCAACAAGTGCAATAAAAATGGGAAAAATGACCTCCAGGAGCAGTGGATTTGCAGCGCAGGCATCAAGCCCCAGCAATAACCCTGGAGGCAATATATATTTGCATCAAAGAGTACAAATAAATATCATTTAAAGTACTACAGTTTGGAAGAAACAAGACGCAAAGAAATTCCTATGACATAATTCTGTTTATTAAAGTTGATGCACAGAGACCAGGGCTTGGCAATTAGAACTAAGGCTTGGAAGAATAGAGGCTCATGGCAACTGGGAAGTTGTAGCATTCTTCTTCAGGGAAGGAATCCACTTTTCAGACTGTATGTTATCCTTTAAGAAAAAAAACTTAGAAAACTATTAGGCAGCCAGGAGAAGTAACACCGATGTAACACATGACTTGCATACATGAGGTCCCCAGTTAGATCCTTAGAAATACATATGCCTAAGCAGTGCTCCTCTCTCTCTCTCTCTCTCTCTCCCTCTCTCTTATGAAAAATGAATAAATATTCAGCTTAGGCCCATAGTTGGGTCCCAGATCAAATTAATGGGGTCTACAGTCAACAGTATTTACATATCTTTCCCATATTTGGGAGCTACTCTCTTCCATGATCCAGCTTTCTAGCCCTTTTTCCAGCCATGACATCATCTCCCCAGACAATAACTTGGATCCACCTGCATATCAGAGGTCAGGCTCAGGAAAAAACTAGTATAATCATGGGCCCTTTGGAATATAACTAAAATGGGAGTCGGGCAGTGACACAGCGGGTTAAGCACACATGGTGGAATATAACTAAAATAGGCCTACTAGCTGTCTTCAAAACACAGAACCCAAATCTTCATCTGCAATATTCCAGCCTTTAGGTTCATGATTCATCAACAATTTGTTTGACTTTATATGTTAACTCTTTTTTCAGTCACCAGGTTCCAGATGCTACCATGATGCCAGCCAGACTTCCCTGGGCAGACAACCCCACCAATATGTCCTGGAGCTATGCTTCCCCAGAGCCCTGCCCCACGAGGGAAAGAGAGAGACAGGCTAGGAGTATGGATCAACCTGTCAACACCCATGTTCAGTGGAAAAGCAATTACAGAAGCCAGACCTTCCACCTTCTGCACCTCATAATGACCCTGGGTCCATACTCCCAGAGGGATAAAGAATAGGAAAGCAGGGGTAGATAGCATAATGGTTAGGCAAACAGATTCTCATGCCTGAGGCTCCAAAGTCCCAGGCTCAATCCCCTGCACCACCATAAGCCAGAGCTGAGCAGTGATCTGGTAAAAAATAAAATAAAATAAAATAAAATAAAATAAAATAAAATAGAATAGAATAAAATAAAATAAAATAAAATAAAATAAATAAATAAATAAGAAAGCTATCAGGGGAGGGGATGGGATACAGAGTTCTGGTGGTGGGAATTATGTGGAGTTGTACCCTTCTTATCCTATGTTTTTTGTAAGTGTTTCCTTTTTATATATAAAATTTTAAAAACGAATAAATAAATAGGGGGCTGGACAGTAGCACACCGGGTTAGCACACATAGTGCAACTAGCTCAAGGATCCTGGTTCAAGCGATGAAGCAGGTCTGCAGGTGTCTATCTTTCTCTCCCCTTCTCTGTCTTCCCCTCCTCTCTCCATTTCTCTCTGTCCTATCCAACAACAACAGCAACAATAAGAACAACAACAATGGGAAAAGATGGCCTCCAGGAGCAGTGGATTCGTAGTGCTGGCATGGAGCCTCAGTGATAACCCTGGGGGCAAATAAATAAATAAATAAATAAATAAATAATTTAATATTCATCAGAAGTAAATTAACTCAAAGCAAAATAGGGCAAGTGAGAGCTTACCTCACCTGGTGGAACACCTGTCTTGCTATCTACAATGTCCATGTTTGAGCCCTTTCATTGGTGCTTTGGCACTAGAGGAAGCTCCACTACTTTGATATCACTCCTCCCTCCCCAATTGGATGAAAAGTGGCCCTAGAGGAATGAAATCACACATGCTCAGAAAGAAAGAAAGAAAGAAAGAAAGAAAGAAAGAAAGAAAGAAAGAAAGAAAGAAAGAAAGGAAGAAAGAAAGGAAGGAAGGAGAAAGGAAGAGGAGGAGGAGGAGGAGGAGGAAGCAAACAAAACATTAAATGTAAGGAATTTGATTAAAGCAATTATTCCCATAGGAGACATGAATGTCTGCCTCTAAATGAGAAGTACAGGCAAGCCCTGAGTTGCTAAAGTCATTATTTTAAGGAGAAAATACAAATATAGGAGATCTAGCTCCCTAGAAGAAATCAGGAGGAGTTCCAATACTCACCAACTACTTCCCAACCAAAACAGGCAATTCCTTTTTGTTGATGCAGCACACAGTAGTATGGTCGCACAAAAGATGATATATTTCTTTTGAACTACATACGCGTCTACAACTACCTTTCATTCGCCAGCATGTATTAAAGAATTTATTTATGTATGCATTCGGTCCACTTTTAACTGCCAACAGAGACAAAGATGAATGCAGAGAGTCTTGCAGAGTTGGCAAGCCAAGGCTATATTAGACCAAAGGCCTAACTTATCACCTTAATACATTTTTAATAACAAGTGAACTCCTAGGATCAAAACAGTCCTATTATGTAAATGCCCCCTTTTCAGGTGCTCCATAGTTTTCTTCCAGAGGTTCTGTGACAAGCCATTCACTCCCTACTTCACTTCATCTACCACACATTGGTTAACACAGCCCAGTAGATTTAGCTTGGGGGAGGGGGGTTGCTCTGAAAAGAACATTTAGACCTGGAAGAAAATCCAGGGATCTTCCAAGACCTGAGCCACAGGTCCTGCAGGGGCTGGGATGGGACTAAGATCCTGGAAATTATCAAAGTGTCTGCTTAAAGATGAAAAGTTTGCTGACCTAGAATTACAGAAGCCCCCCCCCACCACCACCATTTCCATTTTCATTCTGGAAAACATTTTACCAAGTGCCTTTCTCCCTACCCTGAATTCATCTCAAGGTCCTGGGAAATATTTCATGGGAAAGATAAAAGAAGTTATTTAAGGTTCCCCCATCTGCTGATGCACCTGAAAGTTGAGGAATGGAGAGGAGTGGGAGGAAGGTGATTTGTGAAGCAAGCTGGGCTGGCTCAAGTCCCACCTGTGTCTAAACTGAACTTATCTCTCCATCTGTCCAACCTCTGTGATGTAGATTCATCAATGTGTCTGACCAAAGGTCAGCTTAGCCCAGGGGCAACCCTCTGGGAACAGATAAACCTAATAGAGACACAGTGCTGTGTCTATTAGAAGTCCCTAGCCAGGGCAACAGTAGCAGCCTCAATGCAACCTTCATCTAGACCTGTCTTTTATAATACATCATTCTTGGCACTTAAGTGATACTCATATAGGAGGGTTTAGGCAGAAGGTAAAGCTCTCTGCTAACCCGAGGCAACAACAACAAAAGACATTGTGAGAAACTCCACATTAGTGATGTAAGTGGACACTTGCTAAGTATGTCAAGTTGCTGGTGTCTGTCCAGTGGACTTAAAGTCTGGCCCTTCAAATTAATATTTCCTAAGATCTTATCATGCAAATATACCTGAACAGCTATCTTTGCTCACTGATTCTACTCTACCTTGCCTCAATGTATGAGAAAGAATTTGGTTACTCAGTTTTGGTTACAAGTTCTATGAATCTTGAACAAGGGTTTCCCTCCAAAGCCAAATCCACCTGTCCTGTAAGATTTGCTCCTTTTGTGGTCTGGGAGGTGGCACAGTGATAAAGCTTTGGACTCTCAAGCATGAGGTCCCAAGTTTGATCCCCAGCAGCACATGTACCAGAGTGATGTTCTTTCTCTCTCCTCCTGTCTTTCTCATAAATAAATGAAATCTTAAAAAAAAAAAATATTTCCTCCTTTTGTCTATCTTTCTTCTGCTAATACCGTACCCAGTCCTCAACTTTCCCTTCAAACTTCTCAGCCTCTCCCAGACCAAACTGCAGAACCAGTCAATTTTCTGAAGAGTCACCTCCTCTTGTGCATCCTCAGCATCTTCTCTCTATACTTGGAAGAGGCCAAAGTATCCAACCCTACACACATCCCTCCACACCTCAACTGCCTATATCCAACTATAGTTTAAAGAGTCTCACATCCCACTTCCCATCACTGTTCACAATTCCGTATTTTACCTGGTGGGACAGAGGAAAGCAAGACAAGAATTGCAAGAGCCAAGAGCAGACTTCTCATTGTGTCAGTTAACACAGAGACAGTGAGAGGAGGAGGGAAAAGCTTCTCCATTTGTAGTTCTGATGCATAGTAACTAATGGCTAGTCAACCTTTAAGGAACAAGAACATCTGCTTGGTCCACTGAACAGTCCAATTAATTGCAGGTTTTGCTTTCACAAGGGTGCCTCACCATTCAAATATACTTTCTGAGTCATAGTTGTATGCATTTGAATTCACATTGTGTGAACAGCTCTACTCCAGACCCTAATAGGATGCTGTGTTGGTATTTTTGTTATCTTCATTGTGCATCAATTTAACAAGTATCTATCTATATTGTGCAGAGAATTGTAAGACTAGTTGTACAACTGACAAAAGTTTTTCAATAGTTGTTTTCTTTTTTTTCTGGAGCACTGTTCAGTTCTAGTTTATGGTGGTACAAGGGATTGAACCTGGGACCTCAGAGCCTCAGGCATGAGAGACTGTTTGTATAACCATTATACTATCTCCCCCACCACCCAATAGCTGCTTTCAACCTCTCTCAATAGACAGATATCCTTTCATTTTATTTTTTTATTTTCATTTGTAAGATTGCAATGTATACCACACCCATCACCACCCTGTAGCCCTGTCCTCCCACCACTCAAATATAACCACTTCAGAGACTACAGTTCTACAAGTCTTAAAAATAGTTTGTTTCTGTTTGTTTTTTTTTTGTCATGTTCATGTGTATCCATTCTCTAAATCCCACATATGAGAAAAACCACCTAGTAGTTGTCTTTCATTTTACTTATCTCACGAAGCATAATCACCTCTAGCTCCACCCATTTTGTCCAAAAATCCTTATTTTTATGGCAGAGTAGTGTTGTAACTAAAAATTAAAAGGGGCTTTGGCTGCGGCATGTAACGGGTTCAGCTAAGGGACAGCTGGGAATAGATTTAAAGGAATCAAAGCTTTATTAGGGCAGTATGAAGGTATAGGACATTATTTTAGGTACTGCAAAATAAGCGATTATCATTTAGAATTAAGTATATGCTAGGTCCATCTTTGGGTCCATACTTCCAAAAGTTAAAGAATAGGAAAGCTATCAGGGGAGGGGAGGGGATTCAGAGCTGGTGGTGGGAATGGTGCAAAGTTGTACCCCTCTTATCCTATGGTTAAATAAAAAATTTTTTTAAAAAGAATATGCTAGGCCCATAAAGTCCATAAGTTAGTTACCAAAAGTTCAGTCCCATGAGATAGACAATTATCAGTCAAGGTATAAGTTGCTCATGGCTGTAGAGGAGCCTCAGAGTTTACTGGCTAGCTGAGTCACACGTGTTCATTTCCCAGGAAATCATCTAAGTTCATTTCCCACGTCTACGCTCGACCGGACCTGCCAATATACGCGGATATCTTCGCCCACCCTGTCCAACGCTTGACGTCTCGTCACCCAATCTGGTCCCCTATGCCTACACTGAACTTCTCTGTTCCAATCTCTTGGAAACAGAGTTGGCAGTCAGCTGAGGTAAAGAACAAAGACCTCATCACAGACCCCTGCAAGCGTCAACCCAGCTTTGACCTAGCACGTTATGATTGGGCCCTCCTCGATCGCTATCGAACGGGCCATGGCCGGTGCGCCGCTATGTTCCATCGCTGGGGAGCCAGAGACAACCCGAACTGCCCCTGCGGCTACAGACAGACTATGACCCACATAGTCAATGACTGCCACCTCTCCAGATTCAAAGGAGGTCTCGAAACTTTACATCAGGCTCAACCTGACGCTGTTGACTGGCTATGGAAGAAGGGCAAATGCTAGAAGAAGAATTTCCCAGGAGAAGTAGCCATGGTGGACAAATCTAACAGCCTCAGCTGAGATGAGTCTGACCAGGAGAAGAAGCAGCAGCCAAATAGACTGGACTTCTGGCTGGCGGTGTTTTTAAGTCTATTCAGTCCACCCACGATGCTTTCTGCATTTCCACAGGCCAGATCCATCCACAGTTCATTGTGTGTTTACGCAGATCACAGTATGATCTGTCTGTCGCTAAGGCTGACTTCAGCTGAGAGCTGTGAACTTCTTCCTATGGTCAGCTGGTATATTGCATCACAACAGAGTAGTAATCCATGGAAAATATATCTCATAACTTCTTTAGCCAGCAGTCTGTTGATAGGCATTTAGGTTGCTTCCACACTTTAGCTATTGTCAATAATGCATTTATGAACATAGGGGTGCATATGTCCCTTAGAATTAATGTTTAGAGGAACAACAAAATAGACCCCTTTGTGGACCCCCATAGGACCTTGTCCTCAACTTGGATCAATAATGGTAGAGAATGTTCCATCCTCCAAAAGGAGGATGGACAACATACTCTATGCTACACCTGAGGAAGATGGGTTGACACTGGGGCAGCTTGGAATATTCCTACTCATGACCACAGAATGTGAGCTCACTCACTCCAAAGCAAACCTTAGCAAAGCCAGGACAGCAAAAGCTGAATAGACTGAATAGAACAGCAAAAGCTGAAAAGACTGGCATAACAATGACTCTAGTCACTATCAGGCCATTCTACTAGCTGGGGCCCTAATTGGGGAGTCCTGAGAATCCCAAACAGACTTGATGAGCCTAGAACTCAAATAAATCCTCTCCATTGTTACCATTCATTTCTATCAGGAACAACAAAATAGATCCCTTTGTGGGCCCCCATAGAACCTTGTCCTCAATTTGCATTGATAATGGTAGAGAATGTTTCATCCTCCAAAGGGAGGATAGACAACATACTCTATGCTACACCTGAGGAAGATGGGTTGATACTGGGGCAGCATGGAATGTTCCTACTCATGACCACAGAATGTGAGCTCAGCTCTAGAGGGATGCTGAGGTCACTCACAAAGACTCCTAAGCTAATTATGGACCCCAGATCACATCAAATCTATGGGGTTTACAGTCAACAATATTTATACCCCTTTCCCATATTAGGGAGCTACTCTCTTCCCTGATCCAGCTTTCTGGTCCTTTTTCCAGCCATGACATCACCTCCCCACACAATAACTAGGATCCATCTGCATATCAGATTTCAGGCTCAGGAAAAAAAACAAAAAACAAAACAAACAAACAAACAAAAACACACTAGTATAGCTACAGGCCCTTTTAAATATAACTAAAATATGTCTACTAGCTATTTACAAAATGGAGGACCCCACCAACCCTTCATCTGCACTATTCCAGCCTTTAGGTCCATGATTGTTCAACAATTTATTTGGCTTTGTATGTTAACTCTCTTTTCAGACACCAGGTTCCAGATGCTAGCAGGATGCGACCAGACTTCCCAGGACAGACAACCCCACCAATGTGCCTTGGAGCTCCACCTCCCCAGAGCCCTTCCCTACTAGGGAAAAAGAGAGACAGGCTGGGAGTATGGGTCACCCTGTCAATGCCCATGTTCAGTGGGGAAGCAATTACAAAAGCCAGACCTTCAACCTTCTGCATCCCACAATGATCTTGGGTCCATACTCCCAGAGGGTTAAAGAATAGGAAAGCTATCAGTGGAGGGGATGGAATATGGAGGTCTGGTGGTGGGAATTGTGAGAAGCTGTACCCCTTTTATCCTATGGTTTTGTCAATGTTTCCTTTTTAAAAATAAATAAATAAATATAAAAAAATTTAAAAAAAGAAATTCCTGAGAAAGAGGAAAGGGTGAAGGGAACAGAGGCTATATTCAGAGAAATTATAGCTGAGAATTTTCCTCACCTAAGCAATCTTCATAACATAAACTTTCTGGAAACAAAGCATATACCCAGGTACCTAAATACAACAAGACCAATACCAAGATATATCATAATAAGACTATCAAAACTCAAGGACAAGGAAAGAATTTCTCAGGCTGTTATAGAAAGGAGAAAAATGACATACAAAGGTAAAGTTATAAATTTCACATTTGATTTCTCTTCACAAATCCTAGAGGCAAGGAGAGTGGAATGACATATTTAAAATACAAAAAAAAAAAAAAAAAACCACTAAGTAAATAAAAGAGTGTAAGGCATATGTTAAGGATGGGGGTACAAAAAGGAATAATCAAGTGAGCATGAGGGACATGCCTAGGTATTTCTTTCTATCCTAGGGCCCTCGCTATGGCTAGGCATGTTTTCTTCTCCAACCAAACTCCTTGGTCTTCAACTATCCTGACACTTTGCCCTCCACAACTCCAATTCTCTCTTCTCACATCTTCTCTACAGCACACACTTAACTCCTATGTTCCAGGAAAATAAATGCTAAGCTCTCCTCTGAGGATACACCTTCCTTGAAGTCTTTGGGAATTGAAGGTCGATAGTCCTCTGATGTTCCTCATACCCTAGGGCAGACAAGCAAGCATGTTGCAATCTTAAATACCCCTACTTCTATCCCAGCCATACATCCCAATGCCTCCTTTCTCTCACACCACCCATATTGAATTGGTAATCAAATCTTCCCAATTTGCTCTCTAACATATAGTTTCTCCCACCCATCCATGGAGATCATCATGCCCAACAATTAAAGTCACCACCTACTGTGGTTAGGCTAATTAAGTGACCTCCAAGTTGGTGTCCCACATCATTTTTACATATTTGCCATTCATCTTTCATGAACTTAGGAAAATGACCTTTGGAAAACTAAAAATCAGTGGGCTAAGTGGTACCATGCCCCAGTAGAGTGTGCATGTTAACATATGTAAGGACCCAGGTTCAAGCCCTCAGTCCCTACCTGCAAGGGGCAAGTTACATGAGCAGTGAAGCAGTCCTGCAGGTGTCTTTCTTTCTCCCTCTACCTCTCCCTTCCCACTCAATCTTTGTCTCTATTAAGAAAATAAGTAAAATATTCTTAAGAAAGGAAAACAGAAAAAAAGAAAGCTAAAATGAGGTAAAGCATTTACCTTATGTAAAACAAAGCCACTCCCTCACTCTATTCCACCCCTCTGAGCCCTGTTTTTCTCAAAAATGTCCACCACAGAGTTTTCATACATTCCATTCACAGTCCTAGAAATCTGCATCATCCTGCCCCAATACATATATATATATATACATATATATATATATATATATATATATATATATATATATATATATTTGTCTTTCTGGTGCTTCACTGCTTCACTTCTCTGGGCTAGTTTGTTTTTTGGTTTTTTTTCCCAGATAAAAAGAGAGACAGTGTTGGGATATTGTACAGATGTGGTTGAGTTAGGCAAGTCCCATAAACCACCATATTTCTGTGTGAGTATTATTATTTACATATCAATCTTCTGCCTTGTTTTAAAAATGACTCCTCTGCCACCATATTACCCCCTCAGGGTATCGCCCATTCCCACCAGCTAAAACCCTAACACCGTTGCTACGGAAGCTTTCTACCTTCCCAGAGTGCCTTGTTTTCTCCACTCCCTTTCCTAACCAATTCCGTCCTGACTTGCCACTTCTGGAATTCTCCTATAAAAGTCACTTCTGTTTCTGCTCTCTCTCTCTCTTTCTTTTCTGTGTCCTGACTTGGAGAAGGGCTGGCATGCATAGTGGGAGGCAGCCATTTTGCTAGTTCCACGTGGCCTAAAAGCACTGTGCTCACACCCAACTCTGGGACGTCTGCATGAATAAAGATTTGCATTCCCGCTCCACCACGAGTTCCTTGTCTCTTCTCTAGCCCGGCAAGACAGATGACTAAAACTAATTATATATATTAACCAAACTTCCTCTTAGACTTTGTGAGAACTATGGTGGTGAGAACTATGGCCTCTTCCACTGAATGAATTTTCCTGAGCAGTCCTCACTTAAATTAGATCTAGCCCCCCTTACTAGTTTCTGTTTTAAGACTCTTATTGGCAGATCTCTTTCTCTCCTCTCCTCTCCTGGATAAACTAGGAATACCAAAGAAGACCACCTGGGACCTAAACAAGACAGGACTAGAATGACTGCAGGAACCCACCAAATCACCAGTGAGAGCAAAGACATGTGGCTGGTGACAGAGAGGATCCTAAGGAGAGATTAAGTGACTGGTAACAGTCCGGCAGTTTATCAGTTGAGACACCATCTCCAGTCTGTTCCACCAACAAGGAGACAGCTGAAGGGAGGAGAGGACTCCCCAGAGACTCACCAAGTGCAACTCTGAGTCTCCATTGCTACTTCCCTCAGAGTCTGGAGCAGCAGCAGGGAGGGACACCAGGGGACAGAGATCTAACCAGAAAACTCAGGAGAAGGCCTATACCTTGGTGGCATAGCTGTGGGGCTGTGAAAGTCTCTTTGTGTAACCACTGGATTATCTCTGCCACACCCTGCTTTATCTCTTGGCCAGGAGTCAGTGATTAAGCTAAGAAGCCTACTTGTAGTTTAAAAGCCCTCAGGCTCACATAACCTACAGGGAAGAAAGAGGAAAAAAAGAGGCTTTTAAACCACTGAGCTCCAACTCAGGGATTAAAGTACTACTGAAACAACTGTTAACCACTATGAACCCTTTAATTACCTTACTTAGACACAAGTCAATCCAGGAAATAGTGATCAGTAATTTGAAAAGTACTGAGAGAGGGAACTCATAACATAATATATAAAATAGTTAAACCAACAAGAAGAAATATTGGAGAAATTAACCAGGACAAGAGTCCAGCTAAAAGACCCCCAAAGGGTGAAGCACAAAATAATGAGATCAACATCCAAACACTAGAGACGGAAATAATCACAGGAGTGAGTAAAGAGTTTGAAAGAATTGTAATCAGAAATATAGGAACAACAAATGAGACTCTGGAAGAAAACACTAATTATGTCAAGGCTATTAGAGAGCTGAAAGCTGAAATAAGAACACAACTAGCTGAACAAGCTAAAACAATATCAGAACCTGGTAACAAAATAGATGAACTCCAGAAAACAGTAGAGGGCAGAGAGAATAGAATCAATTAGGCTGAAGACAGAATTAGCAAAATCGAGGATGAATTAGAGACCACCAAAAAAGAAGTAAGAGATCTCAAAATATATTAAGAGATGCTGAAAACAACAACAGAGTCCTATGGGATAACTTCAAAAGAAACAATATACGCATTATTGGCTTACCAGAGGAAGAAAGACAAGGAGAGGGAAGAAAGCATTCTTCAGGCCATAATAGCTGAAAAACTTCTCTAGTCCAGACAACATCAAAGACATAAAGATTCAAGAAGCTCAGAGGGTCCCAAATAGAATTAACCCAGACTTAAAGACACCAAGACACATCATACTTAGAATGGAAAGAAATAAGGATAAAGAAAGGATCCTCAAGGCTGCAAGAGAAAAACAAAGAGTCACCTACAGAGGAAAACCCATTAGATTAGCAGCAGACTTCTCCACACAAACACTACAGGCCAGAAGAGAATGGCAAGATATCTATTGAGTGCTCAATGAGAAAGGCTTTCAACCAAGAATACTATATCCTGCTAGACTGTCATTCAAACTAGATGGAGTCATAAAAACCTTCTCAGACAAGCAACAGTTGAAGGAATCAACTATCACCAAGCCTGCCCTGAAAGAAGTTCTGAAAGGTCTCCTATAAACAGTCAGACCACCATAAATAGGACATATATCAGAACAGCTATTCTCATATCTGACACGATAGACTTTAAAATAGATAAGATTAAAAAAGATAGGAATGGACACTACTTAATGCTCAGAGGATCAGTCAATCAAGAGGACTTAACAATTATTAACATCTATGCACCTGATGTGAAGCCATCTAAATACATCAAACATCTACTGAAAGAGCTACAGCAATATATTAACAGCAACACAGTTATAGTAAGGGACTTCAACACCCCACTCTCTCAACTTGACAGATCATCCATGCAGAAAATCAATAAAGACATAAGGGAGCTAAATGAAGAGATAGATAAACTAGGACTATTGGACATTTTCAGAGTCATTCATCCCAAGAAATTGGAATACACATTTTACTCAAATCCACATGGGTCATTCTCAAGGATAGACCATATGTTAGGCCACAAAGACAGCATCAGCAAATTCAAGAGCATTGAAATCATCCCAAGCATCTTCTCAGACCACAGTGGAATTAAACTAACACTTAACAATCAGCAAAAGACTAGTAATAGTCCCAAAATGAAACTCAACAGTACACTTCTTAACAACTTCAGAGTCAAAGAGGAAATAAAGGAAGAAATCAAAATGTTTTGAGAGCTCAATGAAAATGAAGACACAAGCTATCAAAATATTTGGGACACAGCTAAAGCAGTACTGAGAGGGAAGTTCATAGCTATACAAGGACACATTAGGAAACAAGAAAAAGCACTAAGCAGCCCAATTGCACATCTTAAAGATTTAGAAGAAGAACAAAGGAATCCGAAAGCAACGAGAAGGACAGAAATCACTAAAGGTAAGGCAGAAATAAATAACATTGAGAATAAGAAAACCATACAAAAGATCAACAAAAGTAAGTGCTGGTTCTTCAAAAGAGTGAACAAAATCGACAAACCTTTAGCCAGACTGACAAAACAAAAAAGGGAGAAGACCCAAATAAATCAGATACTAAATGAAAGAGGAGATATCACAATAGACACCACAGAAATTCAACATATCATGCGAGGCTTCTATGAACAACTATATGCCACCAAACTAGAGAACCTGGAAGAAATGGATTATTTCCTAGATACCTACCAACTTCCAAAACTAAGTAAAGAAGAAGTGGATAACATGAACAGGATCATCACAGCTAATGAAATTGAAACAGTTATCAAAAATCTCCCCAAAAATGAAAGTCCTGGACCAGATGGTTTTACAAATAAATTCTACAAAAACCTTCAAAGAAGAACTAATACCTCTACTTTTAAAAGTCTTCCAGAAGATTGAAGACACTGGAATACTCCCTGCCAGCTTCTATGAAGCCAACATCACTCTGATACCAAAAGCAGACAGGGACACAACCAAAAAAGAAAACTACAGACCAATATCTCTGATGAACATAGATGCGAAAATATTGAACAAAATTCTAGCCAACCGGATACAGCAGTATATTAAAAAGATTGTTCGTCATGACCAAGTGGGGTTTATCCCAGGCATGCAAGGTTGGTTTAATATACATAAATCAATCAACGTGATCCACCACATCAACAAAAGCAAGACCAAAAACCACATGGTCATATCAATAGATGCAGAGAAAGCCTTTGACAAAACACAACATCCCTTTATGATCAAAACACTACAAAAAATGGGAATAGATGGAAAATTCCTCAAAGTGATTGAGTCTATATATAGCAAACCTACAGCCAACATCATACTCAATGGTGAAAAACTGGAAGCATTTCCACTCAAATCAGGTACTAGACAGGGCTGCCCACTATCACCATTACTATTCAACATAGTGTTGGAAGTTTTTGCTATAGTAATCAGGCAGCAGCAAGGAATTAAAGGGATACAGATTGGAAGAGATGAAGTTAAACTCTCCCTACCTGCAGATGACATGATAGTATACACAGAAGAACCTAAGGAATCCAGCAAGAAGCTTTTGGAAATCATCAGGCAATACAGTATGGTCTCAGGCTACGAAATAAACATTCAAAAGTCAGTGGCATTCCTCTATGCAAACACTAAGTTAGAAGAAATTGAAATCCAGAAATCAATTCCTTTTACTATAGCAACAAAAACAATAAAATATCTAGGAGTAAACCTAACCAAAGAAGTGAAAGACTTGTATACTGAAAATTATGAGTCACTACTGAAGAAAATTGAAAAAGACACAAAGAAGTGGAAAAATATTCCATGTTCATGGGTTGGAAGAATTAACATCATCAAAATGAATATACTTCCCAGAGTATATTTAAAATTTAATGCTATCCCCATCAAGATCCCAAGCACATTCTTTAGGAAAATAGAACAAATGCTACAAATGTTTATCTGGAACCAGAAAAGACCTAGAATTACCAAAACAATCTTGAGAAAAAAGAACAGGACCGGAGGCATCACACTCCCAGATCTCAAATTGTATTATAGGGCCATTGTCATTGAAACTGCTTGGTACTGCAACATGAATAGACACACTGACCAGTGGAATAGAATTGAGAGCCCAGAAGTAAGCCCCCACACCTATGAACATCTAATCTTTGACAAAGGTGCCCAGACTATTAAATGGGGAAAGCAGAGTCTCTTCAACAAATGGTGCTAGAAACAATGGATTGAAACAAGCAAAAGAATGAAATTGAACTACTGTATTTCACCAAATACGAAAGTAAATTCCAAGTGGATCAGGGACTTGGATGTTAGACCAGAAACTATCAGATACTTAGAGGAAAATATTGGCAGAACTCTTTTCCACATAAATTTTAAAGACATCTTCAATGAAATGAATCCAATTACAAAGAAGACTAAGGCAAGTATAAACCTATGGGACTACATCAAATTAAAAAGCTTCTGCACAGCAAAAGAAACCACTGCCCAAACCAAGAGACCCCTCACAGAATGGGAGAAGATCTTTACATGCCATACATCAGACAAGAGTTTAATAACCAACATATATAAAGAGCTTGCCAAACTCAACAACAACAAAAGAAATAACCCCATCCAAAAATGGGGGGAGGACATGGACAGAATATTCACCACAGAAGAGATCCAAAAGGCCGAGAAAAACATGAAACACATGAAAAAATGCTCCTAGTCTCTCATTGTCAGAGAAATGCAAATAAAGACAATAATGAGATACCACTTCACTCCTGTGAGAATGTCATACATCAGAAAAGGTAACAGCAGCAAATGCTGGAGAGGGTGTGGGGTCAAAGGAACCCTCCTGCACTGCTGGTGGGAATGTCAATTGGTCCAGCCTCTGTGGAGAACAGTCTGGAGAACTCTCTCAGAAGGCTAGAAATGGACCTACCCTATGATCCTGCAATTCCTCTCCTGGGGATATATCCTAAGTAACCCAGCACATCCATCCAAAAAGATCTGTGTACACATATGTTCTTGGCAGCACAATTTGTAATAGCCAAAACCAGGAAGCAACCCATGTGTCCAACAACAGATGAGTGGCTGAGCAAGTTGTGGTATATATACACAATGGAATACTACTCAGCTGTAAAATATGGTGACTTCGCCATTTTCAGCCGATCTTGGATGGATCTTGAAAAATTCATGTTAAGTGAAATAAGTCAGAAACAGAAGGATGAATACAGGATGATCTCACTCTCAGGTAGAAGTTGAAAAACAAGATCAGAAAAGAAAACACAAGTAGAACCTGAAATGGAATTGGCATATTGCACCAAAGTAAAAGACTCTGGGGTGGGTGGGTGGGGAGAATACAGGTCCAAGAAGGATGACAGAGGAGCTAGTGGGGGTTGTATTGTTATATGGGAAACTGGGGAATGTTATGCATGTACAAACTATTGTATTTACTGTTGAATATAAAACATTAATTCCCCAATAAAGAAAATTTTAAAAAAAACC